>NC_090922.1:1283885730-1284572069 GCF_040938575.1 Ambystoma mexicanum
ATGAACATAATGCTTGAATCTGGCGTTCTATGGCATCGCCGACTCCCTTAAACCAGCTGTGATGTCCCCGGTCACACTTCTGCCTCGGGGCAATGCTGATTTTCATAAGCCAAACATCACTCATACCACGTACCTCGACCCAGCATATGTCATCCTTCAACTTCAATATTTTAAAACGGTTCACTGCTTCCAAAACACGATCCGCTTTTGACCCTTGAAAACAAAGTGGCACGCAGGCAGTTTTCCCTGCATCCCTTTCCCTGAGCATACGCTACCAGACTAGCGCTGCCTGGGTCTAACCTTTAGTTCACATTGCGCTTGGGACATGCAGAGCCAGTACTCGCTGCTCACTCCAGACTGTCACTTCAAAATCTTCCCTAACATGCTAGTGGCTCATTGGGGAACCCCTCAGCTCACTGTCCGCAGTCTCACATCCTTATCCAAGTCCCACTTATGAACTCAAAGCAGACTTACACTCCTACATGGGAGGAAGCTTACTGGGCTTCATACTTTCCCCAAAGCTTACTTTTGGTTTCATATGAGGGTAAACAGCATCACATCCCTGCGCTGCTTGACTGGGGAATGATACTTTGACTGGTGAATGGAAACATCACTGCAGAGCTTTCTTCTTCACCCCTCAGTACTTCAACCTTGCAATGCAACCTCTGACAGGCGACAGCTTCACCCAGCACGCCATACACCAGGAACACCTTCCTACCACAAAGAGTTGCTGCTGGTCATGGCATCAGCTGTCTTCTCTTGCCCGCAGCTCCTTAGCTCCTCCCTCTCTCATGGGAGTCATCTTCACTACAAGCTTTGTTTAATCTACAGGTTTCTTAAACTAATGGGGTGGGATTCCTTCTTCAGTTTAAGGGACCAGGTGTCATTTTAAGCTTCCTTTTATCTTCACTTAACAGACAACACTTCTGGTTTTACTTTAATAGGCTTCACTTCTTCACACAGATTTCTCAATCTTAAAGGCCTAGCTCCCTTCTTGAGCTTCCCTTCAAGGCCCTGCTCCTCTCTTCAGCCCTAGGACCCAGCTCTCCCTCCATTTTATGGGCAGCTTATCCTTCCTATATAGGGCTTCCTTCCTCCCTTTTGGTGCCCTGGGTGATGGGTCTTACTTGTGTTTTGGGGCAGTGTTGTCCTTCTTTTCCATCTTCTTCCTGCACCCCCAGCAGCAGGCTTCTTCCACTTTCTTCAGTTTCTTACTCGCATGTTCTTCTTTTTAAGACCACCTCGTCGCCAATGTTGTAAAATGACTTCCAGGCTTCTTGGGATTACTTATATGTTTATTACAAGTACTTAAGTCACAGTTACATGAAGTTATATACATAAGTGGACAGGACATAACACTGGCTCCCATCACCCAGGCTGGGGAGCTCTAACTGGCTGGGTGTGGAATCCTTGGGTAAACATTCCGACATTCACAAGGCAACACTCCAACATGACATCACCAGCTTTCACATGCAGAGACAAGCACATCACAACACATCTCCTTCCTTTACTGATAAACATTACAAACACACTCAGGCACGATATAACAGTTACCACTCTAATGTCTTTTGCTAAAATTAACAGAAACATCCATACGTAGAAAAGCACATTTCAATTACTGTTGTAGACACGTATATTGACATTGTTTTATACAATTTCTGTTGATGACATCAGTTAAAGTGTGGAATTATAGCTGTCTCCAATCTACGCCCCCTCCATGATATCCAATAATGAAGCAGTTTCATAACAAAGTTGAAACAAAACAATTTACTTTGTTTTCTCTAAAACAATTAACAAGTATTGGTTTTAGAGGAATGCATGGCTTTCCTTTGCTATACATTTCACCAATTTACGGATTAATTTAAATCTAAATTGTTGGACACCATCTCTGACAAATTGCAGGTTCCTACCTTGAGAATGAATACTGTTTGACATCTGTTGTACTATTGGACCGGGTGCAAAAAGTTGTGAAGACGTGGTTATCCCTTGACTTCTAAGTCTTTTGCAATGCAGGAAATGCATGGAATAACCCTCACTGTATTTGTGGCTTAAGGATTCGTTTCAATTATTTTATTGACCATGGAAAACACCAATCAAGAGACTTGTCATGATATGATATGAAATGGCATTTATAACGCGCCTATACACACGTGTTTCAAGGAGTGACAAGGCCAGGGAGGGGAAACAGAGGAAAGACAAAGATAGCGATCTACTAGCCCAGGTGACATTAAGATCACGCAAGTGCAGGAGAGAGGGGAAGGGGAAAAGTGCGGTGGAAAAGGGGAGGGGATAGTGCAGTACAAATGATAACAGTAAGATAAATAAGTCAATAAATAAATAAATATGAAATGATATAATATGGCATTCATAACACTCCTATAAACAAGTGTTTCAAGGCACGACGAGGCAAGGGAGGAGGAACAAAGGGATGATGGAGACAACAATTTTACTAGTCCAGGTGTCATTCAGATCACGCAAGTGCAGGGGAAGGGGGAAGAGGAACAGTGCGGAGGCTAAGGGGGTGGGGACAGTACAGTACAGGGAAAATAGAATAAATAAAAAACAATAAATAGAATAAATAAGCAATAAGTAAAAGTACTGCTAGCTGGTGATAAGTGCAAGGGTAGGTGCAGAGATCAGGTTTCAAGTGCTGGTAGGGGACTGTAGGGATACAGAAAACAGTCCCAGAGTGCGGGGGGTTGTCAGGAAGTCAGTGCAGGTGTGCAACTGGTCGGGGGAGAGAACCTTGGCCCATAATTAGAGGGTGGCCAGGTAACCTGTGCAGTTACGTGCAGTTTCAGCTGGAAGTTCAGCAGGGGAGAGGAGGAGAGAAAGAAGAAGCAAAGAGGAAGCTTTTGGGAGGCTGTTCCAAAGGGAGGCCCCAGCTGAAGAAAGAGATCTACAACCAATTGTTGCTTGGAGAAGTGACTGACCCTGAGGGAGTTGGAGGCAGATAAGGGAAGAGCTTGAGAAGGAATATATGTAGGAAGAGAGAGTTAAGGATTTGTGGCCCCAGGACCCAGAAGGCCTTGTGGACAATGCAGAGGGTTTTGAAGTTAATCTTCACAGCCACTGGGAGCCAGTGCAGAGATTTCAGATCTGGAGAGATACGATCCCTGGGCTTGAGGCCAAGGACAAGTCGCGCAGTCCTGTTCTGGATTAGTTGCAGAGGGCGGAAAGTAGAAGCAGGCAGATTTAGGAAGAGGCTTTTGCAATAGTCTAGCCTAGAGTGAACCAGAGCTCTGGAGACAGTGGCCCTCATTACGACCCTTGCGGAAATCAACCGACCGGACCGCCATAGCGTAAATAGCGTTTCCGCCATTGCACGATGGAGCAAAGTGCGGCTCATTCCGACCCATCGGGCACGAGCACCACGCCATGGCGGAAGTGCAAAGTCTGTGATGGCGGAAATGACCCCAAAACGGCCCACACCGCCGCCGTACGGCGCCCTAGGTGCAATACCGCCACCCATCTCAGCGGACACCGCAGTGAGCGCCAACCGGAAAGTACGGTGACCGTAAATATACGGAAACGGAAGTAAAAGCATGGTCCCGGAACGGGAAACATCCCGCCGTACACCTATAAAACCACAAATTCCACACAACCATAAAAAATACTACCCTGAGACACATCCCAACCCGTCATCCACCCTAGTGAAACCAAGAAAAATGGGAAAAGTAGTGAAGAAAGCGTGCGACCGCAAGCGGCAGGTCCACTTCTCCCGTGAGGAACTCACCGTGCTCACGGAGACCCTCCAGGAGAATGCTGCCGCCGTCTTCTCCACGCAAATGACCAAGACGGCACTTGCGAACAAGAAGGCCATATGGGCCCTGGTGGCACAGCGGGTAAGTGCGGTGGGGACCGCACCCCGCAACCCACAGCAATGCAGAAAGCGATGGGACGACCTGCGGATACGCGTCCGTAGCATACTTTCTGCCAACCGCAACATTGCCACAGCTACCGGGGGAGGATTGGAATCACCCATCAAGTTGACCCCCTGGGAAGAAATATGTGCCTCCACCATTGGAATGGAGAGCATAGAGGGAGTCGGAGGGATGGAGAAAGGAGTGCAGACATCCGAAGATTCAGGTAGGTGGCCCAAATAAAACAATGCCAAAACCACAACGTCCAATCATGTGAAGTACCACGTGCCCACATAGTGCAACAGGAACACATGTCCAGGAGAACGTCCACATACATAGGCCTGATAGCACACTTTAAAACTCACATCAAATACATAAATAATTAAAAATCCTAAAAACACCCTCTACACGTGCAGCAGGCACACCCTAACTGCAGGCTGCCAAACAACTGCACCCACACTCCACACACAAATGAAACCACCTCCAAGGCCCCGACCCAAATCACCCTCAGGTACCACCCCAATGCATGTGCTACATTGCCATTCCAATTCCCACAGACCCATTAATAACGCTCGCCCTCCTTTACTCCACCACAGGGTCCGATCCAAACGACGAGCACCAGGACACCCCTACCAGCACACCTGCAAAGAGGGCCAAGACCAACGGCCAAAGACCCTCCACCTCAGCTGCACGGATCAAGACACGGCAGCAGCACAAATCAAGTGGCAGCACACAGGAGGGGACTTCAACAGGCACCCCAGCAGCCAGCATGCCCACAAAACCACCACCACAGGTCCCCCCAATGGATGCCACAGTAGGCACTGCTTCTGGTGGCAGCAGCACCATAGGTGATACTGCATTAATGGCAGCATGCTCCGACACAGAAAACGGGGATGTCGAAGTTAGATCCATCCATGACCTGTCTCAATCCCCCTGTCTGTTCCATCCCGTACACCATGAGGATACCACGCAGGGGCACCCACAAGACGACGACTGGCCATCCCCCACAAGCCCTGTGGCAAGGCAACATGAGGTGACCAGCACCTCTGTGACACCACCGCAAATGGCCATGGCCCAGCAGAGGCAACAGTCCCTCGACCAGGTAATCGTGCAACAGCAGCAACTGGCCACGCTCCTCAAGGACCATGCCGATGAATGTGGGGGCACTAAGGCAGACATAGAAACATCAACTGAGACACTTAGGGCAGAAATGGAGAGAAGTACAGAGACACTAAGGGCACAACTAGAGAGTAGCACCGAGAGCCTGAGAGTACAAATGGAGAGAAGCACCGAGAGCCTGAGAGTACAAATGGAGAGAAGCACCGAGAGCCTGAGGGGGGAACTGCATGCGACGTCCAAAGACATATGTGCCGAACTAGCCGCAGTGCGCCGTGTGCTCACTGAGCTCTCACAAACCCTTAGGGACATGCATGGACGTGAGCAGGCAGAGACATCATCCGTTGCAAGTTCCGTCCAGGGCAGCCCCCAACGTAGATCTGGGAGGAACCTGCGCTCCACAGGCAGGGGTGCCCCTGATACCCGCAGAGGGGGCTTGCAATAGCGTCTGCCCACTGACAATGAGCATCTATGGACACTGGTGTTCGGGGGGGAGGTAGGAGGGTGGAGGGGGTGTGTTGGGCTCACTTGGGTGGCGGGTCGATAGGGTGTTTAACATGATATCACATATGCCATAAACAATGCACGATCATGCAATGAGATGTGTGGACATTGATCTTTGTGTACGAGGCCATTATAGGCGTACAGTCCATATTGTGCATGTTCCAGACACACACAGTGCCACGAGTCCCGTGTCCATGTAACAGCCACCAGGCGTGAGTGCTAGAAGCATGCATCTATGAGATGCTGACGAATGTCACGGCCCTCCTGTGCCTCGCAGACTCCTTGAGGTGCTGCCACATCCCCACCCTCATCATGACCATCTTCAGGTGCTTGCAGTTCTGCGTCAGGGGGCATGGGCACATTTCTACGTACGCACATGTTGTGTAGCATGACACATGCCATGACCATCTTTGCAACCTTCACATGGCGGTACAGGAGTGCCCCGCCAGACCTGCTGAGGCAGCGGAAACGAGTCTTCAGTAGGCCGAATGCCTGTTCTATGACTACACGGGTACGTGAGTGGGCATGGTTGTAGTCCTCCTCATGCTGGTCCCGTGGGTTCCGGACTGGTGTGAGGAGCCATCTCTTCATTGGATACCCGGCATCACCTGTATGTGGACAAGTAAGGAATTTTGAGGAATGCCATTGCTACGTACGCACCCCCCCCTTCCTGCCAGGTCATTGCCGCATCACATACCCCACATCATCATGCATGAAATGAGACTCACCGAGTAGCCAGGATCTGTTCCCTGCGTGTCGCTCCATGTAGCGTGGTATAGTAGAGTTCCTCAAGACCATAGAATCATGGGTTGATCCAGGAAATCGGGCACAACAATGTGTAATGATCCTGTTGGAGTCACACACCATTTGTACATTCAGAGAATGAAATTGTTTTCGGTTGCGGTACTGGGCCTCCATGGCATGTGGGACGACCAATTCCACATGGGTGCAGTCGATGGCACCAATGCAACCCGGTATGCCGGCAAGTGCATGGAATCCCACTTTTGTGTTGGTAATTTCCTGCTCCGAGCGTGGTAGGGAGATGTAGTCGTCTGCGTGCTTCAGGAGGGCATCGAGCACTTGCAATAGTGTCCGTGAGAACAGTGGCTGTGATATGCCATGCAACTGTCCGACTGTGTGCTGGTAGGTGCCTGTGGCCAGGAAGTGGAGTACAGACACCACCTTCAGTAGGGGTGGGATGGCGGTTGGGCTATCTATCATGCTGACAAGGTCAGCCTGTGTCATGTCCACAATGGCGGTTATGGTGTCCCGGTCCAAACGGTAGAGGGTGTGGATCTGCTCATCAGTGAGGTTGAACGGATGTGCTCGGAGGCGTGGGATTGCGGGCTGCCTGCGTGGTGGTAGTGGCTGTGCTGGCGGCCCTTGCTGGCCCTGCCTTGCCCTCCTCCTCCTCCTGCGTCTCCGCCGTGCGGCCGGTTGTAGTTGGTGTTCGTCTTCTTCTTGAAGTTGGAGTACTTGCAGTGCTATCAGGTCCCCCAGGGCCAACATAGCTAGTCCTGCCGGTAGCATTTCGGAGTGGATGTGGTTGTGGGAGGAGGCTGGGTGTGCAATTTATGTGTTTTCAGGCTGTATGGCCTCCACCTGTGGTGATTCATTCCACCTGTGCAAGCTGCACTCCCCTTTGGGCGAGCACGTCCCGCACACAACGCTGCAATTCGACGAATGGCATCTTGCTATTGCAATCATGTATTTGTACCCGATGGCAGTGTGACATTGGTTGATATGTTCATTCGGCTATGGTCCCATTGTTTCACATACTATCTTTGCAGTCGCGAACAGACTTGTGAAGGGTCAGTGGAACGTAGTACTCGAGTAACGGTGGACCCTCATGAAACACTGTACCGAGCTTCACCGACGGGCGGGGCTTCCCATTTGTGAGTGAAGGCAGTTGCGGTTTCACACACAGCCGCACTAGATGGATTAATTTGTGATTTCAAGCGGCCACAGTTGCCTTTTCGACGTGATGTTGCAAATGAGGAATTCGAAGGGCGGCGCTTTCGGTTTTCAGCTAGCGGCGAGGAGATGCCCACAGGTCTGACTGCAAATATAACGTTCTATTGTTCAATGTCCTTGGGACAGGGGCCATGGCGAGGATGCAATGATTGATATGAATAGTTTGGGATGCGCAATAGCAACGTGGGCGATGAGGCCGGACGTTCCCAAATACATGTTACTTCACAACACTGGAATTACGGGCTGGGGCACAGTGGATTTTGCAGGCTGCATAACGCACAGACTCAATGGAAATTTCACATGTTATGTGAGTATGGAGACAGGCGTTTTGATTACGGGATGAGGGAATGATGTATGGATGCATGGACAGATGATTTGATACAGAGTTTGCCATGTACAGGGCTTCTTGGAATCTATCCGCCTCCCCTGCGCTATGTGATGCAGGGCTGCCATAGTGGGACCATCATCTATCTGGCCTTGTTGAGCCCTCCCTGTCTCGACGCGCCTTCAGACACTTGTGTCTATGCACGTTACCAATCCCATCAGATGGATTCTGTTTTAACAGACGCATGCACAGGTACACTCGTTTGTGATAGTGTTTTCACCTCGATATAGATAGTTATGATTCGCAAGTGGTTTTTGGGTGGTGATGATCCTTTGGAGTTGGCTAGCATGCATATGGCTGTGGATTTGGTGTGATCATTGAAGTGAGTGATTCAAATGTAGTTCTGATGGCCATACTATTCTTTTTCATTTCATTTGGTTGACAGGTATCTCCTCCCCTTTTGCCACTGCCATCTGTATGCCACTCCTGCAGATGGATTTTACTCCCGACACCTGCTGCTTCGTGTTAATCAGTGGAGCAGCATTACGATCTTATGGGACGATCGCCAATGGGCCACATGCCCTTACGCAGTACTAGTGGCTAGGAGCAACATTTTGGCCTTTCAGCTGGACTAGTGCCTCCCTATTGGGACGGCCCTGCGGTTCTAGGCGCTTCCATGTTGCCTTTTCGTACGAGAATGTAGCCCCTGTGTACCATGAAGGAACAGGGCGTCACACAAGAAGTAGCTGGTCATTTATTGCGGATGCAGCCCACAATAATGAAATATATTTTGGAGTTCATGGCCTAATGGCTGTATGGGCTTGGAGAATTTGTTGTGCATTAAATTTCTATTCTGATATGAACCGTGTAGCGTTCTTCTTTGCAAGTGATGTGGCATATTACTATTTGGGGAGCGATGTATTGTGAGGAGATCTGCATTGGGTTCCAGCTTCGGGGTATAGTTGCGTGGTACTGTGCTGGGCGCGTTTGCCTACGAAGCCCAGTGAGGTCAGGGATGAGGGCTGCCATTATGACTGTTTTGATGATGTCATACTCAGGGGCGGGGGATTAGCTTTTGTGTAACAGATGCCGATCAGCCAGTTGGATAGGTGGAATGATGTGATTATCGGAATATTGCTGGTCACAGGTGCCTGTGTTTGCGTGCGTTTCTTGGTGGGAGACTGAGGTCATGTCCATTTGTATGGCTTCTGTATTCGTGCCATCTGTGCCCTGCAGCTCCCATTGGGCCCTCTTGAGATTCATTTGTTCGTTGGCAGGCATGGATGACTAGTACATTTCACTGGTTGCATTGTGTGACTTCATTGCACCTACGGGGGGTTGTACAATGTGGCCAGGGAGCGGTGTACAAGCACTCAGTAGGGCCGTTTACGGTTGGTTCGCGATGCCGTACTTCTCACCATGGCGGAATGGTACTTTCCGCCGTGCTTGATGGCGTTAGGTGCATGTCCGCTAGGGTCGGAATTCGCGTACCATTGCGCCATGGTGCTAATTACGGTTTGGCATGGCGCGCGCGCGCGTACTTGGTGCAGTTAGCGTTGGCGTTCACTACGGTGTCGCTAATGGCATCGTACTTTGCGGTGACGGGTCATAATCGCACCGAGCGCTATTCGATGGCGGTATTGCATTTCCTCCATCGTTTTTCGATTTCCGCCAGGGTCGTAATGAGGGCCAGTGAGTTTCTGGGGTAAGGAGAGGAAAGGAAGAATAGCTTGGAGGAGGTGCAGCTGGTAGTGTGACTTCTTAGAGACATTGGAGATGTGAGGAGAGAAGGAGAGTGTGGAGTCGAAGATGACCCCAAGGTATTTAGCCTTGCACGTGGGAGCAGGAAGATGGCCAAGAGAGACCGGCCAGAGAATGACAGCAAAGGAGGGAGCGGGTGTGCCGATTAGGAGAATCTCAGTCTTACTGGGATTAAGGCAGAGGTCATTGATGGCACACCATTCCTGGATAGCAGACAGACAGTCAGAGATAAGAGAAGGAGAAGAGGTGGCTTAAGGTAGACTGAAAATGAGCTGAGTGTCATCCGAATAGAACTGAAAGTTGGGGCACAGAGCGGCAATATGGTGGGCAAGACCTGCTAGGTTTTGGTTGAACAGCCAGGGAGAGAGGTTAGACCCACGGGGGGCACCAGAGGTAGAGATAAAGATAGAGCGGAAGGACCCAAGTTGGACCTGGGACGGTCAATCAGAGAGGAAAGAAGTCAGCCATGCCAGGGCCTGACCGGTGATTCCTAGGTTAACACAGAGACAGTTGAGCAGGATGTCATGGTTGACTGTGTCAAAGGCAGAAGAGATATCAAGTAAGATGAGGACACAGGGGGTGTTGGAATCAAGGTTGGAGAGCGTGTCTTCACGGATGTTCAGGAGAGCTGTTTCTGTGCTTCTGGCATCTCTGAAGCAAGACTGATGGTCATGAAGACAACCACCATATTCAGTGTGAAGATTAAGCTGGGAGATGGCCTGGTTTTCCAGGAGTTGGCAAGCAGGTGGCAAGTGCAAGGGTAAGCACATATATCAGGTGACAGATGTTAAGTGCCAGTCAGGGGCTTTGGGGTTACAGAAAAGTCCCAGAGTATGAGGTTTGCTGTGGGGGTAGTGCAGGTGTGCAACTGCCGAGAGGGGTCCTGGGCCCGAGATCAGAGGGTAGCCTGGTAACCAGTGCAGTTGTTAGATTCAGCCAGGAGACCAGCATGGGAGAGGAGGAGAGAAGGAAGACGCAAAGAGGAAAATCTTGATGTACTTCCGGAACCACAGATGGGTCTCCTGAAGTTTCAGAGAGGGAGTCTATTCCAGAGGGAGACCCCAGCAGAAGAAAGAGATCTACCCCCCAACTCGGTGCTTGGAGAAGCAACTAACCATGAGTGAGTTGGAGGTGGATGAGAAAAGAGCTCTAGAGAGAAGATATTTAGGAAGAGCATGTTGAAGGTATTGGGGTCTTGTGGACAATGCAAAGGATTTTGAACATAATCCTCGCCACCACTGGGAGCCAGTGCAGAGATTTCAGTCCTGGAAAGATACGATCCCTGGGCTTGAGGCCATGGACAAGTCTTGCAGTCCTGTTTTGGATGAGTTGGTGAGGGTGAAGAGTAGAGGCAGGCAGATTGAGAAAGAGGATGTTGCAGTAGTCCAGCCTAGAGAGAACCAGAGCTCTGCAGACAGTGAGCTTCTGGGGGAAGGAGAGGAAACGAAGAATACCTCTGAGGAGGTGCAGCTGGTCGTGTGACTTCTTAGAGATGTCAGAGATGTGAGGAGAGAAGGAAAGTGTAGAGTCGAAGATGACCCCGAGGTTTTTTGCCTCACAGGTTGGAGCGGGAAGAGGGCCAAGGGAGGCCAGCCAGAGAGTGACAGGAAAGGAGGGAGCAGGTGTGCCGACGAGGAGAATCTTGGTCCTACTGGCATTAAGGCAGAGATCATTGGCGGCACATCACACCTGGATAGCAGAAAGACAGTCTGAGATGAGAGAAGGAGAAGAAGTGGGGGAAGGAAGCCTGGAAATGAGTTGGGTGTCATCCGCATAGCACTGAAAGTTGGGGCAGAGAGTGGCAATGCGGTGGGCAAGAAGTGCCAGGTATTGGTTGAACAGCATTTTAATTTTAGATGTGCCAGGCCATTGGAGATCTAAAATTGAAGGATGAATATTCCTATTATAAGGAAGCTACCAAGGATATCAATGTCAATTATAACTCAAATGCACATATTCCTTGGACTATACTGCCCCTTTCAGTGGTATAGCTTTTCACATGGTCTCCCAAAATGCCTATCTGGGTTTTAATTAAGTCTAAGGACAATCTCCTAAATAAGGTGGGGTCATAGTCCTCACTTCTTTTTGCCTTTCTAAGGTCCAGGATGAGTAGGGACATTGACTGCTTTTAGTCAGTTCTGACAGGTAAGCTCTTCTGTTCAGTCTGCCTACCTGCTCCTACAATTCCTCAAATGCAATGTACTTCTTCCTTCAGTCCAATGTTGAAAAATGCCATTGAAGGAGATTTCCCCATTAGCACATCCATTTGGAATCCAAATCTGCTACTCTCCTGTCAGAGAGATTCTCTTGGTCATCTCTTTTTAATATGTGTTTGAGTTTAGATATTCAGCAAACTGCAACCACCAAGTATCAGTTGACACAGACGTTTGGATTGGACAGAGGATGGCCTAGCTACTCTTCATGTTCTTACACCCATCAGGGCCCTACTCTTGGCTTCTATTGATCAAGTGAATTTTGATGAGTCATAGTAGAATGGATTATGTATAAACTGTCCCCTTGCTCTTTGGGTGAAATTAAAATGTAACTTGAATATGAATGTATGAAATGCTTCTCTACATGGCCATGTGTCATTGATAAGAATTATTGAAGATTTGATTTGTGGGATTGGAATAATAATTATACACACTTATCCAACCTGCAAAACTACACAAATGTATCAAATGTGACCCATTAATACTTGCAACCCCAGCTTTATCTATTACAGAGCCCCAGTCCAGCAGCTTTAAACTGGATGCTGCTCTTGCTTATAAATCAGCTCTCCCTCTTAACTATTCAGGGATCTCAATAATAAATTCCCCTTCAGCTAAGGTATTGTTGTCTAATAAATCAGAAACAGCAAACAACTTATTCTACTTGTTATAGGAAATTAGGATTGGTCTATATGTCCATCTTTGAAAAATGTGTGCACAACTATGACAGGAGAAAGACCAAAGATGTTTGGAACTATTGCCTCAACCAGGGTCTGACTATCTATGTGTCACACTTGATCAAATATGGTTACAGGTAGAAAAATATTGTAGTCGCTAATTCAAATAGTGTAGGAATACATTAAATTTAAAATAAATTGTAACTTGAATGTGACTGTGCTAGTTTAAATTTTCACTGAATGTTATCATTCTTATCCAGAAGATGATGAAGTGAAATGTAATGAGATAACATGATATGAAATGAATTTAAATGAAATAATGTTTGTTTTTAAGTATTTATTAATTGATTGATTGATTTTATGAGGGTTTGTATCTACTGGTTTTAATGAAGTGATTGTAGATGTATGTGAAAGAGGAGATTGAAACTGAAAATTATTTGAGATTATTGTTAAATAATTGGAAACAGTACTACAGTTTATTTGTTATTTGTTGATGTTGTCAAAATTGTGTTAACGTTCCTATAGACCTAAAAACACATACAAATAAAATAGAGCTATAAGGTACACGTGTGTCAATTCATGCATAATGCAGCTATTAAAATGTGCACATCATAAATACACCATACATTTGGGTATATGCATATGATTTGTTTTGTTCTATTAAATCTAAATCTGTATCTGGTTTCTGAATTGGACTTAGGGTTCAAATGTTTCAAGTAATAATGTTAATAGAACTTTATGTTATACATTTTAGCTGAATTGCATTTCATTTGTTTGTGGGCCAAATCAATATCAATAAACCATCTGCTGTCTTGAACAAGGGATAATTTTAGTAGGTTATTTTCCAGTAGCCCAGGGTTAGTGTATTCCAAGGTCAGGAGTTAGGTGCATATGTAGACATCTGTTATTTGCGAAGGAACTCGCATTGATCTAAGTGGGGCTGAAAATCCTGCTTTACAACATGCCAGGCACATTTTGAGTCACTTTAAGTTCACAGCTTCATGCAGCATGATAAACATATGCTGGTCCATCCAGCACAATTATCTATTGTAAACCATTTTACTTGTAATATTAATCAGACATTAGGTTAGCCTATGAACAGAAACTGTATGATGTTTAATCCAACTTTTAATTGTATATCAAACTTTTGTTTTGTCATTGTGTTATTTTCTTTCTTTGTTTCTTTGTTTCTTTGTTTCTTTGTTTCTTTCTTTGTTTCTTTCTTTCTTTCTTTGTTTCTTTCTTTCTTTCTTTCTGTCTTTCTTTCTTAAGTTGCTTTTCAGTTCATAAAACTTTACAACTATTACATCCATAAAACTTTACAACTATTTCATCCATACATAATATCTGAAGATTAGCTAATTGTAGAAAAATAAATGAATACTCAGACATTCATACAATACATAATATAAAACAGTTATCCACACAATACTTAAAAGGCTACTGAACATTTGCTTTATACATTAATGCATGTCAATAGCCAATTTGTATTAAAAGCTTTCATTATTTCTAGGCGGGATTGTTTTCCATACTGCATATAAAGCAACATATACAGCCTCAGATTGCACGTTCAGACACCATCTCCAAAATTCCTCTGATTGTACATAATTCATATTATGGACAAATCGACCATAACACAACATATACTGATTTAATCTTTCAGGACATGAGGTTAATACGTGCCTAACAGTTTCTAGTTCATCAACATTCAGGCACATTCGGCAGTATCTGTCTTTTTTGAAATCTTCCATTGATGACCGAAGATAGATTTCACCGGGAGTTGGTTGGTCCGCATTAATAATCTGAAGTTCCGTACCAACGGGTCCGGGCAACGTATTAAATATCTTTGAGGTTTAAAATACTCATGTACAATCCATTCAATATATTTCAAAATGTTCAATTCATACATACGAGTAAAATTCATCTCCCAGTCGATTCACTTTGCTTCGGATTTAAACGCTTTTTTGATAGCAGGGAAGAAACCACACCAATTCCTTTTTGCCTCCCACTGTAGTTCTTGAAAGTATTTACAACAGCTGATCATATATTTACTCCTATGTGTAGGAATGTCAATTTTAACAGCATTAGTACCAATAACTTGTAACAATTCACTCTCTGGGTGACACACAGCTTTCAAATTAAGAAGGCCATGTTGTTGCCTCACAATAGATCCTAAAGACTGCAGGCCAAGTTCCACCCTAATGTATTGAATCAGTGCTCACAACTTTTACTGGCCATAAGAAGCGGGACATGTAGACAATCACTACACTGAGTGTTAATGCAATGTTCACAGATCTACAAACAGGGAAGACCTATATAAGCACTGGAATGATATGAAGCAGTAGTTTTCAAAGAACCACAAGGCAAAGGACAACATTGACAAAGAGGATACAGCCACCATAATAAGGACAACCTGGGAGCAGAAAGTGCTCCCGATCATTGAACTGGAGAGTATTAAAGCTTGGAGGAGGGGAATGATACAGGTAAGGGTGAAACATGCAGTCATCAAGCTCATTAGAAACAAAGGCTACATCAATGGCATACAATTCCTCAGGACTACACAAATCTATTAGAGTCTGTAAATCCCATTTGGATGCTGAAACCTTCAACGCATTCAAGTAAATCAGCAGAAGTCAATGAAAAGAAGGGACTCAGGTCTCCAGTACAAGTACGCAAACAGACCAAATGGAAATATGGAAAAGCCAGAATCTCATCTGCACATTCAGGGAATGATTCCATGGCACTAACTGGAGAAAATGTTTTGAGAACAACTGGGCATCATTGCAAACTCCCCCTAGAAGCTGCCACTGTTACGTATAATGTCAGATTATATATACTGTAGGGGTTGCAGTATCAGAGTAACATTTGCTGACACTAGCATGCATAATATCTTTTGGAATAAGCGTGAACATGTTTCCTCCACAGCCATAGAGGTGTATTAGGACACTGGAACCAAGCATTGTCACTTGCATGAGCACTGGTGCCTGCCAGCCCTTGCCCAAAATATTAAAGAAGGAAATAGCTGGGGCAAAATTGACCAACTGGCACCATGTGTAAACATGGATCAATCTGGCCATGAGAGCTCTTCGGAATTAATGGACATTAATCCCTTGGTTCTTGAGACAGTCCTCAGAGGCTCATCAAGGATAGAATTGTCTCAACAGGCTAGGGGTCTCATGTATAAAGGTGTGAGTGCTCCCAGTCATAGGTGAGTGGTAGAGCAGTAGTTGGATCCCGCCAAGGGCATTAAATAGTGCCATCATTGAACATTGCAGTTTTAAAAAGCAAGTTGGTGGATCCTGAAATCATAGTTTTGTTATCTTCCTTTAATCTTCGTTTTCATGAAATCTGGGATTTAACATATCTAGAATTGGCAAATTTTCAAGGGCTTTTTGTGCCAGCTGCACTGAGTAATAGAGGCAGAAACAAAGGGGTTCTAGCCACATACTTCAAAGCTAAATTCGGTGTCCCCAGTACATCGGAAGCCATTTCCAACACATTATTCAGGGTCGATATAAGCAATTGGGATGGTAAATAATTATCTATCTTTAACTTCTGCATTGCCACACTAAGATTAAATTAAACCTCTTAAAGCCCTCAAAGTGTCCAGGAATATTCATCCAAGGTCCAGTGCTGAAAGACCAACACTAATAATTGATGGTGATTTTAAGGCTTGGTGACTGTTCTGTGGGGGTAGACGCATCCCAGGAGGTGGACCAGGGTTCCAGTATTCCATCATCAGTTATGGTGAAGGGGTCTTCGCCCAAGGCAGGAGAGTAGCTTATTTGCAAATTGTTGGAAAGGGTCTCTGTATAGCAAATGGAAGGGCACCATCTGACTCCCGAGGGCAATGCACATTCAGGAATAGGTTCCAATCGACAACTGACTTTTTGAAGGTATCGTCATTAGATTGCCACCTTTTCCTTGACTTAAACATCATGAAATGAGCTTAGAGCGATTATGATCCACTCGTACTGTCAGTCTGCCTCAATACAAATCAATTGCCATGAACCCCGGTAAACAATTGAAATGTCCATGCCAAATGACTAAAAGGGGCTTACGTTGATAGGGATACATTACCCAGCAGATTAATTGCTGCCTGTCTGAGTTCTAAAGAAAATCGCTTGAGAAGCTCTGTGAGCAACATGGCACAACTCCAACATTAAAATAATGGATACCGCCCAGTATCATTTGACAACTGCTATTAGGGCCAGTCAAAGAAATGTAGTCCATCCCACTAGGTATAATCATGAATGCAGGAAAGCTAAGCATAGGCTCCTGGAAATTATAAAAGACCCTCTTTGGGATAAAGTTGAGTTTACTAAAAGGAGGCAGCACCATAAATGTGTAATAAAAAAAAGCCAAACCTCTCTGAAAGGAAAAAGCAATAGCTGACACTAGCCACAAAAATAGCAATAAGGTTGAATTTTGGAAAAACTGTGTCTAAGGTGCATAGTCCACCTTCAAATAGCGCAAAAATATTCCCTGTGAAAGTGATTTTTGGGTAAATCACTTCACCAGAATATATATATAAAATGAGGAAGTCAGTGACCAAGGGACAGTGAACATCCCCAACTGGGAAATGATCAACAAAGCACTAGTACGCACAAACGCTGTAACGAGAGATGATCTACTACAGGCAAAACCGAAGAAGGAGACGACCAGACTAATCCATACTCCAAAATACTCAAGCCAAAGCTACCAAGTGAAGAGAATAATCAACAAATAATCAACAAAAACTGGGACCAAATAAAATCAGATCCTAATCTGAACAACCTGTTCCCCGACGCACCAAGATTGGCTTACAAACGGGGCAAAAACCCCTCATTAGGCCGGAAAGACCGAGAAAAACAACCCAGACCACATTGATAAAACAAACGACAGGAACTAATGCTTGTCTTAATTGCCAACATTGCTCCACTTAATCAAGGGGGACCACGTAAGACACACGTAAGACACCCCAACAACGGCAAGAAAATTATGTTGAAGGACTTTGCGACTTGCGAAATCAAGAATATCATCTACGGACTCAAATGCCCCTGTGGAAAGTTCTACGTGGGGAGGACCATACGCAAGGTACAAGAAAGATGGACAGAACACCAGTCCAACATAAGGACAGGCAAATAAAATCCCCTGTAGCAAGACATTTCAAAGAAAATGGACACAATGGGCCTCATTACACGGTAGGCGGTAAACCATGGCGCTATTAGCGCCATGGTTCATGCCGGTAATTTACCGGTACCGCCTTGGAGGAAAGGGGAATTACCGCCCCATTCCAAGGTTGGTGGGGCGGTAATTCCCCCTTCCACCATTGCCCTTCCCCATTCCCATTTTTGCCCCATAGGGCTCAATGGGAATGGGGAAGGCGCTAATTACGGTACCGCAAATTACGGTACCGTAATTAGCTCCCTTGGTCCCTTTGCAGGTTGGTTTTTAACGCCTGCAAAAAGCAGGCATTAAATCCCCCAACCCGCAAAGGGACCTCGTAGTAAGGCGGTAAGGATTTACCGGTACCGGTAAAATACCGGTACCGGTAAACCCTTACCGCCTACCGTGTAATGAGGCCCAATATCTCTCAACTTCGAGTAGTAGTATTGGAAGTAGTATTGGAAGTTATTCGACCAGCACCCAGGGGAGGAGACAAAGCCAAAAGATTGGCACAAAGATAATTATTTTGGATTCACACATTGGATGCCATGACCCCATTGGGCCTTAATGAAGATTTTTATTTGGTTGCGTTTTTGTAACAGACTATTCTCTGGATTCACCTACCCTACAAACACACATTAAAACTTATGTATAGTTACAATAGGCACCAAACAGATTGTACATCCCTAAGAGAATGTTTCATATATATATTTAGGCAATCAGGTAAATTTAGACCGTTTACCATGGAAGGTATGGCACAATGAGTACAAGAGGTCAACTATCCGTATAAGAAAGTAAGTGTGAATGACATGGTCTTCACAAGACATGAGACACCTCAATATGTATATTTGTTTCTTAATCCAATAGAATGTGAGTCTTTGACAGGGTATTGTTGTAGATATTTTAATCAATTAGACATCCAAGATGTCTCCACTTCGAAAGAGACACCGCATTATGTTTGGTACGCTCTTAATTTGACAGAATGTGAGTCTCCGACAGAGTATTGCTGAAAAAACTTTAATTGATTTGACATGCTTTAAATCAGGTGGTTACCCAGACCGGAACTATTTTGCGCAATCTAGGACATGGTTTTACTAAGTTTTTACAATCTATGTCATTTCTTTAAAACCATTCCTCTACCAACAGAACGCTATTTTATTTAATTCCAAATATTACTACTCGCACGATTCCTGTGAAACAAAGTATGATACCCATGATGTCACTATTTCTATTCTTGTACCAACAGAGCACTATATTCTTTGAATTCAAATATAACTTCACGCATGACTCTGTATTAACATAGTATGGACTATACATTGTTTACATCGGTGATGTGACGTTACGCCACAAAGCAGTGACATTACAACTATGCGCCGCAATATAAACGCCCATTTTGAGTTACATTACGAATACAGAACCGGACGTGAGATGAACTTTCTCATTCATGACATTCTACCAAAGAGGTAAGCTGACATCCTCCATTTCTACCACTTCTTCTCTCATTTCACATCATCCTACTTACCTTTCCCATTACCTTTTTTTAGAACACGACGTGCTGACTAACGCACAGACGGGACCTACCTGGTGCTCCTCTATCACCACATACGTTGATGTTCCTTGGTACATTACCTAGGTTAAGACATCTATTCATGTTAACCTACAGTCCAATTACTATACAATCTAACACATCTTATCTTCCGATTAGTATATAAAAAACTCTGACAGTGACATCCAGACTCTAGACCCATAACCGACTAAGATAAATTGACTGCACTTGGCGGCAAGCCCTTTAAGCTACTAAAATTGTAGATGTTGAACCATAGATTGAGGCAATAAGATATCTTAATGTTTTTTAACATGAGGTCCTTATCTAACTTGGTCATGTTGAGCATAGACTCCACAAAGGATAAATGGTGAAATACCGAATTACAATATTTAAATTGACTACACATTTGAACACATGTATACAATGTTTGTAATAGGGAATGTTTATTTAATATATGAATAGAAGAACTATACTGTATTATTATTTGAAAATAAGAATGTCACTAATATTAGCAATAATATTCATGCAAACAATGTACACAGTGATCTTAAATACTGGACCAGAAGTGTAATCATATATTTTTTTGAAATTCTTTTTTCTAGATGTATTTTAAAATGTTGAATAAACCCCTGAAGAAGAGATGTTTATCTCAAAACGCATTGGGCCATCTATGAAATCTTGAACAATAAAGTTTTGTTTTGAAGAAAGAACCTCTTCCTCGAGATCCATTACTTGAAATTTCATAAACTCTTATGGGTCAACTATATAATTGAATGCAAATATTGGAAGTTACTCTTAAAACTACTCTAACAAACTGACTCATTTTTTATGAGCTTGTGAAAGTGTGGAGGGGACAGGAGTTCCTCTATTAGGAACTAATCTTGTTTATGTATATTTCACAACCCATATGCCAGGGTTGACTATTATCTCCCCTGCACCTTACATTCATTAAAAGCAGTGTCTTGCCATCAAATGTTTAATTAAAACTTAAGGAACAACACGAAATAGGTGTGCAAGGTGAATAGAGCTGTGGAATCATTAGTCCACCCGCCACTTCAGTTAAGGTTTGAAAATATAAGGCCTGTTCCTATTTCAATCGGGAAAAGCTCCAGGGCCAGATTTGATTACAATTGAGGTATGTAGGGATAATTAGTTCACAAATATCATCCGTGCACTGATTTTATCGAAGCCACTGATCTTAAGAGAGGCGGTGCACACCAGCGTAAGAGTGATGTAAATATTGCAGCGTGTGTTAGGCGTGACTTAGTGTTGATGTGAAGCACTGAGGGTGCACTAAAGAAGAGGTGATTTCGGAATTAGTTTAGCAAAGTGTAGTGTAGAGTGCTACCAATTAACATTAACATGATTAAACGCTAACACTACTAATAACTAATCTTAACAAGACTAATACTTGTTATTATTAGTAATTAGACATAGACCACACTGCAGGCGGTGGGTGCAGGGGCATTCAAACCGCATACTTGGCTTAGAAAATAAATGCAAACATTGAAAGATGAATTGCGGTGTGCCTGGACTTGAGGTTCAGAGCGCAATGAGACAGCAGAATGTATTTTTGCATTGACGAGGGAGAATCACATGAACTGGAAGGTTAATGGGTGTTGGCTAAAGGGGAGGATGATTGATGACCTTGCAGCAGAATGCACGAACACGGGTGGTGAAACAATATGGATCTTTATGAAGATATATGCAGAAGGGAGGAATCAAAGAGGGCTTAAAAGCTGGAGGAAGAGGAAATTGGATGGTGGGCCATAGAAGGAGCAACAAGAGACAGGAGGGAAGAGAGAGAAAAACGGAAAATAAATGAAATTGGAAGAAAGTTGGCTTAGCTGTGTGGTGAGACAGCAGTCCTGCAGTGAGCTAGATGCATGTTGGACGAGACCTCACTGGTCCCTGAAGGCAGCTGAGAGTGATAGAAAGAGGGGGAGAGAGTCCTAGTGAGACAAAGCGCATACAGCCTTGCAGTCAAAATCGGCAGGCTGAAATTGGTGAGTATGAATGATAAAAAAAAGAAATGCATTAGAGCACCTTGAGCTAATAGACCTTGAATATGTGCATCTATTACTGGATGGGATTACACCAGAATAATTAAATCTAAAAAAAGGAGTTACAACTAACATCAACGGATGTACACTCATTCTAAGCGATTTCCACATGAAATACAATTACATACTGGGCCTCATTACGACCCAGGCGGTAAGTTACCGCCTGGGCCGTCACTTTACCACCATGGCGTAAACTACGTTTACGCCATGGTGGTTGGCGGACTTACCGCCCCATTCCGACCTTGGCGGGGCGGTAAGTCCCCAATCCCCATTTACCCTTCCCCATTCCCATTTTTGCCCCATAGGGCATAATGGGAGTGGGGAAGGCGTTAATTACGCCACCGTAAATTACGGTGGCGTAATTAACTCCATGGTCCCTTAGCGCCATGGATTTTAACACCCGCTAAAAGCGGGTGTTAAAAGCTCCATGGCGCTAAGGGACCTCGTAATTGGCGGTAAGGGGTCGGCGCAGCTAACGCTGGCGTAAACCCCTTACCGCCAGGGTCGTAATGAGGCCCACTGTCTTTGTGCATCAGAATGACACCATGCTACCTGGCAATAAAGAAAAACCTATACGGGTCAGGATTAGTTAAGGGACACATCTAGATATACAATCAAATAGGAGCTAGGAATGTTATTGGCTATCAAATATCAGGTGGACAATGTATGCCTACCTCTTCATACGTGTCATTTAAGAAAAACCAGTTACATAATGTTTCATTGGTTTCTGAAGCTATAAGGTCCGTTTTTGTATGGACTAATACAATTGGTTTGTCATGCTTGTGCCATGTCGGGAACATTCAGTTCAATTAGCAGCACATAAACCAAGACCCAGGTGCAACTAGATAGGACATGAAGCTGCCTTACCATCCAGTTAGGCCAACATATCTCATCACCCATGCTTTCTGCCATGAAATTCTCTTTGTACTGGCCTTGCAGAGCATTCTTGTCCTAGGAATGCAACATGAGTGAGGGCACTCGCTATCGTATCTGGAACTACACATTCAAGCCCTATTTTAAGCCTTGACTCACATGACAAGAGACCATGATCCTGTTCATTCGGAAAGCTATTAAAGGTTATAATGAATTAAGATTTGGCATCTTCTGTGTTCTTTCTTGAACCTTAACATGAGAGGATTCCTCCTCCGCACACATGTTCCTCTTCAGCATGGATAGCTGACCTTGATTTTGCATTTCTTTACTTCAGGCCAGATAGCCTCTCAACACAGCTCCAACAACCTGCTATTCTACTGTGACACAGCCTTTCATTTTCTCTTCCTAGTGTTTGGCTTAATTATTTCATGATACCAATGTCCAGTTTCTGTACAATGGCAGTTTCACCTGCATTCTATTCACTACTTGTAGCTGGCCTATACAATGGGCCTCATTACAACCCTGGCGTTGGACCATGGTGCTATTAGCACCATGGTCCATGCCGGATTCCGCAATGGTGGATGGCGGATTGACCGCCCCATTCCAAGGTTGGCGGGGCGGTAAATCCCCATTCACTATTGCCCCTTCCCCATTCCCATTTTTGCCCCATAGGGCTCAGTGGGGATGGGGAAGGCGCTAATTACGGAACCGTAAATTACGGTGCTGTAATTAGCACCAAGGTCGCTTAGCGCCTTGGACTTTAACGCCTGCAAAAAGCAGGCGTTAAAGTGTGAATCTGGCGTTAAGGGTTTAACGGCACTGCAGCCTTTTACGGCGCCGTTAACCCCTTAACGCCAGGGTTGTAATGAGGCCCAATGACTTGATCTATCTTGCAATTCAGTGTATGTACATTCATCATACTTCTGATTTCTACAGCACTTTGTAATCTTCTTCTTTTACACTTTTAAGGTTCACTTCATTCTTTAGTTTGTCATTTCTCCTCTAGGATTCATACATTGTCTTCATTCAGTATGTCAGGACTTTTACGCACACTTTCTTATGATGTCATCAGTCCACTTTCCAATCTCTTTCACATATTCCTTCAGGGATGTCATCCTGCAGGCTGCCATCAACTCGAAGGTACATTTGAAATGGTTGTCTTAGTGGATACCATCTTCCAAATACTCCCTGTGGTATTGTTACAATAGCTGTTGTTAGACAGGGGACGGTCCCATGTCTCCAATACCTGGGAGGTAGGGGGTAGCATCTCCTGCAGATGTATACGTCTGCTCCTCTACAACCTCATAGCCTAATCCAGGCAGTACCAAATTGGGACAAACAAACAAAAGGAGACAACACATTTGCTTTTAGGAAGCTGTGTTCACCAGTTTGAAAAGAAACATTTATTTGGAAGGAGGAGTGGTCTGTAGGAGTGTTTTGAAGCACTGCTAAAGTTTATCATTCACAGTTCCACGCTTATGCATATATTCTGCCAAGTTCTCTATGGAGTAGTTAATTTCACTCGAGGTGAAAGGGGAAATCGTTCTCTGCCGTGGTTCGGGGTATATAACATGCAAAGGAGATAGAGTTTTTTTTCTTTCCCAATGGTAACATGTGAAATTGCACATTGTGCTTTTCTTTCTCTAAGAATGTGCAATCTTTTGGTTGTTGTGACCTTATCTGAGAACGGGGGTCAAATAGAGTTGGTTGACAGGTTCTTTGCAATGGAGAAGCTACTAGAAAGGGGTCTGAGATTGTGTTGCCTTACAAATAATATTATTCTCTCTTTAGGTATATTGTTCCTTCTGTTTCTTTTGTACATTTCCATGGTGAAGGTAACTGTTTCTCTGCATATTTTCACGATTTGCTGAAAGTTTAGAACGTGCTTTAGGGCATAGCTGTAGAAACCGTGTTTGTTTTTATTATTACAAATGACACATCCAGGCTGATGTTTTCCTAAGCTTTTCTGATACCTTGTACATGTTTATGTTTCATTGTTTTCAAGGCCAACATAAAGTATCCGCAATTCTGTCTCTTGAGTTTAGATGTGGCTTCTCATTGTACCAATATATCATGGAATCTCATAATAAACACTGATTTCAATGGATTGTGTCAATTCTTAAATGGATGTGCAATCAAAAAATCCAGGTTCTGTTGCCCATAAATGTCATGGATGGGTTACTATGTACTTCCCACATTCAGCTTTCATATAGCAAGACTTTAAATGAGATAAATCCCCTAATTCATAAAAAGTAACAGTCGCTCCTTGCATTGATGCTTCACAAGGTTGGTTTTTTGATTACACAGCCATTTAGGAATTGACATCATCCATTGAAATCAGTGTTTATTATGAGATTCCAAGATATATTGATACAATGAGAAGCCAAATCTAAACTCAAGAGACAGAATTGCAGAAACTTTATGTTGGCCTTGAGAACGACTAGGGGGTCGAAACACGTGTTGGCTGTCGATAATTTGAAGAATAAATCACCCGTTGATCCAACTGATTGATCACAGTGATATCTGTCTGATATTAGTTGATTGTTACAAATCACAGGGGTTTATTGAGCGTGAGCACCCTTCCTGTGTCTAATTCCTATAATTTGTTTATATCAAACTCTGTGGGAAGTTTGAGGGAAGTTGATACTCACTGCCACCCTGAACACAAAATATTCTTCTTCTTTTATCTTATTTTCTTGGGAGTTTTGACTGCACACTTACCAATCGAGAGTGGTGACTAGCACACACAATAAGATCGATCCCACACTAGTATATAAAGATAAATGATTCTGAAATCCTGTTTGCTGGTCTATTTTTAGTGTGGCCTACTCATCTTCCATATGCAATATCAAGTGGGATCTGTTTGTTCATTTGGTGATGAGTATTACCAATGTGAAAACTCAGTGTGCCTTGCATTATACCAAGTCTGATACTTCCCTACCCAAGTGTCCCATATAAAAAAGTATTATCATGAACTAATGACACATATTTTACTTAAAGAAAAGCAGGGAAGCACAGTGCTCTAGGTATGTTTCCCTACAGGTTTTCAAGATGAACCTTCAGTTATGACTCCCAGTCTTTACCAAGATTTGTAATGCTATATAATGGCAAAAGACCAAATTCTGCCAAATTGGAAACAATCAATCATAGTTCCTCTCTTCAGAAGGTTAATAGACTTGATCCCAGCTGTTACCACCCCATTTCAATGATTGACTCTTGTGCAAAATGGCTGGGAAGGGTAGTCCATGGTTGTATAATTGAGTGGGCAACAAATAACAACCTCCTGTCCGAATAACAGTATGGCTTAAGAGCGAGAGTGGGCACAATCTCAGACTAATACTGGATAAATATACCTCAGGGCACCATTGCGCCATCTATCTGGGATTCATGGACCTAAATCAGGCCTTTGATAGGGTAAATCGTCGCAGGCTGTGGGGCCTATGGATCACTCTGGGTATGCCCACACCTCTCTTGAACTTGTTGATTTCCTTACACAAAAATCTGCAGGTAGTTATGAGATTTGACAGCTTGGGAAAAGTCACCTAAGCTTTCAATGTCCAGCGTGGTATCAGACAAGGATGTGTTCTGGCACCAATATCATTTAATCTTTATCTCAGTACCCTTGCATCCAAGCTAAGTGAAATCACAAGAGATACACCCAGAATGGCAGGAAGACACACATGTTCTTTCCACTGTCCGCTATGTTGTTCTGTTGGCCTGTATCCCAACGGACCTACAGAAACTCAGGAATGACTACGTCTGTTCTATGGAGCAGAGAGAGCTATCATTAAATGTTGAAAAATCTAAACTCGTGTGTAGGCAAGTCAAGCCGAAAGCTGTTGTTTATTCCTGATTCCAGACGTAAACTGGATTGGATTTCTAAATTCAAACATAACATAACATTCGACAGTGAGGGCATCTGTACCAACCAAGTAAAAAGCTTGTCACTGAAGTGTTCACAAGCTAATGGTGCAATTTCCAATTTTAGTAGAGATGTGGGGAATTTAACTCTGTGCATTTATGATTTATAATGCTAGGCCAGTATCAGCTCGTGTATACGGGGCAGATGCATTGGACTTTTCCCTGCCAAAAAGCCATTCAATTAAACGAAAATAAATTTGTGTGCCATCTTCTTGGAGTTGATAAAGGTGCACCGACCTATCTGATCCATCAGTATCTAGGTTTGGAGTATGTAGGAGATATAATTAACTGAAAACCCTTGACTTTCTGGATCTACTATGGTCTCAAGTTAAGTTGCACATGACACATGTAATCATCAACAATCTGGTAGCAAAAATCCCATGGCTAAAAGAAATTAAGAAAGAGTTTGGCTCTTTAGGCCACTATGGCCCTCATTACGACCCTGGCGGAAATCGCGGTGCTAAAAGCACCGCGGAGCACGGCGGAAAGCTGCCGATAGCGCCATGGAGGTTGGCGGATTTTCCGCCCCATGCCGACCTTGGCGGGGCGGTAAATCCCCAATCCCCATTTTACCCTTCCCCATTCCCATTTTTTCCCCATAGGGTATAATGGGAGTGGGGAAGGCGTTAATTGCGCCACCGCAAAATACGGTGGCGTAATTAACATCAAGGTCCCGTAGCGCCATGGATATCTCCGCCGGGAAAAACCAGGCGGAAAACGTTCCATGGCGCTACGGGAACTCGTAGTAGGGCGGACGGGTCCGCCGCGATTAACGCTGGCGTAAACCCACTCCGCCAGGGTCGTAATGAGGGCCTATGACATGTACAGCACAGTAGATAAGATCTTGAAGATGGACCTACTTTTGTTCTGTGGGAGGATTTTGGACCACAGAACGTATATGCACTATAATGTATAAGGTGTGAAGCACGCAATTTATCAGTACTTTGCACATCTATGCAAAGCCTTAAATGATGGCTATTTAATCTGTTTCTTAAGTGCAGACAAACAAAGCATCTTGTTCAACCTGAGGGCCTAATACCATCCATGCTGTGTCATTAGATAGACAAGAAAGGGCAGAAAGGGAGTGCCCTCTGTGACAATAAATTCCTGAGGAGTCTTACACATTTTCTATTTTTCTGCCTGTTTTCGCTGAATCTTAGGTTCAAGCTCCTAATTCCATTGTTAAAATGAGCCAACTATACAACAATTAGCGAAGCCATCGCTTATCTATGCTCAGCTCCAGACAAAGGTGCCGACTCCAACGTATATCGGTTTATAGAAGGAGCCTTAACCGTGACGGAAGTGAGTCACTATAAGAAATTATCATTTTAATTTGATTATATATAATTTTTATTTTGCTACCATTTTTATTATTAGAAATCACTGTAAAATGTGTTAAACATTTTTGTTTAATCTTCAAACTGTATTTGTGTTTTTTATGATGGTTTTTACCTCCAAAATGAAGTCTATCTCCACAACATGGCATTCAGACCACCGGCTTCCTCTCCATGCAGGCACAGCATAGGTGGAGACACACCAATGACTCACTCACCATTGACCATGTGTGCCTCCCAACAAGACACACATACAACAGATTCAGACACCTGCCCCTGTACAGCTCTTGTTCACACATACAGAAAGATTTCAAGGTGAAGAATGTGCACTCACGTGGATATGGAGACACATGCCACAAGTTGTTCCCAAAAATAGCGAAACATACCAGGCTTCACCCATACCATTTGTACCCACCAAATAATGGCAGCTCTGTGTCCATCTCTGTCCAACAGCTGTCAAGATATGCATGAATCATCAAGTACATAGGTTTCAGAAACGCTAGGAAGAAATCTGGGCTAGGCCCAGATGGCTGCCAAGAAATAGGCTGCACAGATACCATCACCGCTGTCACTGCCATAGACCCTACCCACCACTGTAAGTGTTTCATCTATAGGTCGGACCAACAGGTCTGTGAAGTGGCTACTCCTGTCCTTGAGGGCTGTGAGATATTACATATCAAAATTCTCACTCTCACTCATATCAATATACTACTTTTAATTTCCTCCTGCTGTAAAGACCCCCTACACCTATATCAGAATTCATGGTTCAGCTGGCTATCATACAGCTCTCGCTACTTAGGCCCTCCTCTAATTTAATTCTATTGGGAGACTTTAACATGTGGTTAGGCGATGCCTCAGATCAGGCTGCCAATGGATCTGAGTCATCAATAAATACACTCGGCTTTAGGCAGCAGGAACATGAGGCCAAACATAAAAAAGGTAACATGTTAGATTGGGTCGTAACACTTAATACACCAATCACCAAGCCTATCATATCTCTCTGTCCATGGTTGGACCACCGCTTTGTCACTGTTGACGTTATATTGGCTAAGCAGCTGAGTAGACCAAAAATTAAGAGAACCTTGATAGCATCTAGAAATCTCAGGTAACGTACTCCTGAAGCCGTGGAGAACTTTTTGTCCCCATTAGCAGCCTTTATCAGGGGGCTGGATCAGCCAATGATGTAGCCCTTATGTATCGGTGGCAGTGTCTAAAGCAGTTAACTCTGTTGCACCATTTAAAATGTATTCTCGCCAGAACTACAGAGACTGAAAGCAGCTAAAAGAAAACTCTTTAACAACTGGTATAAATCTAAGGGAACACTTGATAAGGACATTATTTGCAAGCAGCCAAGGTTTATAAATGGCCATTGTAGGAACCAAAAAAATACATATTTAATACAGAATCACCCCACTACTTAATACAGAAAATGAGTCAGAGAAACGGTTCAGAATACTGAAGGAGATGGAAATCCCATGCCCAGAAAACACTACAGGGGTTGTTAAAGATGCACCTCAATTCAAGAGGCGTTGTTCAGGAAACTTCAGAAGAAGAAAAAAAGTGTATAAAGAGCAAACAGTATCCTAAACCTCGTGGTCGAGATAGAATAAGCCACAGATATTAACATGGAGCCCTCCATAGAGCCATGCCATACTAAATTCAGTTTTAGTTTAGTAACTGAAGAAGAGCTGGTAGCTATCTTTACCAAGCTTGAACCCACTAGTTGTGGGGGAGATGTGTCTCCTGCTGTGACTGTGAAGGCTTGTCATCCATCTCTTATCTCCACGATAATGAAATTTGATAATCGTTCATTCGAGGAGTGAGTGGTGCCAGAATGCATTAAGCAAGACTGGAACCCCACACTACTTAAAAAGCCTGGTCTTGATCCGTTGCAGCCAGTAAATTACCTGCCCATTACGAATATGTTGTTCCTGTTACAAAAATTGAATAGGGTGGCATGCTTGCAAGTCTTGGATCATCTAAAGAATGTCTTGAGTAAGTGTCAGTCTGGCTTTAGGCCTTGCCATGGCACTGAAACAGCCGTTTTGTGCCTGACGTCTAACATCTTGCAATCCTTTTATAGTGGGCAGCTACTATCACTTCTGTTACTAGATCTATCTGCATCGTTTGACCTAGTTGATCACGCACTGCTGACAGAGGTTTGGTACCTGCTTTTTTCCAACTCGGCAATGACCTTGGTTAAATCATTTATGGAAAACCGGTCAGCTAGAGGTTGCAGTAGCATCGCAGAAGAAGCCCCTGCTAATGCTTTGATATGGTGTACCTGTTGTGTGGTGTTTCGGGCTATGGGAGTGAATAGCAATGGAATAGCAATGGAACTCCCAGAGATCAGAACACTGCCTAAGGTTCTGCAAGGGAATGCAGACCATAGGTGTGAGGCATTTGGAGAAGGTAGCCATGAGAGATGGTTGTGGGTCTTCTATCTGTACATCTTATTGTAATAAACTTCCACGAAAAAGAAAACAAAGGTTAAGAACCCCAAGGGGATGGACTCAGTCATTGAGGGAGTAGCTGGTGTGAAAGGGGGGAAAAGGGAGGAAAGGCTGGGCTTTCGTTGTGCTAGTTCCAGTCATTTTGCCAATTTTCCCATGTGTCCAGGTAGGAAGGTGGTATGTGGAAAACACAAGAGGTGGGGACACTTGGAAAACTTTGTAAGAATTATAGCATAGGCGAAGGAGGAAAGTGTTATATGTCACAGAGGAAATGCAGCAATCATCTGCGGAGGATGAAGATGAGAAGGTGGAGGTAGTCACGGTCAATATGGTGAAGTGTGAGGGTGACGATGACTGTGAACATCCTTATGCCTTTATAGAAGTAAATGGGGATATTGTAAGAATGATGGCTGATTCAGGATCCAAAATAACACTCATGTCATGGGAGGTATATGAAAATGTTGTTGGTGGTAAGGTGTGTTGCCATACCAGCGGATATAACTGTGGCAAGATTTATGTGATTGGGTTTTGTACCACAAAGTTTGGGTTCAAGGGCGCTGAATCTGTTGGTAGTCTTCACGACCATCAGTCTGGCTTCAGAGCTGCCAGAAGCACGGAAACTGCTCTCCTGAACATCTGTGAGGACCTGCTCTCAAACCTTGACTCTAACACTCCATGTGTTCTCATTTTGCTTGATCTCTCTTCTGCCTTTGATACTGTCAACCATACCTTCCTGCTCAACCGTCTCCGTGATAACCTGGGTATCACTGGTCAGGCTCTGGCGTGGCTGACCTCTTTCCTCTCCAATCGACCCTCCCAGGTCCAACTGGGGTCCTTCCTCTTTGACATCTTTTTCTCTGCCTGCGGTGTCCCCCAGGGATCTAACCTCTCTCCCTGGCTGTTCAACCTGTACCTTGCACTTCTTGCCCACCGAATCGATGCTCTCTGCCCCAACTTTCAGTGCTATGCGGATGATACCCAGCTCATTTTCAGGCTACCCTCGGCGTCCTCTTCTCCTTCCCTCATCTCTGACTGTCTTTCTGCTATCCAGGAATGGTGTGCCGCCAATGACCTCTGCCTAAATGCCAGTAAGACTGAGATTCTACTCATCGGCACACCCACTCCCTCCTTCCCTGCAGCTCTCTGGCTGGCCTGTCTTGGCCCTCTTCCTGTTCCTAACTGCAAGGTAAAAAACCTTGGGTCATCTTCGACTCCACACTCTCTTTCTCTCCTCACATATCTGACGTCTCTAAGAAGTCACACTACCAGCTACACCTCCTCAGAGGTATCCTTCCTTTCCTCTCCTTCCCCCAGAAGCTCACTGTCTCTAGAGCCCTGGTTCTCTCGAAGCTGGATTACTGTAACAGCCTCTATCTAAATCTGCCTTCCTCTACTCTCTGCCCTTTGCAACTCATCCAGAATAGGACTGCAAGACTTGTCCTTGGCCTGAAGCCCAGGGACTGTGGGCCTCATTCCGAGTATGGCGGTAAGGGATACCGGTCACCGTTAACGAGACCGGTGCCGGTAATCCCTTACCGCCACATTCCGAGTTTCCTTTACGCCCTCGTCCTTAACGCCTGCTTTTAGCAGGCGTTAGGAACGAGGGCGCAAAGGGGCTTTTAAGCCAATAACGGTGACCGTAAAGTACGGTCACCGTTATTTGCAATTTCCCCATTCCCATTGAGCCCTATGGGGGCTCATTTGGGAATGGGGAAGAGCCTTGGGGAATGGGAAATTACCGCCCTGGTCAACTCGGAATAGGGCAGTAATTTCCCATTCCACCAGGACTGAAATCGCTACACTGGCTCCCAGTGGCTGCGAGGATTAAGTTCAAAATCCTCTGCATTGTCCACAAGGCCTTCTGGGGCCTTGGGCCAAAATACATTCAACTCTCTTCCTAAATATCTTCCTTCTCGAGCTCTTCGCTCATCCGCCTCCAACTCCCTCAGTATCAGCCGCTTCTCCAAGCAACGAGTTGGGGGTAGATCTCTCTCCACAGATGGGGCCTCTCTCTGGAACAGCCTTCCTGCCTCCCTGAAACTTGAGGAGAACCATCTCCGGTTCCGGATGCACCTCAAAACCTTCCTCTTTGCCTCCGCTTTCTCTCCCCCTCTCCCCAACTAAAATTACTGAAACTGCACTGAATCTGCAATTGGGCCACTCACCGAACTCGGTTGTTGGCCCAGCCACTCTCCCCTGCACTGCCTCCCTGGCAACCCCTGCACTGTGGGACTGTCTCTGTATCCCTACAGCTCCCCTCCCCAGCACTTGTCTGCACTTACCTTGCACTTGCCACCAGCTGGCCCTTATTATTTATCTTGTTATTTTACTAACCCTGTACTGCACTTCCCCTCTCCCTTTCCCCCTTGCACTTTTCCCCTCCCCTCTACCCTTGCACGTGCGCGATCTGAATGACACCTGGCCTAGTAGGATCGTTGTCTATCTCCCCTTGTTCCCCCCCTGCCTCGTCACGCCTTGAAACACTTGTGTATAGGAGCGTTATAAATGCCATATCATATCATATCATATCATTTAGGTGACAAAGAGTGGAGAGACTCTCTTAGGTTGGAGAGAGCAGAGAGTATTGCACATACGATTAGACCCTAACACGGAGGAACAGATCCTTCATGTTGGAGAGAGGTTAGGCATAATTGAGAGGTTCCGCGAGGTATTTACCAAAAGCGTGGGATGTGTCAAAGGTATGGTGCACAAAATTATGATGAAGCGGTGTGTGCCAAATTGCGCTCTGTACCATTATCTCTCTGAGGTGCTGTGCATGATGAACTTGAGAAGTTGAAGAGGTGTGGTATAATTGAATCGGCGAGGGGTGTGGAGTGGATTTTGCCCCTGGTCATGGTGAAGAAAGCAAGTGGAGAGTTGAGAGTCTGTGTTGACTTGAGGGAGGTCAATAAGTGTATCATTGCGGAACGACATCCATTACCAAATATGGGCGAACGACATCCATTACCAAATATGGGCGAGATGCTGAGTAGGATTGGTAAAGCAACATTTTTCACGAAATTGGATATGTCCAGTGCTTACTTACACATGATGGTGTGTTTCAATTTCGTCGCATGCCATTTGGATTAAGCTCGGCGTCATCAGTTTTCCAGAATTTTAGGTGGTATAAATAATGTGTGGTGTTTTCAGGATGACGTGTTGGTTTGTTGTGAAAATGAGGAGGATCTTGAGAGAAATGTGGTGAGAGTGTTGGATATATTCAAGGAGCGCGGAATACCTCTGAGGGCCGAAAAATGTGTTTTTGCTAGTATGAGTGTTGAGTATCTTGGATATGAGATATCAGCAGATGGACTTAAGCCCAAGAAAGATCTGGTTCAGGGGATTAAGAAAATAAGATCTCTGAGGGATAAGGCTGAGCTTTGGTCATTTTTAGGTACAATTGATTTTTATCATCGGTTTGTAAAGAATTTTGCTGATTGTGTGGCGTGTTCAAGACTAAAGAGGTGATCAAAGAAGATTATTGGTGGCCTGGTTTGGATCGCGAAGTTGAAAAGGTGGTGGTGTCCTGCGTTGAGTGTGGAAAGTTGGATGAAAATATTCATGCCAAGATTCAACCCATTACTAAGGTTGATGCCTCTGAGGGGGTGTGGCACAATTTGGCAATGGATATCATTGGGCCTATGGATCTAGGATGTGGTCGAGGTAGATTTGTTGTGGTAGTAGTGGATAGGTTTTCCGGATGAACAGAGTTTAAGGTTGTAAGGGAGGTTTCATCGCAAGGTATGGTGGAATTTTGCAGGATGTTTTCAAGAGGAAGGGATTACAGAGGACATTATTGATAGACAATGGTATGCAATTTGTGGGCGCTGTGTTTCAAGAGCATTTGAAGAGATGTGGGATTAAGCATAGACAAACAGCTTTGGACCAACCCCAAAGCAACAGGAAAGTAGAGAGAGTGAATCAATGTATTATGGAGGCTGTGCAAATGTGCAGTATGTCTGGAAAAGATTGTATGCATTGCGATTAGCTCTGCATGTGGAAATGGGGATTCTTCCCTTTGAATTTATGAGGGGTAGGAAGCCTCATACCCTAGTATATCCAGCATGGTTGGGTAGAGCAAGGGAGATAAATGGTATTGTGGATGAGGTAAAGGAGAGGTTGAATGTGAGGAAGGAGAGATGGGTGAAAAAAGTAAATGAGAGTTGGCCTAAATGTGCTGAGTCGGTGGAAGTGGAGGACATGGTAAGAGTGAAGAAAGGTGTGGTGAGAAGGAAGGGTGATCCTTTATATTCAGAACCTGTGCAAGTCGCTCAGGTGCTCAAAGGAGCAGTTAGGTTGCGAAGTGGACAGGTGTGGAATTTATTGAGGAATGTGAAGGTTCATTAAGTGATTATCTATTTCAGCATTTCTGTGTCAATATGCTTTTGCAATATTCTGTGCTTTATGGTGTATTGTTTTTGTCACCTGTCATGTTTTATTCTTGTTTTTTAATTGCATTTCTTTATTTTACTTTGTTCGTAAGCAAATTGTTAGGGTTTATTTTGTTTGGTAAGGGAGGGGGGTGCGTTGTATGGTACTTGGGACTATGGGAGTGAATAGCAATGGAACTCCCAGATCAGAACACTGCCTAAGGTTCTGCAAGGGAATGTCATGACCTACAGAACGCGCCCCTTGTGGACTTCATAGTCCTTGTCTCAACGGGGCTTACACTCCCTGGTACTCCCAACATGGCCGTCCAGCGTGAAACACCTTCCTCGCTCTACACGTTGGACGTAGCGTGTTCTATTAATAGACAACGCCCCCCGTGGCTCCGCGCATCTCAATGATATTGTGAAGTAGCGACCAGATGTGTGCTCCGTAGCTCGCGGTATTGTTTCCCTGATTCTGTCCCTACTAACTCATTCCTAGTCCCTCTCCTTTCTTTCTTACTACCTGGACTTGTGTGCTGTGTTGTGCACGTTCTTAATTTCCCGGATTCCTGGATCATTGCATCCCGGAACTTTGAACGCATGCTGGAGTCGGAAAAGACTTGTGCAGCCTTATTCAAGACCCAATCCGTCCGCAAGAAGGCATCGACCAAGAAATCCAGCAAGGATCGGACTCAGGTAAGAAGGGGGCAACTCCTTGACAGGGAATGCAGAGCATAGGTGAGACAGTTGGAGAAGGTAGCCCTGGGAGTTGGTTGGGTCTTCTATCTGTACATCTTATTGTAATAAAGTTCCTGATACCTACCATTGGATGTTTACTGAGCATTCCTTTCATTCCCACAAGGGGCTTGTCTTTCCCCATCACTTTACAATAGCTTCACTTTACCACTTGTCACCTGCTTGAGGACAAGTGAGTCAAGTTCACAAATTATTCAGATGATACACAGTGCGTGATTCCCTTGCCCAGCTTATATCGAGTGGACTCGCACATCAATAGAGACTACTCATTAATACAGATGTGGACGGTAAAGAATGGCTTGCAATCAATGATGAGAAGACATAAATTATGATTGCAGGTCCTGCGACCAGGCTACATAGTCTGAGTTCTGAATATCAATAGACTGCGGGATCAATACACAAACAAAGGTCAAGACCCTGGGGGTCTCTCTGGACCCGACTATTAGCATGCGATCGCAGTTGAACTGTGTAGTCTCTAGGTCAGCCTATTAAAATAAATGAGTGATGATGATTCAACCATTCTTGTCAAAAACAACTGCATTACCGTGGCCGGGCTATCATTGGCTCAAAAATGGATTATTGTAGTAGCCTCCTGATAGGCATCCACAAGGGTGACATATCAAAACTTCAGGTAATCCAGAATAGCATGGTAAGAGTGGTAGAAGGACTCAGTAGGAGAGATCATGTCTTTCATGCCAGGAGGAAGTTGCACTGACTGCGTATGGAAGAGAAAATATCACACTGATTCCTCACAGTAACACATAAGTGCTTGTCAGGCAACAATTCAGCATATCTGTCAGAGAGTCTGACCAAAACGTCTGCTCAGACGCCACTCAAATCTAATGACACCTATTATCTCTTTTTGTCTACAACTAAATTAACTACATCGGGGAGATGTGCCTTCTTTGGGGCAGCACCTAGCGCATGGGATACCCTGCCGCCCGACCGGAGTCTATCAGTTGGCAAAGCACCAGCTCAATGTGTACACTTAGAAGATTTTTCCTCGGATCCTAAGACATCAGAAGGCTGGATGTCGGAAGCGACCGCTAGACAGTGCGGCTTGACAGCCTTAAGTCCCATCATCTAATTCCCTTAAGTTGTTTGCATGCTTTGCTGCTTACCTCGTCGCTTGCTTTGGAGCTCCAATGTGCCGGCAGCATACTGGGGAGTATCGGCAGAGTGCTGGGAATGGTCTGCTGGACCTGGAGGCATATCAGAATCAAGCTTGGCTCCCGTCCCCATTCCCACCTGCAACTGCTGAGAGTGCTGGGCAGAGAACCTGACATCATGTATATCTTCACAGTGCTTACTGGTGAGATCTATTACTAGTACTATGCAGCCTGCCACGGGGACACGGACGTAGAGCTGTGTGCTCCTACAGTGTGTGCACATAATGGGGAGTACCAGCCTGTTTAGTGATTTTACACATATATCTTCTTACGTTATGCCTGTTACCAGAGCAGGACGTATTCAATCTACACTGACACCCATAGACAGATGTCCGTTGCTTTGATGCAAAAAAAAAGAAACAGGGCCCTGAAGCTCATAGTCATAATGACTTTTTTAGAAGGTTTCCATCTCAGCATCTTCGGGAGAGGGCAGGTGGCCCTTTAACTCCAGGTGATCACTGGTTGATCGACGTGTTGGCTAGAGGTTCCCAACGAAGACAGAATTACAAAAAGAAAGGAGGGATTCAACGATTTATGAAGCTGGATATATTACTGATCCCTTCACCATTATCCAGGACATGATAAAATACCTTATAACAACTGTGGGGCCATGAAGTAACATCACAGGTCACCCAGAGGCACCCCAACAGATCTATGAAAGTCAGTTGGAGGAAGGTACCTCTGAATCTCAAATAGGGAAAGGAGATTGCATAAACATGGCATTGAGTAATCTACTAAAAGTCTTGTCCAACAGTATGGACAGTGCCATTGTTGAAGGCTGCTCTCATTTTGAGCAGGATGAAAAGAGACTGAATGTGGGCATTTCTTAGCAGACTGTTAATGAGAGAATCATTTGTGACCTGGCTAGATGTGACCGGTCATGGACTTTCAAGCATCGGTTGATTCTTTTGACACCATAATTCCACAGAAGGTACAGTGAACAGAGAGTTTCAAACAGACCCCTTGATAACATCATATCGGCCAGTAAGGCAGAGGTTAGCTGCCAAACTGATCCTGAGTCTATCAGAAATATGTGGCTGAACATGATGAATTTTCTGTAAGTCATTACATCCCACAGGGATATAATTATGTCACCAGGCCCTATTACACCAGTCCGTATTGCAAACTGCCCAAACTCACCAGCATGTAAGTGTTCTAAGATCAATTTAACTTGCCATTCTGTGAGGAAAGTCATACGGGTTAGAAATGTCTCTATGCCGGTTATTGCAGATCCCTACCTAAAAGGATTGGTTGAAGATAAAGAAATATGATTATTGTAAATTTAAATAATTTAAAGGAACCTGACACAAGAGGAGCCCTTCGGAACAAAGTCCTGGATTGGTTACGGTCCAAAGCTTGGGGGAGCTGCATTAAAACCCAAAATCTCAGATTTCTGTGGAGGGTTCAAATTAAGGAGTGGTCTTCAAAGAATGGCTTAGATTTCATTGTTATTGGTTGTGGTCGTTGTAGTTTGCCATTTTTTTTCAGTTGCTTTAACCTATTAAGAAAGTCATCATCTACCACGATTTAGTTTCTTTTTTTTTCCTACTGCTTTTTAATAATGTTTCTATGATTAGATAGTGCTGTATAGCAAGCAGCAATGTCAGATATGGTTCTATAGCCAATCTTTTGCCTTTTCATGTTGTGGTGTTTGTTGCTTATTCTGTGCACCCTTTTGCATTTGGTCCACTGGTGCGTGTTATAAATTATAATAAACTAAACTCAATTGAACTAAGAAGTATGGAATCAATTGAATACTGTGAACATAATCTGAAGACACAGCTCTTCATTCAATTCTTAGCTCATCCCATGCAGTGGTCGAAGTGAGCAGGAGCGGTAGGGAGCGTAGCTCCTCTAATTTTTTTAATTAAGTTGTACTGTTCCTATACTTTTATTTTGAAAAGTACTGTTCCGGAATGGTTTCCTTTTAAAATAAAAGTGTAGGACGAAGTTGAAACTTGCACTTTCATTGCACTGTACTTAACGTTCTCTTAAACAGCAGGCACATGTGTTTGGGGGTTTATATTGTGTGTGGGGGGCGTGGCGATGGAGTTTGTGGGGAGTGGGTCTCAGGCCAGCAGTGAACAACTTCTTTTCGTACACTTCGACCACTGTTCCCATGGCTTCCTTAGTCTGCATCTGAGGTGATCTGTTTTAGTTATAGGTTGTGTTTGTCTTGTTTTATGTTTGTACCCTTGCTAGGTTAGCATCCGTATGCCTTTGGCCCTCCAGTGCTCTATCAATTAAACTAAATCCTGGGAAAAGGAATAAATTAGGCCCAGGCCAGGAAAACCTTACATTAGCCAACAAGGAGAACTGAAGGGAGTATAACACAGCAACTAAGTTCTGTAAGTTCTGCATGTCTGGAGACAACTGAACACAACACACGTATACAGAAAGCAGCGTATCTAAGGCAGCAGAGACCGCCAGGAGATCAGTGCTTGTCTAGGATCACGACAGAGGTCAGTCACCTCAACATGTGTAAGGATAGGGTGCATGGAAGAGAGGTGTAATGCCCTAGGATTTCCTCTTTAGATTCTGTGTCTCCTTTTATAATGTTGAGTGTTTTTGGTTCAGGTTGGTTGAACTTATTTTTGGAGAAAGCTGGGCTTTGTTTTGGTGCATCTTGGTGCGTTTTTGCTTTTTGTTTGCAATTGGTTGTTTTCCCTCTCCCTTAGCCAAGTTGCAGTGCAAATACAGGAAAGACCAGTGTGAAGGCAAAAATCTATCTATCCAACTTGCTATGATTTTGAAATGCAAAGCCGGATTCCAGTTACCATGCAAGCTGTCTTACACATGCTCGTGTTCCATGCAGTTGTGCCAGTTGCTTACAATTCAGAATGCCAGGGTATCCAGTCACAATGTGGCCGGTAAAAACATCATTGGGGAAACAATGTTTTTTTTCCCCCTATAGCCAGCACCTTCCAAACATACGCAAGCAATGGAGAATGTTTATATATCAAACGGTTCAGAGAAATAGTTTGGTCCCAGCACTATTTTATCCACAGACTTAATGATAATGATACAGAACCAACTGGTCTTCTGGGATGTGGAATACGCTACACATCCCGTTGAGGGCAATACCATCACTATCCCGTTTTAAAGGGAGTCTGAAGACCCACCTTCATGACAAAGGTAAAGCCTAAGGAGAGTCAGCTTCCAACATTGTATATATCGATGTCCTGTTTTGTCTTGTCAGCACTCTGAGGTCTCCGGGTGTGCGGTGCTATACAAAACAAATAGATTAAGATAGATAGATAGATAGATAGATAGATAGATAGATAGATAGATAGATAGATAGATAGTCTAGAACAGGGCCTGGTATTTAAAAATTAAAATAGTTAAACACATATAAAATAATACATATTATTAGAAATGTGTGCCAATAAGTAAAATAATAATATTACAATAACATTTAGAAAAATAGATAATATGTCTTGGGGAGTATAACATGCACTTTTGCGCTCTGAAACACTTGTGTATGAGTGCAATACAAATACAATATCAATATCAACACCCAAAGTTGAGTGTGCTGCTTGATCTAGAATCCGAGTGATCTGGCCGCGGCTGATTTGGCCGCGGTCGGAATGTTCGCATGAGAAAGGTGCAAACTACCTTTCTCATGTGAACACACATAGTAGGGGGGCTGCAGGGGGGTGTCCGCCGCAACCCAGCTCACTATACTGTGAAGTATAGTGTGCGGGATGTTGCGGGCAGTGGTCGAAGTGTAAGAAAAGAAGTAGTGGAACTATGATCCCTGCAAGCCTGACCCGCTTCCCACAAACCCCATCGCCAGGCACCCTCCCACGCACAATACAAACCCCCAAACACAAGCGCCTGGTGCTTAGGGGGAACGTTCAGTGCAGTGCACTGAAAGTGCAAGTTTCAAACTCTTCCTACACTGTTATTTTAAAACCATTCCGGAACGGTTTCTTTTTAAAATAAAAGTATAGGAGCTGTAAAACTTAATTTTAAAAAGTAGATGAGCACTGCTCCCAACCGCTCCCACTCACTTCGACCACTAGTTATGGGAGACAACCCCGCAACCCCGTTTTTTTTTCATTTTTTTTTTTTTTACGGGTGTGCTGCTGGGGTGTCCCTTGCAACACCCTGCACACTAAACCACACAGTATAGTGAGCGGGGTGTTGCGGGGGTAACCCCCGCAGCCCCCACAGTGCTTTTTTTAAATTATACTTACCTGCAATGCTACCACCAAAGGTACGACCTTTTGGTGTTCCAACCTTTGGTGGTAGCATTTTTTAGAACTTTTGGTCATTACGACCATTTGTTTGCGGTAAATCGACCTAAACCCTTGATCCAAGGTCTACGTTCTAGTCTCTTTTTTTTAGCAATGCTCCTAATATTAGAAACGTTTAAGTACATATGAACCTACTTTAACAGGAGGAGTCTTGCTGCTCCATCACCCCACTTGAAATGCAGATGCCCATGGCACCCGCATACAGGCAGGTATAGCATCTCCCAGTAGCTGCGGTTCTGCAAGGCGGATCAGGAATGAATGCACTGAAGAATCACTGATACTGTAGCTCATGGCTCTGCTGACACCCTCTGCCCTTCTTCATAGATGCACTCGTAGCTGTGACATGTCTATGGAGAGGGGCACAAGAACACTGTCTCAAAATGTGAAAGACAGGTGGCTATCAGAGGAAAACAGGTCATTGCCGCAGCAAACACATTGACAATAACTTCTGAACCTCAACTTGTAGACAGCTACTTTACTGTACAATAAGAGCTTCATTATGAAGGCTTGCACGTGAGAACTTACTTTTATGCAGATTTTATAATTAGACAGAGTATACATTAGTTGAATAATGTTGTAACTATTAGAAGAGCATTTGACATGAATGCCAGGCCCTGAAGATTGAGTCCAGTTGGGCAGAGCAGGGATGTTACTGCTACTGAAGGCAGCCATTAAACTGAATCCCACAGCCACCCCTCGTTCTGGTTACTCCAATGTATATTCAATGAATGAAGACATAAAAACCCAGGAATGGTACATGAGGCTTTGATCATCCAAGCCCACAGCCCTCATATTATGTACACAGTGTGCAGAGATAATGATGAGCCACGCTCAAGTCACTGGAACTAGGGAATTCATGGGGGAGAAGGTAGAAGAGGAGGGGATGGACACGCTCCTTCAGGTACCTACTGAAAGCAGATGGCGAGAGTGCCATCGCCAGCGAAACGGAAAAAAACCCAGAAACAAGTAGAAGTGGTGGTTATGCTTCAGAGTGGGCAAACATTAAACACACATTTAAAAACAACAACTGCCTGGGGAGCACTGGAAAAGGTCTTGCCTACTTTAGCTCCATGGGATGCTCCTAATTTCCAGACCAGTAATTTCAATCATAAGCACAAAGTGACTTTGATGGCTTGCAGTTGAAAGGGTTCCCTTTCGTTATACAGTTAAGTTTCCCAGAGACATATATTATTGATCGGTGGACTGTGATTACGCCCAGCCATTATCTATCCAGCTAATTATTTGTCAAATATTCCACTGGTTGAAATCAGCCATGTTTGTTTTTTAACAGATAGTCAATAGTTACAAAAATTGACAGGTTATTTGAGCCATGTTTATTCTCAATAGTGGAATTGCCACAAAACATTGGGTATCACCCTAGGTCATCAAGGGGAATACAGGGTCAACCCCTTGCTCAGTATGCCATAGAAAGGCTCAGTTTTACCTCACATATGAGGCCTAAAAAGACAGAATGGTGGCTGAGGTTGCTGATAGTTCTCTTGTTCACACAGGAATTGACTAGCATTTCCATGCTGGACTGCCCTTGTGGGTGGAACCAGACTGACATGAACATGGATATTCCTCCTCTGTGAAGGGACGAGTGAGCTAACGTGGTTGTAGACACTCGTGAGTGGGGTTCATCGCATAGAACAGGCTGTTTGAATCAGTCTAGAACATCTGGCCCCTGTTCTACCGTTAATCAACTAGGAGGGATTGAACTGGGTACATGTGTGAATTCAGGTTCACGATTGGCATTTTATGGCCTCAACCAGTGCCCCTAAGTGACCAACCCCCTGCTCCAATATCCACATCAAGTTATTTGGTGGATATGGTATGTGATCACTGCAGCTGGCTTTAGCACACTGTGCCTCAAATTCAAATAAATTAGTGTATCAAAGGCTACAAATTGAACGTAGAATGGTTTCCAATTGCCTTAGCATACTGTTCCTTGAATTCAAAGAAACAATCCTATCAAAGTCTCCAACTTGTGCACAGAATGGTTTCCAATCTTCTGAACGTTATTTTAGCTCACTTGGCATAGCGTTTCACTACTTGATCTGCATGCAAGACGCAGGTCTAACTATTCCGGGTGTCTGGTTTTCATTAGATATGATTGGATATTATATAGAGTGAGGGCCTGATTTACAAAGGGATTTTCAATTGGAATGCATTGTAAAAGGCAAAAGACCATTGCAGTGTTGAAGGAATTATCTCTATACTAATTGATCTTCCACCCACTAACCTAGCAGAGAAGGTTTCTTTGAACGTACCTATTAAATACGATACAAAGCCATTACAATAGCTATTTCTGATTCTTTTGACTATCCGTTGCTCAAATAAATTCCATTTACAGAACCTTCATCACTTGCGCACTGATTAACCATCCACAAAAGGAAACTTCCTTTCTCACAGGCCTAAAAGATCTCCTTCAACAACTGCTAATTGCCTCCAAAGATGTATTTCTCCTCAGTGACTTTAACATATATTTATTTATTTAATTGTCTTTTTTATAACATTCTTAGAACCATACCTGAGTTTGGTTTGTATGGACCGATCAGGGATTTGAACCTCTGTTGTTTTGGGTGGTCTTGCTTCTAACACCAGTGGGCTGCCCCTCTGCTATCCTCTGTTGGTAGAAGACAACTCCTATTTGCAAGTCTAAAGACTATTAGCTTGTATGGGTAACACGGGCTTAAAGAAATCAGATGATACACCAAGCTACACGGTCTTCTATAGCCTGAACCTTCTAGTTCTCTTAATTCCTGACTTTCATGTTAGTGACCTTTATTTTAGTCCAAACATTTCTGAATCATCTTCCATCTTAAGATTGTGATTCCTAAAGGTCCCTAACAGGTTATGCCTATTAACTCACCAGTTGCCATCCCTGCAATTCCATGTCCCATACATGTTCAAACCATCTCAACCACCTCCTTCAACCTGTTCAGATCACTCTAAGCATATCTGAAACCCAGTGTGACATATATTCTGGGGTAACACCTAATATTGTGGTATTTTATGGTGGTCATATCTCTTGTGGTAATTCATTGGGGTGTTTCTTTTTACATTCGAGAGACTAACTTCAGAATATAACCTTACAACTGTTCTTTTTACCAGGGTACTTCCTTGCACAAATTACTGAACTTGGTACACTGTGGGGAGTAACGTATGCCTCACTGCATGTTATGTACAATGCCACTGTATGCACTTGTGGCTGAAATGCAAAACATATGGATCATATCATAAACAAATAATTGTATACACACACATGCGTCTGGCACTACTAAAAACTCAATTCACAGAATTTTACCACATGTGGCAATATGAATGATCACCTGCGGTAAAATTAGGTTATCACCTGTTGGACCTCATTCTATGTGCGATAAAAATGCAGACACATGATAAGAGCACAAACACAATTCGTTTTTTAAACATTTTGATTATTTTTATAGAAGGTTAAAATTCAATGATGTTCAGAGTGTTGCATTATGCAATACAAGTTACTTAGACATAAAAACATGTATTTCATTAGAGTGTTCACACACATAAAATAGCCTTTCAAATGATAAGTTTGAATTAAACACGTGTTGCCATCTGGCCAGCAACGCTTGGTGGTTAACCTTGAATTGTTAGCAGATAGGAGCCTGTCATCTAACAAAGCTCACTTTATAAATGGCAACCCACGTAACATAGAAATCATGAATACTTTTAAACAGAAACAACAACCTATTACTATTCTAAAACCTGTAACTATTTCCTATGCACACTACTTGCACCTCAATTTAAGACTGCATATTCACCTAGATCTGATGTTGATACTTCTGTCCCAACTTTGCAGGGAACCCAGGGTCACGTAGATAAGCACTCTTGCAGATGAGCCTATCAAACAGCCCTCAGCTCTGGAGTATGTCTGCTTGCCAGCTCGTTGCAATATGCCATTCCTCTCAGCACTGAGTCCCAGGATGCCTGACAGCTAGTCTCAGCCCAGCACTCGAAGATGTCTGCCCAGCTACACCCACTCATGTCCTTTTATTACCTTCCTGCCAATAATATAAAATACCTCCCATCTAGATCCACCCACATCATCCGATCTGCTCAGTGTTTTACATTGAAAATACCTGTCCTGCTAAACAACAAATAGTACATCTCTTCCTTTTGCTTTCTGACTCTACAATAGTTCTTTTCAGCAGAGCAGAATTACATGTTTTCACCACGCGGCATGAATCTAGCTTGCACAGTTATTTTCTAAAGAAACAAAGCCTCATTCGCGGATATTTGGATTCAGGTTATTCGCATATAGGCTAATTTGCACTCAATGTTAAGGACATGGGATTCAGTTTGTTAATTGGGATTGGATTGAGTTAGTACGTTAATGTACACAAGTTATTAAGTTTGGTGCAAAACCAGTCAAATGGAATGTCATCCTGAAATGAAACAATTTTAAAGCAAGTTCTGCATTTCTGAACTCTGTACATTTGCCATTTGGCATGCGCCGGTTGCATTTGCAACATATGCCTTGCATATATTTATATTTCTGCAATTCTGAATTTCTGTGTAAAGCCCACACTAAATCTAACACTAAAAATACATGTAAAACTATATGTGCATGATAACTAATAAGCACCTGTAATTCAAAGCCCCCAGGTATTCATCAACTCCTACAAGTAAAATCAGCCAAGATGACTAACCAATGATGAATAGATGAATTAACACTTGGAATACTGAGAATCTTCATGAACATACATTATTTGTTAGCATTACATTAGCCTGTTCTCTGGTGGCCATGGATAGAAACTGGATAGAAACTATACCTCCTGAATGTACAAAACGCACATCATCAGGTGATCCAAAAGTAGATATTTGAAACTGCTTGTATCATTGGACCCTGGCTGTATGTGTGTTTGGTGCTTATTCCCGACCTGGTAAGGTAAGACATGTGGTGGAGCTGATTGGCTTAGTATGTATTCTTTCAAGGAGTAGAATCACTATGGCATGGAAAAAAAGGGAGGGCCGAAATATGTATTGTGGAGGAGGGACCTGAAGGGATGGTGTATGGCAGCAACTGTCATATGGTATAGAGCCATGAGGAAAGGGCTTCAAGAATCCACTACTAATATTGAGGCATGGAATGCTCTGCTCAAGCGATATTCAGTCCCTCCGATGATATGCTCCCTTGATTACTGGAGCTCAAATCCTATATGTTTAATGAATGTATGGAAGCTATGGGCCTGCGGTGCACCAAATCAATGTCTTATCCCAGAGAGTACTAAGTATCCCTGCACTCCACAGGGTATATTCCTCATTGCCACCTGCCTATACATGAAGGATTCAGGGTTGTGCTCCTGACATTTGCTGTTGCCCTATTGTTGGCTTTGGTTATTCTCATGTTGGTGGAATAATGTGCTTATGGATTTCTGTAATGTGAATATATACACATGCTAATATCCAGATAGCTCCTTGCAAAATCCCCTGCATCAGCACGAAACAACCAATACTTGCTTCACAGCAACTTTTCTGTGCATGGTGTACAAACAGAAAGAGATGGAAACTGCATCCACCTTCAAGCAAATCGCACATCACCTGCTAGACCTACTCCACCATTCGGTCCAAATTCAGTCCAAATTCCAGAAGCACACAACCCCAGGGTTACTACTAATTATGAACTACATTATGCAACAGCAACCCACCACCATTCTTCTCTGGAACTAGTAAAACCAGCCCATCAAATGAAGGCCCTATTCAGCTCATTTAAGGTTGAAGGTAGCAACCAAAACAGTTGGATAACTGCAACACAAATAATGAACAAACTGTCCTGCCCCCATCTTCACAAAATAGCCACATAAGGAAGCGGTAAACATGAGTGGGATGATTTGTACATAACTCAAACCCAAAGAATGTTCCTGGGTTCACCCGGTTGGATCAATATGTATTTCCATGATTTTCAAGATATGAGGATCTACTGGGTTTTACCTTGAGCCAATGTAAAAGTAGCAAAGTAGGAACCTGGAACAGTCAATGGTTGGTATTTAAAGATGAGAGACAGCTCCGATCTGTAAAGGAAGTGTTGTGTAGAATAGTTTGGACTGGAAATAATAGGACCTTAGCGGGAGAATAGAATTAGGGCAGATTATTTTTCGGAGGATCAATGGGCTCATGATTTTTGCCTGTTGGGGTTGTGAATTCTGGCCAGAGGGCAGTACAACCAAAGTACATTTTTAAGGCATATATGGTCAAATCACATGCATTTGATTTGGTAAGAAGACCAGTGCACTGCCAAACCTATGTGCATTTATTAGGAGTAAGAGAAGGGCAAAGAACTGCAAACACCACATGCATTTTGGGCATAGGAAAAGGCAAAGCACTGAGAGCCCCACATGCCTTTATGAGGCCAATGGAAAGGCTGTAGTACTGGGAAGCTCATGTGCATTTTGAAAGCAATGAAGAAGACTAAACAATGAAAAGGACGATGTGCATTTTGTAGGCACATGAGAAGGTCAAAACACCAAGAAGCCCAATGCATTTTCTAGGCATGGGAGAAGGCCAAACCAATAAAACCCCTAAGGAGGAGGAGATGTTAGGGACCACATCAACATCTCAACAATTCATAGTGTGGAGGGATTTTATGGCAGAACAGTAACACATATATTTTGACATCTGCCATACATGCAAAAAAGTGCCTTGTGAGGGAAGCTGGGCACCAATTGGGCACGTCTTTCCTGTGGCCCACATGAGACACATCATATGATTACCAAGCAAAAGGAAGGAAACCTAAGAACGGCAGCCACCCACTGTTCAGACAGGCAAAAGACATGTTTGCACCACCTTCCTGCACCACTGCACAAGAGAATCTTGTTAATTCATAAATATTTCATGAGATCTTTTAGAATACTATTTCTATTTTCGGTAGCCGGAAACTGCAAGCCCATCTCTTTCAAGACCATAAAACAGATTGCACAGATGGTGCAGATTAGTGTGCAAGCCAGCAACATTCACACGGATCGATGGGAGCAGTGAAATGTGTTGGATGTTTTGGTAATGACAGTAGTGTTTGAGTAGAGTACAAAAGTAAATGTTTGTTAATTCCTTCTTTACTTACCACTACCAAACTGCAGACCCTGCTCTCTAAGTACTGCACACACAAACTGGAGATTCTGCCTCAATGTATTTGACTGTAGTAACCAGAAGAGCAACCCCATCCTTGCTAAAGTGTGGCCTATCTCCAAATCCAAAAATACCTAGAGACCAACCAACTCCTCGGCACTTGTCAATCGGGCTTCAGACCGCAACACGGCACTGAGACCACCCTTATAGATCTCAAAGCCCAAATTGACGAGCTCAACGATAAAGGAAACACAGCTATGCTACTCCTCCTTGATCTGTCGGCGGCTTTTGACTTAGTGGACCACGCAGTCTCTGCAAACACCTAGTGTCAGCCACCCACTTCTCAAGTGAAGCTATAGCCTGGATCCAATCCTTTCTCGACAACAGAAGCATGCAAGTCTTCTCCACCTCAGACTCTGCAGACCCTATCCAGACAACATGTGGAGTCCCACAGGGCTCTTGTGTCTTGCCAACGATGTATAATATCTTTACTAAACCTCTATTCGACAAATTGGACAGACTGGGTGTCACCTACACAAATGATGCAGACACCCAGATCCTCATCCCCCTTTTGGGCAATTTCACTACGGATACATCTTTGGTAAACAACATTTACACACTCATTCAGGCATGGATGGCAACCCATGGCCTCTGCCTGAATGATGAAAAAACAGTGATCCTCATTCTAGGCTCACCCAACAACCTACAAAATCTTGATTCCAACTACAGCCCCTTCAATATCGATGGCAATATAATCCCCGTCGCCAAAGAGGTGAAAACCCTCGGTTTCTATTTGGACTCCACTTTGCCCCTAAGGAAACAAGAGAACTCCATGGCCTCATCCACAGCCTATACCGGTAAACTTATTAAAGCATGCAGACCCTTCCTCTCACCAGCTAGCTGCATTATCCTAGCCAATGCACTAATCCTCTCAAAACTGGATTACTGCAATGCACTTTATGCAGGCACAAATAAATACATCATCAATAAACTTCAAACCCTACAAAACAACGTGCTCAGAACGGCCCTGAACCTCCCAGCTAGAGAGCACATATTGAATGAGCGGAGAAAATACACTGACTAGAAATTAGCGAAAGGATCACCTTCAAAATTGTCACACTAACATTCAAATGTCTGAACAATGCAGCCCCCCCCCATACCTTAGGGATAGAATAATAAGAAAAACCACTGCACGACCAACCAGAACAGTCAATTCTTTCTGCCTCCAAACTCCTAGATTCCGACTAAAAAAAACAGGAGGTAATAGCTTCCCTGTGCAAGCAGCCCAGTACTGGAACGCCCTACCAGTTGAACTAAGAAGGGAGCAGCCCTACAACAGCTTCAGGCACCATACCCGCACCTGGCTTCGACGCAATGACCTCTGAAACCGGTGACCCTGAGCATTGTGACCTGATGACACACATACCCCTCCACTCTTACGTGTAAAATGTACATAATGTATTTACTGTATATAATTTGTTACCTTTCCACCCTTACATGTAAAGAATGTACATAATGTAATTACTGTATACAATGTATGTTACCAACAACCTGTAATATGCAACCTGTAGCCAAGTTCGAAGCATTCTTGTTATTCTGTGCGCCCAGCTACCCTAGGGTTTTCGGGCGCCCTATAAATAAACAAACAAACAAACATACTTGACTTCCCTTCTTCCATCCAGTTAACACCAACTTTGAATTCATTGGTGTTTCTCCCTCAATGTATAGGGCTCTACTGAGCTGCAGAGCCAATCTCTGATCCTTAGTACTACTCTCACAAATTAGAGGTTCTGTTTCAATTGATTTGGCTCTAACAACCAGCAGAGTCACACTCTGAGTGCAAGTAGTGCAATCAAAAACTGGAGGTTTATGGGATACATCGACCTACTCAGCAGAATTCCAATCCATAACCAAGCTCCACTTCAGCAGTTAACAGCAAAATGGCTGTGCTGGCTCCTTTGAACACCATTGTTGTGCATCAAAACTGCGTTTTGCAGCTACAAAATGATGGTTGCACTGTCTAGCCAAGCACCTAGTGGGCAAGTTGTAACAGGGAGCACACTGAGAAAGGCTGTCTTTCCTGTGTGTACTAAAGAAGCGAAGTAAAAAGCAGCGCTGTTCTGCTGCTTGAACAAACCCTTCAAAACAAACCCTGCGCATAGGTCAATTTCAGTGGACCTTTGCCTTGAACATACTGTTGTGTGAGAGAAACTGACTAGGGCTGCAAAACAATATTGGGAATTCAGATGGAAGAGAAAAACCAAATTTGAGAGGGACATCCAAGCAGACTTCACCACGTGTCAAAATGTGCTTTTGCAAATACGAAAAATAACCGTTTTAAAAGTGTAATCTCGAAAAAGGCTCTGTCCTGGCCTAGCAATGTAAAGTTTTTTTGCTGGGAAACATATAAGGATGTTCTATTTCCACAGGCTTGCTTCTGATTCAGAACAAAAGAATAAAAAATAAACTCAAGTGCAGATTGTGAGTATTTCCCCATCCCATAGCAACACATAGCCTACCCCATCTTGACCCTTTGTCTTTGTCCTATTTTCTAAGTAATCCTATCCGTACCCTGATAACTTGTCTAAAACTGTTCTAATTCTCTGTGCATCTTGTCCTTGATTTCCTAGTGTTAGTGCCAGTCTTTCATTCACCCCATCTTGTAATTCCTTAGCAATATTTTGATTAAATAAATTAATTTGCCTAAAGAAAAGGGGTACACTGCGTGAAGGGTTACAACTGCAGCGTAACTTTTACATTCATGGGTGGCATTCCTCTGTTCTAGTCATTAAATCTAGTGTAAGTGAAATTTGTCCTTTTTCTTTCCAACCCGATTTTCTCTTTTTAACTGCTTTATTTTACCAAAACCAAATTTCTTTAACCTTGAAAATCTCATCCAATTATTCATCTATAGTCACTCTTTCACTTCTATATCGTCCCTGTGATGTGCATCTATCACCCAGCCTATAAACCGCATTCTGATTCTGTGAATTACACCCGTTTAAAAAAAAAAATGTTTTGACATTTAAAACTGCAAAAAAGTGTAAATTGCAACTTTTCAATGTGTGAATTTGGCTGCACTGTGTTTTCATTTCAAGTTGCTTTTTGAACTGTGTGCCCTTTGCTGATACCTTGCCTTGTAGTTGCTAGTGATATTACATCTATGATCCTGTGATAAAACATATGTGTCTCAATATTTAACCACACATATAATTAATTATTTGTAAAATTCTGGGTGTCATTTTACGCCATTGCAAAGGGTTTTTGCCTCTTATTTTGTGAGGTCGGATTTTGATTCTGCTTGTTGCCTCATATCCCTGACTCCCAGCTGCTTCATTCTATCCACTCAGAATTCGATTGATTGAGGTTTGAGGGAACATTGCAGGGGGAAACCTTAACTCGGGTGCTATCTATCCTTATCGAAAAAGTGCACCTATTCATTTGTGCTTTGGATATTTTCTTGTAGAAGGTTACCCAAGTTTATTTCAGTGTTTTTATTGTAATTATCACCCCATTGGTGATTGCTGCCCAATATAAAAATTGTGTGATTTCCTTTGAAATTAAAATAAATAAATATTGTTTCCCCACCAACCGGCCTGGTTCATGGTCCATTGTGACCTGGGGTATTTGTAAAAGGGGGTGTGAGACGGGTTGGGTGCCAGCTCAATTTAAATTCATTCAAAATAATTATTCTATTTGAGCGCTACATCCTAGGCTAAGGGCAAGAGTCCTGTTGAGGTGTGTGACGCCCAATTGGAATCCTTTGCAGGTTCTGTCTAAATGTATTCAACTCTCACAACCAGTGAAGCCACTAATGCATTTTTCGTCCCACTATGAGTGAGCCATTTCCTTCCTTTTACTACCATCTTGCCAAGTCATCTGAAAGTGGGTAGGTTTGGGCTTCCCCATGGCATCCTCCATTATTTCAACATCCAGCTAAGACCAACTAACAGCAGTCAGGCAATGCATGCAGTATGTGTCTGCACTCCTCATCAATCTGTCTCCCCTGTTATTTCACAAAAGCCACCACTCTCTGAATTCTGCAACCACTGACAGTCGGCCGTGTTGGTAGTGGTGGTTAATCAGCCTGAAGGTTGATGCTGCCACTGTGCTCCAAGAACACATCATTGTTCCCAAACCTAAAGTGTACTAATACTGTTGATACCCAAAAGAACTGCCTTTCAGCTAACAGTCATGCCCTCTTGCAAGGGGTGGTGTCATAGGTGGGGATGTCTTATCTCTTGAGGAAAGCCAGAATCGACCCTGTCCACACTGTACAGTCAGGTAATGGTACAGTGGCCCTGGTTACCTCCTTCTGAGTGATCTGCTTGGATACCATCTCTGGCACCACTTCCTGGTGCCCCTCAGTCTCTGCAGCACCTGCACCTCCTCTTCTATGCATTGACATTTTTCCACCTGCACCTCTGTGGATATTTCTCCCAGCTTCTCCTATTGTATACACTCATCCCTCCCCAGCAACTCTAAGGTCACGGTACTCAGCCACCTTCTACAGATACTCATTGAGTGACTCTGCATACAACACAACCTTCTACAAACTGGTAGCCACATCATCCTCCTTAACCGTCATATTGCACTCCTAAACCACCATCTTTCCCTCCACAACCACTGTATCACATAATTGCATTGCTCCCCTTCTGAACCACTTCTCCCACTGCTTAACCACCATCACCCCTCCTAAATCACTTCTCAAATGCTGTCCAACCTCCATGCGCTCTCCACTTTAGACTCCCAATCTACATCAGCCTCTGATTTGTAGGTTGAGGAATAGTCCAGCTACTCATCATCTCCACTGTCACTCACCCCAAATAAAAGGACATTTTGCCTAAGGTATTCCCCTCCTCAACTACTATCTCCCTCTCCTGTCCACTGTCATTCCATTCTCAACACTTCACCCTCTCCACAAACAGCATCTCCCTGTCTTTATAAATTGCCCCCTTTGTCACTCAACAGCATCCTTGTCTGAACCACTTTTTTCATCTCCTCAACCTCTACCCACTCTCGTTGAGGAGTAGTACAATTGCTCACCTTCTCCCCTGCCATTCCCTCCAAATAAGAGGATATTTGACATATGTTCTCAATATACAAAACCGAAATATGCCTAATGTGTCTAAGATATAAATGTGAAAAAGACAAAAAAAGTGACAAAGACCTTCAAAGGAATTCGGGTAAGGCTTGTATGATGAGAAAGGGTTATTAAAACCCACCGGCAGGAAGGAATGTGACTGATTACCGCAGGGGAGGACCTTAGATGTCAAACAGAAAGGATTATCTTCAAACACAGGAAAAGAAAAGTTTTAGAAAACTTTGTTTCATTTTTGTAGTGATAACAAATAAATCCCTCATGGTGTCTATAATGTTGTGGTCAAACTCTCCTCTTCAACTTGGAGCCTTGCAAATGGATAGCAGTGCTCAAAGCCCACCATGGAACCCGCAGTGGCATTCAAACCTCAGGAACTCTTTTTGGAATCCCACGTGCAGGTCAAACCCACCCAACAAACATGTGCTTTTCCACAGGGCCAATTTTGGGATGTTCAAATACCCCTAGTTGTTAGTGGCCGATTTCTCCTAATCAATACCCTAACCTTAACCAGATTTTCAACTGACATTTAGGATCTTCTATCCAAGAACAAAATAGCCCTCCTCTTTATCATAGAAACCTGGCTCTCAGACTACTACTTAGCAGTCAAACAAAACCATTCCTGCAGGCTACAAAATAAACTTTGCCAACGGGACAGACAAAACAGGAGGATACATTGCAATTGTTCATTGAGAGTCTGCTATAGTTAAAATTCAATACTCAACAGTACCCAAGATTGTATATTTCTCTTGAGCATCCAAAGCTCTCATCACTACTGAAACTAAGACCAAAATACCAAATGAATCAATCAACAGCATTCACAAATGTAGAAACAACATATTGGACAAATATTGTCAAAAACAAAAAATGAGTCTTCACATGGTTTACTCCTCAGCTGTGCAGCAACAAAATAGAAATCAGGAACCAAAAGAAAATCTGAAGGAGATGCAACCTCATGACCAACACACTGGCCTACTATGGGCACACTGGCCTAGAACTAAGCATAATTCATCAAAGAAAAGGTCTAATTCTTAAAATGCATCAGATCAGCACACCATGGTCAGAAGTAACCTTTCAAAATTATGAATAATATAATTCAAGATCCTTACAGGATGAAAAATAACTCCAACAACCACTCTGTGATTGCATCATGGCAAACTTCAGTAACATAACCCATGGAATCCAAGATCACCTGGGCATGAAAGAATTGACAGCACCCTACACAACCATGGAAATGGTCCTACATATAAACAAACCTGTCCTTTTGCCAACATAGAATTTATTTTCATGGTTCACTCATGCACCCCAGTAGACCTGTGCACACCAACTTCTACAAAATAATAATTGACAAACCTAATCTAGTGCATACATTCCCATCACTTCTAAACGCCTCCATTAAGCAAGTTTCTGTCCCACTCACCTTTCATTATTTTTATTATTATGGTATTTATTGAGCACGGATCTAGCTTTAAGAAGCAAAGGAGCTCCTTACAGATGTATACACCAAAACAGATACATAATGAAGTGCTTTACAGAGGTGTCAAATATTACAGATTCTTAACGGCGTGCTTTTCGGTGGTAACAACAAAACAGATATACAGCAGGGGGTAGGACACAGAGGGGGACAGAAGAGGGGTAAAGCTGTACTGAGTAGCAGGGATGAGAGGGTCAACGTGATGTCCCAGATTTTGAGGAGAGACTCCTTCAAGATGTGGGTCTTGAGTTCTTTTATGAATTTTTGGAGTGTGGAGGTGAGTCTGATGCTGACTGGACAAGGTTCCAAAGTCTTGTGGTGTAGCCAGAAAATGCTTTTTTTCTGGTCCTTTCCTTTTTTCAGCTGTGGATTTCAAGTCTGCACCTATCCTGGCTTCTGGTGGTGCATTGTCTGACGGAGATGCAGAGTTTCTCTACGAGGTAGCTGTGTGACTTGAGGGCAACTCCCTTATAGATGATGCAGCAAGGATTGAATGTGATTTGTGCATGCAATAGTAACCATTGAAGGTCAATGGGGGCTGGGGTGTTGTGGTCATATCGGCTATGGAGCTTTGTATAAAAAAAAAGTCAGAGTGTGTTTTCTCTGACTTCATAACAAATTCATGTATAGTGCATTTATTTCTGAAGTTGTAGTGCATGTACTTTGAGTTCAGAAAGAAATAATTTCATTCTGTAGTCATAGTGCATGCAAGTTTTGGTGCCACAGGATGGAGGCCTCTGGCTCCCGCTGCTCCATTGCCGGCTTGCTGGTTTCTGCCTGGCATGGTGGCATGTGGGAAGCGGAGGCCTGAAGTCCCCCGGGAAGATGTAATCATGCAGCAGTATATTATCATCATATAATAATGCAGCATAATAATTGTGAATGTGCATGTGGGCATATGTGTTGGATGCTTATGATGTATGTTTGTATAATGTTTGTATCTATGTGTGTGTGCATTGAAGGATGTATTATTTGTTATGTGATGGGTACGTGTAGGAATGAGTGAGTTTATGATGTATGGATGGATGTGCACATGCCAATAAGCGAGTGTATGGTGAATGCGCTTGGATGTGTGTTTGTGCTGGGCTGGCTGCCAAGGAGCTGATTTATTGCAGGGGGGTTGGGAGACTGCTCAGTCGGGGTGTCGGTTTGAGAGGCTGCCCGGGGAAGAGTTATTTTCTTGTACTATAGCATTTTCCATCTATGAAAAAGCAAACATGATAATAGTTAGTATGTGGCTAGACTGGCATTTTAAGGCAGGTGGTCTTGCCAATTCCAACCATGATAAAGCAAGTATGGTATGTGGTATTACATGGCTAGACTGGTGTTTTTGTGCAACAGACTAGCCATTTCTTAATGTGGCATGAACATTTTAGGATAAAGCAAGCATGGTAAGTGTTATTGCATATGATCTGAAATCCGCATGTGGGATCAATCCCTAATACTGACTAGTGCTTAATCAAGGTAAAATAGAAAATTTGAAGCCAATTCTCTGACTGCATTTCGAGACTTGAATTCTTGTCCGACAGTTCTAATTCAACGCAGACAGAGATCAAGTACCTGCGAACAGATGTGACAAGCATTGAATACCCAGCCTACATAATTTTTTCAACCAAGTATTCCAAAAGGAACATGCATCCCTTTAAGGTTGCGATAGTACTAAACTGAAAACAGGCTTTGAAAATGACCACGAGGTAGAAACACGTGTCGGCTGTACACACTATGGAATAAACTCTACGCATTATAGAAACAACTTGTCTTTTTGGACTATCTCTTAAATAATCATTTACTGAGATATTACTGAGATATTACATCCTGAGCGCGAGTCGGCATCCCAATTTTTGGATCTAAAGCTCATATTTTCCAAGCCTCAGTGGGTGGTTTTGGGGCAGAGGTGACCGCTGCCGGCCTAGAACAATAATAGTTCTCAAATACAGGGTGCTGAACAGCGTACAGATTCTATATTGAACCCACAAATACTACTTGTCCTTCTTATTACATGGCTAGACTGAGATTTCAATGCAGCCACTCTAGCTATTTCTTACAGTGGCATGGCATTCTTTTGACATATGTTGTAAAGAAAGCCCCTGTTTGGGTGATTTGGGCTTCTTCACTCGCTCAGGTATACTTGTAGCAAAAATGTGTAATTAAAGAAAATTCACCAGTCGCCACAAAATGAGTGGCTGGTTGGTGAATGGGTATGAATCTGTGTGTGCAAGGCTGGTGCCCAGGCAATGGACATTGATGTACAGACATTTTCTTACATATTTTGTTGGTATTTTTGAGCAAAGTCAACTTGATGAATGTTACAACATGGAGGAGAGTTTGGGATAGGGTGTTTATAGCACAATGGGGAAAACAAACTGAGCATTTTCTTTCTGTAGCATGGCATTTTTTCACTGGCTAGAATGGCATGTGGGCGCAGCCAGTCCAGTACTTTATTACAGTGGAATGGCATTTTATGGGGCCTTTCTGATAATGGAAACAAGCAAGATATGTGCTATAACGTGGCTAGAATGGTATTTTAATACAGCCAGTCTAGCTATTTCTTACAGTGGCATGGAATGTTTAACTTGGCATCTATGGAAAAGTAAGCATGAAAAAGGTTATAACTTGACTAGACTGATATCTTTTATTTACAAATGGGGAACGGCCAACATGATGTGTGTTCCTACATGGGGTGGATCAGGGTACTTGGGCAGTCAGCAAGAATATGTTTGCTTACTGTGGCATCACATGTTCTACTGGTGTTATCATGATGAGTGTTCTTACATGGTGAGCCGAGGGTGAAGGCATTTCTGCAGCCAAATAAGGAAAGGGTTCCTTACTGTAGAATTAAGGGGGTAATTCATGGAATTCAGCGCACAAGTGGCGCACGCGGCTGGCGCACAGTGTGCGCGAGCGAATGTCTGCACCAGCCGCGTGCGCTGAAATCGATTTCCGCGCACAGTGTATTCATGGATTTAGCCTCCAAAACCAGCCGTGGCGCAGAGTGGCGCAGCGACCCTGCAGCAGCGCCAGTTACGCCCCCAAGAACGCCCCTAGCTTAAGGAAAAGCCTTCAAAATCCCCAATCCAGCGCAAAGGGCCGCGCTAACCCTGGACCAGTTTACAGGGTTGCCAAACAGCAAAGCCAAGCGGGGAACGTGTATTACTGGGGTGCGCGGGAAGTTTCACACACGATTGGCCTGGGTACGTGTATTTCAGGGGTGCGCGGGAAGTTTCACACGCGATTGGCCTGGGTACGTGTATTTCAGGGGTGCGTGATAAGTTTCACACACGATTGGCCTGGGTACGTGTATTTCAGGGGTGCGCAGGAAGTTTCACATGCGATTAGGCAGGGTACATGTATTTCAGGGGTGCGCGGGAAGTTTCACATGCGATTGGCCTGGGTACGTGTATTTCAGGGGTGCGCAGGAAGTTTCACACGCGATTGGCCTTCGTAGGTGTATTTCAGGGGTGCGTGGGAAGTTTCACACGCGATTGGGCAGGGTACGTGTATTTCAGGGGTGCGCAGGAAGTTTCACATGCAATTTCACCAGGGTACGTGTATTTCAGGGGTGCGTGGGAAGTTGCACATGCGATTTCAGCAGGGTACGTGTATTTCAGGGGTGCGTGGGTAGTTTCACATGCGATTGGCCTGGGTACGTGTATTTCAGGGGTGCGCGGGAAGTTTCACATGCGATTGGCCTGGGTACGTGTATTTCAGGGGTGCGCGGGAAGTTTCACACGCGATTGGACAGGGTATGTGTATTTCATGGGTGCGCAGGAAGTTTCACATGCGATTTCAGCAGGGTACGTGTATTTCATGGGTGCGGGGGAAGTTTCACACGCGATTGGCCTGGGTACGTGTATTTCAAGGGTGCGCGGGAAGTTTCACACACGATTGGCCTGGGTACGTGTATTTCAGGGGTGCGCGGGATGTTTCACACGCGATTGGGCTAGGTACGTGTATTTCAGGGGTGCACGGGACGTTTCACACGCGATTGGCCTGGGTACGTGTATTTCAGGGGTGCGCAGGAAGTTTTACACGCGAAAGGGCCCTGTGCGAGTGGGGTACGTGACGTGTATTCCTGGGGTTCCCGTGAAGTTTTACACACGAAAGGGCCCTGTGCGAGTGGGGTACGTGTATTCCTAGGGTTCGCAGGAAGTTTTACACGTGAATGGGCCCTGTGCGAGTGGGGTACGTGTATTCCTGGGGTTCGCGGGAAGTTTTACACGCAAAAGGGCAATGCCCGTGCGCGATACGTCACAGATGCGCTTACGCGCTAAGGGCCTTTGGTCCAATGAAATCGCGTACATGTGCTGACGCGCTTACACGCTAAGGGCGTTTCCTCGAATTACACACTGACGTGCAATTTTTTCACGTGCCAAATCACTCTGTATCAAGTTGTCCACGCAAAAACACACGGAAGACCACGCTCCTGCCCCGAAGGCCATTTTCCTGCCCCCCAGAGCCCCGAGCATGCTCCCACCTGCCATCTGCTGCTGCCTGACTGCCTGCTGCCCTCATGCCCTGCTATTTGGTGCCTGCACATCAGCCATCTGCAGGGGTCCAGTTGCTGTGTCCACCCCTGCTGGAACAGAAGACTCCCGACTGGGATACCATCGCACCACAGCCCAGTCCCAGGACACAGTTACCCACCCACGCCTGCCTCGGGGGTCGCCATGTTGGGGCAAACACTATCTGAGCCACTGGTGACCCCCGGGCAGAGGGCCACCAGCTTCAGTAAGAAGGAAGTTGGTGTCCTGGTGGAGCATGTCCTGGGGCATTATGATGCCCTCTTCGGAACATCACGCGCCAACAAGGAAGGATGGGATAGGATCTGGGACGACTTTGTGGTTGCCATCAACGCGGAGGAGGTGGCAACCCGCAACATCAAGCAAGTCAAGAAGCGCTGGGAGGACTTGAGGTCTAGGACCCTCATAAAGGCCCGGTGCCTCGTGGAGGGGGGGCCGGGGCAGCATGAGTACCTTCCAGATGAGGGTCCTGGAACGCGTAGGCCCAGCGCTCCACGCCCAGATCCTTCAGAGGCAGATCCGTCTGGAGATGAGCGGTAAGTGGCCAAGCATTGCTGTGTGAGACAGGGCATGTTGCAGGGTGCTGGTTGTCTGATACTTGTCTGTATGTGTGACATAGGCTATGTACGTATGTGTGTGTGCAGGGACATCATGGGCATGCATGTGAGACCAGTAATGTGTGAACCACATGGTAGGTGCATGTGTTACAATGCAACATGCGGAGCAGCATGCAGAATGCACACATTAATGCATGCCTGTCTCTGTTATTGGACATGGATGGGGTGTGAGAGATGGGTGCTGCTGTCATGGACATGTATGGTGTCCATGTCTGTGTGTCTGACTTGCGTGTCTGTGACTTGTAAATGCCATGGATGCATGACACATGTCTGTGACAATGTTCAGATTTACTGATGCAGCCTACTCACCCTTGTATCCACTGTGTCTGGGGTGTACGAGGCCAGATGAATGAAACTACGGTGAAGTGTGTGCATGTGATAGGCATGACCCATGATGCATGTGAGTTTCAAACCAGCATTGTATGTTTCAAGAGTCCCTTGGACATGTATGCTAATGTTCATAGCATGCGCCATGGCTGTTACTGCATGTGTTTTGCCTGCACTGACCCATGTGTTGTGGAGGGACATGATGAAAGTGACGTTTGACAGTGCCACTCATCTGCTATTGCTTCCTGTCTAGGGGACCATTGTACAGTACCCTGATGCTTGTGTTCTATGTCTCCCTCTACACAGCGGCAAGTGATGAAGAGGGCGGAGACGGCGCTGTGGAGCAAAGCGGCGGGGAGGCCCCCACCGGCCGGCGACGCAAGGCCCAGTCATCCTCCCAGAAATTACCATCGTCCGGGAGTGAGGGGACTGGTGCTGCGTCTGCCATTACGGCTGCAGCGGAAGGGGTGGGTGAGCCCCCACAGGGGCTTGCAATGGCGGAAGACGGTGTCGAGCCATCCAGGTTGGTGGTTTCCACAGAGGAGCAGGAGGCCGCTACTGAGCCGCACATGGGGCCTGGTGGGGGTGGTGCCACTGGTGCAATGGTGCAGTCCAGGGGCAGGAGGCAGCACAGGTTGTCGTGGAGGGGCCTGTGCATGTCACTGTCCCTGACACTGTGACTGCACCACCATGCACCAGCAGGGATGCCCCATCCCAGGCCCGTCCGCAGGTAGGGGGGATGTCCATGTCATCTGACACTCTGGCCATATGGTGAAGGTCCTGATTGGAGTCGCGTTGCGCACGCGTGACATTCATGATGACGTGCATGCTTCCCGGGAGCACACACGTCATCACGAAGAGCAGCGTGTCAAGGTGGCCCATTTGGGAGTGTCCATGGTCAGGCGGTTTGTACATGTGTCGGCCACTCTGGTGGCCCTCTCCTCCTCTGTGGAGACTATGTGCCAGTCGTTCTCCATGCCGTCTTCCGGCCCAGATGCCACCAGGGCCCCCTGTGGACCTGCCCTGACCAAGAAAGCCAGCTTGGTGGGGATCCCATCCCTGCCACAGTCGGGAGTCGGAGGTCCAGCAGGGGTGGACACCCCAGCAACTGGACCCCAGCAGATGGAGGATGTGCCGGCATCATCGGGCAGGGCACGTGCACGACGTCGTCGGTGGATTCCATCAGCCTGGATGCCGTCATGCTGGCAGAGGCAGTTGCATCGGAGGCAGCGGCAGGCTCGACGTGGGAGGCATCATGGCTTGTGGCCATCTACATCAGAGGGGTAGGCATCGGCCAGAGGGCAGGAGGACCCTGGAATGGGAATGTCTTCCATGTGGCAGCGGTTGGGCCAGCAGATAGGTGCGGAGCGGCGGCGGGTGGAGGAGGCACGGGTCACAATGGTCAGGGCGGAGAACTCCATGCGCAGGGCGCTGAGGCAGGCTGAGTGCATCGAGGGAATTCGCAGGGAGTTGGAGGTGGACATGGCGTTATCCCTGCAAGACCTCGGGGCCAGATAACAGGCCCGCCTCCAAGACATTGAACAGGAGTTCAATGATGCCCTGGCCCATGACATCAACAAGTGTTGCCCGCCGCCATTGTATATAGTTCATTAGTGTTAATTTTCATTTCTTTTTTCTTTCATTTGGTGCGCATGGACTATACCCCACATTTTTGTATATAGTTAGTAATTAGGTAGGTTTCATTGTAGGTTTCATTTATGTCATTGGGCTCATGGACCCTGGATGTGCTATTTGTACATAGTTTTACAGTGGATTTTTCTCCTTCATCTTTTTTTTTTTTTCACCATGGAGCAATGGATATTACGCTTTTCTTTCACTTTGGATTTGCCTTGTTGGAAGGTGACTTTGGACACATTTTCATTTGGATTAATTTGGATTCTCATTTTATTTATTTATCATTTTTTGGGACATGCTGCATTTTGATTATTATTGGCATTACTGTGTGTTTTGATTTCATTCCCTTCATTTTGACTTGAATACATTTTTGTTTCTTACTTCAATGTGTGGTATTCTCTCATTGGTTTCATGCATGTCACAATGTGGGTTTTCTCAGTCATGTGTTGCCATTGTGTGGGTCTGACAGACTTGTACTCATGCGCATACTGCTTATTTGTGATCTATCATATAATGGGGATTTCAATTTGGAGTGGATGTAAATCTTGGTTGGGTGTTTGGACTGGGGTGGCGTGGGGTGGGATTTGGGTGGCCATAAGAGCCAGGGATCTAGATTGTGATGACGTGTTGGCTGGGGGACATGTGTCGGGGCCTGCTGGCAGGTGCCTGTCAATGATGGGGGTGGGGGGCTGGGGGACATGAGTGGGGGACTGCTGGCAGGTGCCCCTGACTGCTGGGGGGTGGGGGTGCTGGGGGACATGAGTTGGTGATCATATTGCAACGTGACATGTGTCTTGGCTGGGGGGCATGCCCATGGTGGATGGGCTACCTGCGGGACATGACCAGGGGTGCAGGGTAGGCCCCTGTGGTGTGCGCTGCCTGCAGGGTCCGTGGAGGGGGTAGAGGGGACACCTGGGAGGACCCACACTGCCAATTCACGTGTAGGACTCCCCGCGCACCCCCGAAATATGCGTTCCCCGCTCTGACAGCAAAATTGCTGTGAAACTTCATGCGCAGCCCAGTAATACACGTACCCTGATCCAATTGCATGTAAAACTTCCCGCGCACCCCTGAAATACACGTACCCAGGCCAATTGCGTGTAAAACTTACTGCGCACCCCTGAAATACACGTACCGTGCTGAAATCGCATGTGAAACTTCCAGCGCACCCCTGAAATACACGTACCCTGCTGAAATCGACTGTGAAACTTCCAGGGCACCCCTGAAATACACGTACCCAGGCCAATCGCATGTAAAACTTCCTGCGCACCGCTGAAATACACAGACCCAGGCCAATCGTGTGTGAAACTTCCTGCGCACCCCTGAAATACACGTACCCTGCTGAAATCGCATGTGAAACTTCCCGCGCACCCCTGAAATACACGTACCCTGCCCAATTGCGTGTGAAACTTCCCACGCACCCCTGAAATGCACGTACCCAGGCCAATTGCGTGTGAAATTTCCCATGAACCCCAGGAATACACGTACACCACTCGCACAGGGCCCTTTCGCGTGTAAAACTTCCCGCACACCCCAGGAATACACGTACCCCACTCAGTATATGCGTGCTTTTTATTTGTGCACACTTTTGTAATGCGCAGGGATGCTACCGCCTGCCTTCGTGTGGCGGACGTGATTAGGCCTGTGCGTGTCTTTGCCCGTGCGCAGGTTTGCCCTATTCGATTCCATCAATACGTGTGGCTCGTGTGTGTGTGGGCGTTCCGTGTACTTCCCAGCAGTACTTCCCCCGTTACGCCTTCTTTTTACGCGTTATTCCCCATTCTGCGTGTTACGCCCCCTGTTCCGCCTACTTTTGTTGTGTGCGCTGCGCTATGTGCGCTTTCGCTGTGCGCTTAGCGCACGCTGTTTGGAGACGTGTGCGCCAGCGTGCGCCATGCACGGATTTGGCACAAAACCAGTGGGAACGTAGCGCTGCTCCTTCCTTGAAGCGCACGCGTGCGCTTGCTTTCTCAAGCTTGCGCATCCTTGCGCCTGCTTGCGCTGGGATTTTCGCTGCACGTTTATTCCATGAATCGGCCCCTAAATGTTTTACTGGCGGAAAATCAGGATAAAGTCAACAAGAAGAGTATTTTTTGACATGGTGGTTTGGGGGTTGGACAAGCATTGGTGCAGCAGCAATTCCTGTGGCAGCAGATTTTTACTGGCATTAAGGGCAAAACCAATAAGAGAATGTTTGTACATGGAGATGCTGACATATAGTGGCTGAGCCAGCATGAAGACGTTTTCTTATGGCATCATCACTGTACATAATATAACTGGCCATGCACAGAGTTAGCTGGTTCATTTGGGTGTCAGGACTCAGAAGCCAGGCACATCCCCTTTGTTTCTATGTTAGGTGAAAGATTTAAGGGTTAATTAAAATACACACTCACCTCTTCAGCTAGTGCAGCGTGCAGTGTGCCCCTCTAGCAGTATGAACTCGTGTGTATTGTGCATCTATGGTGATCTAGGATGGCTAGTGCGTTGTTGCTGAGCTTGGTGGAGACGTCTCAGCATAGTTCACAGTAGGGCCCCCACATTTCATGCTATGCTACTGAACACAACTTCGATATTGTGTAATTGTGTAACAACACCTCCCCCCAACCCCTATCCAGATTGAACTGATTTTCCGACTGATGTATCCGATAGGATCAGGTCTATGCGTCATTAAAACTCTGTGGCCCTCATTAGGACCCTGGCGGAAAGGGGTTTACGCCGGCGTAAACCATGGCGCCCCTTTCCGCCTGAGTACGAGTTCCCTTAGCGCCATGGTGATTTTAACGCCTGCTTTTAGGAGGCGTTAAAATCCATGGCGCTAAGGGACCTTGTTGTTAATTACGCCACCGTAATTTACGGTGGCGTAATTAACGCCTTCCCCACTCCCATTATACCCTATGGGGCAAAAATGGGAATGGGGAAGGGTAAATGGAGATTGGGGACTTACCGCCCCGCCAAGGTCGGAATGGGGCGGTAAGTCCGCCAACCCCCATGGCGGAGTTGGCAGCTTAGCGCCATGGACCATGGTGCTAATAGCACCATGGATCTCCGCCAAGGTCCTAATGAGGGCCTGTATGTATAAAATAATTACAGAAAAGAAATCCACTCTCCCTTCAACTTCCAGATCAGGGCATATATCCCCGGAACATTGCAGGGCTTGTCCTCGCCCTCAGCTCAGAGGCTTTGCATCTCAAATTTGAATGAAAACAGTAATGTCTTTGCAACTCAACAAGGTCTTCAATTTAGTGTGATAAAAGGAGTCGTTTGCAGATCAATTACATTACATTTGTAGGAAATGTGCTGTGTCATGTAAATTAGTTTTTTTTTTCTACAATGCATTTTCTATTGCATACATTTCACAGATTATTATAACCTTTGATCTCCATAGTCTGTTGCTGCTTTATTCTCTATTTTAAGGCAACATGACACAGGACAATTAAATCAAGATGTGCAGAGCGGGAACGATATGTACCAGAATAGATGGAAAGAATCTCTTTGTTATGCAAAAAAAGCGGGAGACGAGCTTTTTTGTGTTTGGGTTTCCTCCAAATCCGATAATTCAAGGCCAGCGGCTCTGAGCAGCAGAATTTTATAAAACGTAAACAAATTAAATGAAATAAGGTAGGAGACGTTGCAGTGCCCTGAACGATAAGTGCGTGCTTGTGTGTGATAAATACAGCAACACTGTACCACTGGCCTTGGAAGAAGCAAACACGGAGCTAAGTGAAGATAGCAGCATCTTTGACCTTATGAATGGGCAACAAGACGTCTTGTGGATAAGATGAAGCTTACAAGGCCTATTCTTGTCAGTTTCACTCGCTCGGTGTAGTCTCTGGGTTTACTGACATGGGGGTCTCTCATTCTAACTACACTACGGATTCTTTTGTAGGCCATAATCATGTTTGTTAGTGCCCTGAGAAGTCATAAACCCGTAAACGAAATCAATGGTGCATATAAAACCTTTGTGATAAAATGTGAAAGTATAATGAAAGTGAGAGTTCAGCGTGTGTAGATTTTAGTTTCAATGTGTAGACAGGCAGTGACAGTTTGTAAAGTATCAGAGAACCTTGATTCATGTCACGCAGGTGATTGTCATCTGGTCCGTGCCACCTCTGGGGGTTTGCTGTCTCCCTCACAACCCCCGTCACCCTCAGCGAACATCTATAAGTATTTCAACAGGCCTCAAACCCCTCACAACATAAACACAGGTAGCAGAGCAGTACAGAAGTCCCAATGACTGAGCCAATCAATGTAACACCCTGTGTAATTTTTTTTCTTTCCTCAATTCTTTCTTGCATTATTTCTTTCTAATTTGTATTCCTTGCATCCCATTACCAGAATCCATTTTTCCCTCCTTCTGACCCCCCCTTCCTTACTTCCTTCTTTTTTCATTTCTTCCTTCCATCCCATATTTTGTATTTCCCTTACTTCAGTGCATACATGTAGCATATCAACTTCAGTTGTACCTTTACCCCAGAAGGCAAACCTAAATTTGAGATATCCATGAATGAAGCACGCTTCGCAAGAGCCTGGGGAACACATTATGTCAGACTCAGATTAGCACTGCAGGAGACTTGGTATAATGCACCAAGGCATGCATGAGTGTCCACATTGCCATAAATCTGTATCTTGCCACATTGCTGCTGCCGTCCCTGCTCTCTCGTTATGTTTCTGCACTAGAATCGCCATATACGTTGAAAGGCGGGAGAAAACCTGAACACCAGTGAGAGTGATAGACTGGGGATCAGGAAAGGGCCTGAGGTAAATACTTATATGGCCACAATGTAACGTGAAACCCTTGAATAAGAGAGCAAACAAATAAAAAGAGCATGCATGATTATTTAGCCTTAAAATGACCCTAAAACATGTTCCCTTACAAATGCCTGATTTTGTACCTGATTATCTTTATTCACTAAATTGTGCCTGCGGTGTGTTACTTACCGTTTTGAGCGCTGTCAATTAAATGCAACAAATAAATAAATTAGACACAGGGAAATATGTAGGGATGAGTGTTACATTCTAGTAATGTGTGTTCCAGAACACATGTGGTTCTGGAACATGGCAGCCATTAGGAGAGAGCTTGGTACAGCTGGAAGAGGTGCCTGCTGCTCTCTGCAATCTCGTTGCAATAAACATACTCACTTCTACACTTGCCTCAGGTGTCATACCTCAACTTATCACTGGCGACGAGGATGTGACTGCAGAAGATGGCGGAAGAAGAAGAGAGCGCAGAGGGCCTGCTGTACAGCAGGATGGACTGGAACCAGGTGAGAGGGTGAGGGTGGTGGTGTGTCCCCCCCAACTCTGTGCCTGCCCCACCTTGGTGCCGGTACCCGCTCCCGGAACGAGGAAAGAGGAAGGAGGGCCAAACCTTGGAGGCACCCAAAAACACTAGAGAAAAGGACCCTCAATGTGAGACGCCATGCTCACGAGCGTTCTATCTTCACTAAGGGCATTGTTTGAAGAGTTGTCAAGGCATCATCAATGTGCTGCAGCTCGCAGCAGAGAAAGAAAAACTAAAGAAGGGAAGCAGTGTGCTGCTCACGATTTGGAGGTTCAAGAACATTAAAAAGTGACAGTGTCATTATGGAAAGCAAGAAATAATTATTATCCATCCAATATGATATGATATGATATGATAAGGCATTTGTAACGCACCTATACACAAGTGTTTCAAGGCACGACAAGGCAGGGAGGGGGGAGCAAGGGAAGACAGACAACGATCCTACTAGGCCAGGTGTCATTCAGATCGTGCAAGTGCATGGGTGGAGGGAAAGGGAAAAGTGCAAGGGGAAAGGGAGGGGGAAAGTGCAGTACAGGGTAAGTAGAACAAAAAATAAATACTAGGGCCAACTGGTGGCAAGTGCAAGGTAAGTGCAGACAAGTGCTGGGAAGAGGGGCTGTAGGGATACAGAGACAGTCCCGCAGTGCAGGGGTTGCCAGGGAGGCAGTGCAAGTGGAGAGCGGCTGGGCTAAGGACCGAGATCGGTGAGAGTGGCTCAGTTATAGATTCAGTGCAGTTTCAGTCAAGAATTTAGCAGGGGAGAGGGGGAGAGAAAGCAGAAGCAAAGATGAAGGTTTTGAGGTGCTTCCGGAACCGGAGATGGTTCTCCTCAATACAGCACAAATAGCAAGAATTAAGATTAGAAAAGGAAATAGAAGGGAGTAGGAACAAGAATTAATTGATCATGGCCACAGCAGCAATACCACCCCACCCCCATTCTTGGCTGAACCTGGCACACCACTGATAAGGAGGGAAAGGTGGAAGAAAATGTTTGAGACATACATTATGGCCATGGGTGCTGACAAGTTTAATCCTTCTAGGAAACAGGCCGTGTTGCTACATAATCTGGGCCCAGAGGGTTGCAGCGTATTTGATCGCCCATCAGAACCACAGGGTAAAGGAGCAGGGGACCTGGATGAGGTTACCTTGGCAGTGAGGAAAATTGAAGAACACTTTGAGCCAAAGAAAAATGTGATTTTGAAAGGCACACATTTTTTCAGACAATGCAAGATCCAATGAAGCCAGTGGAAGGGTGTGTGGTTGTGCTAAGGACGCTGAGTCATACACTTGAGTTTGGTGCATTGACAAATTCTTTCATTAGAGGGCAACTGGTTAGGTGCACCAATAATGCCACGGTGCAGGAAAAGCTGTTGGCAAAAGACTTGACCCTAGAGCAGGCTGTGGAACTCACCAGGAGCATTGAGCAGACAACACAGTACATGAAAATAGAAAAGCACGGCCAGGAAGTGTTTGCAGTAAATCAGAGAAGAAACACTGTGGCGAGAAAGGAACCCAAATGCTTCAGATGTGGGAATCCAAGACATGGAGCAGCCAGTGTGTTTGGTTAAGCAAGGAATGCAGAGTGCATCAGATGCAAGTGCAAGGGTCACTTTGGACGCATGTGTAAGGAGAATACCATCAATACTGTGGAGTACAGACAGCTCCAGTGTGAGCAAGAATGTGCACCAACTCCTCAGAGTGCTGAGCATACCTCCCAACATATTTGAAATCTCTGTGATGTCGGGAGGCATGGGAGGACCTGTGGACACATTCCACTTTGATAGTTCAGACCTCTCAATGAAGGTGGACAGTGCTGTTCACAGGAACATTGTCGAGGGAAGTGCAAGAGTTAGTACTGCCCCACATACAGCCGTGTGGCTATGGTGAGACAGAGATTGAACTTGTGGGGACATTTCAGGGAGTCATTGGCTACTAGGGCAGGGAACGCATTACGGATATCCTGGTGGCAATGAAGGGATCATTTTTACTGGAATGGGAGGAACAGAGGAACCTAGGGGTTCGCATTCAAGCAAGGGCACTTGTCCCAGTGACCGTTGCAGAAGTGGAAGATAGATGGGCCTTGGAATTTCCATTGGTGCTCATGGAAAGTCTAGTGGAGCTAAGGGACTTTGAACACTGTATCAAGATGAAGAGAAGTACACAGCCAGGGATGCATAAGGTGTGGCCTGTTCCTCGCCACATGAAGGAGCAGCTACATAGAGAACTTGATGCACTCCTGCAAAGAGGAGTGACAGAACGTGTGCATGGGAGGGATTGGTTGTCCCCTTTGGTCCTAGTGGCAAAGAGCAATGGGAAGATCCATTTAGGTGTTGATTTCAGAGACTTGAACAAGAATATTTTTGTGGAGAGACATCCTTTGGTGGTCACATCAGAGGTCCTGGCTGTGTTGGGTGAATTAAGTTGGTTCACGGTTATAGATTTGTCTGCTGCTTACCACCAGGTGCCGTTGTCAACAGAGTGTCAAGATGTTACAGCGTTCATCACCATGGAAGGAACATTCAAGTATTTTAGGATGCCTTTTGTATTGGCTTCAGCTGTGGCTGTCTTTCAACGTGTTATAGAGAAGGTTTTGGAGGGTATTAATAACGTGATTGTTTTTCAGGTTGACATTCTTATTTTTGCTGATGTATCGAGCAACATGACATGGTGTTGAGTGTGCTGAAGAGGTTATTATGATGAAGCTACCTAGAGTTTAATTTTTGATTATAAATCACAATCACAAAGCACATACACCATGGGCCTCATTATGACCCAGGCGGTAAGGGGTTAACGGCGCCGTAAAAGGTGTCAGCGCTGTTAAACCCTTACTGCCTAATTACAAGGTCCCTTTGCGGGTCCCGACCTTATCGGCTGGTTTTACCAGCCGTTAAGGAAGGAACCCGCAAAGGATCTTTTGAGGTAATTACGGTACCGCAATTTGCGGTACCGTAATTACCGCCTTCCCCATTCCCATTGAGCCCTATGGGGGCAAAAATGGGAATGGGGAAGGGCCAATGGTGAATGAGGAATTACCGCCCGCCAACCTTGGAATGGGGGCGGTAATTCCGCCATTCACCATGGCGGAGTTGGTAAAATACCAGCGTCAAACATGGCGCTAATAGCGCCATGGTTAACGCCAGGGTCGTAATGAGGCCCCATGTGCTATATGCCCTTTTTAAGATATATAGGGCCTCATTACGTGGTAGGAGGTAGCCATGGTGCTATTAGCACCATGGCCACCCCCTTACCGCATTCTGGGTCCTGGTTCCCGAAATAGGGACTTACTGGGTCATTCCAAACTTGGAGGACCCGGTAAGTCCCCATTCCGGGAACCATTCCACATTCCCATTCGAGCCCCCATAGGGCTCAATGGGAATGGGGATGGAGCTAATAATGGTACAGCAATTTGCGTTACCATTATTAGCTCTGTAGTCCCTTAACGGGTCCTATCCATAACGCCTGGTAAAACCAGGCGTTCAGGAAGGACCCGCTAAGGGACCTCGGAATAGGGTGGTAAGGGAGTACCTGCACCGTTGACCTTACCGGTGCCGGTAATCCCTTACCACCTACCTCGTAGTGAGGCCCATAGCCTCTAAGTAGGGTTGTCTCAAAACAATGTAATTGCTATCTCAAGTTTAATGTTTAATTAATTATTGGTCCATTTGGGATCATAGAATTCACTTCCGATTTCCCTTTCAAAGGCCCAATAAAGGTAAGGGCACTGGCTGGCATCAGGCACATTCACCAAGTAAGCTTTTGCTTTCAGTCTGACCATCTTCTCCCAAAGTCTGTCCCAGGTAATCTAGTTCTGATGGGGGAAAGGCCTCTGCATTCAGTTGCACCTGGAAAAGGATACATTAATAAGATTTCCATATAATCTACCTCAAGTTAGAGTCCAAATCTTCTATTTTCCAGTCCGACAGGCTCAACTGTGTTTGAGTTTAAAAACTCAGCAAACTCCACCCACAAATCATTATTTAAGAAAGCATATTTTGATTGGACAGGGCTTGTGATAACATCTCTTCAGTTTCCCACAGCCATTAAGTCCCTCTTCCTGACTTCTTTTAGTCCTCTTATCAGGAATGAGGAGTCAGATTAGACAGGAATGTTTATTTGTCTTTTAATTGTGTAATTGGAATATTGCGAATCATCTATTCCTACTTGTATGAATATTTTGAATCCAGACATAACATGTGTCTACCTGTCATCGCTCCCATAACATAGTTATTAAAATGTGTGCATGTATCAATAACTTCTATACTTGAATTCATTACTTTTATATGCATGTAATGTGTGCTTTTACACTGATTATAAATCTATATTTGTTTTTTTTTAATCAAACCCTATGTTATAATTAAAGATGTATTTTCCAAAGAAACTTTAAATGCGGCTTTCTCTCTGCACATTATTTTCTACAGATTAGCTTGAATTGCATGTGTGTTTTGCTGGACCCATTTTACCAGCAGAATCCATCTGTCGACAAAGACATTGGGCCTCATTACGAGGTTGGAGGTAAGGGGTTGCCGGCACCTGTAAGGGTCCCGGTGCCGGTAACCCCTTACCTCCGTATTCCGAGGTCCCTTAGCGGGAGCCGCTATGGGACCAGGGAGCTAATAACGGGCTGCTATTAGTGGACCCGTTATTAGCTCCATCCCCATTGAGCCCTATGGGGGCTTGAATGGGAATGGGGAATGGTTCTCGGAATGGGGAACGGACCCAGAGTGCGGTAAGGGCACCATGGCTACCTCCAACCTCATAATGAGGCCCAATTCTGTTAATAAAGGGATCAATTTAATAGACATCTTAATGGAACAGGTACATCAAGGTGAGTGGTATGTTGTGAGAAATCCACCAAACCCTCAAAATGGCATCATTTCTGACTGCATGCAGAATTTATGCCAAATCCTGAGAAGACTTAGGGCCTCATTACGAGTATGGAGGCAGCCATGCCCATAATAAGGGCATGGCTGCCTCCATACCGGGTTCCAGTACCGGGTTCTGTGAATGGAGAATTACCGGGTCATTCCAACCTTGGAGGACCCGGTATTTCCTCATTCACAAAACCAAGCCCCAATCCCATTTGAGCCCCCAAAGGGCTCAATGGGAATGGGGATGGAGCTAATAATGGGCCCGTTAATAACGGGCCCATTATTAGCTCCTTGGTCCCCTCGCGGGACCCGGAAAGGACCTCTGGTTTTACCAGACATCTGTTCCGGGTCCCGCTAGGGGACCTCATAATCAGGCATCCCATAATGAACAGTGCCGGTCCCGTACCGGCACTCTTCATTACGGTAGCGCAAGCCTCGTAATGAGGCCCTTACAGTCAAATATGGCTTCTGGCCCTTCCACAAGGGGCAAAATAGGAATATATGCACAATGACGGATAGGGTTGTGCTGTCATAGCAGGAGGTTGGTTTGGTGCCTGCAGTGTCAGGTTGAACTAAAGGAGCCAGGGATTGGTGAGGCAGATTCTGGGTTGGTTATAGCTTTCAGCACAGGTGGATCATGTATTTTGTAAATCTCTATGGGGGTCATTCAGAGTTTGGAGGCAGCCATGGTGATGTTAGCACCATGGCTGCCTCCAAACTCGGGTCTGGGTGCGGGTAGGCGGAATGGGGACTTACCGGGACATTCCGATCTATGCAGACCTGGTAAGTCCCCATGCCAATTACCATTCCCCATTCCCATTCGAGCCCCCATAGGGCTCAATGGGAATGGGGAAGTCGCTAATAATGGGCCCGCAAATTGTGGGCCCGTTATTAGCTCCAAGGTCTCTTAACGAGTTCGCTAAGAACGGCTGGTCAGACCAGACGTTCCTGATGGGACCCGCTAAGGGACCTCAGAATAGGGCAGTAGGGGGTTACCGGCACTGACATCCTTACCGGTGCCGGTAACCCCTTACCGCCCAACTCGGAATGACCCCCTATGTGTTTATGCAACTACAAATCAGCAAAGTAAAATATATTGATTCACACTTCATCATATGCAAACATCATCATTTTAATCTGATCAATCATCAGTTACTAAGTGCTGAATCCAAAAAGAAATTTGAATTACCTATTAAAAAAAACACAAGAGCAGGATATCTGAAGAACTGAATGTTTACCAAGAACCAATTGCAGGATGGTATCCATTTCACTACACAAGACATTCCTTTTAATTAAATATGCTTAGATTTTTTTTAAATGTTTTTTTATAACATTTTACAAATACAGTTGAAACGTATGCAGACTTTGCGTTACAGTTTGGCAATTGTTGGTTTACTATTCCCACCCCCCCTCCCTAATCCCAATTTCAAACAGTAACTGTGATTAACTATGCTTATATAATATAACCATGTGTATGCACTGAAAAGGAAATGGAGATGTTTAGGCAAGATTTGGTTAAAAAAAAAAAGATAAACACATTTTCAAATAAGGGTGGCCGTCCTGCTCCTAAAAAGTTAATAGAAGATATTGTGTATGATGTTTTAACCCCAGGGCTTCATTTGAAGTGTTGTGCATGTTTACACTGGATCACCACATGCAGACGTTAATATATGTGGAAATCTCAGCATCACCGCATCATTCACAATGTGCCGCGCTATCACTGGTAAAGCAAGTCAATTTTTGGAAATACCACCATGCAGTATTTTGGAAAATGTACATGTTATGTTTTTAACATTTAAAAACATTTTCCATTCCTGATTTCCAAATGAACATGAATATGGCCCAATAGAAGGTACCGTATCACATACATTAATAAATGGACAACAAATTCTTCTGTTCTTCTTGAAATTCCTAATTGAATCAAGGATGTAGTGGGAGACCCTTTCTTATGAAGTGAAAAAGGGCACAGGAGATTTGACAATGGCAAGCCTGTTGTAAGTGGTCCAATCCCTGTCACTGTGACAAGGGATCCTTGCATTCCGAAATCATACTCATAAACATTTTTCTGCAGGTAATGGAGGTGACCGAAAGGAGAGAGAGACCCACAGAAAATCAAGATGGTGAAACCCTTCTCTGTCCTTTCTGGCTACTCTAAATCTGACCCTTCACATGCCTGCAACTTCAAAGGCCCTCTGGTATGCAGCATTTTAGTGTGCGGCTTACCTTTGTTTGGGGTTGCCCCTTTCAATTTTGGTTCACAGGACCTCTCCTGCTGAGAGTTTCCTTGGCTGGATGAGAGGTTTTACCCACCTCTCAGAGGATTAAAAGATGCAGCCTTCCTGCCCTTTGTCACGATTGCTGAAGCAAAGCTATGCAGTCTTGTCATAATCCATACAGCCTTATCATAGCTGGCCTGAGCTCATAGGGTTGATATGAGTATGAAACCAATGTTATGTGTCTTTAAAAATGTTGTGCATTATCACTCACCATACAAGGTGTGGCTTTTTCTTAGAGATTACCCGATACAAATTGGATAGGTTCAAAGTTATCATGTTTTTGGCTCGGAGGTGCAGCAATTAACTGCAACCTCTCTGTGCAGTGACTTTGTTTCATTGCAGCTGTCAAACAGGGCACATTTGCGTTTTAACCTACTCTGTGCCACTGAAATGTAGGGGCTGCTGATCAGGAGACTGGTCACATGTGAGAACACGTGTTCACTATGATTTTGGCTTCAGGATTTCTGAAAAGGGTATCTATTTAGCAAGCCATTCTTTGTGTGATGGATTTCCCATGTAATTGTATTATTTAATAGCAATGAACAAATTGCTTCTACACCTTTACTATATAGCAGTGTTTCACAGGTATAGCCATAATTTCCCACGTGATGTGTTGGAATGTGTGAATACCTGGACATGCCACAGGTTTCTCTCCCTTTTAATGCATCATACAATGAATGCCCTTATATCACATATCTTGTAAGAAGGCACACATTGTGGAGATCGGTAAAGGGGTAACAAAATGGAGGTCGTCATGCAGAAGTTATCATGGTTGGTACGGATAACAGCTGTTAAAATTACCCTGCTCCCTAGGTTCTTATATGTGATAGGCGCTCTCCCAGTAAGCATTCCGGGCCCAGCAATACAAAAACAACAGAGGGAGGTGATGTCCTTCATTTGGAGGGGAAAGAAACCGAAGGTCCCCAAGAACGTATTATTTAGACCACAGGCTCTGGGGGCAGGGGTTGGGGGTTCCAGAACTCTGCAGGTATTTATGGGCAGCACAGGTAGCACCTATGTTACAATGGCCACCTAGAGAAAACCAGAACTGATGTGCAACACTCGAAAGAGAAGCAACAAAGGCTCCCTTGGGAAACCTTGGTTTTCTCACAGCACGACATAGAGGCAAAGAGGGCACATTATTGGAGTCAACCAAGGCCACTTCATGGTATTGGGACAAATCATTAAGGGGTGGAAAGGTAAAAGTGGGGGGAGGTCTCTCACACTAGTTTCTCATAACCCAGATTTCACCCCAGGGTTGCAGGCTGACTTTTGGGTACACTGGGGGGGGAAGGGACCAAACCCTGGTATTGAAGGATTTCTATGAGGAAGGAACACCCCTAACATTTGAGGGCGGCAAGGATACATTTGATATACCTGAGTGTGAAAGATTCCATTATATCCAACTTAGACACTGGATCTCTAACACAAAGGTCTGGGAGGGAGCAACTCAGGATCCAGTAGGGTTGGAGCTTACGATACAAGAAGGCCAGCCTGAAAAAGAGGTATCCAAACTGTATCACCTGATGGGGATGGTAGACCCAGAAGAAACTCTTTTTTATATGGAAAGATGGGAACTGTCTGCCGGGCGCTCCATACGCTTCTTCTCCCCAGAGCCATCCTGCTAGGACTTCACCTCTGGACTGCTCCTGAGTCAGTCCCCCACCTTATTCAAGTGGGACCCCACCTACCAGCCTCAGGTTCTATCCTTACGGACCTATCACCGACTCCGCTACTCTCCCTGAGTGTCCGGCAAGATTTATCCACCAACCACCCGCCGGCACCCCAGCGATCCACACTACCTACGCCCACATTGGCGATCTCTGCCCTTCCAACCACCCCACGTTGAAACCCTTTGGGTTCATCTGCTCCAACTGGACGCACGACCAGTGAGTTTCCTGACTCTCTTTGGCCCCAGAAGAAGGCTACCATCTATTCTGCCGAAACGTCAACAGCACTGTTTTTTCCGAAAATAGTTTTGGGTTCCCAATCTGTGCTGCAAATTTCATCTCCTAACATCAAACCCAGACGTAGACCAAATATTAGGTCAGGCTATAGCCGGGCATAGGAGACTGATCTCCAACGTCTCCTACATCTGAACTTTTACCCTGTGTTCTGCACACTCAGTGGCATGAAACATCTTCACAAACAAACTGTTAGTCAAATTATATAAATGAATGTTTCAACTGCTTTACCTTTGATTTTGACCATTTGTTTCCACATTGATGTCATAGTGAATGTCGAACTATGCTTCTGTGTTCCACAACGTACATTATAAACTATTACATGCAAAAAATGTACTAAAATGCTTCGCACAAAGAAAATGAGTATCAGCTAATTAATAAAAAGCTGCAATTGTGTATAAAAGAATTGGAATTTTGTACATCAATAGTACATTAGAGATATCTGTTTGACAGCAGCAACGATGCTGCCTCCTTCAACAGTTACCCAAACTGCAGGGGCACCCATTAGGGTCTAAAACCAGTGTGCACGGAATCTAACCCGTGCACCCCCAAGATACATAGAGGGTAGGACAACCCCCCTTGTTATGGAAAGATGGGAGGCAGATGTGGGGAGACTAATCTCTGGGGAGACCTGGAGCCGCATATGGCATAGGGCCGCCGACAATCTCCAATTGAGCTTCAATTAAAGAGGCGGCATACAAACTGTGTCTGCGGTTGTATATGACGCCCTCACGCATGCACTCAATTAACCCAGATTACTCCATGTCCTGCTGGAGAGTCTGCGGACAACCTGGGGATTTAATTCACATGTGGTTGTCTTGTCTGGTGGCAGAGACTTACTGGAAGGATATCTTGCGATAACTGGGGCACAACTGCCTTTTGACCTGGTGGTAATCTTACTGGGGTAGGCAGTTGATGGGTGCTATGTGAACTCTGGGACTTAAGCCAGCCTTATCACCCACATGCTGAGCGTGGCTAGAATCACCTTGGTGCAAACATGGAAGAACAAGCAAGGGCCGGTAGTAGCCATGTGGTGGGTGAAGCTATGGGGAGTGATGGCCATGAAAAAATTTACGGCAATAACTCATGGTTCCTATTCGAAATACCAGAATACTTGGATGCCATTGCATGAATTCACAGATGACAAGGAACAGATGTACTTGAAGCCTAAATTACTTTGCAAAGTGTCTGTTATCTGAAAGTGCGAGCCTTGGGCTGAAAGGGTGACCCAGCACAGAGAACACTCAGAAAAGACGGGGAAAATGTAGTATTCCACCCAAATGTTTGGGGGTTATGCTTGGGGGGCGAGTTCTAATAGTTAAAACCCATGAGCAAATGGAACTCAAAGACTGGAGCGAATAAAGGGGAAGACATGGGCAAGGCTATTGTTTGTTATTCTCTAATGCATGCATGTCTGTAATGTATGCTCTTAAAAATCTAAATAAAGTTGAATTAAAATAACAGAGGTCATCACTACACAGGATCCCTATGGACTACACCTTCTCTTTTGTAGGCAGACACGATCTGTAGGGATCCCAGCCTCTCTGAGCATATCAAAAGGTGATGAAGGTGCTGGTGAATTCCCTACTTGGGGCAGGGTATGCATCCAGTAGTTTTCTCACTCCTTGCCCTGCTCCAAGCATGACATTGTGATCAAAACAGTTGGTTGCAACAGAACAGTCAGTCTACACATGTTTTACTGCATCCATCACATGTTGTGGGCCATTTGTTATTAGCACATGAGGGAAAGAAAAGAAATATGGAAGGAAACATCAAAGACATCATCGTTGCAACAATGATTTGCCAAACAAAGATAAAGATAATGCCACATTGATAATCACCAACACTTTGTGGTGGCTTACGGGTCATATGAAGGACTTGCGTGGGGATTTCCCATCCGAGACATTGCGCGATCGATTCCCTGAATAATTCTTTTCCGCGCAATAGTGGCTGTGCGAGGGACTTCCTGCTGGCCCTTCCTCAGTACACCCACTTCTTTGCAAGTTATTCCCCATTTCTGGTGTTTGTTCCCTTTGCAGCCCTCTGCACAGAGCACGCCCACCCTCTGCTCGGAGTCTCGCTCAAGAACCCTCGACAGCTCACACAGGCATGACAGGCCAGTGCGAACGCCACGCAAATCCAGGAAAAGTACTGCACATTCGATTCCATGAATCCACAAACAGAGTTGCGCACGCACATTGGGCGCAAGTAGCCTATTTTCTGTGCAATAAGTTCCACTAATCGGTCCCTGTATGGTTTCTGTGTCCAAAATTCAATTGTGACTATTTTGAACATAGTCCAACAATGCACCTTTGACTGTGATATGTGTGGTTGGGGTAAAGAAGGTAATGGAGAGTCATGAGACAGAAGGGGAGGTGGGTTGAGGACTGTGTTTGCAGCCTTGACACATTCATGTGAAAGTTTGAATAAAGGTTGGGGGTAGCAGAGTTTGGAGAGTTTGGAGAGTACAGAAGAGAGGGGTACTGCACTCGGGGCTGTTGGTGATGTCCCATGCATGCCAATTATGTGGGTTGCAAGGGCATGTGGGATGGCTGAAGAGGGTGGAGTGGGAAGGAAATGAGCCAAGTGTAGGTAGAGGGGGTGTTTGCTGATTGAATCAAAGAATAAAGGGGTAGTTAGAGAGAAAGAGGCATATGTGGCCGCTTCTTCAGAGATACAGCGAGGATGCAAAGTGAAGGAGGCAAGGAGGAGCAAATATGGGAGAAAGAACAGATGGGTAGGTGGAGCCGAAAGGCAGTGTTGTCAAGGAGAGTGAAGCAGGAGGATAGAGCAGTGAGAACATACTATGCAAGGGAAGGTGAGGGAAAGCGACAAAAGCCTGCTAAGCAGTGAAGAGTATCTGACCAAGTCGTGTTTGCAATGCAAGTAGAGCACCACCGAACAAATGTGTGTCAGATGTTATGTGACCAGGGCCATCTTAATCACTTTTGGGGCCCTGGGCATGGACATCTTTGGGGCCCCCTCCACCAAACCAAAGGAATTAAGGGATCAAGAATACTGGTCATGCCCCCCGACCTCACCCGTCCTGCTCACAGCCTATAGGTTGATATGCTGTCTCACAGCATAATTAGCAAGTTTACTCCCTTTTAGTCCCCTTGCCCTCTTCATTCTTGCTCTAATCAGAATGATAAACAAGTAGCATTTGAAGACCAACATTAGTAGTCTACGAAGAGGTTACTGTTCTAGTGAATACAGATCATTTTTATCAATAGCATCCAGGAAGGTATACAGCCTGTAGTATCAATGCAGGACTGTATGTAAAAGGTGCATGCAACACATAATAGACAGAGAACTCTCATTAGTTGCATCACAGAATGCAAAAGTGCTCATGCATGGATAGAGGAGACCAACTGAAAGGAAGTAGAAAGCATGGATATTGGACGCAGATTAGAAGCTACTAGGAAGGTGTCTTTATCCAGACAGACTGAGATTAGAAGTGGGATATGTTTTTCTATTAGTGTTGCCATTAGATATCAAAAGGACAAATGCCTGTGGTGTGCGATATAAATATGCTCACTATTAAAGTGGAAGCAATCCTATACCCAGAGAAACAATGAATATCTGTTTTATGAAGCTCATACCATGAGAAGGAATTCACTCTGAAGGGCTGACCATTTTGAAAGGTTTAGGGACTGGCAATATAAAATTAAATGAGATGCCCAGGATCACACACTGGTTAGGGGCTGAAGGGGTGAAGCTGGGATGTGTGCCAACTCTGCAATTTCTGCATTTGAACACTTTCTTTTCCAGTTCTTACCATTAACTGAAACAATCTCATTTTATAAAAACGGACTTGGAAAGCACACAAATCACATTACCAAACATGTCAATTTTTTAACAAAATGATATAGAAGGGTATTATGCAAAATGGGAATGATTCTATCTTTATTCTCCATCATCAAGGGAAGTATATAAGTACCACCATGCCAATCAATGTGATTTAACAAATAGTATCTGGGTTTGTTTTTTGAATTTTAAAGCTTTAAATAGTTCAAAAAAACAATGGCTTGTGACATTTTCATTTATAAGCGAGCATAAAAACCATTCACTTTTACCAAAAAACAAACCGTTTTTGTATCAAACTAGCATACCTTAAAATATGCTTGCTTTAGGCCGGCAACATCTGGTTCGCTCTCTTAGGTCTACCAACCCTTTCACCCAATTGGCCTATATAAGACGGCAGATCAATTAATGGGCTAAATGATACCAGCAGCATGCAAGAAGGCAATCCTATCACAAGACACCAAAGTAAAGTAAGATATATTTGATGGTTTGACCAGGATCACTGTATCATCTGCTTGCAAATCCAGGATACAAGCATGAACGCTTTCATTCCATAGTCTTGAATTTGAATACTTATTCACCTGTTGGACTAACAGTTTATGCCATCGTTGGAGGCGAATGCCTAGGTTTTACAACATCCCATCCGAACAAATCAATTTCTAGATCTTCACCGTACGGATGATATGTTCGTTTTTTTATAGCAGGTTCATTGCTGATACCAGCAGATGTTGTTCTGCAAAACTAAGTAAATAAGCAGGCAGTTTTTTAAACTTCAGACATAGGAAAGGTTCAGCCAGCCTTGCTGGAATGTGATATTCTAATTTTGCATAGAACACATATCCCTGCAATGGGTGCTTCACACACTGAGCTAACCTCTGAACCATTGTGGCACTGAATTTATCAATATGCATTTCACCGTTGCCTATTGCACATGATCAACATAATTCCCACAGGAAGGAAAGAATGTTACAGAGTTGTGCCATAAGGAACACACAAACTATGTATACCACAGTGAACACAGAAAGCATTACATGATGAATTGATCAAAGCAGAATGTTCTTGTCAAAACAGAAAGGCAATGGATTTAGAGCCTCAGCAGCACCCCATAAAATATCCTGACGTGTGCTATTTAAGACTGGTGAACAATGTAATCTTACTTCTTCAGATCAGACAGCCTTGTGCCCCCCCCTCCAAGGAGGGGGCCCTGGGCAAGTGCCCCTTTTGCCCTCCCATAGAAACGTCTCTTTATGTGACAATGAAGCATGCAGTGCAGGAACATCATTTAGGGGTCACCTGACGTCTCCCTCTCTACCCCTGAGGTCTCCCTTGCTACCCCTAAAAAAAAACGTTAAAACGTGTTTCTTTTTTCTTTATTACAGTGAGGCTCTTGGGCTGTGGCCAGAAGCATGTGGGTCTTTGTTTCTAGAGTGGCTGGTTTTCTGATAGCTATAGCAGCTTGCATTGACAGTAATTTGGTGATATGGGACTATACGCACTGATATTAATGATACATATGGTGATCCATTCTTGTATAAACGTATATCACTTTACAGTAATATCATAACCATATTTTTCGTAGTGTACTTAGAAACAATGATATGCGATGCTACTTCCTGTTTTCTCAACGGGTGAATGGTCATGTTCCATCGCTTCCCGTGATGCCACTTTGGGTGGGGTGAAATGCCATCACTTCCTGTGATGTCATCAGAGGTCAAGGGTCGTGTGTTGTCACTTCTGCTACCCTGGTATTTCGGTGAAATGACGTCCCTGATGCGGTGGGCAATGTCAACACGATCAAAGCATGCAGAAGCCTTATTTTGTCTAAATTATTGTTTTTACTCTATTCTGCTTCATAACACTCCAACGATTTGCCATTTTATCTGGTTTCTAGGATTCTATTCTTTCACATCATGTTTCTTTTCCCTGCAATTACCTTTCCCAATGGAAATTGTACTTTAATAAAAAATGTTTTCTTTAAAAATGTTCCAGTGTCTTTGTTTCATTTTTAATGCCCCATCCTTTTTCAGCAATTTGGCACTTCGTAATCTATTGTGTACTTCTTTCTTTTTCCTAATGTCCTAATTATACCACCCGTTTCCATCCTCTGACACGCTGCCACTGGCATACATCTTACAGGGTGGTCAGGCCGCTGGCATAATGCCACCGGTTTCTTACGGATGAGTTCCCTGTTTGTGAAATATGACAGTCCTGTACCCATTATGCCAGGCATTTGAAACTCTTTCCTTGCGTTCTGCCTACTCATATTCTAAGGCCATATTCACTCACTCCCCTGAATGACCATCCAAGTTGAAAGTTGTGCCTTACATCTGACAAGCCCAGCAGAAAAGATACACGGCAAGTTGAACTGAAATATCATCAACATGCAGCCAGGACTTCAGTGATGAGACTGACCTTAATAGCCGGCCAGTGTTTGTGATGGGGAATGGGTGAGTAATGGTGAACCCAGCAGAATGTCACATTATTGGTTCTTCGCCTGGGACTACAAGCACAGACTTGGGTCATGCTAATGGCATTGCTGGCCCCACTCTCCTCGAAATGCTGGTCTGTGTTGCGGGCCAGGGAGTTTAGGGCCCCAGTTTTACCTGGCATAGCAGCCTTAGAGGATCTTTCGTTAATGAGGGCATTATCAGGGGCAGGGGACCAATCGTGGATGGTTTAGAGAGCATCTTAAGGCAATTGCTTTGGAGCAAGTGCGAGCTGGGGAGACATGTCCCATTGGCTGAGGCGGTGGCACAGCAGGACAGAGCGGAGCAAAAAAGGGAAGACATGGCCAAGACCGGGCAGAGAATACCTGCCGACTCACTGCCTACCAATGGCCTGTCTCTTGTGTGTACAGGATACATAAATGTCTGATTTTCAAGATGAATTGAGACCTTGGATTGATCCATCCATTATGAGTATCGGCAAAAGATGGGCTGAAAGATTCCTGGACAATGCCATGACACTGGGGGTCATTTTGCAGAAGAGGTGAATCACACACACGCTGTATATTGAGACTTGCATAGATGCACTGGTTGTAGTTGTGAATGACATATTTTTTTATGGCCAAAAGTGCTTCATTAATGGCACTCGTGTCTCTGAGGAGCTCAATGTCATTGTAGCCCTAGCTGGAGGCAAGGAAAGTCCGTGGAGGAGTGTGAAAAGGACACTTCATTGCCTCTTCCACTTACTACACTGCTTTTCTGATGCTAGTTTGGGATAGTCCCAAAGGGCCTCCTTTGACTCACTGCAGTGACCCTGTTGCACAAATGTGTAGGAAAGTGAGCAGTTGTAGCTCTGCACACATGGCATGTGGAGTTCTCTGTTTGGGTGTGAAGTCATCCTCTATCTTGTGCAGTAGATTGCATACAAGGTTCATCTGTATTCAGTGGTTTGGAATGCAGTCGGAGTAGCATGCCAGGGTTTTTTGTTTGTGAACCTCCCTGTACCTATCTCCCTTCCTACTCCTGGGTAGAGTGTACACAAATGCATTACCTGGGAAAGTTGATGCAACAACTCTATTCATTCCTGTTTTTGTTTCCGTATGTGTTCATTTAGTAAATGACTTTCCAGCAAGTTTATGGTTTGGGGCTTTCGAGGTTACCAGTGTTTACTGTTCTTGTGGACAACTGCATTTCTCAATGGTCTAGTTGGTTTTGGATGATCTCTGCCTGTTATTGTTTGATTCCCTAATCCCTTGGGGACTTAGCCATTCTTTAATTCAGTAATTATGTGGGAGAGAAAAATGTGCAGACCTAGACGCTGGCATGCTATCGGAAATCCAGTAGTCACATGGATTTCCTCGTTTGGGTCCATGGTGTTTTAATCCTTATGAAACATAAACAGCAGACGAGGTGTTGGTAGCCTCATGGAGCACACACCAATTACCCTCACATTTTCATGTTACAGCGTTCAAATAGACACAGCATCCCTTCATGTTTTCTCGAGGAATATAAGGATATACCCTCATAAAGCTACACAGAACAATGTGGGACCATACCGCTTCTGCCCATCATATCATGTCAGTTATTCCCGACACAGAATTGTCATCTACAGAAATGTGTCCATCTACCATGTTAGCCTATAACACAGCTAAATGTTGTGTTCGGTGATGCCAAATGCTTTATATAGGGCCAATCTGAGCATTTTTGTTCGGAACTCGAAGGTGAATCAATACAGGCCCTGATTCATGGAATTCATTGTGCGGCAAATAGGGATTTTGCGCGCCAAACCGCGCACAAAATCCCTTTTTCTTGATTCATGGAATCGACTGTGTAGGACTTTCCAGGGATGTGCGTGGACTTTGCACAGGCTTGGAATATCTCTGTGAGCGGACCATCACCGTGCACGGGGCTCCTCGCAGAGTGTAGGCCGGACCTACGCAGAGCCCGAATAGGAAGAACACAGCAAAATGTGGGCGTATTGAGGGGCGGTCCATGGCTAAGCAAGCCTACGCCCATTCCTACGCAAACCCAAACAAATCATTGATCTCAACATGAAATCTTGCATTGGGAAAAGCTACGTTCAAACCCTGTGATCCATCCGCCTCATGATAGCAGCCGTAAACTTCAATGTGCATAGGAACCAATGCGTATAAAGCACACAATGCACGACAGGCTAACATCTGCAGCCATGATGAATCCAGCAATAGTAGGAACTGTCATGCACAGACAATGCAGTAGGAGGATGCCTAGGGCACGGATCTTCAGATGGCGATTTTCACAGGACGATGAATGTGACTCTTCCCTGGAGCATGTCATGAGAGACTATTGAACCCACTGCCTATGTATATAGTTCATTGTGTTGATTCGAATTTTGGACTTTTTTACATTTTTACTCTTGGATATTTCCTCTTTCCACGTAGTTTGTTATAATAGTGTACATATTGTTAATACAGTTTTCTCTTTGTTCATCACACAGTTGTTGTTGTTTCTTGTAAGAGGATTCATGTCATGATCTCTGCTTCCAAAAGATCAGGACTTGCCGAACTCCCTTGGAAGCAGACCCATAACCCCGGTTCCGAGTGCCAGCCAGTCCCAATTGGGACCTTTTGGACCCTGTCCTGGCGCCAGTGGCACCAGGCTCATAAAGATGCCCAGTCCCAGCGCTGGAAGCGCCGGGCTCATAATGCTTGGGTGGACTTACCTGCAGCAGACCATGCTGCTTACTTACCTGCCAGTTGAGCCCCTGATCCTCTTCTGTTTGGGACTACTTTTCCTGTTGGGTGGGGCAGGAGCCACTCCCTAGGTTCAGAACACTGGAACTCTTCTGGAAAGCAGGAACTCTTTTCTTACCTAGGCGAGGCTGTGGAAGGAGACACCTAAGCACTACAGGAGGCTATTTAAACCACACCCGATGGATGAATCTTGCTTTGCGTTATTCTGCATTCTCTGCAGTAGAACGCTCATTGTGTCTTCTGCTTCTGATCCTGGGCCTAAGGGAACAAAGGCTTACCATCCTGGAATCCAGTCTTCAGCAGCACCTGTAAAGACAAAGAAAGAACAGGTTAGCACTACGGTCTTCAGTGGCAGCGCATCTCTTACCTGGTCCATCGGCTGTCACCAACGCCTCGCGCTGCATTCCGGCATCTGAAAGACAAAGGCTTACCTACTCTTCACATGCTCCGGAGGTCTTCGCACTGCATTCCGGCATCTGAAAGACAAAAGCTTACCAGCTCTTCGCACGCTCCGGAGGCCTTCGGCGCTGCATCCCGCATCTGAAAGACAAAAGAAGGTGCGTTTAAAGACATTGGGCAACTTTATTACTCACGTGCCATTACTCCTTCCACGCCGAATCCAGTGGGTATTCCAGCACCCTTCAGCTTCTCTAAAGCTCCGAACTTGTACCTGTAAGATAAAAAGGACAGTTAGTGCGCATCGTGAAGCAGGTTACAAGCGCTTACTTACGTGCTTCCAGGCGCTTCTATTCCTCACGCGGGTTCGATCCTCAACTCTCATCAGCCCGCCATCCGCCATCGCCGGAACCCTGCAAAACAAGAGATATCATTACAAAAGACTTTTAAGACATTTGAAGTGCCCAGAACTTACCGTTCGTGCAGTTAACGATGGACAGAAGTCCTCTGAGGTCAAGAGGCCCGCACCCTTATCCAGTGAAGAAACTGGTTACGGCACCCTGCCCCGAGGCAGATGGAGAGCTCGGCGTTCACTTACCTAAGGTGAGGGCGTTAACCTTTGTGGTTCTACAGGAGAAGAGAAAGGGAAGAGGAGAGAGGCACCCAATAACCCCAGTTCATTAATCCCATATTTTCTATCTGCAGACATCTTACTGTTCGAGTCAGACATACAGTGCACAGAGGTCCAGCCCAAAGAGCCAACCGTGTGTTACACATCACCTTTGAAGATACGGAATTCACCCAGTCAAGACCAGCCCCTCTGCGGGAATCAGGTGAGCGTTACAATTCAATTCAACACTACAGCTAAGTCAATGCCTAGTCTGGGATACTGAATGGAAACCCTTATTGATATATCTTTATGTCCAGTTCATGAGTTCTGGATGAATACCCCTATATAACACCCCTCTCTTAGAATCCCCCTGACCCCACTGAGCCAAGAAGTAGTTCTGTTTTGCAAGTTTAAAAGGTTTATTTGAGAATGTAAACAATATATATATATCACACTTTATAATAAATTAATATCTGATAGTACACTTAGACATATGATGTTGATCAACAATGGGTAATCTGGCACTAGCACACTTCTTTACAATCAATGAGGAGTTAGTATAGGATGGATAAAGTAGCAAAACTACTTTTATGATTTCAAGGGAAAAGCAATGAGGAATAAAATGCAGTACAGAAATACTTGATATGATTTTAGCAAAAGATAATATAATCACTTTTTCTCTGGCAATTCACCCCCCCCCCTATGCAATGTAAGACATGGAAGTAGATGGAAAGAGGAGCACACAGTTCTCAGGAATGCAATCAAATACAATACGAAATTCAGTTCCCCCCCAGCAAGCTTAGAGAAAACCGGTATGAGTTTTAAAACACAGGGCCAAAATGCTTTTTAAATGTGATGGCAATGGTTGAACAATATGCTGAAAATGCTTTTAATTCCCTTTAGGGGGAGTGGTAGCTACTTGGGATGAGTTCAGGCTCACTTTAGCAATGATTCAGGGATGGTTCTTAAGATGCAAACGAATTTTAGCAGTTCAGGCAAAAGCAGCTATCTTTTTACAAGTAAAGAAATCGGGCCAAATCGCAAATCGCGGCAAAATTTTCGAGTGCGTGAATTGTGATTGCGGAAGAAGTATATGGAGAAGGAAGTCAGTTCTCGGCTTGTTAGGAAGCTTAGATCCTAAGCTTTCAGAGGAAAGTTAAACCAAGTTCGTAGCCCAAACGGTTCCCGAGATATGAATGATTTTGTAAAGGTCGTTTTTCGGATTTAAAGTAAACTCAAAATGACAGGTGACAGCTTTGCAGCTGCAGAATTGACAAATGACAGTGGTGCAGCTTTACAAAATGACAAGTGACAACTTCTAGGAGGTAGTTCTGGTTAGATTAAAATAGTTTGGATTAGATTATTTTAACTAAGAGATTGGTTCTGCACAGTTCTGCTAGGTACTCACAATATATTTTTGAAATAGGCCTCGCCACGGATCTGGTCAGGTTTTGGACTGGACTCCGGTTCTGGTCTCGGCACTTCACAGTGATATGGGTGAGCTCTCTGGTTCTGCTCACAGCGGTCTGGGTCACTCTGGATCTCTGGTCTGGTCTGTCGGGATACAGCGGTCTCTGCACGGCTCCTGGATCTCTGCACAGGTCCTGGCAAAAGTTCTTGGCAAGGGATTCAAGCAGCTCACCCGGCTGTGAGTAGCTTGCAATGATTTGAGGCCTGCGGCAGAGAACTCAGCTTGTGGTTTTAGGCCTCTGATTTAGGTTCTAAAGTATAAGTTCTAGGTTCTGGAATATGTAGCTGGAGTCAGTCTGGAACTGGTATCTTCTGGATGTTGTGTGGTCCGGCAAAGCTTCCCGCAAGAAAATGGAAAATGAAGTCCTCTCTAGATTTCAGTGGTCCCTTTTTATGTGGTTTGAAATTACATGCACCCATCACGTATCACATGAGGTATACTCTGTTCAAACTCTGATGTTTCTAAGAGCTTGCATCCAGAAATGGCAATATTTTGCACTTTTTAGTGGGTTATGCAACATTGGTTTTTCATTAAAATTGATACACATATACACGGCCTGTCCATACATACTCCAGTAAATTCCCATGTCTCTAGCTTAAACACAGAGTCCGTAGTATCAATAAATAGCGGGGTTTTGCCCCAGAACATCACACACATTGGAGTTTGGGCTTGAATTGTAGGCAAAGTTTCCATTTTAAGGTTCCCCACATTTCACATTTCTGTCATCCGGTTACCAAGAGTTATCAGTGTTTCTGTAAAATATATATTTTGCTTTCAATTCAGTTCTCAGAGTGTTGGAGTCCGCCTCCAAGACTTGGGTGGGTCAGTGATCACATGTCTCTTCTGCTGGGAGCTCTTTCTGTACAGTCAACAGTCAACATCAGCATATTCTATTCAAGTGCAAGAGCCTATTGACTGGTCTCTGGGAGGCTGAGGTCAGCAGACCAGGGAGCCACTTTGCATTTGGTTAGTATGACCATGTGATTTCCTGGGCTTCCTGAGGTGAGAAGGGTTCCCAGCCTTTTGGCCTGTTAATTAAATCAGATTGTCTTCTGGGAACAGCATGTGGTTAAGATTTTAATTAACTCCCAGCCTTTGATGTAAAGGCCTCTCCTGCAACTCCTGACATGCAGTTTCCCTGTCAGAGTTTAGACCGCTAGCACCGCCTTGAGGTATTTATCGGTACTGCGTCCATTTTTTGGATCAGTCTTGAATGAATGCATTCCAAACAAGAGATTTTACATGGAAGTATATTATCCAGGTTCAGCACATGGCACTGGTGTGGTTCTGCAGTAAACTAATTTTGTGCCCGTTGAAGGAATGAATTCCCAATAGTTGTGGGTTGCTTTTGGCAATCAGCATTGCCCCTTTTGCAATGGTTTCAGGCTACTGTGTGTAGCCCAATGGTGGTTTTAGGCAGTGTCCTTCTGTGCCCATAACATCGGCAAAAATGGGTGGCAGCCTATTCTTCATGCATTTCCCTGTGCATTTTCTGGGAAGCTCTGGCCATCATGATGTTTTCAATGCCAGTAATGCACAGTTTTTGTGGTAGGGCTCAGATGCATGGGTAAAAACATCCCACACTCTTTGTTCATGGGCTGCATTTGGTTTAGTTTTATTTCGTTGTGCATTGGTTCTCTGACTATCACATGGGTTGGGGGCCTAACTGTGGATGTGTGTCATACACTCTTCAATTGTGCAGTTGGTGAGGCGTTACCTCCAAATGCATTGCCACCCACCTACACACATCAGCTACCAGCCAGTGGGTGCTCTCATGTCAAACTGCACATCTGCCCCTGGAATGCTTCATCATCACCTGTGATTGTGTTTATATCTAGCTATGAACATCGTCCATCTGCTTGGCTTACACGTTCAAAAACCTCCTTTGCATCATCCTGACACATGACTGTTCAACTTGTGTTGGTTGCAGGGCCTTGGAATGCTAAGCTTTCTTACCTGAGTCCCTTCATTCATTGAGCCTCATTACGACCCTGGTGCTAATGGGTTAATGGCGCCGTAAAAGGCTGCGGCGCCTCTAACCCATTAGCGCCTAATTAGGAGGTCCCTTTCCGGGACCCGAACTTAACGGCTGGTCTACAACAGCGGTTAAAGTAGGGACCCGCAAAGGGACCTTCGCGGTAAGTATGGTACCGCATTTTTGCGGTACCGTACTTAGCGCCTTCGCCATTCCCATTAAGCCCTATGGGGCAAAAATGGGAATGGGGAAGGGCCATGGGGAAATGGGGAAATACCGCCCCGCCAACCTTGGAATGGGGCGTATTTCCCCATTTCACCATGGCTGACACGTTACAATACCGGCACCAACCATGGTGCTAATAGCGCCATGGTTTAGCGCGGGTATCGTAATGAGGGCCATTGATTGTTGCTTGTTACTATGCACTCACATTACATGTGAGTCTGTGCTATCAGTGACGTCTTGCACTTGTGTCCTCCTTGGTTATTCACCTACGGCACTTTGGGTCATTGCAATGGAACATGCGCACAATGATACATCACATTGCATACCATTGATTTACTGTGTCACGTGCACATGGTACTTTTACTGCGTAGCTGGTGCTCCATTCTGCTGTCCTGTTGCTGTGCCACTGGTTGTGATGTACCAGGGAGTCCTGTGATGAGCTACAGACATGGATCTTGCATCAGTGCCCCCAATTGTTTGTCTGTGGGTGGGTATGTAGCCGGTGTGCTTCATGTTGGTGGAAAGCCAGTGGAGTTGAGGTAGGTTGTTGGTCAAGTTTGGACTGGTAGTGGGTTTATGTGACAGGGCCAGGCTGGGGTGTCGTTAGAGGTGAAGAAGGCTGGTGGGTGGTATGTGGGCCTGTGGGGCTGCCTGGGGATGGTGTTGGAGGTGAGGGGGGCTGGTGGGTTGTTTGTGGACCTGTGTGGCTGCCTTGGGGTGGTGTTGGAGGTCAGCGGGGCTGGTGGGTGGTGTGAGGACATGTGGGGCTGCCCAAGCGTTGGGTTGAAGGTCAGGGGGGCTGGTGGGTGGTGTGATGAAATGTGTGGGGCTACCTGGAGGTGGTGTCAGAGGTGAGGGGGCTGGTTGGTTGTATGAGGACATTAGGGGCTGCCTGAGGGTGGTGTCGAAGGGGAGGGGGGCTGATGGGTGGTGGTGTGAGGACCTGTCTGACTGCCTAGGGGTGCTATCAGGGCTAATGGGGGTTGGTGGGTGTTGTGTGGAACTGTGGGGCCATCGGGGGGGCATTGGAGGTCAGGGGTCTGGTGGGTGGTGTGAGGACCTGTGTGGCTGCCTGTCAGTGGGTTCAGAGGTAAGGGGGGCTGGTGGGTGGTGTGAGTAGCTCTGGGGCTGCCTGGGGGTGGTTCTGAATGTGATTGGGCTGGTGGCTGGTGTGAGGACCTGTGGAGCTGCCTAAGGGTGGTGTCAGAGGTCAGAGGGCTGGTGGGTGGTGTTGGTGTCAGAGGCTGTTACTTACGGGGGAGCTAACGCAGGTTTGCAGGGGTGTAGCCATTACTAGCGTGCGGCATCACATAGATTGGCAGGTGGCAGCTGGTACGTACAGGGGAGCTTGCACAGGTTTGCCTGGGTGCTGGGTCAATGGTGGACGAGGAGGTTTGCAGAATATATTTATTTATTTATGCATTTATAAAGTGCACCAAACCCTTAGGCATCAAGGTGCTGTTACATACATGTTACTCTTAGTGCTTAGGTTACGGTTATGGCAGAGCTACACCTCATTTTAAGGGGGCTGCTGCCAAGATGCAGGTAAAGTGATAGACAAATCCAGTAGATAAGTATTAACTTAAGTATGTTAACATCAGGTGCAGCGCAGGCTGCACATAGTGTACGGACCAGAAGTTACTGCAAGTGTAGAGCAGGCTGCACTGTGACAAATGCTGTGGTTGCAAATAGGTAGGGTGCAGGAGCAGCGCATGCTGCAAAGGTCAAATCCGGTAGTTACAGGTAGGTTAAATACATGTGCAGAGCAGGTTGGTCTGTGGCTCCGGTTTTGGTTTGCATGGGGGCGTGTCATGGGCGTTCCTCACGCAGCTCGGTTTTCTTTGTGGGTAGGGTTGAAATGGACATTTCAATCCATGAATACACAGAGCGCGCAGAAAAATGTATGCATGCAGGCTCATGCAGTGTCACTTTTACTTGAATCAGGGCCATAGCCTTAACATTTATTTTATGGGGATACATTACTCTGTGAAATACCAGGATAATGATACGCATTCTTTTGAAGTTGGCCATAGGTCACTTTATGTAAGGAAAAATATGCAGTGTTTAGAGAGCCTGTCCCTTGCTTTTGGAAAGTGCAGATGTCTGCAAGTTAAAGGCCCCTTTACAGATTCAGTGAGTGTAGAGGATGGAACTCTGAGGGCCTGATTTTCCAAAAGTGTTTTACAATGCTACAATCCCATTGGAAACCTTTTTGTAAATCAGGCCATGGGTGTGCACTGACACCGTCACTTTAGGATTGTGTAGCATTTTACCTTGTTCAATAGCATGTTTGCACAATCATTTAAGTAACCATGGCGCTATAAGCGCTGTGGCTGCCTCCAAACCCTTACCGACTTCGCCCTGGTGAATGGAGCTATTACCGCCCCATTCCAAGGTTGGTGGGGGCGGTAATTCCCCATTCACCAGGGCCTTCCCCATTCCCATTTGAGCCCCCATAGGACTCAATGGGAATGGGGAAGGCGCTAATAACGGTACCGCAAATTGCGGTACCGTTATTAGCTCTAAGGTCCCTTTGCGGGTCCTGTCCTTAACGCCTGGTAAAACCAGGCGTTAAGGACAGGACCCGCAAAGGGAACTCGTAGTAGGGCAGTAAGGGATTACCGGTACCGGTGCCCTTACCGGTACCGGTAATCCCTTACTGCCCGGGTCGTAATGAGGCCCATTGTGTATGCCACTGCTCTTGTGAACAACAGGCGTGCGGCATGCCTTTACGTTTGTGTCTCAGTGCAAGTCCCTGTTTATTGTAAATCAGGCCAAAGTTGTTCCTATTGCACTCAAGATGTTTGGCTTGTTGTGTTTCCGACTTTAAATGTACGCTTAGCTCAGCTAAGTTAGCTGGTCACGTGTTTTTCCTCCAGCCTGTCTTTGCTGGGCACAGCCTGCAGTCGAGAGTTGCTGACTGCAAGCTGGAAGTCGTCGTTCTGACTTTGCGATGAATGCCAGGAGCGGTAACCTTGATATTTGAGAAGTTTGTCAAACTGGAACCTGGCAGGCTGAAATAATTATTGGTAGATTGGATGTTTCGCTGTTGTTATATCTGTGCTGCATCCATAAGTGAAATGTTTTCATCCGCTGGGTTTTGAATTCCTGCCTTTCTGGTTCGGTGATTTTCGGTATTTTCTCGGAAGGTAATGCAGCCGGTCCTCTTAATTGGCGCGTTACGAAATGCATGTTTGTTTCTCCAACTGTCATTAATCGGCGCCAACTGGAAATGTAAAATGTAATCTGGAGACAAGGATATTTGGGCTACGAATAACGTTGGCACTGGTGTTTCTCCATATACTAAAGATATAGGGCGCGACCCTTAACCTTTTTTTGTTGCGTTCCCTCACTTGTGCCACTTAAAGGAGGGGCCCAATTCGCAAAGGGCACGTGAATGCTGGTTCAGATGCCCTTGCTGCCCCGTGTTGTGATGCCGACTCGCGGCCTGCGCGCGGGGGCTGGCGTTATGCGGGTAGGCCGCGCGGCCTGTGGCGCAGCTCCAGCGGGAGCTGGCAATGACTCACACCCACGCTGGATAACGGTTTGCCCGGAACTGCCTCCCGAACGCGGGGGCGGGGCTTTTATTAAGCACGCCCTGCGTCACCGCGTAGCGGGACGCAGGGCGGAACATAACATTCCTCCTTTATTATAAAACAAAACAAAACACATAACTCTAACAGCCGAACAACGGCCAAGTCCAGCATAAGCGCTCAGTCTTCAACACTCAGCCACCTTGCCATTGGGGTTCATGGCACTATTGCACCAGTTGCCACACATAGTCACTTAGCTTGGCTGGCGGTCTCGTCGTTGTTCTCAGTGGGTATCGTCCTTCGCGGGGGTCCTTCCCCCTTGCTTCAGACTCGGTTCCATCGTCGCTGTTCGGGTCCTCGAGGCCAGGTTCATCCACCGGTTCCCAGCTTCCATCCCGCGCTCCATCCTCCTCAGGGATGGCCTCCGGCTCTTCTTCGCTGGGTGGATTGTCCATGCCTTCCCGATGGCATTCCTTATCAGTCCATAGTGTACGGGGTATGGCTTTGAACCATGACGCATTTCTCGTCACTTGGCGGTTTCCTCGTGTCACAGTGACCATGGTTCCATGCCGGTTGCTGACGGTCCATGGAAGTTCCTCGTACCTTGTGTCAAGTTTTGACTTGGAAGGGTTACGTAGCATGATAACCTGGTCACCCACTTGATGATGGGACGGCCTCGCTCTCCGCTTGCCACTCATGTGTTCGTTGGCATCCCTCCTCCTTCTCTCGGTGCGTTCCTCGTTCACCGTGTCCGGGGTTCTGCTTGGGTGATGCGGGATCGAGGATCTGATGACGGTGCCGAACATGAGGTCCGCAGGCGGTATGCCGGTTGTACTGTGAGGCGTGACCCGGTAATTTCGGAGGAATCGGAAGAGGTCAACCTTCCAGGGGCTGGCGTTAGCCTTAGACACTCGGAGTACCTTATTGATAGTCCGCATAAATCGTTCTACGTCCCCATTTGCCTGGGGGTGTCTTGGAGTGATGTGGTGATATTTCACATTGAGATCTTGTAGGTACTTTTTGAAATCCTCTCCCGTAAACGGCGGGCCATTGTCGCTTTTGATTGAGATGGGTAGTCCATGGGTTGCGAACATTTTCTCTAGGGCCGGAATGACCACTTCAGCTGCTGTGGACTCAACTATCTCAACTTCCGGGTAGCGGGAGTGGTCGTCGACGGCCACCAGCAAGTGGAGGCCCTCCCGGAGCTTGCAAAAGTCAATGCTGATGGCCTCCCAGCGAGAGCGGCCCCGTTCTGCCGATATGATGGGTTCCGGGTCTGGCGGCCCCCCTGTTATCTGACAGGCTAGGCACGTGGTGATGAGTGTCTCGACCCGCTCCTCGATCTGGGGAAACCATACTCGGTGCCGAATGCGGGCTTTCGTCCTTACCAGTCCTTGGTGTCCCTCATGTGCTAGGGCCACTATTCTGTCCTGTAGTTTGAGAGGGATCACGATGCGGTTTCCTCGAAGTAACAGTCCACCTTCCGTGACTGACAAGTCTTGCCGCACTGTGAATATGCCTGACAAAAACCCCTTTGCTTCCGCTGTTCTGTTGTGTGTATGTCTCATGAAAGTCTTCCAGTCACCGGACAGGATGGCATCTTTCACCAAGTCGCAACACGGGTCCTGGTGCGTTTCCGCCTCGATTTCCTCGATGCTCACCGCTCTGGGCCTCATTGCTCGCACCACTTGGCATATGTGTTCCTCTGTTTCTGCCGCTACTTGGATCTCTTGTTGAGTGGCCTCTCGCGGATGCCTGGATAGAAAATCCGCCGGGTTCCCGCTGCCTGGTTGGTAGACGAGGTTGAAGTCATATTGCTGGAGGTGCAGTAACCACTTGGTTATTCGTGCCGGAGGGTGTGCTGAGGTTCCCATGAAGATTGGTAGAAGGGGCTTGTGGTCCGTGATCGTCGTGAAGTGACGTCCATATAGGTAGAGGTGAAAATGCCGGCACCCCCACAGCACGGCGATGGCCTCCTTTTCGATGTGTGAGTACCTTTGTTCGGTCTCGGTGAGGGCTCTCGATGCATACGCGATCGGTCTTTTCTCCCCTTCCCTCGTGACTTGCATTAGGATGGCTCCGAGCCCCACGGGGCTGGCATCTACGAATAGTTCTGTGGGCAGTTCAGTATTGTAGTATGCCATCTTGGTGTCAGCTGAGAGGGAGTCCTTGATGCTTTCGAACGAGTCCTGGCATGTTGGCCCCCATTCCCACTTGACGTTGGCTTTCGTGAGTTCCCGCAGCGGCTCAGATAGTGTGGCCAGGTTTCGGATGAACCTCCCGCAGTAGGTGGCCATGCCTAGAAAACTGCGCACTTCCGTGGGTGTCATCGGAGGGCTAGCCGCCTGGATGTCTGCGACCTTCTGCGGGTCCGGGGAGATGCCTGTGCTGCCAAACTTGTATCCGAAGAACGTGATCTCCGCTTTGAGGAATTCACACTTTTCCCGATGTATTGTGAGCCCAACCTCTTGTAGTCGGCCCAGTAGGGCGTGAAGCCTCTTGATGTGTGTCTCTTTGTCGGGGGCGTGAATCAGGATATCATCGCTCACGTTGAGGACACCAGGGATGCCCCGGATGACCTCCTGGATGGTCTGCTGGAACACCTCCGCAGCTGATGATATTCCGAAACTTAGGCGTTTGTATCTCCGCAGCCCCAGATGCGTAGAGAATGTTGTTATGTATCGAGAGTCTCTGTGGAGTTTGAGTTGATGATACCCCGCCTTTAGGTCAATCTTTGAAAATATCTTCGACCCTGTGAGGTCAGCCACAATCTCGTCGATTGTTGGGGTTATGTGGCGTTCCCTTTTAATGGCGGTGTTGGGGAGGCGCATGTCTATGCAGATCCGCACCTTTCCAGGCTGCTTGGGCTTCCGTGTGACTACCATTGGGGAGACCCACGGTGTGGGCCCTGTGACCTCCTCAATGATACCCGCTTCTTCCAGTGCCTTGAGTTCCTGCTCCACTTGTTCTCTCATGTGGAACGGCGTTCTCCGGTGCCGGACGGCTTTCGGCTGCACAGTCTCATCAATATGCAGTTTGATGGTTTTGCCTCTTAGACAGCCTATGCCTTTTTGCAAGTCAGGGTATTGGTTAAGCATCTGCTCGATCTCCATTTCTTCGTTGACATGGCAGATGAATTGGACCACTCCCAAGTCCTCCGCTGCGTCCCCACTCAGGAGGCTCTCAACACCTGCCTTCACAACATAGACTTTGGACCATAGTCTGTTTTCCCCGTGTTCCAGCGTGGTGCGGAACCTGCCAATTACCGGCAGGGGCTTTCGACAGCCGTATGCATAGAGCAGAGTGTCGGTGCTTTTCAGCTCTGGTGGAGGACTTAGAGTCAGGAAAATGCTCTCAGGCATTACGTTCACCGAAGCGCCTGTGTCGATGGTCATCTGAACGCACTGATTTTGGATGGTGACCACGCATTTGCGCCTTCGGGTGGCTTTTCCTCGAGGTCCACGGTCCTGGCATAGTGCAGACACCAGGTATACCTTCCTTCCTTTCCTGTCTGTGTCCTTGGAGGGGGCCTGCAGCATTGCCGAGACATCGTCCCCTTCATCCTCCGTGGAAGAGCTGGCCACTGCGACCCTTCTGGCACTGGCTTGCTTCTTTTTCTTGGTCGCGATCTTCTCCGGCTGGTTTTGCTGAGGCTGTATGGGGGTGTCCGTTGATCGGCATACCTTCGCGTAATGGTCCTTCCGGCCACATGCCCCACACGTGGTGCCTTGAGCAGGACAGCTGCGACGGCCATGTCGTGGGCCACCGCACCAACCACACTCAGTGGGTCCCGGAATACGCGGTTGCCACCTGTTTTGTCCGTATCCGCCACTGTTGTCGTCTCTCGAGGATTGTTTGTTGGCGATGCGGGCCACCATAGCCGTGTTGAGAGCAGGTTGCAGCCTGTGTAGCGTGGCCTCCATATTGGCCGCTCTGGTGTGTGCCAGTTCCCTCTGACGTCCTAGTTCAAGGATACGCTGTAGGGGGATACCCCTCTCGCTGAGTATCAGGCGCCTCAGTTTTTCCGAATGAATCCCGTTGATGATCTGCCTCCTGATTTCCCTCTCCACATTTGTGAATTCACAGGACATGGCTAACTTCCTCAGGCGGGTGTGGTACGCATCGAGGGTTTCCTCCGCTGTCTGTAATGTGGTGCAGAAGAGAAACGTCTCATAGTCTGGGTTTAATTGAGGGAGGAAGTGATCGGTGAGGGCGTCTTTCGCGCTTCGGTACCCATCCAGGCCATCATCAACGTTCAGCGAATTGAAAATGCGCAGTACCTCATCACCCACACTGAGTAGCAGGTGTGCCTTCAGTTTCCTGGGCGCAGTGATCTCTTTGCACTCCATCGCCATCTCGAACTTCTGGATCCATAGCTGCCATCTGGGTCCGCATGACGACGGATCCGTGAATGGGTCAAACGGTTGGACCAGTGTCGACGAAGTACCTTGAGTTCGAGGTGGAGGCGGCGTCATGGACAGGTTTGCCGCAATTCTGGACGGCGTGGAGGGCCCAGGCGTGGATGTGCCGGCCGCCATGCTGGCGTGTACCTGATCCGTGTTGTCGTAGGTGCCTCCGACGGCCACCAATGCTGTGCTGCGTCGTCTGCCTGCCTTGGAGGTGCCGCCGTGCCCAGGCGCCGTGTTGCAACTCCTGGCCTGGCACTCCCCACACTCTGTGGTGCTGCTCTCCTGTGTTGGATGGGAAGAGCTGTGGTCTTGGAGGCAGAGCGCATGAATAGATGAAAGAGAAAAAAAAACATTTTTTTTTTTTTTTTTTTTTTTTTTTTTTTGGGGGTGGGGGGTCACGTGTGTGATGGCACCCCCACCGGGTGTCCAAAAATTAAGCCGCGATGGCTGTATGTCGTTGTGGTGCCTTCAGAGCACCGAGCTTATTGTGGAGCTCGTCTCTCCTCGTCGCCATTGTTGTGATGCCGACTCGCGGCCTGCGCGCGGGGGCTGGCGTTATGCGGGTAGGCTGCGCGGCCTGTGGCGCAGCTCCAGCGGGAGCTGGCAATGACTCACACCCACGCTGGATAACGGTTTGCCCGGAACTGCCTCCCGAACGCGGGGGCGGGGCTTTTATTAAGCACGCCCTGCGTCACCGCGTAGCGGGACGCAGGGCGGAACATAACACCCCGTTTGCACATTTGCGCAAGTAAGGTGGGCGTTTTCGGCATTTAAAAGCACATCCCAAATTCACAAACATAACGTGCTTTTAAATACCCTGAAATAATGGTAATACCCCTGCGTCTTTTGAAACAGGCGCAGGGGGAGGTGGCACTCATGGCAGCGTAGATTTAAGACCCTGGGCCTTTTCATGAGGCTGGCGGTAAGGGGTTAACGGCATCCGGGTGCCGTTAACCCCCTATCACCGCATTCCGAGGCCCCTTAGCGGGTCCCACTAAGGTCGGTTGGTTTTACCAGCCGCCCTTAGCGGGAGCAGCTAAGGGACCAGGGAGCTAATAACAGGCCCGCTATTTGCAGGCCCGTTATTAGCTCCTTCCCCATTCTCATTGAGCCCTATGGGGGCTCGAATGGGAATGGGGAATGGTTTTCAGAATGGGGACTTAACGGGTCCTCCAAGGTTGGAATGACCCGGTAATTCCCCATTCCGACTACCCGGACACGACTTTGGAGGCAGCCATGGTGCTAAAAGCACCATGGCTGCCTCCAAACTCATAATGAGGCCCCCTGTCATGATTTTTTGTGAAGTGTGCCAGTAAGCTCCCAAGACTAATGTGTGCAAGGGGGCTGGACAGGGCATCTTCTAACGCCATTGTCTCGAGAGTATAGCTCGGGGGCAACGTGCTCGCCTTTGAAGCAAGACAACACGGTTCCGCGCTTAGAAACCTCTGGGTATTAAGTGCGTTATAAATAAGCAATCATATCATATCTTTGCTCTATTATCCAGCCCCCTCCTGAAATGCACACGGTACCTTTGTGAATAAGATGACCTGATCATTCCAGAAAGTAGCACAAATGAAAGGAGTGTGTTATCTGCCCTCCTTTCGTTTGCGCTGAGAAGCTCGCCCTCGGTCTGAAGCCAGATTTCTGTCCAGTTTGACCCACCTTAGCAGTCTTCCAGTTCCTTCTCACAAAATGCTGCACTGTGAATGAAAAGAGCATGTGCAACACAGTGAGGCTGGAGTTCTGGATTGCTTGCCCAAGTGCTATAGTATTAGCCGCAGCAGAAATTCAATGAAAATGTGCACGGATGCAAATTGGGTTGCACTTGCTCCAATGCACTTTGCAATTGCACACACTATGTTTGTGCACACAGAAAGGTACCGGAATGCTGCATTAAGGACGGTGATGTAGACACGTTTTCATTTGCCGTGAGAGTCCTGAGGTTGAGAACCAACAACGCCAAACCTATTATAGGGTGGTCAACATCACATTTGAGCTCTACCTGCCATGCCATTTGCATATCATCCTGGTACCACCCACACGGACAGTCTACTACTGAAATGTCAGGTAAGTCTCCATGAAACCTTTGCACTCAGAAATGTCCAACAGTGCATAACAAGTCTACCCAGTTGGATGAATCTGGGCACTAAAATATGATCATTGCCTAATTTGAACATTGTATGTTTCTGTGCAATTTCCTGCCTTCCAAGAACTAACCCAACTATTGGAACACCAGTCGGACCTCACCACTCATAAGTATCTGGGAGGCAACACCCTCCCTTGAAAATACCTATCAGAAAAATGGAGTGCATTATTGTCATCTGAAGCACTGAGTTCTGCAGGGCCAGTAAAATAGCTCAGCTGATTACACGCTCACTGCTGCAATCTCTGTGTGATCTTCAGATTGAGAGTTCGAACCCATGCAAGGCCAACTCAGCCTTTCATTCTTCTGAGGCTGATAAATGAGTACCAATTTAGGTTAGGTGATACGTGTATTCAAATATGTTCTATGTACAGCGCTTTGGCGAAAGCACTATTGTAAGCGATGTTCAATCAACAATACAGCCAAGGCAATGCCTAGTCTGGGATGCTGAGGAAAACCCTTATTAATGTATTTTTATGTCTAGTTCAGTACTCTGGATGACCACCCTTGTATAACACCCCCTCTTAGAATCCCCCTGAGCCCACTGAGCCAAGAAGTAGGTTTGTTTTGCAAATTAAATGGTTTATTTGAGAATTTAAACAATATATATATATCACACTTTATAATAAATTAATATCTGATAGTACACTTAGACATATGATGTTGATCAACAATGGGTAATCTGGTACTAGCACACTTCTTTAATCAATGAGGAGTTAGGATAGGATGGATAAAGTAGCAAAAATACTTTTATGATTTCACGGGAAAAGCAATGAGGAATAAAATGCAGTACAGAAATACTTGATATGATTTTAGCAAAAGATAAGATAATCACTTTTTCTCTGGCAATTCACCCACCTCCCCTATGCAATGTAAGAAATGGAAGGAGATGAAAAGAGGAGCACACAGTTCTCAGGAATGCAATCAAATACAATACAACATTCAGTTCCCCCCCAGCAGGTTTAGAGGAAACAGGTAGGAGTTTGAAACACAGGCCCAAAATGCTTTTTAAATGTGATGGCAATGGATGGGAAAATGTGCCAATGATTTTAATTCCCTCTAGAGATTCAGGGTGAGTAGGAGAGGCGTGTTGGTATTAGTTCAGGCTCACTTTAGCAATGCTCTATGAGTTATTACCAAGTTGCAAACGTATTTTAACAAAGGAAAGAATGGAGCTGGTATTTTGACCAGTGGAGAAATTGAGCCAAAATCGCAAATCACGGTAAATTCGCGAGTGCGTGAATCGTGATTGCGGCAAAAGTATAAGCAAGTCGGCTCGTTGGAAAGCTTAGATTCTAAGCTTTCAGAGGAAAGTTAAATCTCATTCCTAGCCCATACGGTTCCAGAGATACGGATGATTAAATACAGGTAGTTTTTCGGATTTAAAGTAAAACTCAAAATGACTGGTGACAGCTTGCAGCTTCAGAATTGACAGGTGACAGTTGTGCAGCTTTACAAATGACAGATGACACGATTTCTAGGAGGCTGTTCTACTTAGGTTAAAATAGTTTGGATTAGATTATTTTAACTAAGAGATTGGTTCTGCACAGTTCTGCTAGGTACTCACAATATAAATTTGAACTAGGCCTCATCACGGATCTGGTCAACACGTCCGGCTGCGGTTCTGTCTGCTCGGTGGGTCAATCAGGCACCGGTTCTGCTCACAGCGATCTGGGTCAGCTTTGCTCTGCTGGTCTAGCCTCTCTGAATTCAGCGGCCTCTGGTTCTGGATACTGCTCTGCTTTCTGGTCCGGATCAAGTGGATTCTGGATGTAACACTGCTTTCTGGGTACTGGCAAGAGTTCTTGGCAAAATAATTCAGACAGCTTGCCCGGCTGTGGAATAGTTTGCAAATGATTTTGAGGCCTGCTGACACATACTTTTGCTTGCAGTGGGCCTTCTTGGTTCAAAGTTCTGTAGTCTCTGTTTAGCTTGGAAGTCTAAGTGTTGGATCTCTGGATGTGAAGTCGTCGATCAGCATGCTCCGCAGCAAATGGAATTGAATGTGTCTACCTGTCCCAGCAGTCTCTTTTTATGTGTTTTGAAAATGGGTGTGTGCCTGGGCCTAGCTAAGCCTGCCCCTCTCTTCTTGTCATTCGCCCAATTCTCCCCTCTCCCATGATTGGGGGAAGGAAATGGATTGTCATCATGATGAGGTCTGTTTATGGGTCAGAGGATCCTCCCCTGGTCAGTTTGCCCACAAATCTATATTTGATTCAAATACATCTTTCCCAGATATACAATTTGTTGAAATTACATGTGCACATTATATATTCCTTATGGTCCATGCTTGTCCGCCTCTGATCTTCCTGGGGGCTTGCATTCAAAAATGACAACATTTTGCGCTTTTTAACTGGTTTTGCAATATCGGACATTAACCCAAAATTACACACATGTGTGCAAGTAGTATGGACATTCATTGATGAAGTGTCAGATTTTTAACATGCAAACATTTGGAGTGAGACCCTATTTTCCGCTAGCAACCCCCCAGAATACACCACAGGGTCCTAACGCCTCTCAAAATGTTCACAGAAAAATCACAAAAATAATGATATTACTTATATAATTCTGACAAGTCCGCACTATGAGTTATCTATCTTTTTAAAATTATGCTCTGGTCAAAAAGGGGTGGGGCTTCCCACATCACATGGTGGAATAATTGGTTTATCCACTTCCCCCAAGCCAGCTTATTCACAGAGGCACAGCTGCCCCCCAGTTTCTCCCAAGAGGAAGCTATTTTACGACGCTCCCAATATAACATTTGCCTGAGTCCAGGACAGGCCTTTGTTCAACTCCCTGTAGTCCTCAGCTGCTCCATCCCTAATCTAATCAGAGAGGTGTTAACTCCTTTTGGCCAGGGGCAGAGTGGCTGAGCATCCAGTTTCAACTCCTGTCGGGGGTAGTTGTCAGGCAGAATTCAGTTTCATTAAGCCAGGTTTCAGCTAAATGTCACTTTTTGTTCCCAGTTTTCTACATTAAAATCAAACTGACAATTTTTACCTATACATTAAATAATTACTCCCTTCAAGTCATTTCAGAATATAGTTTTACATTGTATCCACCTCTTAGCAAGTCTTTCCTTGGTCTGGTTTTGTTTCATTTGTTCAGTTTTACACAAAAGTCTGGTGGTTTTAAAACGCCGGCTTTCTGATAGTGGTGAGTACTGGTAATGCAACCATTTTTGGGATTAAGAAAATGAATTCCCCACAGTTCTGGGTTGCTTTTAGCAATCAGCATTGCCATTCCCAATGGTTTCAGGCTACTGTGTGTGTAGCCCAATGGTGGTTTTAGGCAGTGCCCTCTTGTGCTCACAACATAGGCAAAAATGGGTGGCAGCCTATTCTTCATGTTATCCCTGTGCACTCTCTGGGGAGCTCTGGCCATCATGATGTTTTCCATGCCAGTACTGCACAGTTTTATTGTAGGGCTTGGATGCATGGGTAAAAACATCCCACACTATCTAAACAACAGATCATTATCATTCAGTGAAAGCTGCTTCTTATTGCTTGCATGTGCTTTGCATGTATCTCATCTGGGGCATCATTGACGAATGGCGAACATCTGATTGTGCCTTTTGCCTTTTAGGGGTATCTACGTTAGTTTTAAAGAAGGGCCAACAAAGTAGTTTTAAAGAGGGGGCAACAAAGCCCAATCTTCATTTAAAAAAGTCTGCCTGCTAACATTATGGACAAAACTCTGGAGGGTGTGTCCCATGAAAATGAAGGAATCCATCAAAATGAGGGCATCCACTTGCCCGGGTCCCTCCTTAGTATTGTCAAAGTATGTGCATGGGCAATCAAGCAGCAGTGGGCGCACATGCACAATGCACCAACAGGGCACACATTGGAAAAGGGAAAGTTGGGTCCAAGAGAGTTGGGTCCAAATGAGATGCAAATGTCTCTCGGAGGTGTTAGCCTCAAGTGCTAGGAGACGTCAGAGGCTACAAAAGGAACAACATTTCCTTTCCAAGCTGCTATGCAATAACAAGCAGCTCAATAGTACCATCAACACTAGTCTTAGTGCTACACCTCCGCCATATTGTGCTTCTCCAGAACTTCTACACCTATCTAAAGTGCCTCCTACATTGGTATCTTTGAGCGAACAATTAACAAGAGCCCAGTAAGTCTCAGTTGTGAAACAGTTACCTATATTGCTCCTTCTAATTGGACGGCCTATAAGGACCAGTTATTGCAAGAACTTGGCGCTTGTCATAATATGGAAGATTTCCTCTCCTGTGTCAAGGTAATTGGGAAGAATCCAGTTGTGCCTCTGTGGCCCATTCCACTAACTGTCAAGGTCATCAGGACGGGAATACCTCTCCGCCATATAGAGCATCACCAAGGAACTCAAATGGATCCTGTTGTTGTTATGCACCTGACACTGCCCGCACAGAAGAAGGGGGCAGATGCCATTATTAGCCCTTTCCTCAAAGACCTACCAAAGGGTGTCTCATTGATCACCAGGCTGGTGGAACCATTGACTAATGCGCCCCATAAGGATTTGCGTATTAAAAACCCCAAAATGACAAAAATCAGCGACTCAACTTTGAGTAGTGTTGTCCTGGACTCAAGAAACTTCATAATAAGCAACGTAATGAAACCAACTCAGCATGAAACAAGGGAGGCCCTTTAGAATAACATCCAAGCTCGGCTCAACATAAAAGTGGTTCCCCACTGTGTCAAACCAGATGACTTCAGGGTTCTTCGAAGAATTCAAATTAAGGACTGGTGTAGTGAGGATAATACTGACTGCATTGTCGGGGTGATTATCCCGGGGGCCGGCAGAGACGTCCACAGACCTCCGGGCTGGGGAGGCCGCAACTCCTCCCGCGTCCCAGAAGGAGTATGACACCCGCACACAAGGATCAAGGCAATGACTGCTATTTATTAGAGTAACGGAAGGGATACGCTTAGTCCGTATGCATCCGGAGAAGCTCTCCTCGTTAGTGGGGCTCGCAGGCCCTTTTTACAGTAGTATGATGTGCTACTTGCATCACCTGGGAAAAATCATCACAAAACCTATCGCCACTTCGGATTGGTTCCCCGAGTGGTAGGGTTAGTATATGTCCCCTATAGGGAGAGATATTAGTGAATGAGGCCAGGTCAGGTGGTGTACTTGGGCTGTCCCTAACAGTTGCTACTTTGGAATTGTTACAAGGGGACACTTGGTGATTGGCTAAGAGTAATGGCGTCAGTAATAAGCCCTCTGTATTCAGATTGGTTCTCCTGCGAGCCCCCAAGCCTGGGACCATCGCTGTTCCCAGCCCGCAGTGTACCTGACATTAGCAACAATGTGCAACTATGTGTTAGTGCGGACAATGGACAGGTCTGCTTATGGGCTGGTGAGCAGGTCTTTCCCATCGCTGTAGGTGTCCATCTTTGCTGCTTCGTTGTTGCAACCTGTGTCCCAGACGTGGGACCCTGGCGACTTTCTGTCTCATGAGCTTGGCATCTTGTCAGTTCGGCTTGGTCACGTGTGAGGAGACGTAGCTGGAGCAGAATTATGAGCATTAGATTTTGTATTCTGTCTCTGAGGGCTTGGCATCTGCAGGTGTAACCTTGGCGCTGGGCGCGCGGCGTACGGGTTGCAACATCATGGCCTTGGCTGTGGGCTCTCGTTAGGGGCTAGTTCTGCCTGGGCAGCACTTGTATTCCGCTCTGGGAGGGTTTTCGTTTGCGAGGCTCCTGTCTCGGGACTCTTGCTTGCGGCCTACTTGTGCCTAGTTCCTGGGTGGCGGTACATAATCCATAGTATAGAGGTTGCGGGGCGACAGAGTGTCACAGGCAGCATTAGATATACATGGTGGTGTCCTCATAGGGATTGGTGGCGAGAAAAGCGTCAGCAAGCATGTACACAAGCTCTTCAGGCATCTTGCGTTTCTGCGGTGCTGTAGAAGGCCTATGTGAAAAATAACAACGATACATGTCTGTGGGTGTCACAGTCTGCTACGTCGTAGCACTGAGTATGTTCTTCGTGTGGGTTGGTGTGTGAGTGAGCAGTGTGCATGGTGGCACGTGTGTTCTTGTCTGTTGGCTATGTCATCATGGCATCTCTAACGATGTGAATACTCATGGCTGTTGTTTTAGTCGAGCTGATCCATGTCGCAGGCGTTGGTTTGAGCATGGCATGTCCTTGTATGTGTAGGTTTTTGAACCAGGGCACTTTGTCATCTGGTAAGTAGATGAACTCCCCTGGTGGGGGGTGTCTGGGCATTATCCCCTAGGCCATGGTCTGCATGAGATTGGCGGGAAGGGTGTTATCCCATTCTCCCAATTCAGTCCCCCCTTTGGTTGACTTATCGACCACAAAATCATCCTTTTCCTTATCTCCTTTCACTCTCAATACTATAGTTATTCTGGCCAGGTGCCCATAGTGTTTGACATGATCTTCAAATGACCAATACATGTAATCGCAGCCGCCACCAGGTTTGCAGTATACCCATCTTCCAACATAGCTTCTTGGGTTCATTGGGTTCTCCACCTTCACAGATGGCGGATGTATGTGATTGTCAAGTATCTGTTTGCGCAACCTTTCCCTTTCATGTATGATCATGTCTGTGTGCTTGTCATCATCAGCTGGCAGTAAGGCGTGCATGCCGACCATCTCCATCATTTCGTCCGTTGTACGAGTTCTTCTTCCTTTCCAAATCTCACTCCAACCAATATAGCCACTGCCAATATAATGCATCCTGTTATTAACTTCAGGCCATCTGATATCCATGATGGCATCCATGACCACAAAACTGAAAACCAGCTGCCATCTCCCTTTACTCCTTTACTTTCGTCAACCATTTTCGAGTGCCTCAGGGCAAGCTGTGAAACTGCTTCTGTAAGTGTTCCATCGTCAGGATTAAATGTGCAACATGATTGTCCAATTTTCGCACAAACTCCTCCTTCCATCGCCATGAGAAGGTCCAGCACATACCTGTTTTGTAGTGCCACCATTCTTACTGCCCTCAGCTCTTCTTTTATTGCATTGAATCCATTGACGGTCGAATTAATGGTCATCATTAGCTCCTAACGGGTAATCTGGAGCCATTTTGCTTTTGCATATGCCTGCAGTCCTGGGTGTATTATTGTTGAGAAGAACATTGCTGCTCTGCTAAATAGTCTGTGTTCTGGTGGGATGGAAGTGAGAGCTGTTTCCGATCTTCCCCACAGGTAATTTCCTGTCATGGGCTCTCCTTGTCTTTTCACTCTCGACGGAATTATTTTGCCGTGCTCCTCGTCACCTTCTTCAGCTTGCACAGATCTTTTCTTCCTTTTATTACCTTCGTCCATCTTGGGGAAGTTGGCCATGTTGACCTGTTTTTGGGGCACAACCAGAGATGGTACATTAATGTGTACCATAGTGCATATCCCATTCCATGATGGAGGTAATGTGTGATATGCCTTATCGCCGAAGCCCAATAGTGATCCATTAGAACAGCTGTCCCGGCACCCCCATCAGGGATCAATATTATCCTTCTGCAGTTGTGGTTATTTCCAACATAAACGTCGCCAATGTGTTGATAGTACAGTATGGGTGCAGTTAGCGGTAGTATAGTTATTGGGTCTTCGTCTTTCTCCAGCCATGTGAACAGTGGTACATTTTTTACCAACTCCATCCAACACTTATGGTTTGTCTCATTTATTGAGTGCACATTTTCGTTCATCACCATATTGCTCCCCACCACTCCATCTGTCTATCCTTCATTAGTGTATATCTTTCCATATATTGCAATGAGTGCTCTTTCCCAACAACCTTGTTCACCTGCAATTTCACTTGCATACCAGTCACACGGCAGGTATTCTAATGTTACTTTCTTTGTTTCTCCTTTATCAGGGCCATCTGTTATGTATCTGTATCCTTGTGTGTGTTGGCGGTAGCTGTTGTACATCCTAAGTGTTTTATGAAGTTATTTCCATATGGGTATGAATCTCTTGTCTTCCATTGTAATGGTACCACTGTCCCTTTGAATTGTCCTCTTGTTTGGAACAGTGCCATATATATTAGGCATTCTACTGTCCTCGCTTGTACTTCAGCATCTACAAACGTCCTCGATGTGCTCATGGCGTATGGGATCAACAAGCACACATAGCAGTTGTCCTTAGTTGTCTGCTTACCAATTTTGGAAATGTGCTGATACCACATGTTATTTGTGACGTGTGCTGAATCTGTGATATAAGTGTCAATCCCATCATTATCTCCATATGTACTACGTTTCACCCTATTCCCATCACCTCTTGTGTTACTTGTACCACCTGACACCGTAACTGTTGCAGCAGAGGGAGGGGGTATGTTAATGTTGGGTGCAGCCACAATTCGAGAAGCAAAGCGTGACTGCCAGACAGATGCAGCAGTTAGACCAGTGATGACCCTCACTCCTACTGTCTTTATTACAATACCTAATATCACTGGCATTTTGTTCTTACCTTTGGTGCGGTCCTTCAACTTATTCTTTTTGATGTTAAAGATGCCCGACTGAAAATTCTGAAGATATGCGTTAATTTGTTAATTTCCTTTAATCAAGCTCTCCCTATCAGATAGTCATTAAGTGCCCAAGTGAAAGGCTTTTCCCATGCTAATCTCAGTGACCTATCTCTCAGAGCTGGTAAGTGCTCGTGGAGATGTGGGAATGATTGTTCTATGGCCAAAATGAACGTGTTGTAATACGCACATACCCTTCTCCTTTTTAAATATTTTGGTCTCTTTATATGGTATATAAATTTGTGTGACAGCGCTTCAGGGGTGTTGTCATCTGTGGGTAGCATTTACCCCTGGGCAAAACACGACGTTAGTAACTTCACTTTCTTTACAACACAATAATATGCATTACCTGCATGTGCGAGACAAAAGAGAAACAGAACATGCATGTGTTTATATGTGTGGTGCAGTATTCATTTTTGTTAGACAATATCCTTTATTGGGTAGTGGCAGGGACAGTGCTGGGCGGGGGAGCGGTTTGTTTGCTCTGAGATCTCGTGACCATGGGGTGTCACAGTTGTCTTTTGTTGTAGTTGCTGCGTCTCTTCCTGTTGTTGGTGTTGCTGCTGCTGTTGTTGTTGTGGTGGCCCTGTTGTTAACGCAAGGGTGGGTCTGGCCTTTGTAGGGCTTTACGTCATGCATGTGATTCCATACCTTTTTATTGCTGAGTTTCACTGCTCTGGGAGCTACTGCTTCCACCAGGTGGGGCCCTGTGAAGCGAGGGCTTTTCCACAGGCGATTGAAGTTGCGGAAGAGAACGTGGTCTCCTTCCGTGATTGTTCAGTTTGTTTGTTGTACTTGTTCCTTGTTTGTTTCTTCTTGTTCAGTAGTCTTCGACCCGCCCTGCGTGCGCTCGAGCTGTTGAGAGATAAAGGCCACACTAGTAAACAAAGAAGACGCATATTAATACATTTCGTTACCAAAAACATTTGTAGAACTTTCATAATCGGTCATTGCTCTTGAGGGTGGAGTTAGCGGAAGGTGCATCTGACATCCAGTCACCACCTCATGGGGAGTGAGGTGGTGATCAGACCCTGGCCTATTTCTTAACTCAAACAGGGCCAAGGGGAGGCAGTACAACCAGCTTTTCTTAGTTGTCTGCTGAATTTTGGCAATCTCTTCTTTTAGCAGGCCGTTCTGGTGTTCACAAATATTGTTAGCCTGCGGGGAATATGCACATGCAAACTTGTGTTTGATGCCAAGCATTGCAGTTATGTGATTGAACATCTCATTTGCAAAGTGTGTGCCATTGTCAGACTGCAGCACTTCGCAAACTCCCCACCTTGGGAAGACCTCCCTCACCAGAAATGTTGCTTCTCTAAATGCGTCTGCATGAGAGCAGGGCCAAGCCTCAACCCATCTTGAAAATGGACATACTACTACAATCATGTATCTGTTTCGTTGACATACATTTATCATGTTAACGTAGTCAATGTGTAGGTGCAGAAATGGTCCTTCTGTACCTTTTATCACTTGCAGCGTGTGACCGGCTATGAACTGTTGACAAGTTAGGCATCTGCGTTTGCAACATGAGAATTTAACTCGGGGCAGAACCAGTCCTCTTTTATGCGTGCTGCAATCACTTCCTTTCCTGTGTGTGTGGGATGGTGTAGCTGAGTCAGTGCTGTTTTCAATAGAGCCAGGGGCATCACTACCTTCCCTGTATTATTCTGACGCCACAATGCATCTGTTGGTGACATTGTACATCCCCTTTTGACCCATAACTCTTTTTCTGCCATAGGTGCTGCTGCCTGCATTTCAATTATCTGTGTGTCAGGGATGGTTGTGTACCCATCCTTCATCTGCATTTGTCTTGCTCCCACCCTCCCCCTATCTTTTCCTTTTTCTGGGGGTGTCCAAACTTCTCCAAAGTATGCAGCATGCTTGGCATATGCGTCTGTTGTTTCATTACCTTTCGAGATAGGGTCATCCCTGTTGGTGTGGGCCTGCCATTTTAACAGTGCTATTTCTCTTGGGTCATCAATTACTTCAATTAGTTCTGCAAGTAGTAGGGCATGTTGTACTGGGGTAACTATCTGAATAGCTGTCATAGCTCTCCTTTAATGCCAAAAGTAGGCCCACTAGTTCTGCTGCCTGAGCCGAGTAATGTTGTGGCAGTTGGACACATTTAACTGGGACATACATCCAATCTTCTGTTAGCTTTCCCACTGCTGCTCCTGTCCTTCTTACCCCATCGCTCTGGTCAATTATTGAGGACCCATCAATGTATATTACCTCTCCCCTCTCAAGGGCATTTTCCTCAACCTTTCTCGCGTTGGAGTACAGTTCAATGGCATGAACGTAGTCACCATCTTCGACCACCTCTGCTATGAACCTCGCTGGGTTTACATTGCTGCATCTTACAATTGTCAATTCTGGTCTGGAAAGTATTATCTCATTTCCTGATGCCCTCTGTGTCGTCAATGTGGATTTGGGCTTGTTTAAAATGGAGAAGAATGCCTGTTCCATGAATAGTGTGGTAGGGCACCCCATTGTTATTGATGATGACTTCTCCACCGCGAATGCTGCGGCGGCAAGGCTCTGATCGCAAGGGAAGTGACCCAACATTACAGGGTCCAAGTGCCCACTGTAAAAAGCTACTAGTTTGTGTCCCATGCTTGTTTTCTGTGTCAGCACTGCTTTCATTACAGCTGAGTCGCAATGTGAAAAAATGAAAAACTGGTGTTCGTAGTTAGGGGTAGCTAGCACTGGCGCTGTTGAGATGGCGTTTTTTAATTCATCAAATGCCTCTTTCATTTCTCTTGTCCATTCCAACCTTTTGTCCCCCTTTTGTGCTTCTCTAAGGGTCTCGAGCAGGGGTCCTATGTATGAGCTGTAGTCAAAAACCCACGCCCTGCAGTAATTGCATAGGCCCAGAATTGCTGTAGTTCTCTCACTGTTTGTGGGTGTGGTGTGTTTGTTATGGCCTGTGCCCTTTGTGGTGCAATATTCCTTCCATTCTGTGAGATGAGTTGACCAATGTAGAGCACCTGTTCTTGGCAGTACTGTAGCTTTCCCTTTTCTACCTTGTACCCCTTTTCAGCTAACACTGTGAGCATTTTAACTGAGTCCTTTCTACATCGTTCTTCTGTGGTGCTGCAAATTATGATGTCATCGACATACTGCAGCACCGTACTCTCCATCTCAATGTTTCCCAAATCCATTTGTATCACTCTGTTAAAGATGGATGGGGAGTACCATTGGAGCAACCTCGTGTGTTTCCATTTTGTGTTGCGGTATGTGAAGCTAGTTAGATCTTGTGAGTCAGGGTGCAGAGGTATCGGGAAAAATGCGTTTTTGAGGTCAATCACGGTGAACTGTGATGCTTCTGCTGGTATTCCACATAGTATGGTGGCTGGGTTAGTTGCTAGGGTACTCTGCCTCTACAATGTAATTTAAGGGCCTAAGGTCCTGGATGAAACACCAAGACCCTCCTTTCCCCTTGTGCACTGGGTACACAGCAGTGCTGCATGGTGATTCTGATGGTATCAATATGCCATTGTTTATCAGGGCTGTTATTGTTTCATGTATGCCCTCATCTGCTTCTTTGGATAGTGGGTATTGTTTCACTCTCGGTAACATTGCTCCTTTTTCAGTTTTATTTTCACTCCACCAATGCTTTTGATGCAGCTGACGTCATATGGACTGGTGGTCCACAGAGATGCTGGTACTGCTGTCATGTCTTCCTCATAAAATAGTACAGGTGTAGGGGCAGGTGCCTTTAGTGCCATTGCCACTTTTAGTGCTACTTGGTTGTATGTTACCGTCAACCATATATTAATGCTCATCCCAAACACCATCTCTCCCTCTCCATTTTCATCTGAGAAGAGCTCCTCATCAGATACCTGTGTAAGCCTGCACCCCTCTGCCAGGGCTATTACAGCTCTCCATGCCCTCCCCTCCCTGTCCTGGGCATGTACTGCGATGTAATCTGCAGTTGCCATTATGCTCTCAATGCTTACTGAAATCATTTTCCCTTCTTTTTCATTTGCTGGTGTTTCAGGTCTGAATAGGCAAGCTGCTGGTATTCTCCAAATGTTGCCTTCAATTTCAGGCAACCATGCTATTTCCATGTCTGTCCCATATTGGAAGAGGTCTCTGTCAACTGGCTCAGCCCGGGCCACTGTTTGGCCGCAGTAAACCTGCAATATTTGTCGTGCTGTGAGCATGTTGGTGCCTGGTGTGGAGCAAATTATGCCCTTCTCCGTGAAGGAGATGGTCATATTCAGTCTGCTCATTATATCCCTTCCAAGTATGTTTACTGGTGACTGCTTCAAGTACAGAAGTGGAAGAGACATGTCGTGATCTCCTATAGATAAGGAGATGTTATCAGTAAAGGGAACCAACCCTCGAGCCCCAGAGAATCCTTGAGTGTGCATAGCTTCGCCTGACAATTTAAACTTCCCCTCCCTTATGCAAGACCTAGTGGCCACGGTGTCAACTTGGAAGGAAAACTATTTGTCACCTATCGCCACCTGTATGCGTGGTTCCTCCACAGTGTTAGGTGTTACTGATAGGATGGGACACATAAAAGACATCTGTGGGCTGTCCTATTGTGGGTATAGTGACTGACCGCCTCCTGTGTAAGGGTTGTGACCCAATATTGTCACCTTCCCCAGCTGTGTCTGTTGTAGGGGTGTATCAGTTGTTGATACTGCATTGCCCTGTATCTGTGTGAGCTGCTGTACCGTTTGCACTTGGTGTTGTTGTGTTGCTATCGCGTGTTGCTGTGGTGGTGTGTATGTTTGTATCTGTTGCTGCGGTGGTGAGTAAGTTTGCACCTGTGTCTGTGGTGGTGGTTGTTGTAGCGGTGCTTGTTGTTGTGGTAGGCATTATTGTATTCCCTGTTGTTGTTGGTAAACTTGTTGTTCCCCCATATGCTCTTGTTGCCCTTGTTCCCCCCAAGCTGCCTGGTTAGGCCTCACATCCTGCAAGTGCATGACATGTGTCCCACCATCCCATAAGTCCAACATGTTGGTGGTTGTCTGGCCTGCCATAGGAAACCCCCCGTGTTGTATTTGTATCCTTGCTGCCCGTTTTGGTAGTAGCCCCTGAACCCTCCTTGTTGTTGTACCTGTTGGCCATAGCCCCTCCCTCTCGTCATACCACTCCTCCCCCTGTAGTTGTTAGAGTATCCATTTCCCATTCTCATGTATCCTCCTCCTGTGTAAGCTGTGTATGGTGGGGGCGGGGTCATCTGCTGAGTTATTATTTGTGCTGGCTGTTGTTGTTGTGCTATCTGTTGTTGTGTTGTGTCTTGTGCAACCGTGACCTGTGTGGGGGCGGGTGTTGGATTTTAGTGTTCCTTCCATGGCATATTTGGATAGCTTCTTTTGTACCAGTTTTGCCTCTTTGGCCTTCCTATCTTCCTCCTTTTGTTTAATCTTTTCCTGCCACAGCCTGCAGTGGTGTACTATAGTTGTATTTCCGATCAGGCTTTAACTTCCATCCCCACTATTTTCTTCAGCTGCCTTTGTACTGGCTGCAGGTATGTGGTAAAAAATCGCTGGTGTTTTATCCCACTGCTCCTGAGTTTCCAGGCGCCACTTCTCCTGAATCTCCTGGATGTAATCAACAGGATCTTCATTCTCGCGCATCTTGCGTGACATAATTGCTCCTATGTCTGACGTGTCTGGGTACTGAACCCTTAATGCCTGCCACAGTGCATGTCTGCAGTTGGCAAATGGTGCTCCATCATGTGACATGTCTGTTACTGCAACCCCTGGGAAGCCCGCCCTCTTCCAAATGTCATCTGCAGCATCCCCAATATTGATATTAAGAGTCCCTTCACGTCCCCCACCGCTAGTTTTTGCCCCGCAGTGTGTTTTTCCATCTCATATATCCATTTCTCTGCTCCTCCACTTAGTGATGGGAGTCTGCATTTTATGTTCTCTTTATCAGTATGTTTCCAGGGGACAAATTGTGGTCTTGCCCCTCCCCTTTACAACAGTGGAATCAAATTGTAACCCCTCATTTCCCCCTGTGCCCGTGGGGTAAAGTCAGTGTATTCGTCCTCTTCCTCTGTGTCAGGTAATTCTGTTATCATATCAATATTACAGTGGTTTGTCCATTCTACTCCAGGATCCTTGCTCCCTCGTCTATTTCCCTCTTGCTTCACCGCTGGCGTGTTTGCCCTTTCTTCCGTCCTACGTCCCGGGAGGTCTCTGAGTCTGCCGGCATATGGTGTGTGCGCAGGGATTGGTGTTAGTGGGCGTTGTGTGCTTGGTGTTGGTGTTATTGTTTGTGGCGTTCCCCTTTCTACTTCACTTACCTGCTCAGCACCTTCCTTATTTTCGTCCCTTTTTCTGCACGACCATGGTGACTCGCGGTTAGTGCGTGTTATGTACATTTTGTCTAAACTCTCCCTCCTTTCATCTATTCCACTTTTCCCCAAACATTCTTCCTCCTCACTGCAAAATCCATCAAGAAAAGACAAACCCCACTCTGTGCGGTTTCCACCCAATGTCACCGTCCTTAAATCTATTAAGTTCGCTTCTCGGTGCTCTTCTCCTTTTGCAGTTGCCGATTTAGTTGACGTTGTGGCCGCCTCTGGGTCCTGGAGTGTGTATGTTCTTACCCCGTGCTCCACCCTCCTATCTCCACTCTCTTCATTCTTTTTCCCCATAATTTCACCACCTATTTCCGCTCTCTTCCTCTTCAATTCTTCCATCACCTCACTACTTACCTTTGCTAATATTCTTCCTTCCTCCTCCTTCCTTTCCCATTTTTCCCTTTCCCTTTTTAATATGCTCTCTATTACTTTGCCTTCTTCATATTTCCTTGCGCTTTCAGATAATATTTTCTTTTTCCAAAGTTTCATTTCCCTTTCCTTCTCTTCCTCCCTCCGTTTCATGCTCTGCACGGGATACCCTTTCTGCTATTGCCTTCATCCGCTCTGCTTCCCTCTTCCTGTCTTCCATTCGCTCCTCCATTCATTCCTGCTCGTCCCTATTCTCCTTTCTCTCCTTCTTCCTTCACCGTATTTCTTGCTCGAGCTGTCTGATCAGTGCATTCCTTAATTCAGCCAACCTTTCCTCTGGCATTTCTCCTCTACCGGTAACAGTTGGCCTTCTCGTATGTTAATCACCGTTGTCCCTGTCTGTATGTTACCCATGTCTTCCTTAGTGATCCTCCTTATTGTGTCCTCTTCTTCCCCTGTTAATGTCCCTTGCAATTTCAGGAGCACCTGCGCTGCTATCCATTCATCTTGTCCTATGTTTGCAATTAGTTCCTCACTTTTCTTCCCTCCTTTCGCACCTGCCTTCATAAAGCTTAAATCTACCATGCTCGTCACTTCCTCCCCCCTCTGGTAGCTATCTGTAGCGGCATATGGTGGAGGGCTGTATGCGGGGTTTGAGTACCCCACAGCAGCCGTCAGTTGTTGTCTGGCAGCTTCTCTTAACTCCGTTACTGGGTACAACCCACCTTGCTCTTTCTTCACTACTTTCGCCAGAGGCATACCCTTCCTTTTTCACCTTCTCATCTGATACTGTACCTGATCCCTCTTCCTCCTTCTTGCCCTCTTCTGTGCATAGTGCATTGCTGCTTGCCGTGCCCATGCCCTCTTCGTTGTCTTTCTCCTCCTTCACTCCCTTCGTTTCTTTGCTCCCTTTCTCTTCTGCAGCTCCTTCCATGTTAAACATCCCCATTGCCCCTGGCTTGGTTCCCTGAAACATCTTCCATAAGTTGAACATCTCTATATGATGAGCTAATTTCTTCCCCGTGTACGTGTTGTGTATGTATGTCAATAGCGAGTTTTGGGTGTATGGACCGTTAGGCGGCCATGTTGTCAGTATTGTGTTGTCTGTTCCTTGTGTCCAGTCAATACTATACTTGATAATTTTCTCCTTGTATGGTGAAAGTGTCGTGCAAATGTGTTGGAGGGGTGTAGTTAAAGCGTTTCCCCAAACCCCAGAACCTGACCCGTAAGATGTGGCCATGTTACACTTTACTTTTCTCCAATAGTAACCTTCTTTACCTGGCCCCGTAAACTGGGGACTTCCAACCGTCCGCTGAAAAGTAATACAATTGCAAATGTACAGTTCTTTTCCTGTATTATGTGTCCCCCTTGATGTCACTAGTACGGCCCCCTACGGCCGCGGTGCACGAAGCCCCCTGCGGCTGCGTGCCCTGCGTGACGTGCTTGTACAGCCGCCCCACCTTTCCTTCTTTTTTTTTCCAAACCTCTCCCTCCCCTTTTAACCACCTTGCTCAGCGTGACCGGCGTTCTCCGTGCATGGTCACCTCTCCCCTTCTTGCCCCTCCCTTATTGAGGGTTCTCCGTGCGCGGCCTCCTCATCTCTTCTATGCCACCGTTTTCCCACTTCCTATCCCCCCGGCCGCCCCTTTATCAACACGAGATGGTCGCAGTGTCCTATAGAAGCCCTACGGGTGATGTCACCAACTTCTTCAAACTACTAACAGTAAGAAACCTTTATAAGATCAAAGAGCGCGCAATATGTTTTAACTCTGTTGTCCCTCGTAAACCCCACAGCTGTCCTCTCGCTACAACCGGAGCAAGGAAAACCACAATAAAACATTATAATCGGACTCCGCACGCTGCAACGCCTCGCGTGTGATATGCTCCTCACCAGGGGAGCTTAACCAGCCAACTATCTTCCGCACTTGGAAACAAACTAGCTACCTCCTACAGGGAATCTTCATCTAGCTAACACGCTTCAACACTCAATTAGTAGGGATCCTCATCTACTCATTGATCTAAAATGCCAATTCATAGGAAAGCCACACCCCTTCCCTACAGGCGCCCATGATTTGAACAAATCAGTGCCTTCTAACAAACACACGTGGTGTCTTTCAGCTCCACTCAATTCACTCCGTGACGCGGTAGAAGACGGCCCTCGTGCCTGTACAGCCACCACTCACTCGTCGATCGTCACTTATTCATCAAATCTTTTACAACAGACTGTAAACACCTCCCACCACCTTTTTCACAACTCCTCCCCCCTCCCGCACAACATTACGTTGCTTGTTGGGTGTGTCATACTCACCAAGTTCTCTTGAGGCAGGGCCGCTTGACTGTGTGCACCCCTCCAAAGAGGCTCGCCGCCTCCCCTCGTCTGGACCACGTCTGGACACTCGCCAACCACAGGCGGGGTACTTCTCAATCGGCTCCCGAGGGCCAATATCCGGATTGCACTGTCTGGTCTTCTTGCAGTTCCGCGATGGTCCTGTAGTCCTCAAAAGGGGCAATGGCAGAGGGGGCCGCGCTGCCGGGTTGCTTCGTTGCAAGAGGCCTTGGAATAATGCTCTCATTATCCTGGGGGCCAGCAGAGCTGTCCGCGGACCTTCGGGCTGGGGAGGCCCCAACTCCTCCCGCATCCCAGATGGAGTATGACACACGCACACAAGGAGCAAGGCAATGACTGCTGTTTATTAGAGTAACGTCAGGGATACGCTTAGTCCGTATGCATCCGGAGAAGCTCTCATTGTTAGTGGGGCTCGCAGGCCCTTTTTACAGTAGTATGACGCGCTACTTGCGTCACCTGGGAAAATCATCACTAAACCTATTGCCACTTCGGATTAGTTCCCCGAGTGGTAGGGTTGTATATGTCCCCTATAGGGAGAGATATTAGTGGATGAGGCCAGGTCAGGTGGTGTACTTGGGCTGTCCCTAACAGTTGCTACTTTGGAATTGATACTTTGGAATTGTTACAAGGGGACCCTTGGTGATTGGCTAAGAGTAATGGCGTCAGTAATACTTGGCGTCAGTAATACTTGGCTGGGCTATTGCAACTGCCTTTTTCTAAATCTGCCTGTTTTTACTCTATGCCCTCTGCAACTCATCCAGAATAGGACTGCAAGACTTGTCCTTGGCCTCAAGCCCAGGGATAAGTCCCCTGTATTCTGATTGGTTCTCCTGCGAGCCCCCAAACCTGTTCCTGTTCCCAGCCCGTGGTGTACCTGACATTAGCAACAATATGCAACTATGTGTTAGTGCGGACAATGGGCAGGTCTGCTTATGTGCTGGTGAGCAGGTGTTTCAAGCTCCAGGACTGAAATCTCTGACTGGCCCCCAGTGGCTGTGAGGATTAAGTTCAAAACCCTCTGCATCGTCCACAAGGCATTCTGGGGCCTGTGGCCTCAATACCTTCAACTCTCTCTTCCTAAATATCTTTCCACTCGAGCTCTTCACTCATCCGCCTCCACTCCCTAAGGGTCAGTCGCTTCTCCAAGCAACGAGGTGGTGCTAGATCTCTCTCTTCGGCTGGGGCCTCCCTCTGGAACAGCTTCCCTGCCTCCCCACCTCCCTGAAACTTGAGGAGAAGCACCTTTGGTTCCGGAAGCACCTAAAAACCTTCCTCTTTGCTTCTGCTTTCTCTCCGCCTCTCCCCTGCTGAAGTCCTGTCTGATAATGAGACTGCACGGATTACCTGACCACCCATCTGATCTCGGCCCCAAGCCCTGACAATTGCCCGCTTGCGCTGCCTCCCTGGCAACCCCTGCACTTGGGGACTGTTTTCTGTATCCCTACAGTCCCCAAACTAGCACTTATTTCTGCACTCACCCTGCACTTGCCACCAGCTGGCCGTTCTTTATTTATTTTATGTGATTACTTATTATCCCATGTACTGCACTTTCTCCCCTCCCTCTCCCCTGAACATTTCCTTTTCTCCACTTCCCTTGCACTTGCGCGATCTGAAGGACACCTGGCCTAGTAAAATCGTTGTCTGTCTTCCCTCCCCTCCCTTATGTATAGGCACATTATAAATGCCCTATCATAAATATAAAACCATCCAATTTTAATGGATTAGCGATCCAGGTTTCTTGAAAGAAAAGGTCAAAATTATTAAAAATCCCTTTCTAGCTCGAGTTCAGTCTAAATAAAGTGGCGCCCCATGTGTTCCAACCCAGAATTCTGAGATTGCTTACCACTAAAGCAAATCGTCATTTTCCCTCAGTTTCTTATATACTTGGGTTTTTATAGCTGGCAGCAATTCGTACATAGTTGATACACCAGGCACCTGGGTACCCTCAGGCAGATTCTTCTTAAGGTTATGGTCCACCATCGGAAAGAAAGCTGCCCCACTTCCTAACAAATTCCCAGCAGAACTGTCCCCTTTGTTTCTCATATCTGATCTTGTTGGGGAATCACTTCCGAAGATATCTCCAAACCCATATTAATCAATTCAGGCACGGCAGATATTAAGGCATCAGCAGCCATTCCCGCCTTCAGACCCAATTCCACAATATATGGAAAATTATGATATGGAAAGCGATCAAATTCAATCTCACTAGACAAAAAATAAATATGGATTAGGGATCTTCCTCAGAAGTGCCAAAATGGAGGTACGATTGAGAGCTCTAAAAACCTTTGCCTCTTTTAAACTGTTGCCGCCACAGTCTCGGAATTGCAAATGGGAAAGAATTAAGTGCAGAATTGCCAGTTTTAGCTGTTAATACATCCACTGGTCCGAAGGTGGATATTTTATTAGACTCATCCAAAGATGGCTGGGTACCCGAGAAAGGTCCCAGCAAAGATTCTAATCTCGATGTAGTTCCCTCAGGTTGATCCCCTATATGAGGGGCTGACACCTGCTTGATCGATGTTGCAGACTTTAGAACTTCATTTTCAGCCCGGTTCCCCCAAATGCTGCACCTGTCCTGGGTGTGATTCTCACTGTGGCTTTTGTAGCTGCATTGGGAAGCAGCCTGGGAAAGTAAATTAACCACACGTGAGCCCTTGCCTGCCTGCCTCACTATCCTTGCCTGACAGAAATTGGTTCTTATGAAAAAGGAAGTCGTGCCATGGGCTCCTCTCCCATCCCCCACTTCAGGCATGCTGGTAGCTCCCAGGTCTATGAGCAGCCTGAGGGCAGGCAAAGGTATTTCAGGTGGTGGAATTCTAGCTCTTTGAATGGAAATGTGCTGACTGGCGGATTGTGAATGTAATTGTAATTGTTTATTTATACAGCGCTGATACACAGGTGGAGTGCTTCAACGCACTTCAAGGTGGGAAGGGAACAAGAAAATACAGTAACCATTTTTAGGTCTGAAGTCTCCGAATGATCTAAACAGAAACTAACATACTGGGCCTGACAACTTTTCTCCTAGTGCAAGTGCATGAAGAGTTACAGTTTTAACGCAGCTAGGGTGGGCAACAGAAAAAAGGTGGGTGTGGGGGGAGACAGGTGTAGGGATATATTCATGCATGATATATTTTTGCAAATAACAGCACATATGTACATATTCTAAGGGAAGCAACAATTGGCATTTTACTGTCAGCTTTTAGAAGCAGCTATTTCGAAATGGGGGCAAGGGACAGCTTTTCTCAGAAACAAGCCAGTGAAATGGGTGTTGTTTTAAAAGCATTCAAGCCAGCAAAGGGATGATAATTTCAAAAATACCCAGCGGAATATGCAGTCATTTTAAAATGCAGAAACGTGCATATTTACAAATTGAATGCTTTTCTATATGTGTGGAACTGCATTGGAAATATATAACCAACTGACCTTACTAATAAAAGCCCAGTAACGAATGAACTGTCCCAATTAACTTTATAATGCTCTTCGGTAGGCACAGTTTGAAAATGGTAATGGGAGGGGCCACCTCAGAAAATAGGCGGTGTAAACTTAGAGGCTACGCCCCCACTGTTCTACGCACCATGGTCTGGTGTAGGGGCCAACTATCAAGTGCTATATTTTAAAGCACAGAAAGGCGATGGAAGTCTTTCTTGAAAGTAGCAGCTTTAAAGTTTTACTGCGTTTGTTCAAGCACATTTTTCTGAACAAACACAGTAAAACTTTCACATCTCCAGTTTCGGGAGAGGCTTCCCTTACCTCTCTGACTAACAAAATGCAAGTGCGCACATCCAGTGGTGCACCTATGCAAAAATTTAGGCAGGGCTAACCCTTCAAATGTTGGGAGAGGCGCTGTCTTCAGAGACAGTGGAGGAGTGGCAAACCTACTTGAGTAGGGGCATCTAACTTATTTACACATTGTAATGAGACTATTCTAGTGCAGCTTCAATGTAACAATCAGTTAACTCTCTTCTTTAAGTCCGAAAACAACCACTTCTAGCAGATGCTGAAGGCCCTAGAAAGTGTGAAAATGGCAGATGGTGTGCAATGAAAGACTCAATATCATAGCATAACAGGACATAGCAGAGTGTGGGGCAGTGCTCTGGATGGCCCAAGCAACTTCAGTGGCTGGGAGCAATAGGGGAGAACATGTAATGTTGGTTCTACCACAGTTTGTACACTATACTAGAATCTCTGGTGCACTGACTGGCTGGTGAGACTATGTCTGCCTGTCAAATCACTTGGCATAGTGATTCTATGCCTGTGAACAACGCAATCCCTCCTTCTCATGGGATTGCGTTGTTCACAGGCCCACAACCCTCCTCCCGTGGCCTTGCAGGGAACATTCTTCCCTGGGCGCGAATGTTGGCAACATTTTTGGACAATCACGTGTTCTATGGATCTGTGTATCTCTGGGCTTTCTCATTAGTGTTTGGCATACAACCTATTCCTGCACTCTTGTTCGTGGCCTAGGCCTGGTGTGCTGACTGCCACGGCAAGTTTAAAATATGTGCCACAATATGGCTGCTATTTTCTAAGATGGCTACAATTCCCAAATGCACACTGCACCTATAAAATGCACAAAACTATGATTGCGTAGATGCTGGTAAGGGCATCTCCCTCCCTCCTGGTATCTTACATTACTAATGATGGTGTTTGCCTTATTCTAAAGCACATGGAGGTGTGGCAAGAACATGTCCCCTTCCCAACATTCCCCCCTTTCGTTAATTCTAAATTATCAAACTTCTCTATGAACCCACCCTTTCTTGGCCCCCTACTACTCTCCTCCTCCATCCGTTCAGCATCTAAGTAAGTTGGTGACCCATCCTTCGGAACCCACGTAAACTTTATCCAGATTTTGTGTATTCTTCAGAGGTAGAAGTCATGTATATACAACCCCCATCTCCTGCTAGAACAACTCAATGCTCTGTGCAATGACCAGGATGAGGTGGGGTGTAGTGGTAGTACCAGGAGGGTGAAAACACTGTTCTACCTCTCCCATGTTTGTTTGTGTCATCTGTTTGGACAGTACTACTGTTTGTACCTGCGTTTGATCCCCCAATTGAAACCATCATCATGCAACTGCTAGCTTCTGTTTTGGTACATCATAGCCCCAATTGGCAGGAGCAGAAAAGAACCAAGACAAACCCAAAAACAGCTACCAGCAACTTCATAATTGCCCCCATCGAGGATGTTGCCCAAGCAAGAAGTCCATCAACCCAATCTCCTTCCTGTTTGCCAGCTTCAGTTTGCATGTGCGATCCGAGGGTGTGTAGTGTTCCTATTATCTGTGGCAGTGAGCCGTTCTCGGTGTCATTGGGAGGCACATATGTGCAGCAAGAATTGCTGTGAGCAAATCAAGCACATACCGGTATGGAAGGGTCATCAACCTTATAGCACGTATCTTGACCTTTATTGGTTTGAGGCTTTGTTCTGTATCATAAGCCAGCTGCAAGTGCGATTTGAATGACACCTGGCCTAGTAGGATCGTTGTCTGTCTTCCCTCTGTTCCCACTCCCTTGCCTCGTTGCGCCTTGGAATACTTGTGTATGGGCACGTTACAAATGCCATATCATATCATTTCATGACCTTCCTATTTGCAGCCATTTTGCATTTGCGGCTGTTTGGACGCCAGGCAGAAGTAAAGATGCAAAAAATGGCTCTTCTTTTCTGAACATTCTATATTCATTGGGTATTCATTTAAGCAATTCAGAAGAGTCTTGTGGCAAATAGTTAGATCTATTTCTGCACAGTTTGCTGTTCTTCTCTTTCACAGGCAAGACACAGAAGATGATGCGTGGTTACAGGTTTCTTGTGGGCCCCATTGTGGCAGGAACTGGGGTTGGGGCAGGCAAAGTCTTTGATCTCACTGCATGGTGTTCTTTAGGAACCACAAGGATTTCTGAGTGCAGTATGACCAGTGAGCAATAGCCCCTCTGTTATGGTGTGAGGTGCAAGAATGCCTGCTGTCCATACCAAATGGTAGTCCATTATTGCAGCATTGCCGTTTTTGAGGTCTGGGATAAACTGTGCCTTATTGTATTTGAGATTAGCCCTCCCAAAAAACAGTTCCTTTGTTGTAAAAGCATAATTCAGGAGTTTCTTCCTGCTGCGCTGTTCTGGCTTTACCATCGTTTCGACCCATGTTAGATTTGCAGCATTTTCATTCCAGAATTTTGCACACACTATGTCCACTTGAGTCAATACTTCATCTCTGAATCCCAGTAACCCTACTGCTGCACAACTCATTGATGTTTCTTGTCATCTGCTGTCTATTTATTTTACTCCTCGTAAATTAATGTACAACCTCTTCAAACATTGCAAGCTTTTGGGGTTTTGGTTGCAATGCAGCTGGTCAGGATCCCTAGTTTCTAGTTCCACGTCTGTGCCTTCAATGTGCCTCCCAGCCTACACAGTACCAGATGAATCAGCATTGAGCATCTACATATGATAATTCTTGTGATATGAATACCTTGGGTGCCGCTGATGCCTGTGGTATCAACAAACAGAGATAACAACTTCCATTCACTCAATTATTTCTCACCGAGCTCATGTTTGCATACCGACTGTTTGAAAATTCGGGGTGATGCACATCTACTGAATCTAGGTCTAGCCCATTATACTTATCATATCTACATTTTCTAAGTTGCCTTTTCTTACGTGTTAAAGCTATGTTTTATATACTTTTAAGAGACCTAGTGAAATCAAAAGGTGTGATGGGAGAGGCCCCACAGTATTCAGAGTGGGGATGTTACTTGTCATTCGATTATCAACATTGGTCTCTGTGGCCACAGTGTCATGTGTGTAAAGTTTTTTGATCATATTTAATTCCTGCATTCTCCTCTCGGCTAATTTAGCATTTTGAATAGACCCATTGGTGGTAGCATTTGCTTGTACATACCGCCCTCTTTTAAATGCCCGCCCCACATAATAGTACACCCCAAATATATTCCTAAACCAAACATACATGTTGTAAATAGGCCAACATTGCAATGCATTGCACACAGATATGAATAGGGAAATCTGGACATGATACTATACGCATTAATTTTTCTAATATAAATGGAGTCCTTGGAGCTCGCTGAATTCATCGCAATGATTTCCTGAAAAGGATTTTTTTTTTTTATTACAAGAGGTAAATAAAAAGATAGAGAATGCAATATAGGAAAATAGATGCATTGCTAGGGAAAGGTAGAGAACTGGAGAGCAAGAGAGAGAAATAGAGAGAGAAAGAGAGAGAGAGAGAGAGAGAGAGAGAGAGAGAGAGAGAGAGAGAGAGTATGGGGAACCTCACAAGAACAATTTATGTGGAAATGTAATGCTTGGCAGCGTTGTGTGGAGGTGGCAGGCAGTGGCCCTCATTACGACCCTGGCGGAGTGGGTTTACGCCAGCGGTATTCGTGGCGGACCCGTCCGCCCTACTACGAGTTCCCGTAGCGCCATGGAGCCTTTTTCCGCCTGGTTTTTCCGGGCGGAGAAATCCATGGCGCTACGGGACCTTGATGTTAATTACGCCACCGTACTTTACGGTGTCGTAATTAACGCCTTCCCCACTCCCATTATACCCTATGGGGCAAAAATGGGAATGGGGAAGGGTAAAATGGGGATTGGGGATTTACCGCCCCGCCAAGGTCGGAATGGGGCGGAAAATCCGCCAACCCCCATGGCGGTATCGGCAGTTTTCCGCCGTGCTCCAAGGTGCATTTAGCACCGCGATTTCCGCCAGGGTCGTAATGAGGGCCAGTGTCTTTCTATTCCTCACAGAAGCGTGTTGTGGGCAGGTCCGGAGGGCAAGGTGGTCATATTATGGGCAAAGGGGCAGTTCAATTTGTTGGTACATTTTGTGGCAGAAGTGCCTTTTGGACATCAGAGAGGAGCACCCAGTAACATAGCTCTTTAACCTTCACAGCTAGGGGAGCGGCATAGACAACTCGCAATGGACCGAATCACCAGGGAAGAGATGCAGAGGGGGTGACGTTGCAGGTGTGTGTGCTGCGGATAGTTATTAAATTCCTCCCCTAAAATGGTAAAAGGTAAAGTGGAATCAGGATTTTAGGAGTGCATGCACAAAGTTGGGGTACCAATTGTAGTTGGGGGTGTTCTATGCAGGTTAGTTGGGAGCAGGGTTTAATTTATGGGGGTTCTTATGTAGATGATTTACTGCGGTCTGCCTACACTTATGAGTAATTGGAACGCGTATTGTCGCGGTGCAGTTAGGAGTTACGGGGGACCGTATGCAGTGTCGCCATGGTGCTGCCTTGGTTGCGGGCGTGCATGATGTTGCAGATGAGAACTGCGCAATGGTAGGAATATGTGGATGGATTTGTTTTGAGTGGAGGCGTGTTGTGGGTGTTAAACGGGCAAATCGAATTTCTTTGCGTATCAGGTCATTCTGCCCCTCAGATTCCATGAATACGCAGAGCGTGCAAAGAAAACATTACGTGCAGGAACACACAAAGTCGATTCCGGTGACGGGGGATTTGCAGGATTTTTGCACAGTTTCTATAAATCAGTAAGCCTTGGCAGTAAGTTGAAGGCACGTTGTTTCAACATCAGTTCCTGGTGTTTAAATTAACAGCGCCATATACATTATCCAATGGTAATGGGAATGTATATACTAGGGCATAACTATACTAGGGTGATACAAGGGTTAACAGAGCAAGTTATCACTACCCACATTGACTAACTCATCTTGCAGCAACAGCAACCCAATTTCAGGAACATTCTACTCTACCGCATGATCAGCCCAGATGGAGAAAGCTACATTAAACTTCCAACACAAGACTTTCACTGTGTCAAGTGTGCCATTGAATGGTGTACAAAGAGATGCCACATCGTTTCATTCAAAACGCCGAAGTGTGCATGTACTCATGAATGCAGACCTTTCACTGATTAAGTGACACAAACATTTTAATTCCTGTAAATGACTTACCAGTGATAAGTGTTCTACCATGGGATAATTGGCCTCACATGAGCTGAAATGCTAATGGAAATATTTTTTAAACTTCATCTTTCTAATGCCGTCAGAACATTTTAAAACAAGCAAATACAATAAAACCAGATGCTACAAATGAAAACACGGTTTAATTGACCTTCCATGAAAGAGCAAGGCACAACATTAACCAATGGTGTATGAGCTCGTGATTTATTTCATCAATTAGTGTAATTGGCAAATTCAGTAATGTTAGTAATTTTTCAAAATAATTATCATTTGCCCTTTCCTTTTCATATATTGTCAAATTACTCATAGAGTTACTTGACTATTTGATGTGCATAGTTGCACCCGACAACTTACCTTAAATTAAACTCTGCCATTACTTGACCACACACTATATAGTTAAAACAATCAATGTTGTGAATTGCCTGCCATTCCATTAAGGTAGGGGTTAACATCATGCAGCTCTCTTCGTTTTTCTTCCACACAGAAGTTGTCACTCTACCTATTTGTCTGATTAAAATAAAAACCTCTAGTTCAGCATATTTGGCCATATCCTGAGTGCTGCAAATGTCCCATGTATGGTGGCTACAATTGCGATGGAACCTTTATTTAGCGTGATAATACCTCAATAGCTTGGTCACCTCGCTTCCTTTAGAATAAGAGCTCCCTTTCCAATGCCCTTTTACTGCTCGTAAACAGTAAACTTCAGCAGCCATCTTTATTACTGGCACACGTGCAGCACTCGTGCTGTTCCACTATTGTGCTCTTTCCCCATTCTGCACGTATTAATGATAATCGTGTCTTATTTCACTCTGCCAAAAGGGGCTTTTATTTACTCAAATGGCTTGTGTAGCTTCCATCTAGAATTCCTATATTGACCATATTTATTTATTTATTGTACAGTTGTAGCGCTTAAACAGTAGTCAATTCTGTTTCAAAGCAATGAATACAGTGGAAGATAGAGACGAGACTACTATGCCTTGTGAGTGTTCAGAATGTGCAAGTGCAGCGAGAAGAAGCAAAGTGGGGGTTGGGGGTAAGTTCAGGAGTGGCTGTGCTCGTGGATGAGCAGCAGATGAAGTGCATAGTAAGGGAAGTGCTATGCAGCCTGGGGCCACATTGGGTATAAAGGGCAACCCTACAGGATTGAGGGGCTGGGTGTTGAGGTAAGTGCTGAGAGGTAGACAGAGGCTGGGGCAATTGGGTATGTGAGGCCAGGTCTCCGAGTGATCCATAAGGGCCCCGGCCACCAATTACAGCAACTGTGAGATTAGCAGAGGAGGAATGAAGGAAAGGTGGATGTGAAGAGGAAAGTCTTGAGAATGTTCCTGAAATAGAGAAAGTTCTGCTCAATACAGATAGATGGAGGGGGAGGCAGTTCCACAAGAGGAAGCCAGCTGAAGAAAGTGATCAACCTCCGGCCCTCTATTTAGCTAAACACTTTACACACAGAGAGTAGGTGCCAGAGGACCGCAGAGGTCTAGCCAGAGAATATTTAGTAAGAGAAGGTTGCAGATACCATGGTCCCAGGCCCCAGACAGCCCTGTGGATGACGCAAAGGTATTTGAATTCAATCTGTGCTGCAACCGGGAGCTAGTGAAGAGTTTTTAGGACAGGAGAGATGCAGTCCATGGGCATAAGGCCAAGGATAAGTCTTGCTGCCCTATTGTGGTTTAGCTGGATGGGTCGTAAAGTGAAAGAAAGTAGATTCAAGAGGAGGCTATTGCAGTAGTCAAGTCAAGAGAGAACCAGGGCTCGGGAAACATTGAGCTTCTGTGGGAAAGTGAGAAAAGGGAGAATTCCTTTGAGAAGGAAGAATTGAAAGTGGGACTTCTTAGACTTCTTGAGTGTGAGGGAGGAAGGATAGAGAGAAGTCAAAGAGAACTCCCAAGGTTTCTGTCTTCAGAAGAAGGAGCAGGTGGAGAGCCCATTGAGGGGAAAAGAGAGGGAGCCGGGGTCCCAATGGGAATGATCTCAGTCTTGCTGGCATTGAGGCAGACATCATTGGAAGTACACCAGGACTGGATGGCAGATAGGCAGTCAGGGATGATGAAAGATGCAAGATAATAAGCAGGGAATAACTACAGGAGTTGTGTGTAATCTGCGTAGCACTGTAACTTGGTGGAGAAGGAGGAAATTAGGAGTGCTAGCTGAGCAAGGTAAGTGTTAAAGAGCCAGGGGGAGAGGTGTGAGCCCTGGGGACACCACAGGTGGAGAAGGAAGTAGGTGAGGAGAAGGTGTCCAGAATAACTTGGGATGGAGGGTCAGTTAGGAAGGAGGTAAGCCAATCCAGTGGCCGCTCTGAGGTACCAAGAGTATCATGGAGCCGTGTTATGAGAATGGAATGGTTAACCATATTGAAGGCAGAGGAGAGATCGAGTAAGATGAGGATAGCTTAGAGTTCAGAGATGTGAGCAGTTATTCACGGGTGTTCAGAAGAGCAATTTCGTGCCTCTGGATGCTCGGAATCCAGATTGATGCTCGTGAAGACCACCAACAAGTTCAGTATGTGAGGTATGTGAGGTAGCTTTTTCCCAAGGAAGGGGCTGATAGAAAGGGGGTGCTTGAGGGATGATGGGAAAGATCCAGTGGCAAAAGAGTGGTTGCAGAGATCAGCAAGTGCAGGGGCAAGAGAGACAATGTTGTCCTTGATTGTTCTGGAGGAGCAAGGGGAAACCAGTTTGGTAGAGACCTTCACAGAGCGGACCACTCTAGTGACTTCTTCAGGTATGACAGGGGAGAAGGAGCAGAGAGAGGAAGAAGGAGGGTGAGAAGCCTTAGGAGACAAGGGAGTGAGGGAGGGGTTGGGCGGGAGGTTAGCAAGTGTGCTCAGGATGTTCAGAGTTTTAGTGGTGAAGTGTGTGGCCAGTGCATTGCAGAAGATCTGGGATGGAAGAGGGGAAGAGGAGACTGCGGAAGGGTTGACTAGTTCCTGAATGGTAGAAGTTACTGAAAAACAACTTCTCCCAAAGAGTACCGATTTTTGGGGGAAATTTCACGATGACTCAATGTCGGCTCGGAAACTGGTGCTCCCTAAAATTCGAAATAATTCAGGCTATTGCGGTTCAATGACTTTTTTCAGATTGGCTTACAGGTATGTGTGCATGCTGATATTTGATATTGGTTATCAAAGATTGTTGGGGTGTGCAGTAAACCATTATCATCCCTTTAGCTCTGCTCTGCCTGGACCATAGCGTTAATGTCGACAAGTAAAATGTGTGCGTGGAATTGGTTTCTGGTGTGCAGGTAGCCATCTTTAGGGCAGAGTGGCCATCGCTGCAAGAAGCAGGCAGGAGACCAGCGAGAAAAATGAACCAACTATAGTTCTGAAGGATTCCTTTTTGTTTCCATGATTGAAGGGTCAGAGCCAGCAGCAAACTCAGTAGATCTTATATGTTAATTTGCAGCTCCTTGAAGTCTGTTGCTTTTACCTTTATATGTTCTGGTTGTAAATGAACGGCTGCCATTACCGGAATATATTCGAATCATGCAACGATGTGAGCCAGACAAACAGGGCTGCCCAGCAACAGAGTACAACACACCCAATTAATTCCAGGCAAGGCACAGTGAGACTCTTAAGCTCATAACGTTAAAACCAAAAGCAAACTGTATTAAAGTAGTATGTGTTCTTGTGGTTGACTAGTTTCTTACATGGAATGACTTGATGTCATAAACAAATCCGTGCCCTGAACCATAAATGAAACTAGGCTGAATGACCATAGTATTTTTAAGTTCATATTATTTTCCATTCATCGTTTTTTACTTCTGCATTTTTATTTGGTTATTTGGCATATCAAATAACTAGATCCGTGGAGGGCGAGAGCAGATTGGAAAGGCTATGCAATGCCTCTCACTTTGTGAAATTGTATACGAGTAAAACGGAATGGGCCTCATTCCGAGTATGGCGGTAAGGGATAGCGGCCACCGGTACCGAGACCGGTGGCGGTGATCCCTTACCGCCATACTCCGAGTTCCCTTTACGCCCTCGCCCTTAACGCCTGCTTTGAGCAGGTGTTAAAGTCGAGGGCGCAAAGGGGCCTCCAAGCCAATAACGGTGACCGTAATGAACGGTCACCGTTATTTGCATCTTCCCCATTCCCATTGAGCCCTATGGGGGCTCATTTGGGAATGGGGAAGAGCCTTGGTGAATGGGGAATTACCGCCCCGTCAACCTTGGAATGGGGCGGTAATTCCGCCATCCACCAAGGCGCTGCCGGTCCGGGTACGGCGTCAACCAAGGCGTTAATAGCGCCATTGGTTAGCGCCGTACTCGGAATGAGGCCCAATGTCTTTTACTCGCCCACTCTTTGTGCAGCTTCTTTTTCAAAATGGTTTGATGATGTTAGAATGACCGGCGCCTCTTCCGAATTTCCCAATACTATGAAACCTCTGGGGTTTACTCTGGATACCCAGTTGCCTTTCATTCCACATGTCAACATGGTGGTTGAGTCTGCTAATTTCCATCGATTTGTTTTAAGATCGGTGAACACTTAAAAAAAAAAAATCAGATGTGCACTTTAGGGTTTAGGTGCAGCCTCAATCTTCGCTGGCACCATTAAGAGCAGTTTTTTTTTATGCTGCTGTCTGTCTGGTTTATGGAGAAAAGAATTCTAATCTCAATTCTCAGATTGGAATTTGTCTACGCTGGTAACGCCTAAATGTTAGGCTTGAGCCATCTTCTCAGCTGAGTTCGATTGAGCTTGGATGTTCCTAAATGTAGATGTGTTTTCTTAATGAAAATGGGGGTCATTCCGAGTAGGGCAGTAAGGGTTAACGGTCACCGGTAACGAGACCGGTGCCGTTAAACCCTTACCGCCCTATTCTGAGTTCCCTTTGCGGGTTGGTACTTAACGCCTGCTTTTTGCAGGTGTTACAAAATCAACCCGCAATGGGACCTAGGAGCTAATTACGGCACCGTAATTTACGGTGCTGTAATTAGCGCCTTCCCCATTCCCATTGAGCCCTATGGGCCAAAAATGGGAATGGGGAAGGGCCGATGGTGAATGGGGAATTACCGCCCCCGCCAACCTTGGAATGGGGCGGTAATTCACCATTCACCAGGGCGGAGTCGGAAAGATAACAGCTTCAAGCAAGGCGCTAATAGCGCCTTGGTTAACGCCAGGGTCGGAATGAGGCCCAATATCTTTTTCTGATGCAGCAGTTTGTTGCTGCAAGGATTTGCCACCTATTGAGGTAAAATTACAGGATATTTAATATTTAAAACATCCTTGAAATCCTGGTTGTGGAATTCTGTATTTTAAAACAATGAAATTTGCGACGAGGCGGTTTTTTGTGTTCACTGCTTTCATATTTGACTGTTTGTAATGATTGCATGTTGTATGGTTTCACTGTTTTATGATTACAATGTGTGCTGCTGTCTTGCGCAGCGCTCAGATGCATGCATGCCTTGCTTGCGCTTTTTGACAATTTAAGAAATGCATTGTAGCAAGAATATATCTAACATGCATTGCTGGTCATAGATCAGTCTGGTAACTGAGGTCCAGTAGCGACCAGGATGTCATGGGTAGGGGCGCAGGGTGGACTGGGGTAGTACAGTGGCATGAAAATGGATCAATAGTAGACAGCAACCACTACAACCTACAACCTTCTCTCACAGAGTAACATTACATGACATATGTTCACAATGTAAGCTCCTGAGCCAACACTATGTGCATGCACTGCTTTGAAATGGGATGCCCAGCCTGGCAATGCTAAGGCTGGTTCCTAGACTTCCTTTTCTGCCGCAAACTACCCAAATGGTGTCATGTGTGGTGGCTAGGATGCATGATATAGAATGATGTGGACCACATTATGAGTCACAGCAGGAAGGGCCTAGATGAAAGCTCACAAAATAAGACGTTTAGTGGAGTGTTGTGAGATGCTTTGCGAGTGAATTCCCATAACTTCCTTTTATAATGTGAATACGTGAGATGGGCAGGACTCAAGTTAATGGGTACACTGTACCATCTGATCCATCAAAATCCTTCTCAGTATGTGCCAAAGCTCGCCAGCTTCATTAATAATACACCAGTCGATTTTTACAGATGAAAGGGAGAAGTGACAAGAATGAGTGGCTGATAAAAATGTAGGTGAACGTACTTAAGCTGTGGTAAAATACAAAAAAAGACTTGGTAGCCATGCATAGAACCAATAGTCCAGTTGTAAGTTTATAGGAGAGTGGGCACACAGAAATCAACTGTTGCTTTTGGCAAGGCCACTGGTGTAGATGTGTGGGGTGATGCTGGAAAGGGAGCATTATGCGTGTTGAGGTACAGAGGGTGCGACCTGAGGCAACAGATTGGGGGCTATGATATCAGTGGGGCAAAGTATAGAGGGTCACCAAGGCAGGCAATTGATAAAGCTGGCGCTACTGTCAAACCAGTTGTATTCAAGTTGTCCCTTTCCCTATTCTTGAGCTATTCAGGCAATATCTGAATTTCTGCCTATGTTACACTCGAGAACGGATTTTTAATGTCTATCATTCTTTTTCTGTCTCCTCTTTTCATAAAGACTCATGTTCACTGGTCCCTGGAATGACATTTCTATAAAGGCACCATGTGGTGACATACAACATTTCCAAATTAGTTGAATTCTAAAATGTGATAATTGTGTTTAATGAACCACCAAACAAGACTCTAACCAACGCTATATGAGATCCAAATTCCTATCTGGATTTAACGCATATTAGTAGATCTTTACATTTATGTGTAAGCATATGATAGATAAATGAGTCTGGAGAGAATATGTTCAGCTTAGTTTAGTAATCTTGTACTATTTTCCCTTTCCGACATATGCAGTCTCCAGTTGGAGAAGAAAATTGCACAAGCGAAAACTTAAGTGATCTTCTTGACTCCAGCACTTGCCAAAGTGGCAGGTCCAGAAGGGCTTTCTCTCAAATGCTTGTCAGTCCTGGTTCCCGTTTTGGAATCACTGTTTTATAAGGTATTTATTACATTGCAATACCTGAAGCTTGGTTGATGGCTGACATACACTCATCTCGAAACATGTTAAGAGAATTTTGACGCCGGTAGAGTTAAAGTCATATCTCATTCGAGAATTGACGCCAAAATATGTGTCAGGGTCCAGCTGATTAAACACATGTACTCTGCAGGTTATTCATTATACTAGGCCTGAAATTGCAGACATATCAGAGGTGCTAGCTAGCAGTATACGAAGGTCTCTTCTCAATATTCTCTTGGCTAGGTGAATGTTTTTATTATATTTATGCCTATTTATGTAATGAGCAGTTAATCAGGTGCCATGGTTTAAAGCCTCTGCCACATGATTTTGCATATTAAACAGTAGACATGGAAAAACTAGTAGTATTTTGCAGGGTTCTTGAGCATCACAATTGTCAATTTCCATCAGAGGGTAAACATTCTCATGTCTGCCAGCAGTTACAATATTGGCAACCAATGGTATAGTAGACAAATGTTGTATGGCCAAGTGTATACCTACAGCTTTCCATAAAACTCAATTTTTTCCTTCATTCACTTCATTTACACCTACTGAATTCATAGGACCGTCAGCAAGGTCAAGATCAATCACAATAAACAACGTGAGATGGTCACTTTCCTCTCTTGCAATCATATATAGATCCAAATTGCAGTGGAACATAGCAGCGGTGCAAAAAGCGTGATCAATGTTAGTAGTATGGCCTCCTGAGGGTCTAGTATTTTTACCCGGATGATCATGAAGGCAGCGACCATTCTTCATGCTTTTGGGTGTCCTGACCCACGTTTGAGCTATCATGCTGCAACATTTGGTGCTGTGGGCTTAGAAAATCCAAGATGGCCAAAAAGCCCACATGTGCGCCAGAATCCAGGAGAACCACGCAGTTTGTGCGTACACCAAAATGGCTGTCTAACTTGCCACCCACCAGTGCGAGCATGATGGGCCAGGGTGCCATGAGTGGAATGGGTGCCAAAGGTAAAACAGCAGCGCCTGTTAGCTCAAAAACGCTTTAAAATTACCTTTGGTTTCTCTGAATGCCAGCTCAAAATGCCTATTTTCAAACATTGCAACACATCCAAAAATCTCACTGAACACCAGCGGACATCTGGCAGAATGAAGTATGTGTGCATACAAAATCTGGGAAGATGAAGAGCCCAAAACAATGTTCATAACAAAACTGGCTGAGCTATGCATGTCAGCAGCCTAACTGAAACTGGATTAAAACCACCAAAATCGAAATGTTTAAATTAACTGAGTGACCTACTTTTGAGTGTCACATAGTTTGTAACTGTTAAAATGTCATAGTTTTGAACTTAGAATCAGCATTCTAGCTGCATATGTACAAATTATATTGACTTAAACTGGGGAACAAAAAATGACATGTAGCTAAAAACTGGCTTAAAGAGATTCCAATTCTGCCTGACAGGTTCCCAGGCCTGGCTGCATTCTGTTGCCCCTGCCAAAAGGAGGTCACACACTCTCTGATTGAATTACCAGGGGGCTGCAAGAAACTAAACAAAGGGCCCAGGCAGATGGTTTATTTGGAGGGTCGTAAATGGCTTCCTTTTGAACAAAGCCCTTCCTTGACTCAGGCAGATGTTATATTGGGGGCGTCGTAAAAGTGGCTTCCTCTTGGCAGAAACGGGGAGGGGCAGCCCCCTCTGAGGACAGGCTCAGCTTAAAGAAAGTAGATAGACTGGTTCCTCCACCATGTGACCTGGGAAGACACACCCCTATTGGCCAGAATATGATTTTAAAAAAGATGTATAACTCATGGTGCGGACTTGTCAAAATTATCTAAATGATACCATAATTCTTGTGATTTTTCTGCCCACATTTTAAGAGGTTTTAGGACCCGGTGGTATGATCTGGGGGTTTACGAGCGGAATAGAGGCTGTTACTCTAAATGTATGCATGTTAAAAATCTGACACTTCCTTATCTAAATGCCCACATGCCTTGCACACAATTGTATAAATGTGGAGAAAAATCCGATATGGGGAAAGCTACTAAAAAGCGCAAAATATTGCCATTTCTGAATGCAAGCCCCCAGGAAGAGCAGAGTTTGATCAGAGTATACCTCATGTGATATGTGATGGGTGCATGCAATTTTAAACAACTGTGTATCTGTGCAATATGTATTTGGGTCAAATATAGATTTATGTGCAATTTGACAGGGGAGTGTCCTTTCGGCAGGCCATAAAACAGCATCACCATGACTCACATTTCCTTTCCCCTATCAAGGAAGAGAGAAAAGCTTGACTAATGATCAGTTGAGAGAGGGGCTGGCTTAGTGATGCTGCGCACACACCCACTTTCAAAAGACATAAAAAGAGCCACTGGAAGCTAGAGAGGAGATTCAAATCCAGTTGCTGCGGAGCGTTTTGCCGGACCACACAACATCCAGAAGATACCAGTTCCAGACTGACTCCAGCTACATACTCCAGAACTTAGAAATTATACTTTAGAACCTAAATCAGAGGCCTAAAACCACCAGCTGAGCTCTCTGCAGCAGGCCTCAAATCATTGCAAGCTACTCACAGCCGGGCGAGCTGTTTGAATCCCTTGCCAAGAACTTTTGCCAGGACCAGTGCAGAGATCCAGGAGTCGTGCAGAGACCGCTGTATCCGGACAGACCAGACCACCGCCAGACCAGACCAGACCGTGCAGAACCGCAGACCCAGAGACCAGATCGCTGTGAAGTGCCGCTAGCCTGATTGATCAGATCCGTGACGAGGTCCAGTCCTTCCAAAATATATTGTGAGTACTTAGGTCAGATTGTGAAAGAAATAAGCTCTTAGTTTAAAATAATCTAGTCCAAACTATTTTAATCTAACCATACTCCTTATACTTTTTCCGCAATCACGATTCACGCACTCGCGAATTTTACCGCGATTTGCGATTTGGTTCAAAATCCAGCCACGTGTAAAGATAGCAGCTTTTTGCTTTCCTTTGCTAAAAATTTGTTTGCCTCTTCATAACCATCCCTGAATCATTGCTAAAGTGTGCCTGAGCTCATCCCAAGTATCTCTCACTCACCCTGAACCTCCAAAAGGGAATTAAAAGCATTTTCAGCATATTTTTCATCCATTGCCATCACATTTAAAAAGCACTTGGGCCTGTGTTTTAAAACTCATATCAGTTTTCTCTAAGCTTGCTGGGGGGGAACTGAATTTCGTATTGTATTTGATTGCATTCCTGAGAACTGTGTGCTCTCCTCTTCATCTCTTTACATTGCATAAAGGGGGGGTGAATTGTCAAAGAAAAGTGATTGCTTGTTTTGTTGAAATCATATCAAGTATTTCTGTACTGCATTTTATTCCTCATTGCTTTTCCCTTGAAATCATAAAAGTATTTTTGCTACTTTATCCATCCTACACCAACTCCTCATTGATTATAAAGAAGTGTGCTAGTGTCAGATTACCCATTGTTGATTAACATTATATTTATAAGGGCGATATCGATTATTAATTTATTATAAAAGCGTGGTATCTATATTTTGTCTTATTTCTCAAATAAACCTTTTAAACTTGCAAAACAGAACTACTTCTTGGCTCAGTGGGGTCAGGGGGATTCTAAGAGAGGGGTGTTATATAGGGGTAGTCATCCAGAACTCATGAACTGGACATAAAGATATATCAATAAGGGTTTCCATTCAGTACCCCAGCATAGGCATTGACTTAGCTTTAGTGTTGAATTGAATCTTCTTACAAATTGGGGGCTCATAGCCGGGGATTCCGGATTAGATCTATCACTTGTGCAGATTAATACAGTGTGCTAACTGACAAGATACATACATCCGGTCGGATGACCACGCTGTGTTACGCTGTAAAGCACTCCTCAAAAGGACGCTCTAAGGGAAAGGTCTGTTTTGCAAAAATAAAATACAAACTTCTGTAAATCAGGAAGGAACTCAAATTCCAGAATGACGACCTTGGTAGATATGAAAATAGCCAGAGAGCACTTCTTACATAGGCTATTTGTGAGAGGTGAGTGGACTCATCAGGACCAGACGGTCTGGTTGCAGGCAATCGCACCCCAGATCACTGAAACAGGGTCAGATAAATGGAGAGACCAGGGTCCCTTACATGTGGCCCTGAGTGAACTATATATGGCCACTAAGGCCAAGGATGAGCACAACAAGATTGCCAGGGTAGCGGCATATTTATATTTACATATGGGAGCCATGCAGGACAAATGTGCTGAAGGCCAAGATCTGGCTAGTAGGCAACTGCTGGCATTACAGAAGGCCCAATCTGATCTGGACTCTTCTGAGCAGAGGCTGCACAGAAGCCAGGAGTCCGAAAATGAGAGTAGACAGTACATCATTAAAATAAAGAAGGATATGGATATCCTGCAACAGGAAAAGGCTGACCAGGATACCAGAATTCTGGCTTTGCAGAAGGAGCACCAAGACAGTTTGGACTCCTTACTGCAGTGCCAGAAAAAGCTGGAGCAACAGATCAATTTCAACAGGGCATGCACAGAGCAGGTAGCCACCCTGCAAATCCAACTAGACAGAGAAAAAGAGGAGAGCAATAAATTGATTCTGAAAGACCTGGATACCCAGGCAGAGTTTGATGAAGAACGCCAGAAAGCTGGTGCCTTTCAAAGGCAGAGGGACGACCTGGTGTCACAAATGCAGGCTCTTGGTCAGGAAAGGATACCTTAGGCCAGGAAGTCTGCCACTTAAAAAGGAAAATGGAAGAAAATCACCTGGCCCTCCAGGGACTCGGTGACCTCCAAAAAGAACACCAGAACTTGTTAGAGCACACCAGGAGGGTGGAGGATGCTCTGGCAATAAAGGAGCAGGCCAATAGGGACACAGCTCAGGAGGTAAGCCTCCTGCAGCAAAGACTGGCCCAGTGCTCCAGGACCAATCAGGAGGCACAGAGAGAGAATGAGGCTCTCTGTCAGCACAATGATCGGCTCCAGCAACAGGTAGCGATGCAGGAGAGACTGATAGAGTCTAGTAAGGCCTTAACTGAGGAACTGAAAGCACAGGCTCTTGCATTGCAACAGGGAACAGGGGCGGATAGAGATGAGGTTCGCTGGGAAAGAGAAACTCCTGAGCATAACCTCAGGAGCCCTAGTGCCAGAGGCCTTCACCTCTACCAGTCCCTGGACTCTGCCACCCCCATGTTGCCTGGCGCACATGAGCACGGGGCCAGAGGGATGGCAGATTACTATCCAACCAGAAGTATGGGGCTCATAGGCCAGTACCTCCCAGGAATGGAGGGGCGGGCATCCGGGTATGGGCACCCAAGCACAGTGCAAGTTAGTGGGGAACCCCAGGAGAGTAGGCCCATTAAGGGCATCCTGAAAACTTCTGCCCAGTTAGATCAGTGGGGGGGGGTACCCATCAAATCCTGGCAGCAAGGAGGAATCTGAAGACTCCTCTGAACGGCGCAGGACACAGGAGACCAGGTCCCCACATTCTGACAGCCATTCCCAGGCTCACAGAATCCGGGAAAACCTGGAAGATCAGACAGGAACCTCTGGGAGCAGTGCCTCTGAGTCAGAGGATGAATGGACCAGGGTTACCCGAACCAAAAAGGCCAATAAGGCAAAAAGGGCCTTGCTTAAGGACCCATTGAAGCAAATAAAGGCAATAAGGAGTGTTATCACGCCTTATCATAAGAACGCCAAGTATTCTGTTTGGGAGCACTTAGAGCTGTTTGAGCAAATGATGGAGACTTTCCATTTGAAGGACAGCCAAAGCTGTATTCAATATGTAAAGTGGACATTCTCCCCAGAATACTCCAGTTTCTTTGCGGGGCTGGAGGACCAAAATCATTTAAGATGGTCCACCTATAAGGTGGCCATCTTGAAACATTTTTCTGTTCACAGAAATCCTCAAGAGGCTCGCAAGGCAGCCTACAATTTGCAATGTGGGGAGGATCAGGCCCCACAAGAGTTTGTGCAAGAATTAAAGCATGCTTTTGCGCAGACCACCAGAAGGGTGCGCACAGACAGCAAAGAGTTTGTCAATACATTTTTCCATGCTCTCCCTAAATATATAATGACCCAGCTCGTGAGAGATTTTCATGAGAAAAGATCTTTAGACTGGGTCATTGAACAGGCTACCCGGATCTATGAGGTGCAGAAGCCTATCGAAAATAAAAAGAACGCGCCGAAAAACCCCAAAACCAACAGCACCCCTGCTGCTGCTAAGGTGGCAGAGGTAAAGGTTGCCCCCGTTTTAGATTTGGAGATGGGGGAGCCTAAAAACCTGCCTGCACCAAATGATTAACAGCCCAGAAGGCCCTCAGGCCAGTCACCGACAGGGAGTCGAGGAGGTAGTCCCACAAATGGGGTCCCCCGCTCCCCTGACTATTTAAGTCCCCGCTACAAGGGAAACCGACCAATCCTGGGTTATGTGTGGACTCCTCCAGCCCAAGGGGGGGATCCAGCCAAGCACCTGACCCGGGGAACTTCCCTCCTAACTTCCCCCAGGAGGGCAGAAATTCTCCAAATCCTGGGCAGAACTTTTTCCCCAGGTATCCACCCAATTTCCAGCCCCAAAATCATCCATCCTTCTTTCCACAATTCCCTGAGCCCAGACAACCTAATCCGGGAGAGGGGAGGCCAAGGGTGGAGGGGTACCAACATCTTCCCAACCAGGGATACTACCAGAGAAGGGATAGCTACCCTTCCCGGGATCAGCCCAGGGGAGAAAATAGAGCCCCGTATCAGCCTGAGCGGGTTTCACAACTTGAGCGCCAGGTCCAAAATATGGCACGGGATCTGGGTCACATACTGAGGGCTCAACAGAACCCTCAGATGAGCATGCCACCGCAGAATGCCCCAAACTCTGGACCTGGTGCTCCAGAACAATGACAGGGGCAGCACCTCAATAAACCACCGGTTCCCAGGGAGGAGGCACAAGGGGAAGGGGTGTGTAAAGCCTTGGAGGAAGCTTCCTTCCCAACTTGTAAACAGCCCCTGGAAAACCAGGAACCGGAAACAAAATCTCCCACCCCTGAAAGCCTGCCTCCCAAGGAGCAGAGGGGGGGTAGGAGAAACAAAGGACCCAAACAGACCCACTTTGTGGAGGAGGTACAGGTCTTCCAATTTGAGGGAGAGGGATCCTCAGAGGATCCTGGGGAAAGGATCTTATCCTTTAGAGATGGGGGAACTCCTCCCAAGGAAAAATGGGTCCCAAGGGATGCCAATTCAGACTGGGGAGATGTGGAGACTGAGCTACCGCCGCCCATCATCTCATCCCAGAACCGACAATACCAAAATCCCGTGGAACAAACCCATCCTGAGGACTGCCTCCAAAAAGGGGGGGGTGGCCCAGAACCCGAAACCATTTCCTGTTGCCAACTTTTTCTTTCAGATTCCCAAGACTCTCCACATAATTCTGCCCAAATCTCTTCTCTAGCAATGTCCAAAACCAGAAAATTAGCCCACCAGTTGTCCAAAAATGTGCATTATCTGTGCCCCCTTGAGGAGAAGGAGGGAAGATACTATGCCCCGGTACAAGTACAGCGGCAGGGTACAATTTTGGCACTGGTGGACACTGGATCCCAAGCTACCCTTCTGTCCAAAGGGCTTTTGAGGAACTAAATGCAGGAAGGGGGGAGAATTACCAAATTCCTCTCACCTCTCTTCCTGGACAACTGCAGAACTTTGACGGGAAGGAAATTCCCATTGAGGGGACTGCAGACTTGGACATTAAAATTGGGTGACACAAGGTGAAACACCCAGTCATAGTAGTGACTCGAGAGGGCACCCCTTGTTTACTAGGGAATGACCTCCTGAGAAGGTTGTCACCCCTAATAGATTGCGTAAACAAGGTCCGCTGGACCCAGACTAGCCGACCAATAAAATTAAAACAGAGTGTCAACCATGTTAGCTTAAACGGCACCTGCCACATGGTTGAACAAAAATCTGACCAAGTAGAATTTCACTTCCAGAACAACCAAACTCCAGACGTGACAGTAATAGCAGTAGGACAACAGACTGGTGATGAGGGGTCCTCTCTATTTCTGAAAATCAACCTTCCTTCCAGTTTAAGGTGGTATTTCACACTGCAATGAAACACCCTGAAATTCTTTACTAATCCACAATCAGAAACTCCCACTCCTATATTCCAGAAAGATGTGAAATCAGCTCAGAGCCTGGCTGATATTCAGCAAATTGGAGAGCAGTTGTTCATCCCTGTTCAGTTAAATGATGGGAAGGACTCTGTTCTCGCTCGAGTGTGTGTGAACAACGGTAAGAGCTTCATCAGCGAAGCCATGTTCCGCCAACTCCCAAAAGATCCAGCCATTCCCACATTCAAACTGATAGACAAATGGGAAATGGACCTGGAAGCACCTAATTCCAAACATCTCCTGCCAAGCAGGTGTCTGCTCAAAATCTCCATTGGCAACAAGAGCATAGTCCATAATTGTTGGGTCGTGCGAGACGTCACTGCCGCCTTTTACTTAGGCAGTGACATTCTCAATCGCTTTGCCATTAGTTTGGACCTTATAAACTTCAAAGCTTGGTCCCGATTAGCGGATAATCCCATAGGCTTTGATGATCCAGAAAAAGCATTTAGGTCAGCTCAATTGCTACCTTATGCAGTTGAAATTCAGATCAAAGAGGAAGTCACCATCCCAGAAAGGACCCGACAATTCTCCCTGGAAATGAAAGTTAAAAGAGGACAAAAATTGCAAAACCCTGATGCTTATATACATCTAAATGCTTCTCTCCAACAGCAAGCGTTGGGGGTAAACCCAACACCATTAGTCAACATAGAACATGACACCATTCCAATAGAGGTGGATAACAGCGACTTAAAGAGTATTACTCTAGCCGCAGGCACCATTATTGGAATGGCGATTGATGACCAACATTTTTCCATTGATTTAGGAAATGAACTGTTAGGACCAATCCCCAAGGACTGTTTTGACAGTGACAGTGATGACAATACAACACCAGACAGGATTTTTACCTGGCACGGGGGGAACTTCCTGGTGTACACTTCCTGCCCTTATGGTAAGGAAGATGTGACTTGTGACTTCAGGAGGGATTATAGTGATTTTCCAGGTCCATGAGGGTTGCCTTTCCCACCTGAGGCCTCCAGTCCAAATCAGCACTCTGACCAGGGACTTCTCCACCCAGCTGGAGGAGGCCGCTGAGATAGCCAAACCAGAAGTCTTTCCAGGCTTCAGGCAGATGGTGGAAGAGAGAGTCAACCTAGCTGATGCCTGTGTGACTCTGGAACAAAAGCAAAAGTTGAAACAAGTTTTCTTGGATTTCCAAGATCTCTTTGCGGTAGACTCATATGACTGTGGTCGCACCGACATCCACACAACAACAATCCCCACGGACCCTGGCATGACTCCAGTGTTTGTGAAGCAATATCGCTTGCCTCTCGCATCAATGGAGTCCCTTACTGAAATAATTAAGAACCTGGAGTCCCGGGGAATAATCCGTCCAGTTCACAGCACCTTCAATAACCCGGTTCTGGGAATATTGAAGCCAAACGGCCAGTGGAGACTCTGCGCCGACCTCAGGGAGCTCAACAAATGGGTCCATACTTCCCGATGGCCTCTGCCCTACATTGACCAAGGGCTGGCCCAGATCCAGGGGTCACAGGTATTCACTGCAATAGACCTGACCAATGGATACTGGACTGTGCCTGTCAGTAGGGAGGACCAATACAAACTGGCTTTTACCTTTGGGGGCCAGCAGTGCATATGGACCCGGACTCCCTTCGGATACCTCAACTCCGGCAATGAATTCAACATTTTCCTACATAAGGCCATGCCCGACCTGGGTGCGAGGGGTAACCTGGTTTATGTAGATGATGTCCTCATCAAAAGTTCATCTGTGGAGGAACACATAGCGGAGATCCGTTATGTTCTGACCCAGTGAGGGCCGCCGGAGCAAAACTTTCCTTTCAGAAAGCACAGTGGTGTAGAACCCGTGTTAATTTCTTGGGGCATGAGATTACTCCTCAGGGTCTCTGTCCCCAGGAAAAGAAGATGGAAGCACTCCAGAAACTGAAAGACCCCACAACTCTGCGGGAACTAAGGAGCCTTCTTGGACTGACTAATTACAGCAGAAAGTTCATTGAGGGCTATGCAGAGATCACCAGACCCCTGATTCATCTCCTGAAGGGGGGGGTCAAGTGGGAATGGGGTCCAGAACAAGCCGAGGCAGTAAGACAACTCAAAAGAAGCCTCTCACAAGAGCCCTGCCTAGCTTACCCTGTCAGAAACAAGGAGTTCTTCCTGGAGACAGGGTTCTCTAATACGTGCTTGACGGCAGTGTTATAGCAAAAGCAAGACAAGGTCAATAAAGTAATCTCCTATGCGAGCAAAACTTTATCCTCTGTGGAGGAAAAATTCAACGATTGTGAGAAGGCACTCCTGGCAACGGTGTGGGCATTGAAGAATTACCGCCCGTTTATCCATGGGGAACACATCATAGTGGAGACTCCACACCAGCCTCTGCAATATCTCCAAAGTGACAGAATCCGGGCCGGAAATGTGAGTAATTCCCGAATTACTTCCTGGATTCTGTCAATGCAAGGCTTTCCTGTGGAGGTCAGATATGGCCAAAACAAGAAGAGTCCCCTCGCGCAAGGTCTGGCTGACTTGCATGATTGTGCCAGAGAAAACTGTCTCGAGGACGAAAGTCTAAAAATCAAGGACAACACGGAGGCATACCTTAATTCCCCACACAAAGTCTTTGAAGAAGACAAGTGTGAGGGAATGCCCACTGTCTATGTGGATGGATGCTCGTACCATGTTGACACCAACGGGGAGAAAGAACTGGTGGCCGGCGTAGGGAATGCCCGGGTGAAGGAGTTTCCAGAACCCTCCGCTGGAAACAAAATTGGTTCCCGAAGTAGTCAGGTGGCAGAGTTGATGGCTGTGCATCAGGCCATCCTCACTGCTGTCCAACATCAACTCCACGAACTGGTCATAATCACTGATTCGGATTATGTACGGAACGGGTTCGTGGAACACCTGGTTAATTGGAAAACCAGAGGCATGTTATGTGCTAATAACAAACCCTTGAAACATGGGAAGTTAATCCAAAACATTGATGATCCGGTCACATTGAATGGGATGACCATCTACTGGAAAAAGATCAAGGGTCATTCCAAAGTAGAGGGACCAGACAAAACTGGAAATGACTTAGCTGATCAGCTGGCCAAAACCGGGGCCATCCAAGGGGATCTAATAGAAATAGAGTCCCTGTTGGGGGAAATCCAGGTCACTGCTATCACTAGGTCCCAGACAAATGCTCACAATGATCTTTCAACTGCACAATGGAGTAAGGAGACCCCTGATGCTGATTTAATTACAGCTCAGAAGGGGGATCCAATTATTGGTAAGTTTTACCAACACCTTGAGGACCCTGGGAACTTTCCCCTGATGGATACCGATTACATTGGGAAAGAGGACCTAAGAGTGTTGATGAAATCTCCAAAAATGTTCCGAATCCAAGACGGTTTGTTGGTAAGGAAATCCCAAGCTGGCCATGATCAGTGGGTGGTTCCTACCTCATTCCGAAGCCTGATGTTAAGTCACGCCCATGATGCGGCCACCGCCGGTCATAGGGGGTTTCACACAACACTGGAAATCTTAAGAGAGGTTGCATACTAGCCACACATGGGGCAGGACCTCGACCAATACTTGAAGGGGTGTCTTGTGTGTGCACAATTTCAGCCATCATCCCTCACGCACCGTGCGCCTCTCCAAAAGAGGGGGATGACACTGCCATGGTCAGATTTGCAAATCGACTTTGTAGGCCCTGTGATTTGCTCGTCTAGAGGAAACAAGTACATGTTGACTGTTACATGCTTGTTTACCAAGTGGGTGGAATGTCTCCCAGCCCCAAACTGCAAGGCAGAAACAGCAGCTGCCCTGATGATTAACCACATCTTTTCCCGTTTTGGTCTACCTCAAAGGATTGAGTCAGACAGGGGTAGCCACTTCACCAGTGAAGTAATGACAAAGATGTGGAAGATACTGGGGGTTAAAAGGAAGCTACACATTGCTTACAGGCCAGCTTCTTCTGGAGCAGTGGAGAGATACAACCGAACCATTGTGAGCATATTAAAGAAGTTTGTGGCAGATTCTGGGCCAAGTTGGGATATCCGATTACCTCTGGTCCTAATGGCCATCAGATCTACCCCTTCATCTGCAACCAAAATGTCACCATTTGAGTTGATGACTGGACGCAAGATGGTGCTTCCCCAGCATTTGCTCTACAGACCCAAGAGCAAACATTGATAAATGCCACCACAACTCATGAGTATGTGGAGAATTTAAGGAAACACCTTCAACATGCTTTTGCCTATGCTCAGCGGAATCTAGAAAGATCAGCCGAGAGTATGAAGACCCACTCTGACCTGAAAACTTCCAGGAAGGAATATCAGGTGGGAGACCGGGTCTATTTATACAACTTCCAAAGAAACCAGGCAAGACAGCGAAAATGTTTGCCTACATGGAAGGGACCCTTTGAGATGATAGACAAGATCTCCCCTGTGGCCTACAAGATCCGCATCCCCAAAGGCGGTTTGGCAGAGGGGGAAGACAAGTGGGTCCACATAAACCAGTTGAAGTGTTGCCATCCCAGGCACACTTTGCAGCAACTGGAGGAGTCCTCTGTAATTCCAGAGGGTACCACTCCAGAGTAATTCAATTCCAACCCTAAAATATCCTACATATAGCCTATCAAATTCTGTGTTTCTCAAGTTTATGTGTTCCTGTCGCTTAATTTAAAACAATGTGCATGTTCATATCTGTTGAGTTCTAAAATATATATGCCACCCCACTGTATCAATGGTGGGGGAGAAATGTCCATGAATAGGTATTGCCGCTTTTCCTTTGTCATCCTAGGAGAAAGAAAACCTGGAGACTGGCCAAGGAGGACGATCCGGAGACCGGGAGCAGAGAACCAAGGGGCCCGGGGTACCGCCCAATATTCCCATCAGGACCGGCGAGGAGAACCGATCGATCAGTACCGGATGGAGGAAAAGATGCTGAACTGTGCCATTTGCAGAATTGGAAGAAGATTATGCGGACATACCAGTGCGTGGGTCAAAACCTTCTGTGCACCCGACTCCCCATCGACTCAAATTCAAAGGGCAGTCGCGTGGGGGGGCCTTGCTGGGTGTCCTGACCCACGTTTGAGCTATCATGCTGCAACATTTGGTGCTGTGGGCTTAGAAAATCCAAGATGGCCAAAAAGCCCACATGTGCGCCAGAATCCAGGAGAACCACGCAGTTTGTGCGTACACCAAAATGGCTGTCTAACTTGCCACCCACCAGTGCGAGCATGATGGGCCAGGGTGCCATGAGTGGAATGGGTGCCAAAGGTAAAACAGCAGCACCTGTTAGCTCAAAAACGCTTTAAAATTACCTTTGGTTTCTCTGAATGCCAGCTCAAAATGCCTATTTTCAAACATTGCAACACATCCAAAAATCTCACTGAACACCAGCGGACATCTGGCAGAATGAAGTATGTGTGCATACAAAATCTGGGAAGATGAAGAGCCCAAAACAATGTTCATATCAAAACTGGCAGAGCTATGCATGTCAGCAGCCTAACTGAAACTGGATTAAAACCACCAAAATCGAAATGATTTATAAATTAACTGAGTGACCTACTTTTGAGTGTCGCATAGTTTGTAACTGTTAAAATGTCATTGCTTTGAACTTAGAATCAGCATTATAGCTGCATATGTAAAAATTGTATTGACTTAAACTGGGGAACAAAAAATGACATGTAGCTAAAAACTGGCTTAAAGAGATTCCAATTCTGCCTGACAGGTTCCCAGGCCTGGCTGCATTCTGTTGCCCCTGCCAAAAAGAGGTCACACACTCTCTGATTGAATTACCAGGGGACTGCAAGAAACTAAACAAAGGGCCCAGGCAGATGGTTTATTTGGGGGGGCCTAAATGGCTTCCTTTTGAACAAAGCCCTTCCTTGACTCAGGCAGATGTTATATTGGGGGCGTCGTAAAACTGGCTTCCTCTTGGCAGAAACGGGGAGGGGCAGCCCCCTCTGAGGACAGGCTGAGCTTAAAGAAAGTGGATACACTGGTTTCTCCACCATGTGACCTGGGAAGAAACACCCCTGTTGGCCAGAATATGATTTTAAGAAAGATGTATATCTCATGGTGCGGACTAGTCAAAATTATCTAAATGATACCATAATTCTTGTGATTTTTCTGCCCACATTTTAAGAGGTTTTAGGACCCGGTGGTATGATCTGGGGGTTTACGAGCGGAAAAGAGGCTGTTACTCTAAATGTATGCATGTTAAAAATCTGACACTTCCTTATCTAAATGCCCACATGCCTTGCACACAATTGTATAAATGTGGAGAAAAATCTGATATGGGGAAAGCTACTAAAAAGCGCAAAATGTTGCCATTTCTGAATGCAAGCCCCCAGGAAGAGCAGAGTTTGAACAGAGTATACCTCATGTGATATGTGATGGGTGCATGTAATTTTAAACAACTGTGTATCTGTGCAATATGTATTTGGGTCAAATATAGATTTATGTGCAATTTGACAGGGGAGTGTCCTTTCTGCAGGCCATAAAACAGCATCACCATGACTCACATTTCCTTTCCCCTATCAAGGAAGAGATAAAAGCTTGACCAATGATCAGTTGAGAGAGGGGCTGGCTTAGTGATGCTGCGCACACACCCACTTTCAAAAGACATAAAAAGAGCCACTGGAAGCTAGAGAGGAGATTCAAATCCAGTTGCTGCGGAGCGTTTTGCCGGACCACACAACATCCAGAAGATACCAGTTCCAGACTGACTCCAGCTACATACTCCAGAACCTAGAACTTATACTTTAGAACCTAAATCAGAGGCCTAAAACCACCAGTTGAGTTCTCTGCAGCAGGCCTCAAATCATTGCAAGCTACTCACAGCTGGGCGAGCTGCTTGAATCCCTTGCCAAGAACTTTTGCCAGGACCAGTGCAGAGATCCAGGAGCCGTGCAGAGACCGCTGTATCCGGACAGACCAGACCAGTGCCAGACCAGACCAGACTGTGCAGAACCGCAGACCCAGAGACCAGATCGCTGTGAAGTGCCGCTAGCCTGATTGATCAGATCCGTGACGAGGTCCAGTCCTTCCAAAATATATTGTGAGTACTTAGGTCAGATTGTGACAGAAATTAGCTCTTAGTTTAAAATAATCTAGTCCAAACTATTTTAATCTAACCAGAACTGCCTCCTAGAAGTTGTCACTTGTCATTTTGTAAAGCTGCACCACTGTCACTTGTCAATTCTGCAGCTGCATAGCTGTCACTTGTCAATTTGAGTTACTTTAAATCCAAAAAACGACCTTTACAGAATCGTTCATATCTCTGGAACCGTTTGGGCTACGAACTTGGTTTAACTTTCCTTTGAAAGCTTAGAATCTAAGCTTTCCAACAAGCCTAGAACCGTCTTCCTATATACTTTTTCTTCAATCGCGATTCATGCACTCGCGAATTTTACCGCGATTTGCGATTTGGTTCAAAATCCAGCCACGTGTAAAGATAGCAGCTTTTTGCTTTCCTTTGCTAAACATTTGTTTGCCTCTTCATAACCATCCCTGAACCATTGCTAAAGTGAGCCTGAGCTCATCCCAAGTATCTCTCACTCACCCTGAACCTTCTAAAGGGAATTAAAAGCATTTTCAGCATATTTTTCATCCATTGCCTTCACATTTAAAAAGCACTTGGGCCTGTGTTTTAAAACTCATATCGGTTTTCTCTAAGCTTGCTGGGGGGGAACTGAATTTCGTATTGTATTTGATTGCATTCCTGAGAACTGTGTGCTCTCCTCTTCATCTCCGTACATTGCATAAAGGGGGGGGTGAATTGTCAAAGAAAAGTGATTGCTTGTTTTGTTGAAATCATATCAAGTATTTCTGTACTGCATTTTATTCCTCATTGCTTTTCCCTTGAAATCATAAAAGTATTTTTGCTACTTTATCCATCCTACACCAACTCCTCATTGATTATAAAGAAGTGTGCTAGTGTCAGATTATCCATTGTTGATTAACATTATATTTATAAGGGCGATATCGATTATTAATTTATTATAAAAGCGTGGTATCTAAATTTTGTCTTATTTCTCCAATAAACCTTTTAAACTTGCAAAACAGAACTACTTCTTGGCTCAGTGGGGTCAGGGGGATTCTAAGAGAGGGGTGTTATATAGGGGTAGTCATCCAGAACTCATGAACTGAACATAAAGATATATCAATGAGGGTTTCCATTCAGTACCCCAGACTAGGCATTGACTTAGCTGTAGTGTTGAATTGAATCTTCTTACAATGCACATGTCCTCCATAGCAAGAACCCTTGTCAATTCTGGCCTTGTTGGTTAACAGTGTCTGGAGTAATCTCGACTCCATAACAAACAAAGGACAACTTTTTTTCATATTTGAGGGGATACGTGCATTGAAGTTACTAACCAACAATATTTCACATTTACTACCATGAGACGTAATTACATTGGATACAGTAGTGATCCTGTATTTTTATGTTAATAATCTGAAGGGTCGTATATGTTAATGATGAGTCGGTTCACTGCACCGCCATTGCCTAAAGGTCCAGAAACCAAGGCAGCCAAAATACACCCAGAATCAACACATAGACTAATAATACTAGGCGGGGAAGAGCAGCTAATAATGAGCCCACACTAAAGCTGACCAAACCTGCATTTGACGAGTAAAGATTGTAGTGAAACTTCCACCATCAACCATGTTTCCTGAAGCACTATGACCGAGAACAGACATTGTTTTTTTTAAATATTCTCCTCGAAGAAATGTGAGTTGCCCCACGTATTCCATGACAGAACAGTTAGACCCGGGTCAGGGGCATTTCAGGTAGGAAGCCTGCCAGTCACAACCAATCAGCTTCTGAAGTTGCATTCTGTTGTTCAGGCACATATAACAATTCGCCAGCTCATGTTCCATCATGGTTTGCAGCTATTCCAAAAGTATTTGTCAGTGTGGGAGTAAAGATTGATTGATACAAGAACTCCTCATTTGCCCATACCTAGGCGTTCTGCTCAAAGCTTGTCGAGGTGCAGCGAGGTTAACAATGACACACTCGTAGCCCTGTCTATAATAATCAACCTCGTTCTGAAAGACAATATCTATTGTTGCGTTTAAATAGAATTCGACTACAATAGTGGGAATTTCTCCATGGGCTGGGATCTAAACTAATTTAATGTCATCCAATGAAATAACACGAAATTGTGGAATATGTTGACATCATTTTAAGAAAGTTGATCAATTAAGTAAAATCACACTGGAGTGGTGAAACAGGCTCTGTATTTTAAGAGCCATTTCATGTTATTGCCAATACTCCCATGTATTGTTATCATTTGCATTACAAATAACTTGCATAGTTTGATATTTCCTTTTACAAGTAGCCTGTGCAGTTTGGGCTCTCACATTATTAGTTGGACCATTTCCTACTAAACAAGATGAAGTATGAATATCATCATGTAAGCAGACAGCATCTCGAACCGTGTTTCGAGTGGGGCTGTACAAGTTGGATACCAACACCATAGCCATTAATGTACGTATGTCCTGTAGTCTTTGTTTTAGCTGTGTTTTTTAATGGTTGCTTGTTACATTTGGGTTGTCCCACGATTGTTTCTGAGCACACCTCAAGCGATGCTTGCCAACATTAACCTGCTGTGGTGCAAAAGTCACATGGCAGCGTGTTCTTTTATTTTTACCATTATTAGGGGCTGGCCACTTAGTAGGCTCAATGGTGTTATAGTATACACTGTTAATTCAATTGTGATCATTTTTAAAAATAATGCTTGGGGGACTCAAGTGAACCACTGTGTTACCACCATTGTTGTTAACTGTAGCTGTCGAAGTTTCAATGGCCAGCTTCTCACAGAAGGAAGGAAGGATAAAATTTGAGACAACGTAGCAAAATGTTCATTAGTAGTTGTCATGATTATATCACGTTTTTCCATCATTTTTTTCAAATATGCAACAGGCGGTAGACATTGGGTGCAAGAAGAATCTAAGTGCACACTACCATTACTAAAGGAATATGCCCCGAGTGGCGGGGACATTACCGACTCATGTAATGCCCCGGGGCCCATAGTTATAGGCCCGAGCGAAGCGAAAACGCAAGAACTGCATGACCAGGACACTAAAAGCTTTTTTTTGTAACAAAAAAAAAACAAAGATAAAGAAAATGGCCGCCGGGAAAGGGAAAACTGAGTCTGTTTTCCCTTTCCATGGCGGACATCGGGAGTGGACGTGCTGGAAACAGAAGCGTTCCAAACACGTCCGCTCCCGAAAAAAAAGGAGGTAGGTGGATTTGTGAAGGTTGAAGGGAGGGGAAGGGGAAAAAAAGAAAGATAAAGAAAAACGTACCACAGTCTCCGGCGGTGGGCTATGGAAGCCTCCAGCCGTGTGGAGGCTCGGAGCAGGGATGGCCCCGCTCCGAGTCTCCACACGCCTGGAGGCTGCCATCATCCCCCACCGGGGACTAATGGATAGAAGGTAAGTTGGGTGGGGAGGGCTGGGAGGTGGGAGGAGGGAGGAAAGGGCTGACAAAAAAAAATAAAAGCCTTACCTGAGTCCCCCGCGGGGGGCAAAGGCAGCCTCTCAGCCGTGGGGAGGATCGGAGCGGGGATGGCCCCACTTCAGGCCTCTCATTGGCTGAGGGTCTGCCACGCCCCCCAGCAAGAACAAGGCGGCTGGAATCACGGCCGAGAATCAAAGGATTCTCCGCCCGGTAATGCCTTGCGAGGCCCAATCAGAATGGTTCTTTCATTCTGATTGTGCCCTCGCCGGGTACTAATGGAAGATATATGAGGTATCGCCATGCCTTCAGTTGCAGTAACAAATTAGGTCTGGCTATCAAGATACAAGATAGTCCTGGGTTTTCACCACCATGATGAACCTGCACTTGCACAGACCCGTCTTTAATTGGGGTGGCACGACAAGGTGAATAAGTAATATTAGGTGCCTGTTGTCCATCAGTAGATGCAATAGCAGAAACAGATGTGAGCACTTGAGAATCAGTTAAGTCATCAGGAGGTATTGGCAACAGCAGGTTATTAAGCTGCGCAATCATTTGAGCCAAGACCACTCAGGGAGGAAGAAAATTGTAAGTCGATAGACAGCGGCAAATAAGTTTCACTGTGTGAGTACGTAGGAAATAATCGAGTGATCTTTGGTGGCACGGTGTTAGACACACCGGCAGCGCTTCAATGATTTTAGGAAAAACATGTTTTAGGATTTTGAAGTTCATAGATGTGCTCAGGGCTAGACACAGTCACAGATACAACCGAGTCTGCCACAGTTTCTGTATTTATCGCCTGTTCAGGTCTGCTGCCCGCAGTAGACTCCATACCAAAAGCAGGGTAACTCGCAAGATGGCCAGACATTGCCGCACAGTCGGATGACGATGTAACGTCAATGTGCTTTGCACGCTTCGCACACGTTGCATGTGTCGCTGTCGTGCCTCTGACGCAACGCTTCAGCGACTCTGCTGATTTAAATACTTCAGGCCACAACTCAAAGGCCAATTAGAACCTACTGTCATCACACATGAATTTGGAGGATTAGGTCCAGCAATAGCAATAGATGGGAAGAAGCAGTTAAGCAGCCATTTAACAAAGGAATTATTTGTAACTATAACTGATCAGGATGCTCAAAAACTATCTCAGCAAAGGTAAGTCATAAGCTCTATAAACAAAAACATTTTTAATCCACAGGAAGAAAATAATGCATTACAATGTATCCAATAATGGAGCTTAAACAATGTCAAAATAGTACGGTCCATAAAGTGCATAGTGCTACAAACAGTAATTTGATATTAACTTCCATCACAACAATTGTGACCACATGAGTGATTTATTTACATGATAAGCTAAAGTTCCAAGTGCACAAAGTGAATGAGCACTTTCTAAAGAGGCCTGTGTCCAAACTGTTAAAATGTAGCTTTCTCACTCCAATAAATCTGATAATTTGAAGAAGACTATTGGCATCGTACATTTTGCAAAAATGAACGTTTAAGAAGTCTACTTGTCGAGACAACAATGGGACTCTCATGTTGTATTCAAACACTTTTGAGCACAATGAGTTCTAACTGAATGAAAACTCAATAACTAGTCTCAACATTATAAAGCTCAACTTTGTAGAGATATGTCTTCTTCAGGACTTAATAACACCATCTATAAACAATATAAACGTTTGTTTTAAAAGGTGTGTGACCCACATCTACCTGCTATTTTGATTATTACTGTATAAAAAGACCAATCTTACCCACATTGTAGAAAACTCTTGTTTCAATGCTTGGTCCCATGGCACTTAGTTGACTGGGAAGACACAACACAGAAAATATGGTATTGAATACATCTACCATGTCCCAAGATAAACACTATTGCCACCAAAATATAAGACCTGCACTCACTTGTCTGTTATCCTGTCAAGTTCTGTCCATGAGCGTTGTGTATCCATCATGTTATGTCTCTGAAACAAGACACCAAAATATATAATGCATTCACAAAAACAATGTGGTTGGAGGAGCACTATGAACTTCCATGCATATTATTCATCGTCTTACCTGGTAATACTGTGACTAATGTGTGTGCTCCAACTGACTAGCGACTCTGCGCTGCATAATGGGGTTTAAATGAAAAAAATATTTCGCCCTCTAATTAGGGCATATGTTCAATGTGAGAATTCCTCACGAAAACAGTTACTCTCCGAAGTGGGCATACAATGTAAGCAATGGTATTCCTCCCAATAAATGTAGTGAATTAACAATAGAAATGCAAAAGTGTCATGGCGTTTGCTAAGTTGTGACGTAAACTACGTCCAATTTACATGTTTGAACTTGAGAACAACAATAAGAGCGACCTCAACCGCTCACCCTAACTCATTGTGTGAAGTTCAAACCATTTAAATCATCTTAAAGAGGACATTTCACTCACATCAAGGAAATAAAAAATCATATGCAGCCCACTCCTCCTTTTCATAGAGGTCATAATTGATATTCTGTAAATTATACATCCAAAATTCTTCTCTGCGTGCAAATCTTTCTTCCACTGTTTAACTGTCTATAGCTGAAGTCTTATCAATAACCCACCATTATAGATCATCTGCACTTTGTCCCATCGTCACAAAATGGTTCACTAGTGGTGCTGAAAGTGTTGGTGTACGAATCTTATAACAATTTTCTGTGATAAGCGGTCAAATTTGTCTCAAAGTTCTTCCAACATACCAATGGTGACACAGGCATTCAACAAGAGTAAATTGTGTTATTGATTTTGCAAGTGAAGTTGAAGTTTAATATCCATTCGTTCTCTCTTAATCTGAAGCTATGTTTCAATGACGTGAATTGGCAGAGACAGACGTTTCCCCTTTGGAAATGTCCTTTGATGGGAGATTGCCCCAGAAATGAGCTCAAATTCAGTGGGGGTCAGCCAAAGTTGCTATCTGCAGTAATCAATGATTGTCTAATAGTTTAATTGATTTTAATGTACAGGCCTCCAGAATTGAAAATATGCTGTGCTCATGCCCTAAGCAATAACAGAGCTATTAGCATATAATTCTGAACTCTTTGTCCTGAGTGACATATTAACCTTACCTGATTCTCTCAATGATCTGAGGCAGTTGGTCTTGGTTAACTATCATTTGCCTCAAGCAGGTCACACTATTGACAACAATATCTGACCCGTACCGGAAGTGTTTCTTCACTGTTCCCCCATTCTTACTAAACATTGCTTGAATATTTTCTCTTGGAAACTAGTCACTAAAAAATCAGTAGCAAATAACATATTATCCTTACGGATAACGACCCAATAATAATCAGACCCAACCATCTTGCTTTCTACATTTGAAGAATGTACACTATGCCTATGAAAAATAACGAACAAGAAACCTGGTCATGAAAGCCCAACATTGAACACACAGCAGCTTAATATCACGTGGAATACTATGAAGAAATGTTTGCAAACCTACACCTCAGATTTGAGGATTCTGTGTCGGAGATATCATGGGGTAAACTAAAGCTCAAACTTGAAACATAAATTAAGGCCTACTTTGATCATAGGATTGACAGTGTGCCTTACCAATAGAAATAACTTTTTGATAATCAAAGACTAAGGTAACCCTCTTTTATCCGCAACATCATTGCATAACCACCTCTAATTTCGAAACTTCAAGTGTTTTCCTCCAGCGGTTGGATGCAGTTCAAGCAGAGATTGCATGCTATGTAGACCAAAATAATTTGGTTATATCCATCTCATCCAGAAAAGCCACTGTTTGCCAACCCTATATGGCTAACTTTGCAAACTAGAGGACATTATTTTGCTGATTTATTTGTCAAAGTGCTCAGGCTTCTAATGATGTATTTCTTCTTAATATCACTAAAACAATGGTACTCTTATTTATAATGGAGATTTATACGTTTATTAATTTCTCTATCATCCTTGCAGTAGTTTCTAATGCATAAACAAATGTGGTAAAATCGCTGTGAAAAAACGTTTCTTTGGACCTTGCTGAACTGGGTATTTTCAGAGCTGGTTCACATCTTCTATAATGCAGTGCACAATAAATATATTGCATAATGGTTTAATGTATGCATCATATTCTCCATACTGGATGCACACTCCAAAGCTGAAAAACCTTCCCACATTCATCTCCATAATGAGCCAATAAAAAAGTGTGAAAACATCTGACATCAATCAGTGAACAAAATAATCGAACAGCCATACATCGAAAAAGGACATACAAAATGCATCCTAAAAGTCATATCTGTTCATGGAATCACGATCATTCTTACATTAATCATCTTATATTCGTCAGAATAATATATTCATGAATTTATCAAACAACTATTTGATCTAGACTGTATAGTGATCTATAAGCGTTGTGATCTATCTAATCTCTTTAAAGTCTGAACATAAGATGATTTTTTTCTGGACATCTGAGAAACAGTCCACACCAATTAGTGCAAAACCAAACTAAATGTCTACCTCCTCACCTCCGAGTAACCCTCTGAATGTGTTCCCATCTGCCTTCTAGCTAACATGTTTCCCTTGTTTCTGAAATTTCTCTGCCCTCACTTTGTCTGCCTCCAATTTAGCCCTTCATCCATCGTGATCCAATCCCTAACACAGCTGGCCGTGCTGCCTACCTACACTTAATCATCTCTAATGTTGATTGACATTAATCTATGTAAATACACCCATGTATGGTCCCCGGGGACTGTTCCATTTACTCACCTCCAGAACCTGTTCAGGATGTCACTCAAACTCAACCTGATGTAGGAAGCTCACTGTTTCCCGCCAAATCTGATTTCTTATGTATTGCATGTACTTTATTTATATATATTCAAGGAAAAAACTTTAGTTGCAAGGACGTTAAAGTGATAACTTAACATAACAAAACCCTGAAATTCACCTAAAGCCACCTTAACTTCATGCCCCATGTTGTGCAGGCTATGACCACAATGATGACCTCACAGATCAGTGAAATGCGTTATAGATTACTACAACACTCACAGCAGAGCTCTAAATTTGTCATTTTTTACACTGTGTCAGTGTGACATGTACAATGTCTGTTATGCACTATGACCATTTCAGGAGGCCACCAAGAGGTTCATCCATCACAATGAGGTTCTTCCATCGTGTACCTGTTTGAGCTCAATCTGACAAACACAGCCGGGTGCCTTGGCATTTGATGTCAATGTGGCACAGCTGGTGAGAGACGTGCTTCCAAACTTGCATGTGATATACAGGTAGTTGAATTCTAAAGTTAGCATTACGAATATGTCTGTTTGAGACTACAATTCACAATAAAAGTGCTGATATGCATCTGCTTGTGTCGGGGAAGGTGGACTTGAAAGACACATCTCAAGGAGAAGATACTGTGCAAATGTGCAAGGATGCTTTACTGAAGCACTTGTGGCATCAATTAGAGAAAGAACACTGACAGCAGAAAGAACATCAAGCCACCCAAATGTTCCCAGCTCCACCAGGAATGTCAATCTCAAGATTGATGGTATCACTGGGCAGTACATCACTGACAAATGCTAAAATATTTCTGAGCACTGCAGGTATAGGCTAATGGGTGGAGATGCTGTGGGACGCCATCCCCTTTGACTCATGCATCTTGAATACATATGGGCCATCAACAGAAGCAGTCAGTAAACCATTAGCTTCACAAATGCGTGATCCCCATCTACCTGACTTTTCACACTTGAGAAGCAAAAAAGACCTAGAAGAGTATAACAAAAGCAAACACTGTGTCTGGCCAATGGCACGAGTTGCAGTAAAATTCATATTTCCCACCACACGTGGGCTGTCTGACAAAGGTTTTGGTGTAGCTGAATATATGTTCTCTAAACACCAGAGATAGCAAATGTTGAATGAACGGCATTTCAAATAACCAATGCACCAGCTCAGAGGATGATGATGTTCATGATTTTTTAACCGGTTCAAGGCAGACACGAAAAATTATTTTCATGCTGTATACGGTTGTGAAGTGGATAGCTGCAGCAGTGACTAATCAGCCATGACAAGTAGCCTACTATTACATGCAATTGCATATTATGCAAGCAATTGCTTTAAATATGAGTATTGCCTCTAAATCACAAACACCACACAGTGCAGCCATCCATGAATGTTCTTGGGTCCCCGGGTTGTCTTCCAGGATGTAGCCAGACACTAAATTAATCAGGTCCTCTCCCTGGGTGTAGTACTACCAACTATAGTTCCAAGGTTCTCTCCCAGGGCACTGCCACCCCTTTATGATCTTGAATGTTTTCACAGAACACAGATACCCTTAACAATGAATTGGTTCTCTTACAAGCAATAGCCATTCTGTGAAGTTCTTGGGTTCTCTCACAGTGCACATCTAACCACTAAAGATCTCTGGAGCTCTTAATTGGCTCAGCCACCCCTGAGATGCTCAGATTCTCCCATGGGGCATAACCACCCACTAAGGTGTTTAGGTATAATCATGGGACAGAGACCTGGCTACATGAAGCATCAGGCCCCACCATCACCTTAGGCATGTCAGAAGGCTACTCCATCCTTAGGCAAGACAGACCAACAAAATCAGGAGGGGGGTTGCCTTAATCTATAAAGACATCCATCATATCAGACCCACAACCCGCACATGGGAAGGGAGTGCAGATATACTCTCGGCCAAACTACCTCTCTCACACAACAACACCATTAACATCCACATCATCTACCGGCCCCCAGGGCTCCGAGCTGACTTTCAAGGGCAAATCACCCACATTCTCAGCGAAAACCTTAAAAAATCCACCAAAACCTAACTCCTAGGTGATCTCAATCTAGGCTTTAGAGACCACAAGGACAAAACAGCAATCTCCTTCCTTAAGGACCTCTCCAACCGAGACTTCACACAAAAAATTGTGTCGCCCACCCACACCAAAGGCAGAACTCTAGATTGGCTGGCTGACCATAACTGCAACACCTCTATGACATCAAACACATTCCTCCCATGGACATATCACAGCTGCATACAATTCTCTATCCCCACGATACCTACCAAAAAATCATTAGTACATAAATCTGCCATCCTATCCAGAAGCTCCAAAAAATTAACTGCAGACAATTTACGCCCCTTCTCAACACCCTTGCCTCACCCCACCCTTCGCACAAGCTCCTAACATTCTAGCAGACATTCTCAAGGATACGCTCACGAATGCTATAAACTCCATTGCTCCTCTAGAGGAAAAAAAAGAAAAAAGTCCTTCCATACCAACACATGGTTCACAGAGGACCTCGATGCTCGGCATAACTACAAGCGCCAAGCTCTCAAAACTGTCAGGCAAGCCCATGCAACATTATCAAAGATTTATTCAAAGACATGGCAAAAAAATACAAAACTGCCATCTTGAATGCCAAATCTGAGTCATACAACCGTCGTAAATCAGACGCTAAGTCCCACTCAAGAGAACTCTTCTCCATCTTCAAAGAGCTCACAGTGCCTCACACTTCCACTGATGAGATCATTAAGGATGAAGCCTGGTGCAACAGTATCCAAGCCGCCATGCTCACCAAAATAGACCTCCTACAAAACAAAATCCTTGACCACTACAATATCCTGCCGAAACAGAGTCAGCACTCATACCCTCAATCCTCTAGCAAACCAACAATATCCCTAAATTTGCCTTTAACGAAGATACAGAATGAGAAGTCCTGGACATTCTGAAACATCTGAAACCATCGACCTGCAAAGGCGATACTTGCCCCCCGAGGTTAATCAAGGTCTGCGCTGAACAACTTGCCCCACTCATTACCGCATTCATTAATGCCTCCTTCAAGACCTGCTCGGTCACAGACAGTCTCAAAGAAGCTTGGGTCCACCCACTTCTAAAAAAAGCCAACTCTCGACCCCTCAGTGCCCAACAACAACAGACCCATAACGACCGTCCCTTTCCTCCTCAAGATTTTAGATAAAGTGGCACAGAGCCAAATCCAACTATACCTTGAAACAAACTCCATCCTAGGCACCAGACAGTCAGGTTTCCGCAAAGGTCATGGAAAAGAGACTGCTCTGCTGGACCTTAAAAACCAAATAACCAAGATACTGGGCACAGGTAAACCCTCCCTTCTACTTCTCCTTGACCTCTCAGCGGCGTTCAACCTAGTGGACCACAAGACCCTCACTTCACACCTCTCCCACCATGCACATTTCTCTGAACAAGCCATCTCCTGGATAATCATTTCTAGGCCATGAAAGACTTTTCTAACACATCCAATGCAACACCATCCACAATACACTGCAGTGTCCCTCAAGGCTCTTGTACAGCACTTACGCTGTACAACCTATTCACTAAACCCATTTTCGATAAACTGGATGCACTTGGGATTGCCTTCACCAACTACGCAGACTACACCCAAGTGCTCCTCCCTCTAACTGGCTCTTGCCACAAAGCTACCCTGGCTCTCAAACATATATACACCACCATTCAAGCCTGCATGACCACTAACGGCCTATGTCTTAACGGGGATAAGACTGAAATCCTGATCCTCGGACAAAAATCTACACTGGCCAAACTAGATAGTCTTTATGCCAATTTCAACATCGACAATTGAACTATCCCAGTCCTATCTTCTGTGAAAATGCTAGGGGTCTACATTGGTGCAACTTTGTCCATGGACAAACAAGTCAGTCCATTGTCTCAGCTTCTGAACTAAGCACCAAATTCATCAACACCATCAAACCATTCCTCACTAAAGAAAACTGTCTTTCAATAGCAAGAGCTACCATAGGTACTAAACTTGTAACACACTCCTAGCTGGCACCTCTGAAAAAAAGCCTTAACAAAATTCAAATCACTCAAAATAACGCTCTGAGAGCAGCCTTAAGCATCTCTAAAAGGGACTACATCTCAGTTGCAAGACAAACTGCTCATTGGCTCCCTGTCAAAGAACGCATCACCTTCAAGGTTTTGACTACTACCCACAAATGTATCCATCACACTGCACCATCATACATCTCAGACACTATCCTCAGACCTACCTCATCCAGACCGACCAGACTTTGCTACACCTACCAACTCACTGTACCTCGCATCAACAAGACTACAGCAGGAGGGCGGGGCTTCCCATACATAGCTCCCAGACTCTGGAACAACCTCCCCCACGCTCTAAGAGCAGAATGCTCCCTCACAGCGTTTAGAAAAAAGCTCAAAACCTCTCTCTTTAACTAAACTTCCTCTACTTACAGCCAAACATACACACATTGACAATTTTGCTATTGTCTAACCCTGCATGCTGTATTCCTCTATGTTGTTACTAAATTGTGCTATTTCTGTAACCAGCACTATTTCTGTAACCAGCGCCACAATGCCTCAGGGCTGATCCTGTGCGCTTAACAAATACGAATAAATAAATAAATGGGGATCAGCCAACCACCAAACATTTTGGATTCTTCCACAGAACATGGCCCCCCGTAAAGTTCTCAAACTCTTCCACATAGTGTTTCCTAATGTTCTCCATCTCTTGCACATACCACAACCACTCATGTATGTGGGAAGTCAACCTGCGAGGCCAGTCCTTCAGACATAACCACATCACCCCACTGCAGCAACTTATATTAGACCCACACCCAGAACCATGTGGTCTGAGTGGGTTGGCATAGTGTTCCTTTGGGCACCACATATGCCTCAGTTGACCACAACACAGTGGCAGGCACATAAAGAGGCACCTTTTCCACTACCTCTACATACCCTTCCCTCCCCTTAGGTAGTTCCACAACATACCACAGAACCTTCACAGACTGGTTTGTCTCCTGAGTCTTCTCCTGACACACTTCCCAGCATCCTGGGCACTCACACATAGTGGGTGGTGATCACCTCCTCCATTTCCTAAAGCTGCCCTTTAGTGTTCCTTCAAGGTGCTTGCTGTGTACAACCCCTTCTCCCAATGTTGGCAAAAGACCTTCTGAAACTCCAATGACCATGCCTCTATGGGGGCTTTCAATAGAGTTCCTGCCTCTCCATTCTCTTTCAGGATCTCCACTGAAGTGGGAGAATGGAAGAACAGGCTCCCGCCATTCCCCTCTCGCGCTTGGCCTAGAGGATCACGGCCTAGACACCCGCCACGAGAGGAGTTTGCCTATCTACCAGACGACCAAATACCCTGGTACAGGAACATACGGATGTGCCCACCTACCTGCCCAGCAGCCCGCCCTGCCCATGCCGACACCTGCGGCATGGATCAACTCGACTAAACCTACACGTCGTTAGAGATGCCATGACGACCTAGCCAACGGTCAGCACACCTGTGCAAACATGCACACCGGACACTCCCACACCAATCCACACGAAGAACATACTCAGTGCTATGACGTAGGCGACAGACATACCCACGGACGTGCATCTTTATTATTTTCCACATAGGCTCTCAAAATGCAGAAACGCAAGAAGCATTATGAACTTATCTAAAAAGGCTTGCTCACGCTTCTTCTAAGAACCATGTACCATAATGAAGAATATAACGGAGACACGATACTGAGGATAGAGCAATATGATACCGTAACCTAAAGCGATCTGCATCAAACAGTTCCACCTATGCACCAGGCCCAAGTAGGCCGCAAGCAAAAGCTTCCATGAACATTGAATGAGCAAGAGCTCGGTTGCTGACCCTGCAGAATGAGCCCGGCGAAAGCACACAGCCAAGGGCACGATGTTGCAATCTCGCACGCCGCAAGCCGACGCCAAGGTCGCACCTGCAAGATAAACCAGGCACACAGTGGGAAAAACAATATTAATTGTGCTGAATTTTGCCTCAAACACGGTCCCACCTCACGTGACAAAGCCAAACCTGACAGGATGCCAAGCCCAGGAGGAAGGAGACGCCTGAATCCCACGTTTCAAGACACAGGCAGATACAATTAATAGACTCATTGGACATCTGCAGCAGTGGGAGTAGTCGACCTCCCAACATATGAATAAATCCTCACATTGTTTACACCTACCCATAGTAAAACATTGTTGCAAATGACAGGTGCACCGCGAGCTGGGAACAGCGATAGTCCCAGACTGGGAGGCTCGCGAGCGGACCAATCAGAACATGGGGCTCTTATCACTGACTCCATTAACATTGACCAGTCCTCAGAGGTCTTCATGTAACAATTTTCATGTATCAAATTGAAGGGACAGCCCAAGTATATCACCTGACTAACCCTCAACCACTAACACCGTTCTCTATATGTATGCTATACTAACCCTACCACTCGAGTAACCAATCCAGAGTGGAAATAGGTTTTTTGCTAAAACTTTCTAAGGTGACCCAAGTAGCGCGTCATACTAAGGTAAAAAGGGCCTGCGAGCCCCACGATTGTGTGTGTGTCAGGACGGACGTGTACGATCCTTGACCCATCCCTGCCGTTTTGTCTAATAAACAGCAGAATCACCTTGCTTCTTGCGTGTGTCTCATACTCTATCTCTTTTGGGATATACGGTAGGAGTTGGGGCCTCCCTGCCCGGAGGTCTACGGACGGCCCGGCCGACCCCGGCAGAATTTCCCCCCTGACAAGTTGGAGGCACTGCTGAGATCTGTTTAAGATCTGCTTTTTTATTTTTCCAGGTACTCCCGTTGCGAGGAGGCCCGGCGGCGCGGCCCACTCTGCCGTTGCCCCCTTCTAAGGACTACAGGACCATCGCGGAACTGCGAGAAGACCGGACAGCGCAATCCGGATATTGGCCTTCGGGAGCCGGTTGAGAAGTATCCCGCCCGCGGTTGGCGAGTGTCCAGACGTGGTCCAGACGAGGGGATGTGGCGAGCCGCTTGGAGGGGTGCACGCAGTCGAGCGGCCCCGCATCAAGAGAACTTGGTGAGCATGCCACGCACAACAAGCAATGTGAAATTGTGAGGGAGGGGGGAGGAATTAAATACGGGAGGTGGGAGGTGTTGCACAGGTGCGCGGCGAAGGTTTGACAATTTAGTGTTGGCAATGAAATGAATGGTAGCCGAACGAGTGCGAGAGCAGTCGGCTACGTTACGCGAGAGAGGGGGGTGGAGCACGAAAACATCACGTGCGGCCGCTCATAGACACTGATTGGCCTAGGTCGCGACTAAGTGTAAGGGTGTGTGTGTGGTTTCCTATGATTTGGCATTTATTGATCAATGAGTAGATGAGGATCCCTATTGTTCGAGCAAGAAACTCGATAGGTAGATGACGTTTCCCTGTAGGCGGTAGCTAGTTAGTTGCCCAATACGGAAGATAATTGGCTGGTTAAGCCCTCCTGTCGAGGGGCGTATCACATGCGAGGCGATGCAGCGTGCGCAGTCCGATTATATTATTGATTACCTTGTTCCAGGAGTGACAGGAAGACAACTGTGAGGTTAACGGGGGTAGATTGCAAGTGTATTTTGGACTTAAAGAATATATGAAGAACTTACCAGTAGTTCGAAGAGATTGGTGATGTCACCAGTAGGGCTTTCATAGGATATCCCGAGCACAAGGCATCTTTCTTTCTGAGAGTGGTGGGGAAGAGAACTGTGGTAAGGGAGTGGAAACGGAGATAAACGGTAATGAGTTGATCGGGGAAAGGCGAAACGGGAGAGGTGGCTGCGCACGGAGAACGCCGGCCACGGCAAGTGTAGAAGAAGGAGGGGGAGCAAATGAAAATAGGACGACTGTATAAGAACAGCACAAGGGGTACGCAGCCGCAGGGGGCTACATGCGCCTCGGCCGCAGGGGGCCGTAAGGGTGTTGTGTAAAGGAAGAAAGAAAGAAGAAAATATACAAATGTAAATACTATATTTTAATAATTTTCCTTAGCGGACTATCGCAAGTCCCCAAACTTACGGGGCCAGGTAAGGGTATAAGGCTGTGTATTGTAAGTGTTAGTAAGATAATAGCTACCAAATAGGGGAAGGATAACAAGTGAAGCGCTACTATGTCATACGGGACAGGATCGGGAGGGTGGGGGAACACCCTCACTACCCCACTACAACACATATGTACAACACTGTCACCCCATAGGGAGAAACTGATCAAGTATAGCATAGAATGGACACAGGGGACGGACAACAAAATGATAACACCATGGCCGCCTAATGGTAGCTTCGATCCATATACCCAACATTCACTATTAAACCATCTGCATAATACATACAAAGGGAAGAAGTTGACACACCACGTGGAGGTGTTTAATTTATGGAGGATGTTCCAAGGGTCCCGACCAGGACCAAATGGAATATTCACTGTGGGGGAAATACCGGAAGAAAAAGAGATTAAGGAGGAAGGAGAGAATGGGAAAAAGGGGAGTGAAGACCCAAAGAACACGGGGAACGGACAAGAGGGAGGAGAAAAGAATAATAACTCAAAAGAAAATTAAATAAAAAAGGAACAGAGTAACGATATACCCCTAGCAAAGGTAGTGAAAACAGAGGGAGGGGGGTTGTACCCTTTAAGAGAATTAGGAGAAATAGAAAGAGGACAGTTAAGGGCGGCTGAGGGGTACTCGAACCCGGCATACAGCCCGCCACCATATGTGGCTCATAGGAAGATGCCAGCAGGGGAGGGGAGGACTGGAGAAGAACAAACTGTGGAAATAGGACATGATGAGTGGGTAGCTGCGCAGATACTATTAAAATTACGAGGTTCATTAACAGGAGAAGAGAAGGAGGTAGTAAGGAAAATAGACGAGGATAATACCAGGGAGAGTGGAATGAGAGGGGAAGAGCTGTTACGACAAAAGGAAGAGATTTTGGAGGAACAACTAGCAGAGTTAAGGGATGAGCAGAATGAACTGATCAAACAGCTCGAGAGGGAGGAAAGAGAGAGAGCGAGGGAAAGGAAAGAAGGTAAGAACGAATTGGAAAAAATAAGGGAACGAACTGAGGAGCAAAGGAGAGAAGCTGAAAGGGTAAAAGCAGCAGCAGAAAGGGTATCAAGAGCAGTGCTACGAGAGAGGAAAAGGGAAGAAGAAGAGAAAGAAAAAGAAATGGCAATGTGGAAGAAGAGATTACTATCAGAAACGACTAAGAAATACGAAGAAGGGAGGGTGATAAAGAGTATATTAGAAAGGGAGAGGGTGAGATGGGAAAGGAAGAAAGAGGATGAAAGGATATTGGAAAAGATGAGTAGTGAAGTAATGGAGGAATTAAAAAGGAAAAGGGGGGAAATTGGTAGAGAGATGGAGGAGAGAAATGAAGGGGAAAGAGAAGATAGGAGAAGGGAGAGTGAAGTAAGGGGGTATGTATATAGAGACACAGAAGTAGCAACAACATCAGCGCAAAGGGGAGCGGTTGGTAAAGGAGAAAAGGGAGAACCGGACCTAATAGACTTAAAAACAGTAACAATCAAGGGGAAAAAGACAGAGTGGGGGCTGTCGTTTACGAATGACTTTTGTAGTGAGGAAGAAGAAGGAATGGAGAAAGAAGGAAGAAACAGTGAAAGGGATAGCCTAGATAAACTATACACCACCCGGACCAATACAGACTCACCATGGATCTGTAGGAGAAAGGATGAACTGGAGAGAAGTGAGGAGGAAGAGCAAGGAATAGCGGAAAGACAGACACATGAAGCCACACCGTCACCATCACACCCTCTCCCATCCCACCCTACATGCTCAACCACCTCACGCTCATTACGTACAATCAAACTCGCGCCCTTCACAAACGAACTGACACCCTATGCAGGTAGGCTTAGAGACCTCCCTCGACGCAGGCAGGAAGGACGAATACACACGCCCACATTAAATACAGGAAATGATGGAAGAAGGGGAAAAGATGGAGAAGAAAGAGTTACGAGCAGGGGAAATACGGACGAAATTGACGATGTAGGAGAGAGGGAAGAAGAGGAGGTGTGTGAGGATTCGATTTTATGGAACCCAAGGGGTAAAACGAGACACAACTTAATGCCACTTCTGGAGAGGGGAGGGGTTAGATCACAATACGTCCCTTGAAAGCATACATACAAAGAAAATATAAAGTGCAGGCTCCCATCATTAAGTGGAGGTGCGGGTAAATGGATATATGAAATGGAAAAACACACCGCAGGACAGAAACTGGCAGTGGGAGATGTAAAGGGCCTTCTAATATCGATATTAGGGGATGCAGCGGATGACATTTGGAAGAGAGCGGGATTCACTGGGGTATTAATAGCAAACACATCGCATGATGGGGCACCATTCGCAAACTGCAGACATGCACTATGGCAGGCACTGAGGGTACAGTACCCAAACACATCAGACATAGGAGCAATTACCTCACGCAAGATGCGTGAGAATGAAGATCCTGTTGATTATATCCAGGAAATCCAAGAGAAGTGGCGCATGGAAACTAGAGAACAATGGGACAAAACACCAGCAATATTTTATCATATACTAGTACAAGAGCTCCCAGAAGGAGTTCAGAAACAACGAAGAAAGTAGTGGGAATGGAAGCAAAAGCATGGCCAGAAATACAACTGACAATAGTGCATCATTGCAGGACATGGCATGGAAAAATGAAACAAAAGGAAGAGGACAGGAAAACGGAAGAGGCTAAACTAGTACAGAAAAAACTTACTAAATACACAATGGAAGGGGCACTAATAACTACACCTACAACAATGACCCAAAGCCCCACACAAGTAGTGTCTGCACAAGATCCCTCCCAAATACCACCCTCACAGACTATAACACAACAGGTGCCGCCACTCCAACCATACACGACCAACATGGGAGAAGGATACTCAATGCCAGGAGCTGGGTATTATAATTACAACAGGGGAAGAGGAGGAATTATGAGAGGGAAAGGATACGGATATAACACACAACAGCAGGTGGGAGGACTTAGAAATTCCTACCCCACCGGGCAACCAGTATACCAGGACAACACAGGAAGCTTTCCATGGCAGAGTAGGGAACCACCGGTGTGTTGGAGTTGTGGATTAGTAGGGCACATGTCACGCAAGTGTAGAGTAAGACCAGGAACACCATCATGGAGCAAACAGGGACAACCAAGGCCCACACAGGAACAGCAGGGCATACAGCAACAGCAGACGTTGCAACAGGGAAATGAACAGCAACAACTAATAACACAACAACAGCCACAGACATATTCACTGCCACAACAACAGGTAGCGATAACACAACAATCCCAAGCACAACAAACACAACTGGGTAGGGTGACGGGCCTGGGACACAACCCTTACACAGGAAATGGTCAATCGTTGTACCCTCAATGGGACAGCCCACAGACGGCCTTGGTGTGTCCCATCCTGTCGGTAACACCTAATAGTGCGGAGGAACCACGCATAGAGGTAACGATAGGTGACAAAAAATTATCATTCCTTGTTGACACCGGGGCGACCCGGTCTTGCATAAGGGAAGGTAAATTTAAGATGTCGGGCGAAGCCATGAACACCCAAGGATTCTCTGGGGCTAGAGGGTTGGTTCCCTTTACTGATAACATTCCCTTATCTATAGGAGATTATGACATGTCAGTCCCACTTTTATATTATAGTGCCTCACCAGTAAATATACTGGGGAGAGACATCATGAACAGGCTGAATATGACGATCTCCTTTATGGAGGACGGCATAATTTGCTCCACTCCAGGAATTAACATGCTCACAGCATGACAGATTATGCAAGCATACTGCGGACAGACAGCGATTAGGGCTGAGCCAGTAGATGGCGAACTATTCCAGTACGGGACAGACATGGCATTTGCATGGATGCCAGGGATAGAGGGAAAGATCTGGAGGAGGCCAGCAGCCTATTTGTTCAGACCAGAAACACCAGCCAATGAACCAGAAGGAAAGGTGGTTCCAGTGGACATTGAGAGCATTATAGCAACAGCTGATTACATTGCGGTACATGCCCAAGACAGAGAAGGAAGAGCTTGGAGGGCAGTGATAGCACTAGCAGAAGGATGTAGACTCACCCAGGTGACAGATGAGGAGCTGTTCTCAGAAGAAAAGGAGGAAGGTGAAATGGTGTTTATGATGAGTGTGGAAATATGGCTAAGAGTGTCGTACAAACAAGTGGCACAGAAAATTGCAATGGCACTTGAGGCACCCACATTCACCCCAGTTCCCTTCTTTGAGGAGGATATGACAAAAGTACCCACATCATTATGGACTACTAGCCCCTATGACGTGGGGTGCATAAAAAGTATAGCGGGAGTAAGGATAAAATTGAAAAAAGGTGCAAAACTCCCCAGAGTGAAACAGTACCCACTATCAAAAGAGGCAGATGAGGGCATATATGAAACCATAACGGCCCTTATAGATAATGGCATATTGGTCCCCTCAGAATCACCATGTAACACGGCTGTATACCCAGTGCGCAAGGCTAGAGGGGGGTCTTGGTGCTTCATACAGGATCTCAGGCCCTTGAACAACATAGTAGAAGCAGAATACCCCATAGCCGCAAACCCGGCCACAATATTGTGTGGCATTCCAGCAGAAGCATCACGATTTACAGTGATCGACCTTAAAAATGCTTTTTTCTCAATACCATTGCACCCAGACTCACAAGATCTGACAAGCTTCACTTACAGAAACACAAAGTGGAAACACACCAGATTGCCACAAGGGTACTGCGAATCACCCTCAATCTTCAACAGAGTAATACAGATGGATTTGGGTAACATTGAGGTGGAAAGCACAGTGTTGCAGTATGTCGACGACATAATAATTTGCAGTACAAACGAAAGAACATGCAGAGAGGACTCATTAAAGATGCTGACAATATTGGCTGAAAAAGGTTACAAGGTAGACATGGAAAAGTTACAGTACTGTCAAGAACAGGTACTTTACATTGGTCAGCTCATATCCCAACATGGAAGAAAGATTGCACCACAAAGAGCACAGGCCATTTCAAAAACACCAGTGCCACAAACAGTGAGGGAACTGCAGCAGTTCCTGGGTCTGTACAACTACTGTAGAGCATGGGTATTTGATTACAGCTCATACATAGGACCCCTGCTTGAAGCGTTAAAGGAAGCTAATAAAGGGGAGAAAAAGTTGGGGTGGACAATGGAAATGAAAGAGGCTTTTGATGAACTGAAAGATGCGATATCAACTGCTCCGGTACTGGCAACCCCAGACTATGAGCGACAATTCTTTATATTATCACATTGCGACTCAGCAGTAATGAAAGCAGTGTTGGCTCAAAAAACAAGCATGGGCTACAAACCAGTAGCATTTTACAGCGGCCACTTAGATCCTGTGATGTTTGGTCATTTCCCTTGCGAACAAGGTCTCGCCGCAGCTGCTTTTGCGGTAGAGAAAGCATCAGCAATCACCATGGGGTGCCCAACTACACTGTTTGTGGAACATGCACTATTTGCAATATTGAATAAACCTAAGTCCACCCTAACCAAGCAAAGGGCATCAGGTTATGAGATCATCTTATCCAGAGCTGAACTATCAATTGTTAGATGTAGCACGGTCAACCCTGCAAGGTTCCTAGCAGAAGTAATTGAGGAAGGAGATTATGCACACGATTGTACGCAAATCACTGAAATGTACTCATGTACTAGAAAGATTGAAGAGAACGCACTAGAGGGAGGTGAGCTCCTGTTCATTGATGGGTCATCAACAATCGACCAAAGGGATGGTATAAGGAGGACTGGGGCAGCAGTGGTAAAAATGATGGAGGTACCGGTGTGTGTGGCAATGAAATGTGTACAACTACCACAGCATTATTCCGCTCAAGCAGCAGAATTAATTGCACTAATATTGGCGTTGAAGGAAAGCTTTGACAAACGAGTGACCATATATTCCGACAGCGCATATGTTACGTCCACTGTCCACTCAGGGCTGTCGAAATGGAGAAGAAGAGGGTTTAGGAGAGCTGATGGCACTCCAGTGCAACATGCTCTCCTATTGGCTGAACTAATTGAAGCAGTAAATGACCCCCAAGAATTAGCTTTGGTCAAATGCACCGCACACACCAATGGTGAAGACCACATTTCAAAAGGGAATGCAGCAGCAGACGCATATGCGAAGTATGCTGCATATTTTGGTGAGATATGGAACCCCCCAGAGTCAAAGAGAGGGAGAGGGAGGGGAATGGCTAAGGAGATGTTGATAAGAGAAGGGTACACCCATCTCCCAGCCACATAGATAATGGAGCTACAAGCGGCTGCACCAATGGCAGAAAAAGAAATATGGGTAAAAAGAGGATGCACAATGTCACCAACTGACGCACTATGGCGCCAGGCTGACACTGGAAAGATTGTAATACCACTGGCACTATTGAACACCTCCCTGAGCCAACTACACCACCCAGCCCACACAGGCAAGGAAGTAATTGCAGCACGAATTAGGGAAGACTGGTTCTGCCCCGAGTTAAATTCTCATGTGTCAAATTTTATCAGCAATTGTCTCACATGTCAACAGTTTACGGCCGGTCACACTCTGAAGGTGATAAGAGGTACTATACCCCGGCCAGAGGGACCCTTCCGACATCTCCATATTGACTATGTTGATATGATCAACGTATGTCAAGGAAATAGGTATATGATTGTAGTAGTATGCCCATTCTCGAGGTGGATTGAAGCAGGGCCCTGTTCACACCCAGATGCATTCAGAGCAGCTAAATTCCTAGTGAGGGAGGTCTTCCCCAGGTGGGGAGTGTGCGAGGTACTGCGGTCAGATAATGGCCCACATTTCGCAAACGAAATGTTCCAGCACATCACATCCTTACTGAACATCAAGCATAAATTTGCATGTGCATACCACCCACAGGCCAACGGTGTATGTGACCTATTAATGGCCTATTAAAGGAGGCAATTGCAAAAATACAGCAAACAACAAAGAAGAGTTGGTTGTATTGTCTTCCACTAGCTCTATTTGAGCTAAGGAACAGACCAGGTTCCGACCACCACCTCACCCCTCACGAGGTGGTTACCGGACGTCAAATGCGCCTTCCCCTAACGCCAACATCAAGAGCATTTACCGACCACGAGAGTACTGCAAATGTCCTTGGTGATGAAATGTACCAATATGTGTCTTCTTTGATTACTAGTGTAGTGTTTGTGTCTCAACAGCTCGAGCGCACGCGGGGCGGGTCTAACAGCGATCAACAAGAAGATGCGGATAAAGAATTGGAAAAGGAAAGACTGTGCAAAGTTGCTAAATGTGACCACGTACTACTTCGCAATTTCAACAGAAAGTGGAACAGCCCACGCCACACTGGCCCCCATCTGGTAGAGGAGGTATCAACGAGAGCAGTAAAGCTACAGGACAAACGTGCCTGGAACCACCTACACGACGTAAAGATCTACAAACTCCAGACCCGCCCCAGCGCCACCGACAGGGCCACTGGAAGAACAACAACAGCGTCACCAACGGAGGAAGAGACTTCTACCACAACTAACGGCCTAAGTGTCCCCATACCCTGCCACCCCTCAGATTCCCCAGAAACAACTACTAGAAAAGAAAGGGGTGATCCCCATACCGCCCACCCCTTGGTTACACGATTAAAGAGTAAAGAGACTTCCGCCAGTTGAGCCCCAAACCCTCTGCCCATTGACCCCCTACCCACTGTAGTAATAACTGAACTGAAGGACATTGTCTTGCACATATACACATGTAAACACCTGAATGTTCTCTTTCTTTTCTCTCGCACATGCAGGTACAGCGTATTATTGTACTACTAAGAAAGTAGATAACTAACAAATTCAATGCCCAGGAGTAGATGGTACCCTCAGACGATAATTACCCGGAAGAATTGTCACACCAATTTGTATATGAAATAAAAAGGCCAACGTACCTGAAAAGAAGGAGGGTACGTGTCTACTACACAGCATTCCTCTTGGCCATAGAACAGTCAATGCCCCACCTCCAACCATACTTGCCTGCCCTAAGAGATAGATCGCTTAGATTGGTGTGGGAACAGCTCTTCGCCTGGGCACTGAATGACTACTTGATAGGGAGAGCTTAAAAACGACAACTAACACTAATAACAAGCATATTAAGAATTTTCAGGCGGGCAACTGTAACGTCGCAAGAATAAGTTGCCGGACTGCAGCAAGGTAAGAGCAAAATGCCGGTGAAATTAGCCGGTCAAGTGGCACAGCGAGTAGAGCGCCCGCTTTGACACCCGTGCAGAGCCTGTTAATGCAGGTTCGAATCCCGGCGGGGCCAAACTCGGCCTTTCATCCTTCCGAGGTCGATAAATGAGCACCACACACCGTGGGTAATAATAAGCAGCGCTCAGATACCTGAGGGTTTGTAGCGCTATATAAAAGCCTAATTATTATTATTATTATTATCTGTAATAAAATTGATAGGGATTTTAATAACCACCGGGTTCTTGGCTGCCTCTGTATGGCAGTAAGCTATGCTATCAATATTATTGCTGTACCGAAACCTAATACACCCCCACCCCCAGCTGCAACAGGTGTTACGTCAGGTGGTACTAGTAAAATCCCACACAAGGAAAATAGAGTTAAACGCAGCACATACTCAGATAATAAAGGTATTGACAACTACATACAAGATTCAGCACACATCTCAAACAACATATGGTACCAACACATGACCCACTTAGGTAAGCAGACAACAGAAGACAGCTGCTACGTTTGCTCATTAATCCCATACGCCATGAGCGCTTCTCGAACATTTGTTGCCACGGAGATAGATGAAAAAATAGCACGATGTATAATATACCTGGCACTGTTCCAGACGAAAGGAAGATTTCAAGGGACAGTGGTGCAACTGGTGTGGAAAACACGAGATATATATCCATATGAAAACAACTTCCTCAAGACTTATTTGAGTTACCACAAGAGCAGTTTACATGCTGAAGGATTCAGATACATAACAAGTGGTCCTGAAAAAGGAGAAACAAAGAAAGTAACACTACAGTACCTACCATGTGATTGGTACGCCACTGAAGTCCCTGGTAAAAACGGATGTTGGGAAAGACCACTGGTAATAATAACAGGGAAGGTGTGCATGAACAACAAATGGGACATAGGAGTGGTTGGCAGCAACATGGTAACAAGAGAAAATATTTCAACTATTGATGGACACAACCATAGATGTTGGATGACTTGGGTCAAGTACGTACCCATGCTCACGTGGATGGAGAAGGATGAAGACCCAATAACAATACTGCCTCTAACTGCGCCTAAGGTATGCTACCAACATAAAGGGGAGGTGGACGTAGGATACAACACCAACTGTGAAAGCGTGATGGAGTTACCTGAGGGGGGAGCAGGAACAGCAGTAGTAATGGACCATTACTGGGCCTGTGGAAAAAAGGCATACCACACACTGCCCCCTCTGTGGAATGGTATATGCACAATGGTGCACGTTAATGTACCATCACTAGTGATACCCCAGAAACATGTCAATGTGGCGAACTTCCCCAAAATGGATGAAGGGAACAAGAGGAAGAAGAGATCTGTACAACCTCAGAAGGGGCCAGAGAGCAAAACCGACGGCAATAATACTGTCCTGAATCGAAAGAAAAGACAAGGAGAACCTCTGACAGGAAATTACCTATGGGGAAGGTCGGAAACAGCACTCACTTCAATTCCACCAGACCACAGACTATTCAGCAGAACAGCAATGTTCTTCTCCTCAATAATACATCCAGGACTACAGGCTTACGCAAACGCAAAATGGCTCCAGATAACTCGATGGGAACTAATGATGACTATTAATTCTACGGTAAATGGATTCAACGCAATAAAAGAGGAACTGCGAGCTGTGGGGATGGTAGCACTTCAGAACAGATATGTACTGGACCTCCTCACAGCAATGGAAGGAGGAGTTTGCGCTAAGATAGGACAATCATGCTGCACATTCATCCCTGCCAACGATGCTGACAATGGTACACTGACAGAAGCAGTTTTACAATTGGCCCAGATGCACTCAAAAATGATGGATGAAAGTAAAGGTGTGAAAAAGGATGAGAGCTGGTTTTCAATATTATGGTCATGGATGCCATCTTGGCTGTCAGATGGACTGATGATTATAGTTGGATGTACTATTTTGGCTGGAGCTACACTGATCATAATAAGATTTTGGAAGGCCCGGAAGGCACGCACCACAGACGAGATGATCGAAATGGTTGGTATGCACCTCTTGATGCCAACAGATGACGGCCAACACACAGGCACAATCATAAAAGAGAGAGAGAAGTTGCGCAACCAGATCATCACCAACCACCTGGACCCACCATCTGTGAAGCTCGAAAACCCAAGAAACCCAAGGAGCTACATAGGGAAATGGGTATACTGCACTCCTGGAGGAACCTGTGCATATATGTATTGGTCATTTGAAGACCATGTTAACCACTATGGACATTTGGGAGGAATAACTAAAATATGGAGAGTAAGAGGAGATAAAGAAAAGGATATGTTTGTGGTCGACAAGTCGACCAGAGGGGGGACTGAAGTGGGAGAATGGAAGAACAGGCTCCCGCCCTTCCCCTCTCGCGCTTGGCCTAGAGGATCACGGCCTAGACACCCGCCACGAGAGGAGTTTGCCTATCTACCAGACGACCAAATACCCTGGTACAGGAACATACGGATGTGCCCACCTACCTGCCCAGCAGCCCGCCCTGCCCATGCCGACACCTGCGGCATGGATCAACTCGACTAAACCTACACGTCGTTAGAGATGCCATGACGACCTAGCCAACGGTCAGCACACCTGTGCAAACATGCACACCGGACACTCCCACACCAATCCACACGAAGAACATACTCAGTGCTATGACGTAGGCGACAGACATACCCACGGAGGTGCATCTTTATTATTTTCCACATAGGCTCTCAAAATGCAGAAACGCAAGACGCATAATGAACTTATCTAAAAAGGCTTGCTCACGCTTCTTCTAAGAACCATGTACCATAATGAAGAATATAACGGAGACACGATACTGAAGATAGAGCAATATGATACCGTAACCTAAAGCGTTCTGCATCAAACGGTTCCACCTATGCACCAGGCCCAAGTAGGCCGCAAGCAAAAGCTTCCATGAACATTGAATGAGCAGGAGCTCGGTTGCTGACCCTGCAGAATGAGCCCGGCGAAAGCACACAGCCAAGGGCACGATGTTGCAATCTCGCACGCCGCAAGCCGACGCCACGGTCGCACCTGCAAGATAAACCAGGCACACAGTGGGAAAAACAATATTAATTGTGCTGAATTTTGCCTCCAACACGGTCCCACCTCACGTGACAAAGCCAAACCTGACAGGATGCCAAGCCCAGGAGGAAGGAGACGCCTGAATCCCACGTTTCAAGACACAGGCAGATACTATTAAAAGACTCATTGGACATCTGCAGCAGTGGGAGTAGTCGACCTCCCAACATATGAATAAATCCTCACATTGTTTACACCTACCCATAGTAAAACATTGTTGCAAATGACAGGTGCACCGCGAGCTGGGAACAGCGATAGTCCCAGACTGGGAGGCTCGCGAGCGGACCAATCAGAACATGGGGCTCTTATCACTGACGCCATTAACATTGACCAATCCTCATGTAACAATTTTCATGAATCAAATTGAAGGGACAGCCCAAGTATATCACATGACTAACCCTCAACCACTAACACCGTTCTCTATATGTATGCTATACTAACCCTACCACTCGAGTAACCAATCCAGAGTGGAAATAGGTTTTTTGCTAAAACTTTCTAAGGTGACGCAAGTAGCGCGTCATACTAAGGTAAAAAGGGCCTGCAAGCCCCACGATTTTGTGTGTGTCAGGACGGACGCGTACGATCCTTGACCCATCCCTGCCGTTTTGTCTAATAAACAGCAGAATCACCTTGCTTCTTGCATGTGTCTCATACTCTATCTCTTTTGGGATATACGGGAGGAGTTGGGGCCTCCCTGCCCAGAGGTCTACGGACGGCCCGGCCGACCCCGGCAGAATTTCCCCCCCGACACCACAAATGGCCCGGCCTCCATACCTCTATGATGGTGTTCACAAGCCTCTCCAATCTTGGTGATATTATTCTTGGCCTTCTCCGAGGTGCCTGCCTCCTATTCCTCATCCTATAAGGTCTCTCCCAGTGCCTCATGCTCTTCCACTGACTCACTGACACTGACTTGGCGTCACAAACAGGATACTTGTGATGAGTTGTTCCGAGTATTCAAGAATCTGTTTGAACGTAGAGAGGATTCAGTTATCTTGCAAGTAAAAGTAAGTGGGTAGTGAAGTTGTTGTTTTTTTCCTTTGTCGGTGTGTGCGGCCTGTGGGAGTGATTGCAGTGTGGAGAGAAAAAATATATAGATACAAAGAGGTTTTTGTTTGCGATAATGAGTAGTTTGTTCAGGAAAAAGAGCGTTACCGCTGGCAGTGAATGTTGTGATGTTGTTATTCCAGGCTGGACTAAGAGTCCATATGATAAATTGGCCCAGGCGTGGGCATGTGGTGCAGGTCTAAGTGAAACATGGGATCAAGGATTGGGAGATGCCGATCCGTCTGATGTATTGGCATACTTGCAACAAGTTCCAGTAGAACGTGGCAGAGAATGTGCGGCATTAGGTAGGCAAGGTTGGGTTCTTTTGCATGCTTATAGGAAAATACATCAAATGAAGGTGGAAATGAAAAATTAGGTTTTGAGAATAGAAAGAGAGCTGGCTGCAGAAAGGCAGACTGTGTTAATGCAGCAGATTCAAATGAAACTGTTTAAAGATAAGGCTGACACATATCAGGCTGTGGCCGAGAGGGCAGCAGTCAGAGTAGCCCGGTATAAGTATAGGAAAAGACAGGGAGGGGTCCACAAAAGAAAGGTGGCAACTGTAATTGCTACCGTTGGTGTGGACTGGGATGCGGATAAGTGGGATGGTGATATTTTTGACTCAACCAGTCTAGAAAGTAGTTCCGCAAATGAGTCTGATCCCAAAATGAAAGTGAAACAGAAAAAAGTGGTGGCTAAGCCCTTTAGAAGACGGCGAGCCGGACCCCACCTGCAGAATCCTGCTGGCGGAATGGTGGATTTAACCACACTGGAGGATTACACAAAGCAGGAGGTTGGGTAAATGATTACCCGTTTGAGGCAAAAGTCAGGGGAAGCTTTATTGACATGGATGGTGAAATTGCTAGATGGGGGTGCTGCAGGGTTGTTGGTAGATTCTACGGATTCACAGCGTTTTTTACCCCTGTCAATTGACACCAATGTACAGGAGGTCTTAAGGGCAGGACCGCCCCCTGACACAAATGGTCAAGATACTCAGGTGTCTTTGTTGCACCTGATAGCCCAGGCATGTAACCGTAAATACCCCATTACCACAGATTGGCCTAGCGAAGAAACGAAGTGGTATACATTGAGAGAAGCAATTCAAAAAGTCAGAGAGCATGCTATGAAAGAGGCTATTTACATAGATGCTCCTGATCACATGGGAGCCGTGCCGCTCTCAGTTTCAACTCGAAACATGGTGATTAGAACCGCGCCACCCGCATACAAAAGTGTCATTATGACTTTGCTCGTAGGTATGACAGGCAAAGCTACTGATGAGATAGCGGATGCCATTCGGCAACTTGCAGACTTTGGGGAGTGGGATAAGAGCGATAACAAGCCACGGGAGAGAGAGGGGCATAGTGAGAGAAGAACCGAAGGAAGGCGGCAAGATAGCAGAAACTCCCAAGTGTCCCGAAAAGACATGTTTTTGGCTTTGTTGAAAGATGGTGTGCCACACGAAGAAATTGATGCATTGAAACCAGAGCAATGTATGAATTATACAAAAAACGAGTACTTGCAGCCAAAAAGCGCAATAAAGAGGTTACGAAAAAGGTAATCCCCACGCCACAGGGGGACACCTCACATTCTGCTCCCCCTGCGGAAGAACAAGACGAAGGGTCTATGGGGACACCTTCTCCTTACCAGCCAACATACACTGATTGGAGAAAGGTGGTGAGTGCAATGTTAGAGGCGGTGTCGAGTCACACTCATTCGAAGTTTGACTAGGGCTTCAGCCAAGCTCCGGCAACGTCTGCCCGCATAAAAGTTGATAGGCGATCCCATGTTGATGTTAAGATTTTTTGGGGGCCAGGAAATACACAAAGGGTGCGAGCATTGATAGACACCGGGGCGCAGGCCTCTTTGATTCATGGCAATCTAACATGATTTAAAGGCAAACAATTTACTATTACAGGTCTAGGGGGAAAGGAGACCCCCGCAGTACAAACGAAAGTGGAGATGAAAATAGGCAATTTGAATCCGCAAAAATACCAAGTGTTGATTGTCCCAATACCTGAATATATAATTGGCTTTGACATTTTGGAAGGGTTAACCTTGGGACTGGGCGGTAAAACGTACCAGTTTGGGGTGATTGCATTGTTCTGTGCTCTTTGAATCACCTTGCTGCTCATGCGCCCTCATACCCTCGGGTCTGGTGCGCAATACAAATGAATAAACTAAACTAAAACTAAACCCATTACCGTAGGCAAATTGAAGATGCCTCCAGTGCAAGTACCGGTGGCAACCAAGCGGGTAGCAATGAAACAATACTGCATTCCTGGGGGGCACAAGGAAATTTAAGACACCATCAAAGAGTACGTGGAGGCGGGTGTGTTACGCCCTATAACCACCGCATGGAACAATCCTCTCTGGCCTATTAAAAAGGGAGATGGGTCGTGGAGGATGACGGTGTATTACCGGGAGTTGAATAAACTCACTCCTCCCTTAGTGCCTGCAGTCCCAGATGCCATTACCTTGATTGAGAATGTCCAAAAGTTTGAGGGGACTTGGTATACAGTGATCGATTTAGCCAATGCATTTTTCTTTGTGCCAATTGCTGAAGAGTGTCAAGAGCAGTTTGCATTTTTGTGGAGTGGACGTCAGTACACTTTCACGAGGTTACCTATGGGGTACATACATAGCCTGACTATCTGTCACCGGCTGGTGGCAGAGCACTTAGACAAGATACCGTGTAAACCTGACATACAAATATCTCATTACATTGATGATATTTTGATTCAGGGCAAGGATGAACACAGTGTGCAAAGTCAGTTAGATGTCATTATGAAAAGATTGAAGAAGGAAGGGTGGGAGATTAACCCAAGTAAATTTCAAAGTCCAGCTGAAACAGTGATATTCCTAGGGATTCAGTGGTATCATGGGCATTGAGAAATGGTGCCAAAAGCCCAACAGAAAATACTTGAATTCACCCCTCCAATGAACAAAAAGCAAGCTCAGCAGTTTATAGGGATGTTTGGGTTTTTGAGACAGCACGTTCCCCATTTAGGGCAGATATTAGCCCCCCTCTAAAAGGTGACATGAAAAAAATATGAGTTTTAGTGGGGGGAAGAGCAGCAGAAAGCATTTGAGCTGGCGAAAGACACCATGCAGCTGGTGCTTGATTTATGGCCATTGAAGGAAGGCGAAGTGAAATTAAATGTGTCTGTACAAGACAATTATGCTAACTGGAGTGTGTGACAGAAACAAGACAGGAAACGTGTGCCAATGGGGTTTTGGAGTCGTAAGTTGCCCGATGCTGGTAACTCATACACTCCATTTGAGATGCAATTGCTGGCGTGTTATTGGGCACTTGTTGATACCGAGCAAATGACGGTGGGCCATGATGTATTAATGAGACCAGTAATACCAATCATGCAATGGGTACTGAGCTCTCCTAAAACGCATAGAATAGGACATGCTCACGAAGCCAGCATAATTAAATGGAAATGGTATATTAAAGACAGAGCCAAATCAGGGAAGGGTGGAGTTGCAAAACTACATGAGCAAGTAGCCAACATACCGCCCTCAGATTACATACCACCGGAAGTGCCTGAAAAACGTGAGTCTCCCGTGAAATGGGGAGTACCTTACAACGATTTGACCGTGGAGCAAACAGAGCATGCTTGGTTCACGGATGGCTCAGCTCGATATGTGGGAACTGAGCGGTACTGGAAACCAGTGTCGTACAATCCCAAGAAAAAAAAGATGTTGACAACGTCAGGGAAAGGGAAGAGCAGTCAGTTTGCAGAGCTTTAAGCAGTTTAACAAACATTGAAACAAGAGACCCCTGGTCAATGTTACGTGTACACAGATTCATGGTCAGTGGCGAATGGAATAGCAGTGTGGTTGCCAACTTGGCAAAAGAATGGGTGGAAGATTCATTCAAAAGAGTTGTGGGGAAAAGAACTGTGGCAAGATATTGCAGAAATGTTATCACAAAGTGAAGTCACTGTATATCATGTGGACGCGCATTGTGCCACAGACTCATTAGAACGTTGATTTAATTCTGTTGCAGGCGAACACACCAAGATTTCATCTGTGGATGCAGAGGCTCAGGAAGACGATTTGGAGTATTTGGCCAAATGGGCTCATCAGAAATGTGGGCACCTTGGAGAAAAGGCTACTATCAGGTGGGCACAGGCTCGAGGAATCAGTCTTCCTTTAGGAGTAGTAAAAACGATCATTTTGCAATGACCAGTGTGCCAACACCAACTGCATAGACCTAACCCTCAGCTTGTTCGAGGTACATTGCGAAGAGGAAAATTACCAGGTCAAATTTGGCAGATTGATTATATCGGTCCCATGCCAATCAGTAGAGTTTGTCAGTATGCATGCACTATTGTGGATACATACTCAGGATATTTGATGGCTTTGCCGTGCAAACGTGTAACACAAGTGAACACCATCAGGTTGTTAGATCAGATCATACCACATTATGGAGTGCCTTTGCAGATTCAAAGTGACAATGGGTCACATTTCAAAGGCAAATTAATTCAGGAGTATTGTCAGGAAAAGAGCATTGAGTGGTTGTATCACGTACCTTATTATCCAGCTGCTTCCGGGTTAATTGAACGAATTAATGGGTTATTAAAAGAACAGTTGCGCAAATCTGGCTGGCGTGATCGTGTGTTTGATGCGGTGCAAGTATTAAACAATAGACCTGTGAATGAGCATGAAACTACTTTGATGTGATTAATGACTCCTACTTTACAGGTTCAACCCAATTCAGTCAGAGAAATACTATTGTACTGGGAAATTACTCTGGGTTCTTTAGCTCCCTATCGAGCAACTCCAGAGTCAGAGTCAGTAGGGGTAGACTTGCATTCCCATGAAGAAATCAGATTAGACCCGAAGAGGGATGGTTGTAATTGAAACAGGGATTGGAGTACAAATTCCCCCAGAGCATATGGGATGGATTGCCCCTAGATCTGGCCCAGCATTGAAGGGAGTTCAAGTGTTGGGAAGGGTAATTGATGCTGATTACCAAGGTGAGATTAAAGTCATCCTGATGAATAGTGGGGACCAATTGTTATCGATCCACAAGGGTGATCGAGTGGCCCAATTGATCATTATTCCTGTTAAGTTGTCCATGATTAAGAAGGGGGAGCCTCCTACAGTGTTAACTACCCGTGGGTATCGCGGTTTTGGCTCTTCAGACAGTATGGTACCGGGTGCAAAGGTGTGGGTGGAAAAGCCAAGTGGCCCACCAGTGCCCGCAGATGTCATTGCATCAGGCAAAGATCAAGTAGTTCTGGTCATGGAGCCTGGTAGAAAGAAATGGCAATATGTGCCCTCAGACAAATGATACCTGAGAGAGTGATGTACAACACTGATATCTCTTTTCTGGGTTTGCCTTGTAGATCCTGTGTCTGGCTGGTGTAATTGTGGTACTAAATGGACTCCATTTGGGAGAGTTAAACAGCCTGCTGCTACCAACGAAAAATGTCACATCTGTGCCAGTGATCAAGGGGATACTGATAGTGATGAATAATGTTGTCCCAAAGCAGCCTTATGCCGATGCCGAAAAGCCAGCCAGACCGAAGACATGGATTCGTGAAATGCGGCAAACATGTCAGGAGCAAGTGAAAACAACCTTGATGCCAGTCATGCGAGAAGCATTTTCAGGACGGCGAAAACATTCTCCTATGATCACCCCGACGGAGAATATGTGGATATATCTAGCACAGCAGGTGCTTAACATATCGCACTTCTGTCTGACTGATGTGCCCAATGCTGAAGCTTTACTGACTACATGCTTAGTAGCAGTGCTGACGCCTGTTCTAGTTTTAAAGCATATCTTCGGCATCACACACAATGATTCTTTGGTTCAAGATTCTGATATTAGGCAAGCTTTTTCTGTTTATGAGTGCTGTAGGTTTTGCCAAGAAACCGATCGCAAATGGAGAAATTTGACACGTGTTATTACTTATAATATAACCCAAGGTGATGTATGTTATTTCATGACATGCAATGCACAAGAAATTGGCAAATGCCAGCATATCGATTTAACCAAACAGCACAATCATACAATGTTTGAGCAGCGACTGTGTTCGCGAGTGCCACGCACATGCACCAGTGTAAATAATACTATGTCTTGTAATCATACAGTGATAGCTGCCAGTCATTTGAATCATGTGAAACTTCCAACAGGATGGCTCTTTTCATGTGGCAACATCACATACACTTATATTCCAGCCAACATTTCCGGAGGTCCATGTGCTTTAACTCGATTAGGACTAATGATGTTTCCTTTACACCCAGCGATAACTCGAGGTAAAAGGTCAACTTTCGAATCTGTGGGTCTATCTCCTGATTGTGATTCACATGTACACTTGTTATCAGAAGCTGAGGTTCTAGCATTAACCCTTTCATTAGTGGGAGTTTGGGGTTTAGCTGCTGGGGGTTACAAATCTTTGATGAAATTAGCATGTTTAGTAGTCAAAAGCCTTAATCATACTTCTCAGGCATTAGAAGAATTACTCCTTGATAGTCAAGTTATTAGAAAAGCAACTTTGCAGAACAGAGCTGCTGTTGATTACCTATTGCTAAAGCATAATTTAGGGTATAACGCATTTGAAGGTATGTGTTGTTTTAATCTAAGTGACCATTCATGATCCATTGAAAGTCATAGTCGAGGTTTGAGGGATCTCATTTCTTAAGTGTCTCAAGATCGTATTGGGAATTGGTGGGATTGGTTATTTTCATGGATACCTGATATTGGGGGTACACTACGTTACGCTTTTGCTTGCATTTTCATTACATTAGCCATCATAATAGCTTGTTGTTGTTGTATTCAATGTATTCCCAATTTAGTTTTAATGTTTCGTAGGTTTCAGCGACCGGCTCCTTTGCCACCGGGCTATGGAAGGTAAATATCCAAGGGTGGAATTGTTATGCTTGAACACAAATGGCGCTGGTGCGCAGTGCATTCTGGGAGCGCTCGGAGCCATGATGGATATTTACTTCATGCCGCAGTGAAAAGCTGCACACATTTTGCTGAGTGTTAGATTCACGGTGCTGAGGAAAACATGCTTTCCAAACCTGGTATGCGGTCAAGGACATTTCTGCTGGGAAAGCTAACTTTGTTATGGTTTGTTCTGAGCATGTTTTTAGAGGAGGAAGGCACTCTGCTCCTTGAGGGTGGCTGTCGATTGACCCAGCTGGCAACCGACGGCTGCTCATCAACTGCGCAAGTGCCATTTCCAGAAGTTTCGAGAACTGCCACCCCTTTTCGGAGTGTGTATATATGCCGAAACTCGGAGGTATTCAGGTGAGACTTCAGCTGGAGGAGGACACTTACGTCTGGCATTCCTGTGAGCTGTGGTGCTCTCGGCCTGGCTGTTCCCGGGGTATTCCAGCCACTTCTGGGCGAAATGAGGAATCCAGTTACGCTCAGGGTGATGTATTTCCTTTTGAATTCTTTGCTTCTTCTGTGATTTATGTCTATGTTATTTCTGTGAGTTATTTCTATGTTATCACTGGTTTCCTCTAAACTTAGAATAAATAGCCGTATAAGTGCTGATTATCTTCTAAGAGTGAGTTATTGCGCCTTTCTGCTTTCAAAGTATTGGCTCTATAATTGCATTGGTGATTTATGTTTTTCCGTGCACTCTGGGGAGAGCAATACACCAAGAGGCTCTAAAATGTTGACCAAAACACACTAGAGACCAATAAACTAAGCAAACCAAAGATAAAGAAACACCCACAACCCCATAAAACACCTAAACCCCTGCACCACGTATCCAGAAACCTTCCAAACACTCTTAGGGTATGGACTACCATGTGTCCCCCCTCACAGCCATTAAGAGAATCTGTTGCTCGGATTGGCTGAATGAACTTGACAAACCTGGCAATGAAACTCTCATTGGTTGGTTGTACCCAAGGAATAAACCTGAGAGACAATCCAAGATTTTAGGATACTGATTGGATGACAAATCACACCACATGACCCTGAGCCCCTGTAACGCTCACCTGATTCCCGCAGAGGCGCCGGTCTTGACTGGGTGAATGCCGTATCTTTAAAGGTGATGTGTAACACACGGTTGGCTCTTTGGGCTGGACCTCTGTGCACTGTATGTCTGACTCGAAGAGTAAGATGTCAACAGATAGAAAATATGGGATTCATGAACTGGGGTTATTGGGTGCCTCTCTCCTCTTCCCTTTCTCTTCTCCTGTAGAACCCCAAAGGTTAACGCCCTCACCTTAGGTAAGTGAACGCCGAGCTCTCCATCTGCCTCGGGGCAGGGTGCCGTAACCAGTTTCTTCACTGGATAAGGGTGCAGGCCTCTTGACCTCAGAGGACTGCTGTCCGTCGTTAACTGCACGAACGGTAAGTTCTGGGCACTTCAAATGTCTTAAAAGTCTTTTGTAATGATATCTCTTGTTTTGCAGGGTTCCGGCGATGGCGGATGGCGGGCTGATGAGAGTTGAGGATCGAACCCACGTGAGGAATAGAAGCGCCTGGAAGCACGTAAGTAAGCGCTTGTAGCCTGCTTCACGATGCGCACTAACTGTCCCTTTTATCTTGCAGGTACAAGTTCGGAGCTTTAGAGAAGCTGAAGGGTGCTGGAATACCCACTGGATTCGGCGTGGGAAGGAGTAATGGCACGTGAGTAATAAAGTTGCCCAATGTCTTTAAACGCACCTTCTTTTGTCTTTCAGATGCGGGATGCAGCGCCGAAGGCCTCCGGAGCGTGCGAAGAGCTGGTAAGCTTTTGTCTTTCAGATGCCGGAATGCAGTGCGAAGACCTCCGGAGCATGCGAAGAGTAGGTAAGCCTTTGTCTTTCAGATGCCGGAATGCAGCGCGAGGCGTTGGTGACAGCCGATGGACCAGGTAAGAGATGCGCTGCCACTGAAGACCGTAGTGCTAACCTGTTCTTTCTTTGTCTTTACAGGTGCTGCTGAAGACTGGATTCCAGGATGGTAAGCCTTTGTTCCCTTAGGCCCAGGATCAGAAGCAGAAGACACGATGAGCGTTCTGCTGCAGAGAATGCGGAATAACAAAAAGCAAGGTTCATCCATCGGGTGTGGTTTAAATAGCCTCCTGTAGTGCTTAGGTGTCTCCTTCCACAGCCACGCCTAGGTAAGAAAAGTGTTCCTGCTTTCCAGAAGAGTTCCAGTATTCTGAACCTTGGGAGTGGCTCCTGCCCCACCCAACAGGAAAAGTAGTCCCAAACAGAAGAGGATCAGGGGTTCAACTGGCAGGTAAGTAAGCAGCATGGTCTGCTGCAGGTAAGTCCACCCAAGCATTATGAGCCCGGCGCTTCCAGCGCTGGGACTGGGCATCTTTATGAGCCTGGTGCCACTGGCGCCAGGACAGGGTCCAAAAGGGCCCAATTGGGACTGGCTGGCACTCGGAACCGGGGTTATGGGTCTGCTTCCAAGGGAGTCGGGCAAGTCCTGATCTTTTGGAAGCAGAGATCATGACAGACCCTTTGTGAGTGTGGCACCAAATTTGTGAACTTGAAAACCCTTCTAATATGTTGTTTTTTAGATGTTTCTCCAGACCTTTTCCTGAAATGCCATATTCCAAACAGTTACCTATTATTTTTAATACTAGAAAATATACTATGGATGTTACATGGTGTAGAGTATTTCAATGTGTTGACATCTCTATGCATTCTAATATTTCCCGGTTTCACAGATTCAACGAGAGCCATGCTTCTGAAATAAGTGAAATTATTTATTTTATTCGCAGAGGACAATAATACAAAAATTAAATATATCAATGTTCAATGTCTAGGGACAAAGGGGGATTGATTCCCTTACATTACACATTTACACAAACGTCTGCATCGAGGATGAATTTATTTGTATCATCTGGCTGCTGCGCTCACGTTCTGTCAGTGATGCAGCAGCAAATCTCTAGACAAGAGGTAATTAAATTCCCCCTTCTCAGCACTTGCATCCAGGTAATAAGGTATCCACAGTTACATCCCCCTCTGACTCTTCTTGGTGAATTATCCTGTGCTTAGGCGTGCCTCAGATCCCTGTCTTCAATTGCTAATGCATTCCATCTGTTGAATGTCTTGCAATAATATCAATGATCTCTCTCCTGCCCATAGAGATATGACTTTGACTGCCTTGATTGCTTCTGTGACAGCAGCACATTCTGACACAGAAATCCACTATTGGGTACATTCTGTGATTGGCATCATGTCACTAATGCATATCAGCAGAGACCATCTCTAAAATCTCATTGGTCTAAAGTCTGCGAGTATCGGAATAAGGAGTGTATTACTTCTATATTAGCAGAACCTAGAGAGTGACTTGTTTTGTTTAAATATTTTTAATATAAATACGCGTGTACATGTGAGATTGTGCTAAATAAATTATGATTTATACACATGTGCTTATTCGAACACAACGCCCTAAAGCCCATAACCCACATATCAAATGTCAAATTATCTGGAGAATTGTACATGTTCTGAATATTAATTAATGTTCTATGTTTGCTAATGTACAGCTGGCAAGCGTTCTTTTACTTTAAATAATGGATTACTTGAGTTCATTGTCCTTCCATTTTACTATGCATGTAATGGTAGCAAGCACAGAGCAGGAAGGATAAAGCGAAGTGGCTTGTCTGAGTGATGGAGAAGGTGTATTTATTAATCCGTCGATGTGTCTTCACAATCCACGTATTGTCCTACATTCCTGACAAGCATTCCGAAATTCAGTGAACAGCACCACATTTTTATGCTTCAGTGTATATGAATATGGTACAGATCATATTGGACATGTTACATGTCCCTATAGCAAACACATGCAAACTATGTTACATTACTGAATCAAGAACAGATGTGTATTTTCTTCAGCAGTGGTGCATATCGACATTTTAACAAGGATGTCAATAGTTGGAGTGTGCTGCAACCGTGGCCACTACTTTGCATGTACTTACAAACTGGGATCACATGGCTCATATGTTTTGCCAATGCATAAAGGACAATGCTATGAAAAGTTTGAACATTTTAACTCGTGTTTCCAGAATTGGTATATTTGAATGCTCACATAAAATATCCTTATGATATAAAGCATAGGGGGTTATATGGAATTAACAAACTGTTTAAAGCATAATGTGCATATATTTAAAACCCGAATTATGATACATTCACAAAATGGCTGCCAAACAAGTTGTCTGAATGACGTCCCAGTTTGAATTCCATTAGCCTTCAATTACTAATAATAATAGGAACACATGTTTTCAAATGGCCACCTTTGCTGAGGTTTTATAACCTTAGAGGTGTGGTTGTCACATCGTGTATAAACATGAAATTGGCCATCTTGGAATTTTGACCTCTATTGTGGAATATGGCAAATGACCAAATTGCCAAACTGACATCATGAAATACACATTTTTAGTCATGACAAGACCCTTAATGTTTCAACCAATAGTTGCCGCCTGTATGAGAATTAGTTGACATCTCACGATAGACAGCAACTGATAAGATACATGGGCCAATGTGACGATGTGGGCACCTTGAAGAAATGAAATCAAAAAGTGCTCTAAAAGAAGACAATTTTGAGAGGTTTGTAGAGTTTCTTGCAACCAAGATAAAATGACGCTATATGGGGCCCATGTTACACCAAAATACAGATCTCACTGCCACAAAGAAAGAGAAAGAGAGGACGAGAGAGATGGGAGGTAAACACTTTTAATGCCTTCTATTGTTTTGTGTCCCTGTACTGCACATATTTTTGAAAATGCCCCTATAGTTCCCCCATCTGAAAGCAAATAGGCAAAGGGTTGACCGAGAGGGGACCAATATGCACCAAAACACACTAGCAATTATCAATTTTACCAATATGTCCAGGGACCTGGGGTCAGGCCTCAGACCTATCCTTCAATACGGACTTAGCTATGCTACGCCATTGGCCACTGGGTTTAGGGCAGAGCCTAGGGACATGTTCCGCTCAGATTTGCCACTGGTTATGGTCTGTGCCCCATGTCCTGAAACGAGTCAAAGTTATCACTGAACCTGGCTGCTGGTGCGACCCATTGTCTATTATTGGTCGTTTGATGGGGCCGGGACATACCCTAAAGGTTAAAGCCTTGTGCAGGCCGAGTGTACACAAAGGGTCTACTGTGCTGAGCTTCAGGCCGTTCCCTGTGACCACATTTGATGGCTTTACTGGGGCTGAGGCAGGGCCCAACACCATATACCTAGTAAAGTGACCACTGGCCAGAGAACATTTCTGAGGGCCCACAGACCTCAATGGGGTCATGTGGCCAACAGACATTGCTGCAAAACAGCCCCTGTGGATACATTTGGTGGTCCATGGCCATGGTTTCAGTTGCCCATAGAGGCGCAACAGGGAAAAAGCAGCCAATGGCCGGGTCGCCAGGCTCTGTGTTGAACATCATGATGGGAGTCGCCGTTTGCAGGTATGCTATTGTCTGGAGTTTTTGCAGATGCTCAACACCCTCTTATTGAGAATGAGAACACACTTTGCCCATTTTTACTCAACAAGTGAGTAAAAGTCTGAGAATAAAACATAATGGTTACTCAGAATGATGAAAACTGTGAAAGGACTCACCAACCCATCCCTTGGACTTAAGTGTATGGGTGGGAGGCAGGAGTGGTCGTGGAACTCACAAGATGGAGGGCTTCTACCTTATGCTGTGCTTCTGATGGGTATATTTCCCACTGTGGCTCTATTTTACTGGCCAGATCTTTAACTGAGTTAGCTTATCTTCTTACGGCTTGCGACATGGACAGTGTAAAAAAATGGTTGAAGCAGAGCTTCTGCAAGAGCTTTTAAATCAAGGACTGGATTGCATTGTGGATGCTGTTCCCTTCCTCTCCTAACTGTTCTTGCCGCCATTAGCCTTGACCTTGGCCACCCTACAAAAAGCAAGTCTCAGTCAATCCTTGGCGCGTATCTCTCTGAAAAACATGGGTGTTGGCATGCTGAAAGCTAATGTCTTTATTTATAGATATGCATACATACGACACATGGAAAAAAGCAATGAGAAGTGGGAGACAGAAGGGAACATTGGCTCTCATTAAGTTTGGTGGTATCTCAGTTAAATCCGCCAGGATACCACCAAACTGTATTACTGCTATCGCCACTTAGTACGGAAGTATTATCGCTGGATTCGAAGTGGTGGTGGTAGTCCACATTAAGTTGGAGTCCGCAGGACTCCATGGGCGACTTGTGCCTCTGGTAATTCCACCGGAATCTAGGGGACAGGTGGCGGATTGGAGGTGAATCCACCAACTTTAGGCTAAACTCACATTTAGGCGGTGTGGTAATGTGGCATTACAGAGTACTAGTACCACATTTTACCTGCACTGCCCAACCTTTAATGAGGCCCAATGACTTACAGTTGCAGATGCATTTATGCCAATCACAGTGATAGTGTGCAGCTTTCCTTGAAATTACCTTATCACTCTTCCATGGGATGGTAATTCACACCCATCATGGTCTCTTGGGATACGGCTGCAGCAGAGGAAGACTGGCGAACAGTTGAACCTTCTTTTCCTCGTTTATCTGACCAGTGACCTCCTCGCAACACCTTTTGCCATTAAGGGGCCGATTCATGGAACAAATGTGCGCCGAAAAGAGTGGCGCAAGCTGGCGCAAGGTGGCGCAAGCATGAGAAAGCAAGCGCACGTGCGATTCAAGGAAGGCGCTGCGCGTGTTTTCCACTGGTTGTGCGCCAAATCCCTGAGTGGCGCACAGGTGCGCACCCGTCATTGTAACAACCAGAAAGCTGTGTGCGACGCGCACAGGGACAGCGCACAACGTCCGCGCACACACCAAAAAAGGGGTGGGACACGGGGCGTAACGCACGGAATGGGGAACAACGCGTGAAAAAGAAGGCGTAACTGGGGAAGTACTGCAGGCAAATACACGGAACGCCCACACGCACGCAAACAACTCGTATTCATAGATTTGAATACGGGAAACAAGCGCACGCTAAAAGACACGCACAGGCGTCAATACGTCCGCCACAGGAAGGCTAGCGTAAGCGTCCCAGCGCACAGTATAAAAGTGCACACAAACAACAAACACGTACATACCGCTACAATGAATGCCCCATTTGTCGCAGCACTGATCATGGGACACCGCAGCAGGAGGAGAATAGCCAGGGCCCGCATTTTTTCCCTCCGGACTAGCCTTTTTGGGATGCCTGATGACCAGGTCTACGGCAGGTATAGGTTTCCGCCTCGTATCATCCTAGACCTGGTCAGGAAGTGGGAAGATGAGCTTACATCCCCCACCCTCTGTTCCCAAGCATTGAGCCCCTTGGAGAAGGGGCTCAATGTCCTGCATTTTTTGGCCACTGAGTCATTTCAGCGGACTACTGCCATAGTGGGGGGGGTCTCACAGGCCACGCAGTCACGCTGCCTACACCTGGTGTTGGCAATCATGACTGCGCGCCCCTCAGTCCGCAGGCACATATACATGCCCAGAACACCCACAGAAAGGCAGGCCGTTGTCCAGGACTTTTACAGGGTGGCACACTTCTCCAAAGTGCTTGGTGCCATAGATTGCACCAATGTGGCTCTACATCCACCTAGGGCCACTGAGCACATCTACCGAAACCGCAAGCACTGGCATTCCATCAATGTGCAGGTGGTATGCGATGCCAAGGGAATCATCACCTCTGTCTATGCAAACTACCCTGGCTCCACCCATGACAGTTTCATATACAGAATGTCTGCCCTGAGCAGGGCCCTGGAAGCTGGGCAGCATGGTGACACATGGCTCCTAGGTAAGTACAAATGCCCGTGCACATGCATGCATGTCACCCACAGACAAATACACAAACCCCATTATCACCTCTCCAGGGGACAGTGCCTACCCTCTGAGCAACCACAAGATGACGCCAATCCGGAACCCCACCACACCACCCCAGGTAAAATACAACGCTGCCCATATTGCAACCAGGGCCATAGTGGAGCGCACATTCGGAGTGCTCAAGTCACGCTTCCGCTCCCTTGACCGCTCTGGCGGGCAGCTACTCTATGCACCCCCAGTAGTGTGAAGGATCATTGTGGCAGTATGTGTCCTGCACAATGTTGCAACAGGGCAGGGTGTACCGGTGGACATGGTGTTGCCCCCACATCCCCAACCACAGGCACAGGCGCTGCCCATGGGTGGGGATAGGGCACGTGGCGAGGCAGCCCGGACCCAGCTTGTGGCCACATTTTTCACCTAAACTCCCACCCCTATGGAGTGCACACAGGCCTGGCACATACCAGGTGACAATCAATGATGACAAAGAGACAGTCAACTGTCACAACCTTACCACCCTGAGAATGTTGCCATGGAAGTGCCACATTGTGTGCATCCCTAGCTACTCAAACCTAACCAATCCTGTGTGACCAAAAGGTACACATGCAAGGTGTGTATCACACAGACCTGCAAAACAGGCCATGACAATCACTGGTATGTCACCCAAAGCCACCAAAACCACAACATGACATGGCAAGCAATAGCAAAACACCAACACAATAACAATAATGTACACATTGACATGTGAAAAATGCAAAGTGGCATCAGACAATGATGCCTGACATGGAATCAGATGAAATTACTGACCAACAACCTCCCACACAAAGCAAGTCATACCCAAATGCATAACAACAGTTGTAGCTTGAATATAACAATGAATGCCTGTACACATGCACATTGTGCATGGCAAAATCAACACTGCATAATACGTGTGCTGTGTCCATCTCCTGCAACACACTTCTCAGCACACAGCATAGTGACCAGCCATTGTGTGTGACGCACACCCTGAGCATCACATGAAAACGATAAACTAAATAAAAAAAATATCATGCATGTACAGGATCCACAAATGGTCATAGATCATATGCTGCAGGGACACAGTGGGCCCCAGAAGGCAAACTGAGTGCACATGTGGACATGGAAGGGTGGTTGTACATGTTGTGGATCATAGTGCGAGTGTGTGTGTCAGTAGGGACATGCACTCAATACATGCATGTGCAATCAAGTGACCATCAGTGCCCTCATCACATGTGAACATTGCCCATGTGTACACCCCAGCATGTCAAACCACAACTATACCCTCACACCTAAAAGGTAAACACAACACACAAACAGCCATTGTTCAGCAGAATACATCATGTACATAGGATAACACAATTACAATGTCAGGGTGCCCATCACACTGTGGGGCAAGGCAACTGTCCAACAACAAAATACCCCTCCTCCCTCACATACCTCATGCGCAGTTGTTCAGTGGGTCATGGTGATATGTAGCCTTCATCCTTGAAGTTCACCTGGCCAAAGGATCACCCTTCCCCTTTGTCTCCATCTTCCACCTTGCATGTAAAAAGTGTACAGCACCCTCAGAGGCCACCTTGACTTGCAAAAACACCAAATCAAAGAGAACTCAAAGCAGGCATACACAGAAGCCAAGCAAAAAGCCTGCAGGCAGCAAAACAAACCAGAAGAGCCTCCAGTAGATGACTTGAAGTAGCAGTACGTCACAAAGGCTAAGTACTATCACAATGATGGAACAACCAAGGTAGCACAGTAAAACAATGTCACAACAGGATGTGTACCATGTGTGGTACATAATATAGAATGATGCACCACGACTTGATGTGTACTGTCACAGCTCCCGTGTACATGTGCAGGAGTGGCACGAACCAACCACCCCCACCGTGGTCTGGGTGCCTGCAAGGTCAAACTCACAAAGGCCTCTGAGACCCTGGTGGGGAAGGAGGGTCAGGGATATGCAGTCGGGACAGGCATTGGCATACTGGATAACCGGAATGAGGGGCAGGAGAGGGGAGTAGGATTGACAAGGGAAAGGAGGGAATGTACAAAAACATAAGAATCACATGAACACATACACAATGAGACCAAACGTGTACATCATGCACATAGGACCAAATTACTCAAATTGAAGTCACAGAGAAACTTATCTCTGGGGTGAGTGCTGGCCTCCTGCCTGCGCACTCTCAGGTCCGGTAACATGAGCAGTTCAATGCTGCAAAGAGAACCAGAGTCACTAATCTGTGCGTGCTCATAACACACACACACACACCATCATGCATGCTCCAAAGTAACAAAATACTGTACAAACAAACTATCTGGTGTGGTGCTTCATACCCATACGTAAGATTCCCCCCTGATGGTTCATACACAGTCAATACAGTAAGTCATGCGATGATGGGTGCGTATTAAATGGAAGACGAATGTGCCAAGATTCACACAACATCCAATGTTCCCTGGGTAAGCAGCCAGATGCATTTAGCGAGGTACGACTTCAGTACAAGTCATGTTCCAGCGTAATCTTAATAAAGTAGGTAGTGCATGTGGCAATTTCAACCTGAAAATGAAATGCACTGCACACAAGTCTGCCCCTCGCTGTCTGTCCCTGTGAGCTGCTTCTTTCCCTGTCTTGGAACGCTACGTGGCTAATACAACTCCCTCAATGGACCATGGTGGACCGGAGGATATGTGCCACTGCCCCTGCATGTGCCCCTGACAACTTTCCCATCAACAAGCCATTAGTCCACCAACGCATCTTAGCTGTACTGTGCGCTTCAACACCAATATCTGTCCAAGCTCACCATCAGTGGTGCTACTTAGCATGCATGTGCAACTGGCCTGGTGGACGGTTGGCTGCGGTGTGGCCCCCTTGTGCTGCTCACCTTGCCTGGAGTTCCTTGAAACACGTCAGCTTCTGTAGGATGTATGAGCACAATCCCTGTGCGCATGTCTGCACCACCAAACATGGCCATCTTCCAGACGTCCAATAGCCTATATCTGCTGGGAAAGGTGGTCTGGAGGCTCATCCCCCTGCAGAAAGGGCAGAAAACACATGATTAATGCATGAAATCTCCCTGTGTGTGTCTCTTCAGGCATGTCATGACTGGACCATGTCAGAGACGTACATCAGAAATCACTCCATCAATGCGACTTTCACAGGCAAAGTGTGTTAGCCACTGTCTACAGCATGAATTGCATCAAGCACATGTACAGCAAAGATAATAAACATACTACACAATGTATAGCAATTAATGCACACATGAATCATGAAACCACCCATCTAGCAAAGGAATAACAGTGGTCAATATCACCCCTATCATCCTCACTAGGGGTGTCAACACAAGTAGTACAGCAACAGACATACCACAGATATGACAGTCCAAAGCCCTTGTGTAATAGGCTGTAACACCGAACCATCCTTGAGAGCCCATGGATAAGGGAAGCAGGAGTGGCATATGTGAGTCAGGACCCCAAGCTGCAAACACATACACGAGACAAGCTTGAAGGGACCAGCTGGAACAGACAGTGGATGCTTTCAAAAGCCACAAAGCACCACACCGTCACATGAAAGCACAATAGACAAGCAATTTTAAACTATATCAACTCATTAGACTAACTATGAAAAACCTACATTACCTAATTAAACTATCAAATTGAAAGTTAACTAACTAAACTAAAAGAAAAATCAAAAATGGCCACACACGACCCATGGGGGAGGCACCCAGGAGGGGGGAGGTACAGGGTGCTGCTCAACACCTACATGCGATGATGTTGAGGGAAAAAAAACACTCCATGGGCTCAACGCCTGAACAGCCCGACCTATGTGGGAGATACCTCATCGTCCGAGTCAGGCTCTTCTTGGAAAGGACGACATGGCACAGGAGCCTGACCATGCCTAGCTGCAGCTTGCCCCTCGTCGGCAGCAAGTCTGCCGGACGGGTGAGCCTGGTTCTCTCTGGCGATGACACATAGGTCTGCATGCAGAACCTCCTGTGATACGCGTGCTTCCTCTTGCAAGGTAACACGTGTAACACGGAGTTCTTCCTGCAAGGCCTGGTTGGACAACTGATGCACCTCCCGGCAAGCACGTAGCTCAGCCGAGATGGTACGCTCAAGCTGCTCAAACCTCTCCTCTGACCGCGCCCTCTGGGAAATCAAGAGGACACCCAGAGTGGATCTGAGGGACTCAGACTCAGCCCTCAGGGCCTCCGTGTGTGCCTCTGCGTGAGCAGCAATTGCTTCACACAGAGACAACATTTCAGCCTGGTGTGCCCTGGATGAGGCCGCCATGCCCAGCCTGAGCGAGCGGGCTGTGGACCGTGCCGCCTGCTGCTGGAGAAGCACCTGCCTAGCAGAGGGGAGCACGGATTGGGCCACACGCTCCATGCTCACAGCGATGTTCTCCATTGCTGCCCCCTGGCGTTCAGCATTGGCAGTCATGTCTTGCTCCCACTCAGTACACCGTGGTAGCGCGTGACCACCGCGTTGCTGGGCTTGACACCTGCGGGACACAAGTTCCGGGTGTCCTTGTTGTGTTGGCACCGCCTGCGGCTGCACGACTACATGCCCCCATCAACGTGATGGCCCAGGCACATCAGTGACTGGTGTGGAGGGTGACCCTGCGTCCCAATCCACCACAGGTGGAGGTTCCAACACTGTCTGACCCCTCAGGGCAGGTGCCGCGGACAGACGAGTTCCCACATCAAAATCACTCCTCCTGACATATGGACCTGATGTACATCCAACTCGACATGGACGTCAGAGTGGTCATCAGGGCTGAACTCATTGGCAGCCGAAGACAAGATGGACTCTAGCACATGTGGGTTTTCGTGGCCTACCACCCCACGACCCCTACTTGTGCCGGGTTGCTGTAGTGATAACAACCCTGTGCCTGGCATGACAACACCATCCTCTGGCTCCATTGAATCATCATCTGAAAAGTAGAGAGAAAAAAGGTCACTACACATGTTAGAAGCACACAACACACACACACATACAATATCACACAGACATCAAACACATCAAGCAGACATGTCACACACAAAAGAGAACCTGCCATGCATGCTGGGTCAACTTGACATTGCTTCTGTGATTAGGCATATAGACGGGTGTTATATCGCTCAGAAGTGGGTCGATGCAGTGCAGCAAATTTGTACGTTACTCACCATCTACATGTACAAGTACTTCATTATGTGTATCAGAAAATGTGAAGGCAGTGCAAGGTCAACTTCAGGCATCACATGCAATGTGCATGCAGTGGGTAGCATGGCTACAAGCAAACCACCCCTCCCCCCAAGTGCAAATGCATGTATGCCTTGCATGGTATCAAAAGGATGGCCATAGACCTGTGTATTGACAGACAGTGTTGGCTAGCATTAATTGCATCATGTGAGTCAAGTGACAACACAGCAGATGATGATGGGGCAGTAAGCAGGACACATGATGAAACCTCCGGAGTACACTCACGTGGAAGAAGACACTACACCAGTTTGACAGAGTCATTGGGCATGAAACAGGCTAAAGCCCGTGACCCACACAGACTGTCACACCCTAAACATGTGTGCAACGCAGGACTGAGCCACAGTGGTCATGGGAAAGCTGATGAAATGCCATGTAATGTAGGTCACCCTGGACACGTACTACAATGATCATCCAGTCAAGGAAACATAGGGGCATGCATGGAATGCACATGGAGCATGAATGGCCACTCATGTCCCTGCGGAGCATCTGACATCTGCACAGTCCAAGTGAGACACCTTGCATCAAGTACAAAGGATGTACCACACAGCACATGTCTGGCAGGTTGGCTGGTGGAAGTTAGCATGTAGACAGGACGCATGAACAGGCAAGTACTTAATGCTAAAATTGATGCAGACCAGTGCCATGGTGAAATTGGGGTGCAGAGAGGGGGTGGAGGGGCAAGGGAGCATGCCTATGTGGAGTACCTGCATGCAGGCAGAGGACACATGCACGTCGGTCATGCTATGACATAGTCCCAGGGCTGAGAGGAAGGTCACCCCAGGCTACATGCAGAAGGGCCAGTGAGCTGGAACATGGACCGGAGGGGCATCCTCGTGACCAGCATGTGAGTAGGGTGCAATAGTGGTGATGCGGACAGTCCCCGTCTGCTCCACATGTCCACCATCCTGCAGAGCAGCCATGCATCAGTGAAGCATTGCATTACTTGCACATCAGCACCATGTACACATGACATGTAGTGGCATTCATGCACAACACATCACACAAGTAAAACACACATGTCCTCAACAAACACACAGCAACACTCACTGGACTGGGCATCAAAGTCCAGCATCTCTCCCACTCCTTCGACTGATTCAGGTGGTATGAACTCCACAACGAGTGATTCGTGCGGAGTGAGGTCTTCCTCCTCAGGTGCAGGCCCACTGCCAGTCACCAGAGTCAAGTTGGAATTTGAGGCACGCTTAGCATTAGCGCTGCGTTTGTGGTCATTCCAATTCTTTTTGCACTCTTGCGCCATGTGCACCTCATGGCCAATTGCACTCACATGTTCTGCAACTTGCTTCCAGTGGGTATCACGGTGGGCAGCCGTAGTCTGACAATTAGGCCCCACTAGCATGTAACAGCTGTGGTCCTGCACATAGGCCACGAGGAAGTCAAGTTCCTGGTTGAAGAAAGGCTTCTTCCTCGACATGCAGGAGGTCGTGGCTGTGTTTGGGGTCCCAGCCTGTGCTGCAGGTGCAACCTTCCTCCTCTTGGATTGTGGAGCAGACCCTGGCTGACAAATGCCGCCCTGATCAGTATGGCCAGTGGCACCTGTGGATTGAGCCAAGGGAGTGGCAGGTGGAGGGACGACCAAAGGCCTGACTTGCATCAGTGGCAGCTGGGTGCCCTCTAATAGACCCTGCGCAGCAACATCCGCTGTGGCAGGGTCATTGACCGCGACTGTCCTGGTTGGTAGACTCACAACCGGGGTGTTGTTGGCTGCATCTGCCCCTGCACTTGTCAACACCCGGCTGATCGGGGCAGCAGATGACATTACTGCCCCAGGGACATGTGTCTCGGTCAGGGAAGCCCTGTGTGCACCTACGGTTTGCCTCCTGCCCTGTTGGAAATCTTCCAAGGACTCTTCAAGTGCCAACGCAGCCTGCGATGGCAGAACCTGAGCCTGGGTGGTGGTGTCCACAGCTGCACCTGCAGCTACCACTACCCTTGGGCCCTTGGCAGTCGATGAAATGGACTGCCGGGTCACATGGGCGCCAGTGCCAGATGCAGAAGCTGCATCTCCCGGAACCACAGGGGGTGGTGGCATGGCTGCACCGACACATGGCACAAAATCGTGCACAAGTGGCGCACCCCTGCCTCATCCCCCTCTGCGGCCACCCTGGACACCCTGGAGTCCCCCTACTCCCTGGTCACCCCAGCCACATCTATTACCACGCCTGCCATGAGGAGTACGCCCAGCTGAGGCATCCCTCACCTTTGGTGGCCTCCCAACCATGTCACAGATGGAGTAGTGCCAGCACAGATGGAGAAGTGCCAATGGGAGGTGCACACCACAATTGTCCTGGGCAATTGGGGTGAAGGGGGTGGGATGCAAGATGTTAACAGCACCCCTGCACCTTCAAGGCTGTATGTGACCCCGGTGATGAAGTGACGCGTCACGCAATGCTCAGGCACCCCAAAACTGCAGTAAAACCGTGCACGCAACCCCGGCAGCCTACGTGCGTGGAATTAACCTCCCACAATACATCGTGGAACCCAGGAACATGAAAAACGCGTACGCGTGGGACACGCAGGCTACTATGACCTCGAAAATGGGTACACGATACACAGGGGCACCCGCAGTGGGAAAAATGACATGCGCGATTCACCGTCAGACTAGCGCGATGATGAAAAACACGCGTAGCCAATACCCCAGCCAAAATAAGAGATACGTCCTTGATCCGCTGTGAAGTTGTGATGGCGTGTGAAACAACACAAAGTAGCAACACACACGTCAGTCTCCACGAAAGGCATGTACAGTGAACGGCTTGCCCCGCTCACCTTTAACCTAACTTCACTTACGCGCTTAGGCCCTTTCCCCGAATTACATGCATTCACACACGGATGTGTGTTTTTTTCACGTTCTGATCCACTATGCACCCGTGTTGAGGGAAACGCCCGTGCGCGCTATGTCACAGATGCGCTTACGCGCTAAGGGCCTTTCCTCGAATTACACGCTGACGTGCACTTTTTTCACGTGCCAAATCACTCCATATCAAGCTGGCCACGCGAAAACACACGGAAGACCACGCTCCTGCCCAAAAGGCAATTTTCCTGCCCCCAAGAGCCCCAAGCACACTCCCACCTGCCATCTGCTGCTTCCTGCCTGCTGCCCAGGTGCCCTGCTATTTGGTGCCTGCACGTCAGCCATCTGCAGGGGTTCAGTTGCTGTGTCCACCCCTGCTGGAACAGAAGACTCCCAACTGGGATACCATCGCACCACAGCCCAGCCCCAGGACCCAGTTATCCACCCACGCCTGCCTCGGGAGTTGCCATGTCGGGGCAAACACCATCCGAGACCACTGCCGACCCCCAGCCAGAGAGGCAGAGGGCCACCAGCTTCAGTGAGAAGAAAGTTGGTGTCCTGGTGGAGCATGTCCTGGGGCATTATGATGCCCTCCGCACACCATTGCGTGCTGACAAGGTAGGACGGGAGAGGATCTGGGAGGACGTCATGGTTGCCATCAATACGGAGGGGGTGGCAACCCTCGACATCAAGCACGTCCGGAAGCGATGGGAGGACTTCAGGTTCAGGACCCTCAACAAGGCCCGGCGCCTCATGAAGGCAGAGGATGCAGAGGGGTGCCGGATCCACCCGAGTGTAAAGACTGGTAGGGGGTGTCTGTACTTCCGTTCTCTAAATGGTACAGGAGAGGCACAGCAGACCCCAGCCAAGATTCTCTATTTGGGAGCAATGGACGAGCAATCAAGGCCTAGCTTCTCAGGAGGTGATGCGGGCTGGTTCAGTACAGTGTAGTCCCCGAGTCCCCACAAAGGAATGTCCACACACTGTATTACTGAAAACACAGTCTTTATATAATTAATATTCAAAGGTATGTACACGATCATAATAACGCACTTTGTACTTGGAAGTCAATAATGATAAATATATACACGTCTAGAGTGGTACCACTAATGTTATCAAATCTCATTAAAGTGCATCAACTGTACGGTTAAAATGTCACACAGATCAATAACGAGTAAACCAGCAATAAAGATATGCAGGAACGTAAGATGGTTGAAACAATAGGCAGAATGCTGACCCCTACCGCTAGGCATAGTTCTGTGTGGAGATCCCCCCACCTGGGCCAACTGTAAATAAAGATATTTAGCACAAGCCCAGTCCATATAATGTTCGATAGTCTTACTTCTTCCTATTAAGGTTTTACCCCCCAATGTACCTGGTGGAGTAGAGTTCTCCGACGATGCACCGACTGATCCTTCTTGAGTGCCTCCCTTTCAGGCGGGAGCCACGGATCGTCGAGAGGTGTCGGGGAACTTGGCGTTTGGTGTCGGGGAATCGACAGCTCTTCTTGAGTGCCCTCCCTTTAAGGCAGGAGTCACGGGTCGTCGAACGTCCGACGGTGAACAGTGTGAACTATGGCAGGGAAGTGGCAGCTTCGTTCCTAGCGGTGCTCGTCGACGACAGAGCATTGGCATCCTGCAAGGAAGAGGCGTGCTGGGCACCTCGGTGACAATAGTTCTGGACCGCAAAGAGATGATGAAGAACTGTGGCCCAGCAAGGGCGTCGAGTCGTCGGCGTCTCTGCGGTCTGTAGGTGGCCGGAAACCCACCGGTGGATACTCCTCGGCGCGTCGACGGTCGGGCCTTCTCCAGCGGGAGACAAGCGGGTGACGATGCAGAAGAGAGCGTCCGATGATCAATGGAAGTTCTTAGGTAAACGGGAGCACAGCGGCTCCGGTCGGCGTGGCGGTCGTCGACAGTGGCGGACAACAGTCTGAGTGCTTCTCCTTGGAGTTCCGCAGCAGTCCCCATATCGGGTTGGCAGCCCGTCGAAGGTCTGTCTACCAGGGAGCGTTGGCAAAGATCAGCTGTGCACGATGGTCCCTCGTAGCTCAGGAAGAGGGCGCCTTACCAGGTCCTCTCTGGGTCAGTCCTTGGAGGCACAGCAGCTTTCAGATTGAGAAGTAGAGCAACAGCAATTCTTCTCGTCCAGCAGGGCTTCAAGGTCAAGCGTCAGTTAATCCAGTTACTCGTCGTAGTGGACTTCAGCTTCTGAACACGATTCCTAGCAGTGAGAGGTCCCCAGATATACTGTTGATCTCCCATTCATTCCGCTGGGTCACACTCAAGCATCCAATCATGACTACGGGCATTCATGCAGTCAGGCAGCCAATCAGGCACACGAAGTATTCAGGCCATTCACTTCTCTCCAGACACTCACAACAAGTTATGTGTATTGGGACAAGCACCGAGCCATTCAACACTCCAAGCTGCATTCATACCGGTTTCGGGCAGGGTTGTCTCGGTCATTGTGTCAACCACCAGATACTAGACACCCACAACACAGAATGCATATTCGTCACACACTCTATTCACCCAGGTCCCACCCACAGGAGGTACCCACAACATACATCATCGGGAAGGCTCCAGCTAGTCTGACTGGGCCTTCACAACAACACCATATATGGCACTTCCATCCAACAGCCAGTCAGGGGGAAGGGACAGAGTCAAGGCTTCCCAGGACTTTGGGAAAACAAGGTAATGGGTAATAGAAAGCAAGAGGCCACCGGGGGTATCTTGTTTTCCATCAGGAATCAACTGATCCCAATGGCAGGGCTGGGGTATCCCAAAATGGAGGATACTCCGCGCACCTGTCAAATTCAGCATGGAGCTGCCACCAGCCCATACCCTGCTCTGTGGGCCACCCACAGGTGCCCAAAAACATACACTAGGGGCATAGGGTTGTACCCCCACCCATGCGTGCCATAAGGGTATCCCGCGGATCCGTTCACCAAACCAAAAGAAAGAGAGCTGCACTGCCAGGAGTCCCGCATGAACTCCTGTGCGGAAAACATGACAGAACACACGATTACAAGCAGTAAAGGACAAGGATACGGAGGCCCTGTCCCTCCGATGCATTTCCAGCATCACACCGAGCAACATCCAGATGAGGGTCCTAGAACGCATAAACCCAGCGCTCCACGCCCAGGTCCTTCGGAAGAAGAGCCGTCCGGAGTCTTCTGAGCGGTAAGTGGCCATGCATTGCTGTGTGAAACAGGGCATGTTGCAGTGTTCTGGTAGTCAGCTACTTGCCTGTATGTGTAACATAGGCCATGTATGGATGTGTGTGCGCCGGGACATCATGCTAATGCATGTGATACCAGTAATGCATGAACCACATGGATGGTGCATGTGTTCCAATGAGACATGGGGAGATGCATGCCGAATGCACACATGAATGCATGCCAGTCCCTGTTCTTGGACATGGATGGGGGGTGAGGGATGGGTGCTGCTCTCATGTACATGTATGGTGTGCATGTCTCTGTGTCTGAGAAGTGTGTGTGTGACTTTGAAACGCCTTGGATGCATGACACATGTCCGTGATAATGTGTAGATTCACTCATGCAGTGCGGTCACCGTTGTATCCACTGTTTCTGTGGTGTAGGAGCCATGATACATGACCCTCTGGTGATCTGTGTGGATGGGATCAGCATGAGCCATTATGCATGTGAGTTTTAAGACAACATTTTTGTTAACAGAGGCCCTTGTACATGGATGCTGATGTTGATTGCATGCGCCATGCCTGTTTCTGCATGTGTGTTGCGTGCATTGACCCATCTGTTGTGGAGGGACAGGATGGAAGTGACGTTTGACAGTGCCACTCATTTGTTATTGCTTCCTGTCTAGGGGACTATTGTACGGTACCCTGATGCTTGTGTTCTATGTCTCCCTCTACGCAGCGTCGAGTGAAAAAGAAGGCAGAGACAGTGCTGTGGAGCTAAGCGGCGGGGATGCCTCCACCGGGCGGCGACGCAAAGCCCAGCCACCCTCCCAGGAATTGCCATCATCCGGGAGAGGGGACTGGTGCCGCGTCTGCCACTACAGCTGTAGCGGAAGGGCTGGGTGAGCCCCCACAGGGGCTTGCAATGGCAGAAGACAGTACAGAGACATCCAGGTTGGTGGTCTCTACAGAGGAGGAGGAGCCACCTACTGAGCCGCACATCGGGCCTGGTGAGGGTAGTGCCACTGGTGCGAGTGGTGCAGCACAGGTCACCGCGGAGGGGCCTGTGCATGTCGCTGTCCCTGACCCTGTGACTGCACCACCATGCATCAGCAGGGAAGCTCCGTCCCAGGCCTGTCCACACTTAGGGGGGAGGCCCACGTCATCTGCCTCTCCACTACCTGCGGACAAGGAGTCCCATGATCGTATGGGCTCCGTCCTGGTTGGTGTCGCGTTGCACACGCGTGTCATTCGTGATGACGTGCATGCTTCCTGGGGGGAGCATGCATGCCATCATGAAGATCTGTGTGGCAATGTGGCACAGTTGGGAGGGGCCATGGTCGGTGAGTTACTACATGTGTTGTGCACTCTGGCGAACCTTTCATCCTCTTTGGAGACTATGCGCCAGTCATTCTCCCTGCCGTCTTCCAGCCCAGATTCCACCAGGGCCCCCTTTGGACCTGGACTGACCAACACAGCCAGCTTGGTGGAGATCCCATCCCTGCCACAGTCGGGAGTCGGCAGTCCAGCCGGGGTGGACACCCCAACAACTGGAGACCAGCAGATGGAGGATGTGCAGGCATCATCAGACAGGGTACATGGAAAGCAGCAGCAGCAGGCTCTAGGTGGGAGCAATGATGGCTCGGGGCCATCAACATCAGAGGGGCAGGCATCAGCAGTGGGCAGGAGGACCCTGGAATGGGAGTGTCTTCCATGTGGCTGCGGTTGGGCCAGCGGATAGATGCAGAGTGGCGGTGGCTGGAAGAGGCGCGGCTCACCATGGTCAGGGCGGAGTTATCCATGTGTCGGGCGTTGAGGCGGGATGAGTGCCTCGAGGCAACTCGCAGGGAGTTGGAACAGGCCATGGATGCATCCCTGCGAGACCTCGGGGCCTGGGCAGAGGCCCGCCTCCAGAAGATAGACATGGAGTTCGATGATGCCCTGGCCCACAACATCACAGAGTGAGCCGCAGGACTTGCCCGCCGCCATTGTATATAGTTAGTTAGTGATAGGTTTCCTTTCTCTTTTTTTTCTTTTGGGACGCTTGGACAATGCCCCACGTTTTTGTATATAGTTGTACATTAGGTAGGTTTTTTTTATATAGGTTTCATTTCATTTGTTGGGCTCATGGACCCTTGTTGCAATATTTGTACATAGTTGGACAGTGGATTTTTTTAAAAACATAATTTACCCTCACTGTGGATCACTCGATTTACTTTGTTGGACAAGGATTTTTGACAAACTTTATTTTGGATTCATTTGGATTGTGTCATCATTATTATTATTATTATTTTGGACATGCCTTTTTTCTTGTTTCTGATTCTTTACATGCTTTGAAACTTTTTTGATATTTTTGTGCAAAATACATTTTGATTTCTTACTTCCATGTGTGGTATTTGCTCTTTGGTTTACTGCATGTCACAATGTGGGTTTACACAATCACTCGCAGCCAGTGTGTGTGTGTGTGTAACAGACATGTGTTGATGTGCATATTTGACTTTAGGTTAGTGACAATAGACCTTTCAGTGTGGGGTGGATGGGAAACTTGTTTGTGTCTGAAGACTGGGGTGGCGTGCAGTGGGATTTTGTTGGACATGAGGCCCATGAATGCGCATATTTATGACATGTTGGGTGGGGACCTGAGTCGGGCCTGACCCACAATGCTGGGTGGGGGGGTGCTGAAGGACATGAGTCTGGGCCTGCTGGCAGGTGCCCGGCAATGCTGGGTGGGTGGGGATGCTGGGGGACATGAGTCGGGGCCTGACCCTCAATGCTGGGTGGGTGGGGGTGCTGGGGGACATGAGTCGGGCCTGCTGGAAGGTGCCCAGCAATGCTGGGTGGGTGGGGGTGCTGGGGGATATGAGTCGGGGCCGGCTGGCAGGTCTCCAGCAATGCTGGGTGGGTGGGGGTGCTAGGGGACATGAGTCATGGCCTGCTGGCAGGTGCCCGGCAATGCTGGGTGGATGGGGGTGCTGGGGGACATGAGTCGGGGCCTGCTTGCAGGTGCCCTGCAATGCTGGGTGGGTGGGGGTGCTGGGGGACATGAGTCGGGGCCTGCTGGCAGGTGCCCAGCAATGTTGGGGGGGTGGGGGTGCAGGGGGACATGTGTCAGTGCTCACTTGTGCGTGGTGACATGTGGGCTGGCAGAGAGGCTTCGACAGGGTGGATGGGCTGCCCGTGGGGCATGGCAAGGAGTGCAGTGTGTTCCCTTGTGTTGTGGTCCGCCTGCAGGCCCTGGGGAGGGGGGAGAGGGCACACCTGGGAGGACACACACTGGCAATTCGTTGGGGCACCCCTGCGCACCCCTGAAATAGACATACCCCACTCGCAAAGGGCCAATCACGTTTGAAACTTCCCGCGCACCCCGGAAGTACACGTACCCAGCTTGCACAAGGCCAATTGCATGTAGAACTTCCCGTGCACCCCGTAATACACGTACCCGCTCGCACAGGGCCAATCGCGTGTAGAACTTCACACGCACCCCCGAAATACAAATACCCCGCTCGCACAGGGCCAATTGCGTCTGAAACTTCCAGTGCACCCCCGTAATACACGTACCCCTTTCGCACAAGACCAATCGCGTGTGAAACTTCCGGCGCACCCCCAAAATACACGTACCCCGCTCGCACAGGGCCAATCGCGTGTGAAACTTCTCATGCACCCCCGGAATACACGTACCCCGCTTGCACAAGGCCAATCGCGTGTGACACTTCCCGCGCAAGCCCAAAATACCCGTACCCCGCTCGCACAAGGCTAATCGCGTGTAAAACTTCTCTGTGCACCCCGAAATACACGTACCCCGTTCACACAAGGCCAATCGCATGTAGAACTTCCCGTGCATCCCCGTAATACACGTACCCCGCTCGCACAAGGACAATTGCATGTATAACTTCAAGCGCACCCCCGTAATACACTTACCCCGCTCGCACAAGGCCAATCGCGTGTAGATTTTCCCACACACCCCCGTAATACATGTACCCCGCTCACACAAGGCCAATCGCGTGTAGAACTTCCCGCGCACCCCCGTAATACACGTACCCCGCTCGCACAGGGCCAATCGTCTGTATAACTTCCCGCGCACCCCCGATATATACATACCCCACTCGCACAGGCCCTATCGCATGTGATTCTCCCTGCGCACCCCCGGAATACACGTACCCCGCTTGCACCAGGCCAATCGCGTGTGAGACTTCCCGCGCAACCCCCGAAAAACCCATACCCCGCTCGCACAAGGCCAATCGCGTGTAAAACTTCCCTGTGCACCCCTGAAATACATGTACCCCGCTCACACAAGGCCAATCGCGTGTAGAACTTCCCGCGCACCCCCGAAATACACGTACCCCGCTCACACAAGGCCAATCCCGTGTAGAACTTCCCGCGCATCCCCGTAATACACGTACCCCGCTCGCACAAGGACAATCGCATGTATAACTTCCCGCGCACCCCCGTAATACACTTACCCGGCTCGCACAAGGCCAATCGCGTGTGAAACTTCCTGTGCACCCCCGAAATACACGTACCCCGCTCACACAAGGCCAATCGCGTGTAGAACTTCCCGCACATCCCCGTAATACACGTACCCCGCTCGCACAAGGACAATCGCATGTATAACTTCCCGCACACCCCCGTAATACACTTACCCTGCTCGCACAAGGCCAATCGCGTGTGATTCTCCCAGCGCACCCCTGAAATACACGTACCCCACTCGCACAGGGCCTATCGCATGTGAAACTTCCTGCACACCCCCGAAATACACATACCCCGCTCGCACAGGGCCAATCGCGTGTATAACTTCCCATGCACCCCTGAAATACACGTACCCCACTCGCACAAGGCCAATCGTGTGTTCCCGCACAACCCCGAAATACACATACCCTGCTCGCACAGGGCCAATCGTGTGTGAAACTTCCTGCGCATCCCCGAAATACACGTACTCCGCTTGCACAGGCCCAATCGCGTGTGAAACTTCCCACGCACCCCCGAAATACACGTACCCTGCTCGCACAGGCCCTATCGCGTGTGATTCTCCCTGCGCACCCCCGGAATACACGTACCCCGCTTGCACCAGGCCAATCGCGTGTGAAACTTCCTGCGCAACCCCCAAAATCCCCGTACCCCGCTCGCACAAGGCCAATCGCGTGTAAAACTTCCATGTGCACCCCTAAAATACACGTACCCCACTCGCACAGGGCCAATCGCGTGTGAAACTTCCTGCGCACCCCCGAAATACACGTACTCCGCTTGCACAGGCCCAATCGCGTGTGATTCTCCCCGTGCACCCCTGAAATACACATACCCTGCTCGCACAGGGCCAATCGTGTGTGAAACTTCCCACGCACCCCCGAAATACACGTACCCTGCTCGCACAGGCCCTATCGCGTGTGATTCTCCCTGCGCACCCCCGGAATACACGTACCCCGCTTGCACCAGGCCAATCGCGTGTGAAACTTCCTGCGCAACCCCCGAAATACCCGTACCCCGCTCGCACAAGGCCAATCGCGTGTAAAACTTCCCTGTGCACCCCTAAAATACACGTACCCCGCTCGCACAAGGCCAATCTCGTGTAGAACTTCCCGCACACCCCCATATATACATACCCCACTCGCACAGGCCCTATCGCATGTGATTCTCCCTGCACACCCCCGAAATACACATACCCCGCTCGCACAGGGCCAATCGCGTGTATAACTTCCCATGCACCCCTGAAATACACGTACCCCACTCGCACAAGGCCAATCGTGTGTTCCCGCACACCCCCGAAATACACATACCCTGCTCGCACAGGGCCAATCGCGTGTGAAACTTCCTGCGCATCCCCGAAATACACGTACTCCGCTTGCACAGGCCCAATCGCGTCGGAAACTTCCCACGCACCCCCGAAATACACGTACCCTGCTCGCACAGGCCCTATCGCGTGTGATTCTCCCTGCGCACCCCCGGAATACACGTACCCCGCTTGCACCAGGCCAATCGCGTGTGAAACTTCCTGCGCAACCCCCGAAATCCCCGTACCCCGCTCCCACAAGGCCAATCGCGTGTAAAACTTCCCTGTGCACCCCTAAAATACACGTACCCCACTCGCACAGGGCCAATCGCGTGTGAAACTTCCTGCACACCCCCGAAATACACGTACTCCGCTTGCACAGGCCCAATCGCGTGTGATTCTCCCCGTGCACCCCTGAAATACACATACCCTGCTCGCACAGGGCCAATCGTGTGTGAAACTTCCCACGCACCCCCGAAATACACGTACCCTGCTCGCACAGGCCCTATCGCGTGTGATTCTCCCTGCGCACCCCCGGAATACACGTACCCCGCTCGCACAAGGACAATTGCATGTATAACTTCAAGCGCACCCCCGTAATACACTTACCCCGCTCGCACAAGGCCAAACGCGTGTAGATTTTCCCACACACCCCCGTAATACATGTACCCCGCTCACACAAGGCCAATCGCGTGTAGAACTTCCCGCGCACCCCCGTAATACACATACCCCGCTCGCACAGGGCCAATCGTGTGTGAAACTTCCCACGTACCCCCGAAATACACGTACCCTGCTCGCACAGGCCCTATCGCGTGTGATTCTCCCTGCGCACCCCCGGAATACACGTACCCCGCTTGCACCAGGCCAATCGCGTGTGAGACTTCCCGCGCAACCCCCGAAAAACCCATACCCCGCTCGCACAAGGCCAATCGCGTGTAAAACTTCCCTGTGCACCCCTGAAATACATGTACCCCGCACACACAAGGCCAATCGCGTGTAGAACTTCCCGCGCACCCCCGAAATACACGTACCCCGCTCACACAAGGCCAATCGCGTGTAGAACTTCCCGCGCATCCCCGTAATACACGTACCCCGCTCGCACAAGGACAATCGCATGTATAACTTCCCGCGCACCCCCGTAATACACTTACCCGGCTCGCACAAGGCCAATCCCGTGTGAAACTTCCTGTGCACCCCCGAAATACACGTACCCCGCTCACACAAGGCCAATCGCGTGTAGAACTTCCCGCGCATCCCCGTAATACACGTACCCCGCTCGCACAAGGACAATCGCATGTATAACTTCCCGCACACCCCCGTAATACACTTACCCTGCTCGCACAAGGCCAATCGCGTGTGATTCTCCCAGCGCACCCCTGAAATACACGTACCCCGCTTGCACCAGGCCAATCGCGTGTGAAACTTCCTGCACAACCCCCGAAATCCCCGTACCCCGCTCGCACAAGGCCAATCGCGTGTAAAACTTCCCTGTGCACCCCTAAAATACACGTACCCCACTCGCACAGGGCCAATCGCGTGTGAAACTTCCTGCGCACCCCCGAAATACACGTACTCCGCTTGCACAGGCCCAATCGCGTGTGATTCTCCCCGTGCACCCCTGAAATACACATACCCTGCTCGCACAGGGCCAATCGTGTGTGAAACTTCCCACGCACCCCCGAAATACACGTACCCTGCTCGCACAGGCCCTATCGCGTGTGATTCTCCCTGCGCACCCCCGGAATACACGTACCCCGCTTGCACCAGGCCAATCGCGTGTGAAACTTCCTGCGCAACCCCCGAAATACCCGTACCCCGCTCGCACAAGGCCAATCGTGTGTAAAACTTCCCTGTGCACCCCTAAAATACACGTACCCTGCTCGCACAAGGCCAATCTCGTGTAGAACTTCCCGCGCACCCCCATATATACATACCCCACTCGCACAGGCCCTATCGCATGTGATTCTCCCTGCACACCCCCAAAATACACATACCCCGCTCGCACAGGGCCAATCGCGTGTATAACTTCCCATGCACCCCTGAAATACACGTACCCCACTCGCACAAGGCCAATCGTGTGTTCCCGCACACCCCCGAAATACACATACCCTGCTCGCACAGGGCCAATCGCGTGTGAAACTTCCTGCGCATCCCCGAAATACACGTACTCCGCTTGCACAGGCCCAATCGCGTGTGAAACTTCCCACGCACCCCCGAAATACACGTACCCTGCCTGCACAGGCCCTAACGCGTGTGATTCTCCCTGCGCACCCCCGGAATACACGTACCCCACTTGCACCAGGCCAATCTCGTGTGAAACTTCCTGCGCAACCCCCGAAATCCCCGTACCCCGCTCGCACAAGGCCAATCGCGTGTAAAACTTCCCTGTGCACCCCTAAAATACATGTACCCCACTCGCATAGGGCCAATCTCGTGTAGAACTTCCCGCGCACCCCCATATATACATACCCCACTCGCACAGGCCCTATCGCATGTGATTCTCCCTGCACACCCCTGGAATACACGTACCCCGCTTGCACCAGGCCAATCGCGTGTGAAACTTCCTGTGCAACCCCCGAAATACCCATACCGAGCTCGCACAAGGCCAATCGCGTGTAAAACTTCCCTGTGCACCCCTGAAATACACGTACCCCGCTCACACAAGGCCAATCGCGTGTAGAACTTCCCACGCACCCCCGTAATACACGTACCCCGCTCGCACAAGGCCATTCGCGTGTAGAACTTCCCGCGCACCCCCGTAATACACGTACCCCGCTCGCACAAGGCCAATCGTGTGTAGAACTCCCCGAGCACCCCCGTAATACACGTACCCCACTCGCACAAGGCCAATCGCATGTAGAACTTCCTGCGCACCCCCGTAATACACGTACCCCGCTCGCACAGGGCCAATCGTGTGTATAACTTCCCGCGCAGCCCCGAAATACACGCACCCCGCTCGCACAAGGCCAATCGCGTGTTCCCGCGCACCCCCGAAATACACATACCCCACTCGCACAGGGCCAATCGCAAGTGAAACTTCCCGCACACACCCGAAATCCACGTACCCCGCTCGCACAGGCCCTATCGCGTGTGATTCTCCCAGTGCACCCCTGAAATACACGTACCCCACTCGCACAGGGCCTATCGCGTGTGAAACTTCCTTCACACCCCCAAAATACATGTACCCCGCTCGCACAGGGCCAATCGCGTGTATAACTTCCCACGCACCCCTGAAATATACGTACCCCGCTCGCACAAGGCCAATCGTGTGTTCCCGCACACCCCAGAAATACACGTACCCTGCTCACACAGGGCCAATCGCGTGTGAAACTTCCTGTGCACCCCCGAAATACACGTACTCCGCTTGCACAGGCCCAATCGCGTGTGATTCTCCCCGTGCACCCCTGAAATACACATACCCTGCTCGCACAGGGCCAATCGTGTGTGAAACTTCCGACGCACCCCCGAAATACACGTACCCTGCTCGCACAGGCCATATCGCGTGTGATTCTCCCTGCGCACCCCCGGAATACCCGTACCCCGCTCGCACAAGGCCAATCGCGTGTAAAACTTCCCTGTGCACCCCTAAAATACACGTACCCCGTTCGCACAAGGCCAATCTCGTGTAGAACTTCCCGCGCACCCCCATATATACATACCCCACTCGCACAGGCCCTATCGCATGTGATTCTCCCTGCGCACCCCCGGAATACACATACCCCGCTTGCACCAGGCCAATCGCATGTGAAACTTCCCGTGCAACCCCCGAAATACCCATACCCCGCTTGCACAAGGCCAATCGCGTGTAAAACTTCCCTGTGCACCATTGAAATACACGTACCCCGCTCACACAAGGCCAATCGCATGTAGAACTTCCCACGCACCCCCGTAATACACATACCCCGCTCGCACAAGGCCATTCGCGTGTAGAACTTCCCGCGCACCCCCGTAATACACGTACCCCGCTCGCACAAGGCCAATCGCATGTAGAACTTCCCGCGCACCCCTGGAATACATGTACCCTGCTCGCAGAGGGCCAATCATGTGTATAACTACCTGCGCACCCCCGAAATACACATACCCCGCTCACACAAGGCCAATCGCGTGTTCCAGCGCATCCCCGAAATACACATACCCCACTCGCACAGGGACAATCGCGTGTGAACCTTCCCGCACACACCCGAAATCCACGTACCCCGCTCGCACAGGCCCTATCGCGTGTGATTCTCCCAGCGAACCCCTGAAATACACGTACCCCACTCGCACAGGGCCTATCGCGTGTGAAACTTCCTGCACACCCCCGAAATACACGTACCCCGCTCGCACAGGGCCAATCGCGTGTATAACTTCCCACGCACCCCTGGAATACACGTACCCCGCTCGCACAAGGCCAATTGTGTGTTCCCACACACCCCCAAAATACACGTACCCTGCTCGCACAGGGCTAATCGTGTGTGAAACTTCCTGCGCACCCCCAAAATACACGTACTCCGCTTGCACAGGCCCAATCGCGTGTGATTCTCCCCACGAACCCCTGAAATACACATACCCTGCTCGCACAGGGCCAATCGTGTGTGAAACTTCACACGCACCCCTGAAATACACATACCCCGCTCGCACAGGCCCTATCGCGTGTGATTCTCCCTGCGCACCCCCGGAATACACGTACCCCGCTTGCACCAGGCCAATCACGTGTGAAACTTCCTGCGCAACCCCCGAAATACCCGTACCCCGCTCGCACAAGGCCATTCGCGTGTAAAACTTCCCTGTGCACCCCTGAAATACGCGTACCCCGCTCACACAAGGCCAATCGCATGTAGAACTTCCTGCGCATCCCCGGAATACATGTACCCCGCTCGCAGAGGGCCAATCGCGTGTATAACTACCTGCACACCACCGAAACACACATACCCCGCTCGCACAAGGCCAATCGCGTGTTCCCGTGCACCCCCGAAATACACGTACCCCACTCACACAGGGTCAATCGCGTGTGAAACTTCCAGCGCACCCCCGAAATACACATACCCCTCTCGCACAGGCCCTATCGCGTGTGATTCTCCCCGCACACCCCTGAAATACACATACCCCGCTCGCACAGGGCCAATCGCGTGTGAAACTTCCCGCGCACCCCCGAAATACACGTACCCCGCTCGCACAGGGCCAATCGCATGTGAAACTTCCCGCGCACAACCGAAATCCATGTACCCCACTTGCACAGGCCCTATCGTGTGTGATTTTCCCCGCGCACCCCTGAAATACACGTACCCCGCTCGAACAGGGCCTATCGCGTGTGAAACTTCCCACGCACCCCTGAAATACACATACCCCGCTTGCACAGGGCCAATCGCATGTGAAACTTCCAGCGCGCCCCCGAAATACACGTACCCCGCTCACACAGGCCCTATCGCGTGTGATTCTCCACGCGCACCCCCAGAATACACGTACCCCCCTTGCACCAGGCCAATCGCGTGTGAAACTTCCTGCGCAACCCTGAAATACCCGTATCCCAATCGCACAAGGCCAATCGCGTGTAAAACTTCCATGTGCACCCCTGAAATACACATACCCCGCTTGCACCAGGCCAATCGCGTGTGAAATTTCCTGCGCAACCCCCGAAATACCCAGACCCCACTCGCACAAGGCCAATCGCGTGTAAAACGTCCCTGTGCACCCCTGAAATACACGTACCCCGCTCACACATGACCAATCACATGTAGAACTTCCCGCGCACCCCCGTAATACATGTAATCCGCTCGCACAAGGCCAATCGCGTGTAGAACTTCCCGCGCACCCCCGGAATACATGTACCCCGCTTGCAGAGGGCCAATCGCGTGTATAACTACCCGCGCACCCCTGAAATACACGTACCCCGCTCGCACAAGGCCAATCGTGTGTTCCCGTGCACCCCCAAAATACACATACCCCGCTCGCACAGGACCAATCGCGTGTGAAACTGCCGGCGCACCCCCGAAATACACGTATCCCGCTTGCACAGGGCCAATCGCATGTATAACTTCCCACGCACCCCCGAAATACACGTACCCCGCTCGCACAAGACCAATCGCGTGTTCCTGTGCACCCCCAAAATACACATACCCCGCTCGCACAGGGCCAATCGCATGTGAAACTTCCCGCACACCCCCAAAATACACGTACCCCGCTCGCACAGGCCCTATTGCATGTGATTCTCCCCGTGCTCCCCTGAAATACACATACCCCGCTCGCACAGGGCCAATCGCGTGTGAAACTTCCCGCGCACCCCCGAAATACACGTACCCCTCTCGCACAGGCCCTATCGCATGTGATTCTCCCCGCGCAACCCTAAAATACACGTACCCTGCTCGCACAAGGCCAATTGCGTGTTCCAGTGCACCCCCGTAATACACGTACCCTGCTCGCACAGGGCCAATCGCATGTATAATTTCATGCACACCCCTGAAAAACACGTAGCCCGCTCGCACAGGGCCAATCGCGTGTGATTCTCCCCGCGCACCCCCATAATACACGTACCCCGCTCGCATTCCTGGTTGGGGGGCTGTATGCTGGTCCACTGGCGTGTGAGCCATGTATGGGATTTGTGTGCTTTTCATGATGCATGGGGAAGGGTTGGGGGCGTAACTACCGCTGCAGCAGGGCTGCTGTGCCACTCTGCGCCACGGCTGGTTATGGATGTTAAAATCCATGAATACGCTGTGTGCGCAAATGGAATTTGGCGCACGCGGCTGGCGCAGACTTCCGCACGCGCACACTGTGCGCCAGCCGCGTGCACCATTTGTGCGCTGAATTCTATGAATTACCCCCTTATTCTTTGGAGAAATGTTTCATTTTGAATAGCTGTATCTGGTGAAAAGCGTGTTATGAAATATGTTGCGGATTTCACAGGGGCAGATGCGTTTCCTTCTTCCGGAATGTAGGTCCTTTGCTTGTATTACACTTTCAGTGTGTATTACTTTGAGAGATTTGATTTCATATGCTGAATTTAAATCCCTAGTATGTTTAATGCATTATCGGTATGGGAACATAATATCAACGCCCACATTAGACGCGTATATCGCAATGTTGTGTTCATTGAGTTATACCAGGAATATAATACCTGCTAATCTTTATAACTAGCAACTCAAGTTGGGTAAACTGTTTTGATTAATACATCTTTAAACTTTGGAAATCAAGCGTGCCTTGCCTCTTCTGCCGCATTTATTGTGCATCGCTTGCTCTAATACATCTGAAGCCAGTTTGACTTTCTCTCCGAATAAAAGGAAAAGGCCCCAGCTGAGCTTGGCCCCTCTCCCGAGACTCGGAGCTTGCCTGAGAACAGGTTATTTATTTGCTCTTGGCACTCGCGGGGCTTTCGGGCCTGCAGAGGCGTCTTGGCAGCAGTGCAGCCCCGCTCTTAGAAACAGGGAAGAATCCTGCCCTTGTAGCATGGGGTGCCTGACAGTCCATGGTAGGAATACGCACTGATTCAAAAAGCATATTCTTTCCGTAGAGTCCTGCTTAAATTACAGAAAGGAATACCAGATACTGCTCTATTTTTTGTAATGAAAACAAAACGTTCTGCAAAATGGACTCTTCTTTATTAAACAATGGCTTGCCTGCACTTTAAAATACAATGGGCCTCATTACAAGAGTGGTTGCGCAGTAAACAATTGGTGGTGACAGATTTACTGCCATTTTAACACTACAAGACTCCAACTGTGGAGGTAAGTTAGGGGAAAAAATCTCCAACACTTGGCTGTAGATTTTCCCTCCACATAAATGGCGTAATTACCACAGTCAGAAATACTGGCTGCAGTATCTGTACGGGCCTCCTAAATAGAACTTTAAACATATGGGACCCGTTTTTGGACTATGCAGTTAAATTCCCAGCCCTCACCAGGAGGCCACCGCTGACCAGATGGCTCCAGGGCAGCCCGCTCTACTAAACCACAACCCTAAGCCATAGCCCCCCCTTTATGCCGCAACCAGCACATCCCACTTGGCATCCAAGGACAAGATGGACCATGGACAATGATGCTTCTCCCAGTATTTTGGCTCCCGCACACCGGTCTCCCCGACAGTCACTGCTGCTTTAACAGATTATTGAATGCTACACTATAACTGCTGTTATGTTCAATGTAATGCTTTTTAAAAATGCCAATAAAATGTTGTTATGGAAAAATAATCCTCTGGAAGTCAACAGACTGAATTGTGGGTAATAAGTCAAATTCAGAATTAGCAGAATTTACTGCTAGTTTCAAGATGCTCATTTAGCTGATACTGAATATAACAGTGAACAAGTTGGCAACAATAATGCAGGTCGATTCGTAATGATGCCCTATGTGTATTTCAGGGGTGCATGTGCTAATACTCCTAAAGGATCCCTTTGAAAACAAATGCAGCTCATCCGGACTCTGAGGTCCCTTTAGGGAGTGTCGGGCTTAATGCTAATGCAGGTGTCTTAAGGTTACAGAAAATGTGAGCACAGGATAATTTCACTTTACAGGTAACCTGCTGGATTTGCAGTTAGGAAATGTGGTAATGTCAGTGGTAGCGGCCCACTTGCCATACTACTTTGTCGAAAACCATGGTTCTAGGTAGGTGATCATAGTAACACATCCTGCTGTACTTCTAATGTATACATGGATTGTTCTTGCAGTCAAGATGGCACTAGGCCAGTGTGAGGGTAGAGATGCCAGATTTCACATGGACCTGAACGCACATGGACAAACCATTAATTGGTGATCATCCCTCCTCAGTGTTTGTTAGGCTGAATTGCATGCAGTACCCTCTGGGACCACCACGTACAATTAGGACTACAGGTGTAAGCAAAACCAACCTTTGGTATAAGTCTGTACTACACAGTTTTTGGTAGCGAGCTGAGCAGCCAGGCTTATCTCAAGAGGGAGTGTGAGCAGTTCACAAGGATACACAGAGGTCTTACAATCACAGTGGTTTAAGTAGACACTTACACTCAAGGTTTCTTGGTAAAACAATTATTAATTTATTACATAATCATTTAGAAAACATTCACTAGAAGGAGGCAACTTAATATTATACCCAAACACACTTCAATAACAAACCAGTGAGTTTCTGAACAAATTAGGCTCCCCTGAAATAGGAGCAAAATGGCATTTCAGTTACTTTCAATGGGAGTAAAAAGGCACAAGTTATCAGAATAGATCACAAATACTTTCTTAGGCAGTGCAAATAGTTTTAGTTCAATAGAGGACTCGATTCAGTTCAATAGGCCTAGGCCAAAGTCAATGGACTAGTGTCTTGGATAGGAAAGAGCAGTTCTTGAAGTAAACGGTAAAGTCTTTGCAAAAGTCTTCAGAGGTAGTTTGTATGAAAAAGAATCATATGTTGGGTCACAAGCTGATTAGGCCTGCAAGTTGGGAAAGTTTCACAAACTTTCCTTGCAAGAGAAGTATTCTCTCAATCGGGTTGGCACAGTCCCTTAGTATGAAGCAAACAGATGCAGCTGAAGACGTTGGTTCCTGGCAGTTTCTGCAGATCTTACTGTTCCTGAGCCTCAGTCGTGGGGACAAGACGGAGGATGTCGAGGGACTCCTGCACTGCATGGGATAATCGGGAAACGCTGACAAAAATGGAGTCACTTCAGTTTGAGTAGCTGTAATTCAAGCACACAAGCTGGTGTCCTTCCCCCTGGTTAATCCCAACCAGCTTCGAGAATGGTATCCATTTGGCTTACGAGTTGATTGGTCCCACCAACTCAAAGGAAGAAGTCGTCCTTGAAGGGGCTTCTCTGTCGAGATGAACTTGGCAATTCAGACCTGCAGCAGGGCTTCACCGAGCAATCCAACAGTCCAAGAGTTGCAGCAGCTGTCCTCTTCTAGCTCGTCTTCGGTTCTTTCGTTCCAGTGGTCGACTCTGCTTTCCAGTCCAAGAGACTCTGCTTTTAAACAGTTTTCTCCCATCTCATTCCAGCCTAGCTGCCACTCACCCATCACGGTGGCTGTCCTTGCCGGACAGTCAGCCAGCCATTCACGCCAGAGCGCTTTTGGGTCTCCTAGGAGACTAAGAACAGGGAGTTTCGGGCACCTCCCTCACTTCCTGCCCTCCCCAGACACTCAACGTCAGAGGCAGTCTTTAGTCCTGAAGACCGCCAAAGGCATAGAAACAAACGGACCAAACCTGGTTTGGCGCGCAGAGACAAACGCTAGAAGGACCTTCCCAAAAATAAATGGCGAAAAAAGAAGACCAGGACCTGTTTAAACAAAGGGGCTTAAGGCGCCATCTTGAAAAACATGGCTCCCACGAGTTTTAGCTACCGAAGATCGCGGTCGGGAAAAATCATGGTAGTTCGTTGTAAAACCACTGCCAACAGCCATTTTGATAGTGTGGGATGTATTGACCCACTCTTCCGAGCCCTGCAACAGTACTGTGCATTGCTGGCAGCAGAAACATCAGAATGACCACTGGAAAGCATGCTGCTGGCTCAAAACCAGCCAAAAATGTGCAGTAAAAATCTGAAAGATAGGCTGCCATCCACTTTTGCCTATATTAGTGAGCACAGGAGATCACTGCCTAAAACCACCATTGGGCCATCCACAAGGCAGCCTGAAACCACTTGGAAAAAGCAATGCTGATTGCCAAAAGCAACACTGAGTGGGAATTGTTTCTTGATTGTTAAAATGTGCTAAAATCATGGCTCACAAATCACCAAAAAGATCCAACCTCCTTGTTGGGTGTTCCACATCATTATACTGCAAGAATCCACATAAACACAATTCAGCAAGAATCATATGCTATCAAGCTAAATCTCATTTCAAAGATACTGATGTAAAGACAGCTGTCAAAAATGGGTGCAATACCGGTACTCACCACTACCAGAAGCCAGCGTTTTAAAACAATTATTTGTAAAAACTGAACAACTGAACCCAAACTATGCCAAAGAAATACTGGCTATCAGGAGCATAAGGGGTAGAGACAATGTAAAACTATATTCTGAAATGACTTGAAGGAAGCATGTATGTATGTATTAAAAATGTGGGTTATATTGTAAGAAAAGACAAATTGTAACATTGTTTGCAGGGTTAAGAGGTTTCCCACACTGGGAACCCTTCACACCTGATCCCTAGACAAAGGCGACATCCCCTGCCCCAAGCCAAGAGATTGACAAGTTGGTGTGAAAAGGAACTGGGGAGTGGCACCCTGGACTGGGACTCTGCTGCCTGGAAACAAGACAATGGATTCTTTCAGCTGATTAGAATATGTTGATTTGGGTGTGACTTGTCAACAGCTGCTCTAGCAGGAAGGCAGGCCATGTGACCATCTGACTCCCCACGTTTCTGGGGGCGGACCAGACGGAGATGTGAATTGAATTACAGGCAAATGTATGTTTTATAAAATTTCTTATAACATATTTTACCAAGCTGACAGAAATTTCAAACTTTAGGATTCTTAAAATGACAAATTCACTCACGGTTCAAGACTAAGCTGGACGCCGTATGATGTTCTGAGACCAAATCCCAGGATTTATTAATTAATATTGCAGATACAGTATTTATGCTAGAAACATGAAAACCTCCAGTAATATGCTCAGAGAGGGTGTGTATGTCTGTGTAAAATTGGATGCAGAACCAATCTTGGAAAATTCACCAAAAATGAAAATAAGTCGTCATTTCAGAACCCAAGCTCATAGGAACATGGGGCTTGAACAGAGACCAGCCTTAATTCATCTGTGAGGTGTACAAGTATTATCAACAACTTGTGTATCTGGGAAATATGTTTTTTATGAAAAATGGATTTTCTAAGTAAAAGCAAAGGGGAGTTTCTTCACTAGATTGTAAAACACAGCATCACTCGGACTCATTCTGACACGCTAATCCTTTCTCCAGTCAGGTCACAGGGAATCCTCTACCCTATCAAATCCTTAGGGGGTTGGGCATGTAGAGTCAGCCTCCACACCCACTTTGAAAACACATAAAAAGAGACTGCTCAGGACAGATGAGACTCACACTCACTTTTCCACTTCAACTCATTCCTGCGAAGCACTCTGCCGGACCAGATCCAGATAATATCCAGACTCCAGACTCCAGATAGATGCAGAGACCAGAACTCTAGAACCAAACTCCAGAATCCAGAACTTTGAAGCAAAGGCCTAATTCAAAAGCTGAATCCTTCTCAGCAGGCCTCAGAACTTTAGCAACCTGATTCTCACATTCAACAGCCGGGCTGAGCTGTTCTATTCTAGCCAAGAACCCTGTGCTAGGACCGAGGTCCAGACCCAGAAAGCAGCGCTATATCCAGAACCTATCAGACCTCGACCAGAGGCCGTGCTGTGAGCAGAACCAGTGCCGGAGACCGTACGGTGGCGAGTGAAGTCCAAACCTGGCCAGATCGGTGACGAGGCCCATTTCCATTCCATTCCAAAACTAGGAGTGAGTATCTAGTGTAGAACTGTACAGAACCAATCTCTTAGTTTAAAGTCATCTTATCCCATCCATTTCAACCTGTCCAGAACTGCATTTAGAATGTTGTGTCCATCCTGTGGTTTCAAATCTGTAAAAGCGCCATCTGTCATTCTGAAATCTTGACTTTATTTCTGAAAATGTACCTTCACAAAAATGTCCGTAACTTTTGAACCGCAGTGAGATTTAACTGTCATTTTAAAGCTAAGATCCTCAGCTTTCCAACAAACCTAAAATGACATTCCAATTCCTTATAGATTTTCCGTAATCGCAATTTACGCATGCGGAAAAAGTGCTGCGAATTGCAATTTAGCTCAATTTCAACACATGTCAGAATAGCTGATAATCATTCACAAACCATTGCTAGTGTTGCCCTGAACCAATCCAAAGTAACTCTCACTAGTGCTGAGTATCCTTTAGTGAATTAAAATCAATTTAGCAAATTTTCACTCTCACTGAAAGCACATTCAAAGTATTTTTGCCTGTTTAAAATCATACCTGTTTTCTCTAAGCTTTCTGGGGGGGACTGGAATTGAACTGCATTCTTGATTGTATTCCTGAAACCTGTGTGCCCTCATTTCCACCTCTTCATACTGCATAGTGGGTGGAGTGAGTAGTCACAGGGGAAAAGTGACCAGATTATCTTTTGATTGAAATCATATCAAGTATATTTCTGTGTTGCATTCGTTCCCATTATTGCATTTCCTTGAATCACATAAGTATTCTCTGCTACAGTGTCCTTCATATTCATACTCCTAAGAGATTAAAGAGATTGTAATTCTGTAATATTATCTATTGTTGATTACCGTCCATATTCATATGTGTGCCATTCAGATATTATTTTGTTCATAAAAGTGTGACATATATATTGTTTAATTCTTCAAATAAATCTTTTAATTTGCAAAACAAACCTACTTCTTGGCTCAGTGAGGTCAGGGGGATTCAAAGAGAGGGGGTTATATAAGGGTTCATCATCCAGATTTAAGAACTTTGACATACAAATATATAAATAAGGGCTTCCATTGGGCATCCCATCCTAAGCATTGACTTAGTTGGATTGCTGGATTGAAGTCATTTACAGATTGGGGGCTCATTGCGGGACCTCTGGATTAGGTCTACCACATGTGCAGCTTAATACAGTGTGCTAACTAATAGGATACATAAATCCTGTTGCGCTACCACGCTGTGTTACACTGTAAAAGCACCCGTCAAAAAGGAACACTCTCAGGAAACAGTCTGTTTTGCAAAATAAAATAATAAACTACTGTAAATCAGGAAGGAAATCAATTTCCAGAATGATGACATTGGTAGATATCAAGATGGCTAGAGAACACCTCTTACATAAGCTATTTGTGAGAGGTGAGTGGACTGAGCAGGACCAGAATGTGTGGTTGCAGGCAATCACACACCAGGTCACTGCAACTGGGTTAGATAGCTGGAAGGATCAGGGTCCCTTACACGTGATAGGTTATTTATAATGCGCATAATACCCAGAGGTTTCTAAGCACCGCCTGGGGATCGAACCTGTGGTGCTCGACGTCGTCTTGCTTCGAAGGTGAGCACGTTGCCCACTGAGCTATCCTCCTGAGAAGAAACGTGGCCCTGAGTGAACTATATATGGCCCCTAAGGCCAAAAATGAGTATGACAAGATTGTCAGGATAGCGGCATATTTATATTTATATATGGGAACCATACAGGACAGATGTGCTGAAGGCCAAGATCTGGCAAGTAGGCAACTGTTGGCATTAGAGAAGGCCCAATCTGATCTGGACTCTTCTGAGCAGAGGCTGCAGAGGAGTCAGAAAATGATAGTAGGCAGTATATAATTAAAATAAAAGAGGATATGGGTATCCTGCAACAGGAAAGGGCAGACCGGGATACCAGAATTCTGGCCTTGCAGAAGGAGTATCAAGAAGGTTTGGACTCCCTACTGCAGAGCCAGAAAAAGCTGGAGCAACAACTGGACTTCAATAGGGTATGTGCTGAGCAGGTAGTCACCCTGCAAAGCCACATAGATAGAGTGAAGGCAGAGAGCAATAAACTGATTTTGAAAGACCTGGATACCCAGGCAGAGTTTGATGAGGAGCGCCAGAGAGCTGGTGCCCTTCAAAGGCAAAGGGACGACCTGGCGGCACAGAAGCAGGCTCTTACTCAGGAAAGGGACACCTCAGGCCAGGAAGTCTGCCACTTAAAAAGGAAAATGGAAGAAAATCACCTGGCCCTCCAGTGACTGGGTGACCTCCAAAAAGAGCATCAGAACTTGTTAGAGCACACCAGGGGGGTGGAAGTTGCTCTGGCAAGAAAGGAGCAGGACAGTAGGGATGGGACTCAGGAGGTAACCCTCCTGCAGCAAAGACTAGCCCAGTACTGCAGGACCAACCAGGAAGCACAGAGAGAGAATGAGGCTCTCTGTCAGCACAATGATAAGCTCCAGCAACAGGTAGCCATGCAGGAGAGACTGATAGAGTCCAGTAAGGCCTTGATTGAGGAACTGAAAGCACAGGCTCTGGCAGGGCAACAGAGATGAGGTTCGCTGGGAAAGGGAAACACCTGAGCATAACCTCAGGAGCCCTAGTACCAGAGGCCTCCATCTCTCCCAGTCCCTGGACTCTGCCACCCCCAGGTCCCCTGGCGCACATGAGCCCAGGGCCACGGGGATGGCAGATTACTATCCAGTCAGAAGTATGGGACTCATAGGCCAGTACCTCCCAGGAATGGATGGGTGGGCATCTTGGTATGGGCACCCAAGTACAGTGCAATTTAGCGGGGAACCCCGGCAGAGTAGGCCCTCGAAGGGTATTCTGAAAACCTCTGCCCAGTTAGGTCAGTGGGGGGGTACCCATCAAATCCGGGCAGCAAAGAGGAATCTGAAGACTCCTCTGAGTGTCCCAGGACACAAGAGACTAGGTCCCCACATTTTGCCAGCCATTCCCAGGCTCGCAGAATACGGAAAACCTGGAAGATCAGACGGGCACATATGGGAGCAGTGCTTCTGAGTCAGAGAATGAATGGACCAGGGATACCCAAACCAAGAAGGCCAATAAGGCAAAAAGGGCCTTGCTTAAGGACCCCTTAAAACAGATTAAAGCTATAAGGAGCGTCATCACTCATTACCATAAGAACTACAAGTATTCTGTTTGGGAACACTTGGAGCTCTTTGAGCAAATGATGGAGACTTTCCATTTGAAAGACAGCAGTAGCTGCATTCAGTATGTAAAATGGGCATTCTCCCCGGAATACTCCAGTTTCTTTGCGGGGCTGGAGGACCAAAACCATTCAAGATGGTCCACATATAGGGCTGCCATTTAAAGCACTTTTCTGTTCATAGAAATCTCCAAGAGGCTCGCGAGGCAGCCTACAATTTGCAATGTGGGGAGGATCAGGCCCCACAAGAATTTGTGCAGGAGTTGAAGCGTGCCTTTGCACAGACTACCAAAAGGGTGCGCACAGACAGTAAAGAATTTGTAAATACGTTTTTCCATGCCTTACCCAAATACATCATGACCCAGCTAGTGAGAGATTTTCATGAGAAAAGGTCACTAGACTGGGTCATTGAACAGGCCACCCGAATCTATAAGGTGCAAAAGCCCATAGAAAATAAAAGTTATGTTCAGAAAAGCCCCAAACCAACCACCACACCTGCTGCTGCCAAGGTGGCAGAGGAAAGGTTGCCCCCGTTTTGGATTTGGAGATGTGGGGCTAAAAACTTGCCTGTACAGAATAATTCCAAGCCCAGAAGGCGCTCGGGCCAGTTACAGACAAGGAGTCAAGGAGGTAGTCCCACAAATGGGGTCCCTCACTCTCCTGACTATGCAAGTCCACGCTACAAGGGAAACCGACCTATCCTGGGTTATGTGTGGACTCCTCCAGCCCAAGGGGGGGATCCAACCAAGCACCTAACCCAGGGAAGAGGGCAGAAATTAACCAAATCCTGGGCAGAACCTTTTCCCCAGGTATCCACCCAACTTCCAACCCCAAAATCATCCATCGTTCTTTCCCCACTTTCCTGACCCCGGCCAACCTAATCTGGGAGAGGGGAGGCCAGGGGTAGAGGGGTACCCAAATCTTCCCAACCCGGGGTACTACCAGAGAAGGGATAGTTACCCTTCCTGGGATCAACCCAGGGGAGAAAACAGAACCCCGTATCAGCCTGAGCGGGTTTCACAGTTAGAGCGCCAGTTCCAAAATATGGCACAGGATCTGGGTCGCATGCTGAGGGCTCAGCAGAACCCTCAGATGGGCATGCCGGTGCAGAATGCCCCAAACTCTGGACCTGGTGCTCCAGAACAATGACGGGTGCAGCACCCCGATAACCCACTGGCTCCCAGGGAGGAGGCACAAGGGGAAGGGGGGGATGTAAAGCCTTGGAGGAAGCTTCCTTCTCCACTTGTAAACAGCCCCTGGAAACCCAGGAACCGAAAACAAAATCTCCTACCCCTGAAAGTCTGCCACCCAAGGAGCAGAGAGGAGGTAGGAGAAACAAAGGACCCAAACAGACCCACTTTGAGGAGGAGGTACAGATCTTCTAATTTGAAGGAGAGGGCTACTCAGAGGATCCGGGGAAAAGAATCTTCTCCTTCAGAGATTGGGGAACTCCTCCTAAAGAAAAATGGGTCCCAAGGGATTCAAATCCAGACTGGGGAGATGTGGGGACTGAGCTAGCGCCGCACATCATCCCATCCCAGAACCAACAACATCAAAATCCCCTGGTTCAAACCCATCCTGGTGACTGCTTCCAAAAAGGGGGGGGCGGCCCAGAACCGGAACCAGGGGAACTCAAAACTTCTCCTATTTCTAGTTGCCAACTTTTTCTTTCATATTCCCAAGACTCACCTTAGAATTCTGCCCAAATCTCTTCTCTCTCCATGTCCAAAACCAGAAAATTAGCCCACCGGTTGTCCAAAAATGTGCATTATATGTGCCCCTTGCGGAGTTCGAGGGAAGATACTATGTCCCGGTACAAGTACAGGGGCAGGGGACAATTTTGGCACTGGTGGACACTGGATCCAAGCTACCCTTCTGTCCAGAAAGGTCTTTGATTAACTAAATTCAGGAAGGGGGGAGAAATACCAAATTCCTCTCACCTCTCTTCCTGGACAACTTCAGAACTTTGACGGCAAGGAGATTCCCATTGAGGGGACTGCGGATTTAGACATTAAAATTGGGCGCCACAAGGTGAAACACCCGGTCATAGTAGTGACTCCAGAGGGCACCCCTTGTTTACTAAGGAATGACCTCCTGAAAAGGTTGTCACCCCTAATAGACTGTGTAAACAAGGTCCTCTGGACCCAGACTAGCCGACCAATAACATTGAAACAGAGTGTCAATCATGTTAGTTTAACTGACACATGCCACATGGTTGAACACAAATCTGACCAAGTCGAATTTCACTTCCAGAACAACCAAATTACAGATGTGACAGTAATAGCAGTAGGACAACAAAATGGTGAAGGGTGGTCCTCTATTTCTGAAAATCAACCTTCCTTCCAGTTTAAGGTGGTATTCCACAGTGGAAGGAAACACTCTGAAATTCTTTACCAATCCACAATCAGACATTCCCACTCCTATAGTCCAGAAAGATGTGAAATCAGCTCAGAGCCTGGCTGTTATTCCGGAAATTGGAGAGCAGTTGTTCATCCCTGTTCAGTTAAATGAAAAGAAGGACTCTGTTCTCACCCGAGTGTGTGTGAACAACAGTAAGAACTTCAACAGCAAAGCCATGTTCCGCCAACTCCCAAAAGATCCAGCCATTCCCACATTCAAACTGATAGACAAATGGGAAATGGATTTGGAAGCACCCAATTCCAAACATCTCCTGCCAAGCAGGTGTAGGCTCAAAATCTCCATTGGCAACAAGAGCATAGTCCATAATTGTTTGGTCGTGCAAGACGTCACTGCCGCCTTTTACTTAGGCAGTGATATTCTCAATCGCTTTGCCATTAGTTTGGACCTAATAAACTTCAAAGCTTGGTCCCGATTAGCGGATAATCCCATGGGCCTTGATAATCCAGAGAAAGCATTTTGGTCAGCTCAATTGCTAACTTATGCAGTTGAAATTCAGATTGGAGAGGAAGTAACCATCCCAGAAAGGACCTGACAATTCTCCCTGGAAGTAAAAGTTAAAAGAGGACAAAAATTGAAAAACCCTGATGATTTTATTCATCTAAATGCTTCTCTCCAACAGCAAGGGTTGGGGGTAAACCCAACACCATTAGTCAATATGGAACATGACACCATTCCAATAGTGGTGGATAACAGCGACTTAAAGAGTATCACTCTAGCCACAGGCACCATTGTTGGAATGGCGGTTGATGACTGACATTTTTCCATTGATTTAGGGAATGAACTGTTAGGACCAATCCCCAAGGACTGTTTTGACAGTGACAGTGAAGACAATATAAGACCATACAGGATCTTTACCGGGCATGGGGGGAACTTCCTGGTGTACACTTCCTGCCCTTATGGTAAGGAAGATGTGACTTGTGACTTCAGGAGGGATGAGGTGATTTTTCAGGTCCATGAGGGCTGCTTTTCCCACCTGAAGCCACCAGTCCAAATAAGCACTCTGACCAGGGACTTCTCCACCCAGCTGGAGGAGGCCACTGAGATAACGAAACCAGAAGTCTTCAGGCAGATGGTTGAAGAGAGAGTCAAACTAGCTGATGCCTGTGTAACTCTGGAGCAGAAGCAAAAGTTGAAACAAGTCTTCTTGGATTTTCAAGATCTCTTTGCGGTGGACTCATATGACTGTGGTCGCACCGACAGCCACACAACAGCAATTCCCACGGACCCTGGCGTGACTCCAGTGCTTGTGAAGCAATACCGCTTCCCTCTCGCATCAATGGACTCCCTTACTGAAATAATTAAGAACCTTGAGTCCCGCAGGATAATCCGTCCAGTACACAGCACCTTCAATAATCCGGTGCTGGGGATAATGAAGCCAAACGGTCAGTGGAGACTCTATGCTGACCTTAGGGAGCTCAACAAACGGGTCCATACTTCACGATGGCCTCTTCCCTACATTGACCAAGGGCTGGCCCAGATCCAGGGGTCACAGGTATTCACTGCAAAAGACCTGACCAATGGATACTGGACTGTGCCTGTCAGTAGGGAGGACCAATACAAGCTGGCTTTTACCTTTGGGGGCCAGCAGTACACATGGACACAGACTCCTTTCGGATACATCAACTCCGGCAATGAATTCAACATTTTTCTGCATAAGGCCATGCCCGACCTGGGTGAAAGGGGTAACTTGGCTTATGTAGATGATGTCCTCATCAAGAGCTCAACTGTTGAGGAACACATAGCAGAGATCTGTTATGTTCTGACCCAGTTGAGGGCCGCCGGAGCAAAACTTTCCTTTCAGAAAGCACAGTGTTGTAGAACCTGTGTTAATTTCTTGGGGCATGAGATTACTCCTCAGGGTCTCTGTCCCCAGGAAAAGAAAGTGGAAGCACTTCAGAAACTGAAGGACCCCACAACACTGCGGGTACTAAGGAGCCTCCTTGGACTGACTAATTACAGCAGAAAGTTAATTGAGGGCTACGCAGAGATCACCAGACCCCTGATTCATCTCTTGAAGAGGGGGGGTCAAGTGGGAATGGGGTCCAGAACAAGGCGAGGCAGTAAGACAACTCAAAAGAAGCCTCTCACAGGCGCCCTGCCTAGTTTACCCTGTCAGAAACACAGAATTTTTCTTGGAGACAGGGTTCTCTAATACATGCTTGACTGCAGTATTATATCAAAAGCATGACAAGGTCAATAAAGTAATCTCCAATGCGGGTAAAACGTTATCCTCTGTGGAGGAAAAATTCAACGATTGTGAGAAGGCACTCCTGGCAATGGTGTGTGCATTGAAGAATTACCACCTGTTTATCCAGGGGGAACACATCATAGTGGAGACTCTACACCAGCCTCTGCAATATCTCCAAAGTGACAGAATCCAGGCCAGAAATGTGAGTAATTCCCAAATTACTTCCTGGATTCTGTCAATGAAAGGCTTTCCCGAGGAGGTCAGATATGGCCAAAACAAGAAGAGTCCCCTCGCGCAAGGTCTGACTGACTTGCATGATTGTGCCAGAGAAAACTGTCTCGAGGACGAAAGTCTAAAAATCAAGGACAACATGGAGGCATACCTTAATTCCCCACACAAAGTCTTTGGAGAAGACAAGTGTGAGGGAATGCCCACTGTCTATGTGGATGGATGTTCTTACCATGTTGACAACAACGGGGAAAAAGAACTTGTGGCCGGCGTAGGGAATGCATGGGTGAATGAGTCCCCAGAACCCTATGCTGGGTACAAGATTGGTACCCGAAGTAGTCAAGTGGCAGAGTTGATGGCTGTGCATCAAGCCATCCTCACTGCTGTCCAACATCAACTCCACAAACTGGTCATAATCACAGATTCGGATTATGTATGGAACGTGTTCGTGGAGCACCTAGTTAATAGGAAAACCAGAGGCATGCTATGTGCTAATAAGAAGCCCTTGAAACATGGGAAGTTAATCCAAAATATTGATGATCTGTTCACCTCGAATGGGATGACCATCTGCTGGAAAAAGATCAAGGGTCATTCCAAAGTAGAGGGAACAGACAAAACTGGAAATTACTTAGCTGATCAGCTGGCCAAAACCAGGGCCATACAAGGGGATCTAATAGAGATCGAGTCCCTGTTGGGCAAAATCCAGGTCACTGCTATCACTAGGTCCCCGACAAATGCTCACAATGATCTTTCAACTGCACAATGGAGTAAGGAGACCCCAGATGCTGTTTTTATTACGGCTCAAAAAGGGGATCCAATAATTGGTATGTTTTACCAACACATTGAGGACCCTGAGAACTTTCCCTTGACGGATACCGATTACATTGTGATAGAGGACGTCAGAGTGTTGATGAAATGTCCAAAAATGTTCCGAATCCAAGACGGTTTGTTGGTAAGGAAATCCCAAGCTAGCCATGATCAGTGGGTGGTTCCTACCTCATTCCGGAGCCTGATGTTAAGTCACGCCCATGATGCGGCCGCAGCCGGTCATAGGGGGTTTCATACAACACTTGAAATCTTAAGTGAGGTTGCATACTGGCCACACATTGGGCAGGACCTCGACCAAAACTTGAAGGGGTGTCTTGTGTGTGCACAATTTCAGCCAACATACCTCACACACTGTGCGCCTCTCCAAAAGAGGGGGACGACACTGCCATGGTCAGATTTACAAGTTGAGTTTATAGGGCTTGTGATTCGCTCCTCTAGGGGGAACAAGCACATATGATGGTGACATGCTTGTTTACTAAATGGGTGGAATGTCTCCGGCCCCCAAACTGCAAGGCAGAAACAGCAGCTGCCCTGATGATCAATCACATCTTTTTGCGTTTTGGACTACCCCAAAGGTTTGAGTCAGACAGAGGTAGCCATTTCACCAGTGAAGTAATGACAAAGATGTGGAAGATACTGGGGGTTAAAAGGAAGCTACATATTGCTTACCGGCCAGCCTCTTCCGGTGCAGTAGAACGTTACAACAAAACCATTGTGAGCATCTTAAAAAGGTTTGTGGCAGGTTCTGGGCCAAGTTGGGATATCTGATTACCTCTTGTCAAAATGGCCATCAGATCTACCCCTTTATCTGCAACTAAAATGTCACCATTTGAGTTGATGACTGGACGCAGGATGGTGCTTCCCCAACATCTTCTTTACAGGACCCAAGAGCAGACATTGATCAATGCCTCCACAACTCACAAGTATGTTGACAATTTAAGAAAACACCTTCAACATGCTTTTGCCTATGCTCAGCAAAATCTAGAAAGATCAGCCGATAGCATAAAGACCCACTATGACTTGAAGACTACAAGGAAAGAATACAATGTGGGAGACCGGATTTATCTATACAATTTCCAAAGGAACCAGGCCAAACAGCAGAAATTTCTGCCCACCTGGAAGGGACCTTTTGAAATTGTAAACAAGATCCCACCAGTCGCCTACAAGGTCCGCATCCCCAAAGGCAGTTTGGCAGGGGGAAGATAAGTGGGTCCATATTAATCAGATAAAGTGTTGCCATCCCAGGCACACTCTGCAACAACTGGAGCAGTCCTCTGGAACCCCAAAGGGGGCCGCTCCAGATCAATAAAATTCCAACCCTAAAATATTCCACATATAGGCTATAAAATATAATAATACGAATGAAAATGTCTCCTGATTTATAAAATGTATATGCCCGCCCCACTACATTATTAGTGGTGGGGAAATGTCTACGAATATGTTTCTGCCGCTTTGCTTTGTCATCCTAGGAGAGATAAACCATGGAGACTGACTGAGGACAACCCGGGGACCGGGAGCAACGATCCAAGGGGCCGGGGTATCACTTGATACTCCCATCAGGACTGGCGAAGAGAACTGATCGATCGACCCCTTTTGGAGGAAAAGATGCTGAACGTTGCCATTTTGGAATCCGAAGAAGTTGAGGTGAACATCCCAGTCTTGCGAGTTCCATTGATGGAAGATGACGGCCATCGCAAGAGGGGGGGCTTGTGGGATGTATTAACCCACTCATTTTAGCCCTGCAACAGTACCGTGCATTTCTGGCAGAAACATCAGAATGGCCACTGGAAACCATGCTGCTGGCTCAAAACCAGCCAAAAATGTGCAGTAAAAATCTGAAAGATAGGCTGCCATCCATTTTTGCCTATATTAGTGAGCACAGGAGATCACTGCCTAAAACCATCATTGGGCCATCCACAAAGCAGCCTGAAACCACTTGGAAAAAGCAATGCCGATTGCCAAAAGCAACAAATAGCTGGGTGGGAATCGTTTCTTGATTGTGAAAATGTGCTAAAATCATGGCTCACAAATCACCAAAACCTCCTTGTTGGGTGTTCCACATCATTATAATGCAAGAATCCACATAAACACAATGTCAGCAAGAAGCATATGCTATCAAGCTAAATCTCACTTTAAAGATACTGATGTAAAGACAGCTGTCAAAAATGGGTGCAATACCGTACTCACCACTACCAGAAGTTGGCGTTTAAAAAAAAATCTTTGTAAAAACAACTGGACCCAAACTATGCCAAAGAAATACTGGCTATCAGAAGACTAAGGGGTAGAAACAATGTAAAACTATATTCTGAAATGACTTGAATGAAGCAATTGTTTAATGTATGTATTAAAAATGTGGGTTATATTGTAAGAAAAGACAAATTGTAACATTGGTTGCAGGGTTAAGAAGTTTCCCACTCTGGGAACCCCTCACACCTGATCTCTAGACAAAGGAGACATCCCCTGCCCCAAGCCAAGAGATTCACAAGTTGGCTTGAAAAGGAACTGGCGAGTGGCACCCTGGACTGGGGCTCTGCTGCCTGGAAACAAGACAATGGATTCTTTCAGCTGAATAGAATATGCTGATTTGGGTATGACTTGTCAATAGCTGCTCTAGCAGGAAGGCAGGCCATGTGACCATCTGACTCACCAAGCTTCTGGGGGTGGACCAGACGTAGATGTGAATTGAATTACAGGCAAATGTATGTTTTATAAAATTGCTTATAACTAATTTTACCAAGCTGACAGAAATGTCAAACTTTGGGATTCTTAAAATGACAAATTCACTCACGGTTCAAGACTAAACTGGACGCTGTACGATGTTCTGAGACCCAATCCCGGGATTTATTAATATTGTAGATACAGTGTTTATGCTACAAACATGTAAAATTACAGTAATATGCTCAGAGAGGGTGTGTATGTCTGTGTAAAATTGGGCGCAAAACCAATCTTGGCAAATTCACCAAAAACGGAAATAAGTCGTCATTTCTGAACCCAAGCTCGTAGGAACATGGAGCTTAATCAGAGACCTGCCTTAGTTCATCTGTGAGGTGTACATGTATTGTCAACAACTTGTGTATCTGGGAAATATGTTTTTATGAAAAATGGATTTTCTAAGTAAAAGCAAAGGGGAGTTTCTTCACTAGATTGTAAAACACAGCATCACTCTGACTCATTCTGACACGCTAATCCTTTCTCCAGTCAGGTCACAGGTAATCCTCTAACCTATCATATCCTTAGGGGGTTGGGCATGTAGAGTCAGCCTCCACACCCACATTGAAAACACATAAAAAGAGACTGCTCAGGACAGATGAGACACACTCACTTTTCCACTTCATCTGATTCCTGCGAAGCACTCTGCTGGACCAGATCCAGATAATATCCAGACTCCAGATAGATCCAGAGACCAGAACTCTAGAAACAAACTCCAGAATCCAGAACTTTGAAGCAAAGGCCTAATTCCAAGCTGAATCCTTCTCACCAGGCCTCAGAACTTTAGCAACCTGATTCTCACATTCAACAGCCGGGATGAGCTGTTCTATTCTAGCCAAGAACCCTGTGCTAGGACCGAGGTCCAGACCCAGAAAGCAGCGCTGTATCCAGAACCCGTCAGACCCCGACCAGAGGCCGTGCTGTGAGCAGAACCAGTGCCTGAGACCGTCCGGTGGCAAGTGAAGTCCAAACCTGACCAGATCGGTGACGAGGCCCATTTCCATTCCATTCCAAAACTAGGTGTGCGTATCTAGTCTAGAACTGTACAGAACCAATGTCTTAGTTTAAAGTAATCTTATCCCATCCATTTCAACCTGTCCAGAACTGCATTTAGAATTTTGAGTCCATCCTGGGGTTTCAAATCTGTAAAAACGCCATTTGTCATTCTGAAATCTTGACTTTATTTCTGAAAATCTACCTTCACAAAAATGCCCGTAACTTTTGAACCGCACATCCTAGAAGCAAGATTTAACTGTCATTTTAAAGCTAAGATCCTCAGCTTTCCAGCAATCCTAAAATATTCCAATTCCTTATAGTTCTTCCATAATCGCAATTTACGCACACGGGAAAAGTGCCACGAATTGCAATTTAGCTCAATTTCAACACATGTCAGAATAGCTGTGTCTGGTTTTCCACTGCTGAATTTCGTTTTCAATCTCATAATCATTCACAAACCATTGCTAGTGTTGACCTGAATCAATCCAAAGTAACTCTGACTAGTGCTGCTTATCCTTTAGTGAATTAAAATCAATTTAGCATGTTTTCACTTTCACTGAAATCACATTCACTTTGAGTATTTTTCCCCTGTTTAAAATCATACCTGTTTTCTCTAAGCTTGCTGGGGGGACCTGGAATTGAACTACATTCTTTATAGTATTCCTGAAACCTGTGTGCCCTTATTTCCACCTCTTCATACTGCATATTGGGGGGAGTGTGTAGTCACAGGGGAAAAGTGACCAGATTATCTTTTCATTGAAATCATATCAACTCTAATTCTGTGTTGCATTCTTTCCCATGATTGCATTTCCTTGAATCACATAAGTATTCTCTGCTACAGTATCCTTCATATTCATACTCCTAAGTGATTAAACAGATCGTAATTTTGTAATATTACCTATTGTTGATTACCGTCCATATTCATATGTGTGCTATTCAGATATTATTTTGTTCATAAAAGTGTGATATATATATTGTTTAATTCTTCAAATAAATCTTTTAATTTGCAAAACAAACCTACTTCTTGGCTCAGTGAGGTCAGGGGGATTCAAAGAGAGGGGCGTTATATAAGGGTTCATCATCCAGATTTAAGAATTTTGACATACAACTAGGGCTTCCATTGGGCATCCCATCCTAAGCATTGACTTAGTTGGATTGCTAGATTGAAGTCACTTACAATAGAAAAGGGTAGCTTTTAACTGCTACATTAGTTTCTAGACACATGGGATACTACATAACCCCTCCAGCACTCTGTAGGAAGATAGGGTGTGCTGGGTCTAGGAATTTAAAAAGACTAGTAAAGTAAATGTAACCTTACATTCTCTGGGAAGCAGTAGTTTATCCCAGAGAAGGTATTCAAACCTTTGGGAAGTCCAAAAACGGCATCCCTGTGTCACTGAACTGAGGGTGCTGGGTAACACACATGAACAGATGTCTATAGAATTATTTTAAAACTCCATAATCAAAGAACACAAGAGTTAAACATACATCGAAATACATGAAAGAGTGGGAAAAGAGGCTCACACTCTTTCCGGGTAAAAGGTGAAGGGAATTAGCACATTTTTGATAATTTTCCCTAACAGTGTGTCCCCATCTATTATCCTACTAATCAATTCCTAGTGAGGTAGAGTGGGTATCCTCTTCACGAACAGACCATTTAGTGCATATATGGTTTTTTAACAACTTGGAGAAGATGAAATAATTGATTGGGCAGTTCCTCAGTCATTAACACTTGGACTTGCTGTTGTTGACAATAGACAATAGTTCCAATGTAATTGCTGTGCGTTGGTCAGACGAAGTTGGTTGGACCGTGTATCTACCTTTTCCCAAGTCCTCCATCATGAGGTGACAATGCCCATCTGAATGAAATCATTATCATTGTATATATATCAAGCACAGATAACATGGCCCCATGGCCCAATGGCATCGGGGTACTGCAAAAATAATCATAAAACCTAAATACAAAAAAAGTACTAAAATAAAGAAACTGTCTACAAAAGAAAATAGCAGCATTCAACCAAGAAAAAAAGAAACGAAATTAAAATGAAACTAACATAATCTAAAAATATGCAGTTTTAAAGAGGTGATGTTCAGAGAATTTCAGAACTCTAGATCGGCAGGAAGTTAAACACATTGGGGGTTATTCATGGATTAATTGCGCCAAAAAAAACAGGATTTGTGCGCCATTCTGCCCGCAAATCCCTGTTTAACAAATGGGGATTTGCGGGCAGAATGGCGCACAAATCCCGTTTTTTCCGGCGCAAATAATCCCTGAATTACCCCCATTTTGATGGTAAAGAAATCCAATCCACCAATGCACGCATGCACGCATGCAAGATATAAAGCCGGACGTGCAGGGCAGAGCAGAACACGTAACATTAGAAAGAAGATGTTACTTTACTAAACACAAACAACTAAAATAGACAGCATTGTGTAAGTCTGGCAAATGTTCTGACTTTCTGAATGTATAATGACACTGACCAGGGTATTTTACAATGACATCAATACATATTCTACTCTGAACACCAACCGGTTTCCACTATCCGTCGCTTTTGACTACTTGCAGATTTATTAGGATTTATAAAAAAAATAAAGCAGTGTCAATTACACAATCCCGGGGCACCAGCTGTACTGCTTTTGTGCTCGCAAAATCAAGCACAACGTGCATGTGCTCGTTTTTTTAAAAGCGATAATAGCAATATATGACATCAAGAATGCAGCTTACATTTAGTATTGCATATTGCTGTGTGCGCATCGCAGACTCTGACAAATCACAAAATGAATGGGGCGGGAAATCAGCCGTTCCCAATTCTTTCAGTCTTGCCAGATAATGAATTGAATGGTTACTCTCTGCTTGGGGAAGAAGGCGACCATTCGCCAAGTAGAGGTGGCACATGAAAGACAGCATCCACTGTGTGCCGAGGAATGCCTGGCTTTGAGGAGCGCGCAGAAGTCCACTAAGACTAATGACTGTCCTCCCAAAATGCTGCCATTGTCTGTGAGGGTACAATGTGAATGCCATCGAAAAAGCCAGGGGCCTCTGTATGAGTGTGCCGGTGTGGTAGAAAAGTGGTGACGATGAGCAAATGTCACTTTTGCTGCGAATTGAATTGCCACAACTTTAACTGTATTGCCACACTTCGAGTTTGGAGGTAAAAAGTGGAGGATTCGCCTACAGCAAGAAGCTGGGTGTAAATGCTATAATGCACCTAAAAAAAAAAAGAAAAAAAAAAGAAACTTACAAGCACCTGGGAGGTAAGGGCACAGCCAGAATCAGCATCACTCTATTCATGTATACATGTATACAATGAAAGCCTAATGATTATGCCATGTATCTAAAGGCCCTGGCATATTTGTTTAATGGTACTGATGCACACATGACACCAGTGGTTCATAAAACCAACACTCGCTGTCCCCAACATGAAGACACTAAGATCAAATAATTGGCCTAAAGAATAGCCAACAAGAGCTTGTCCACAACAGTAGGAGGTATGTGTGGGTGATGGGCTCCTTTACCGACAGTGATCATTTCACCGCTGAAGATAGGCAGCAAACATGGGTATGCCATAAAACAGTGACATTTTTTCTTGCTTGTTCTTGCATGCTTCAAACCAGGCGATTCCTTCAATTGAAACATAATATTCCTACTGTCAAAATGCTTAATGATTGGACCTATCATTCTTTTCATGAATACCACTACAACATATGCTGTTTGACAACACGAAATAGCAATGATTTGCTTGTTGACCTATCAGATAGATTGCATTGCATGTCAGAGCTGTATTGGATTTCCCAAGACTGCAAGTTGTGATAACCTGCTTTTGGTGGTACCCTCTAGATGCATGATACATCAATGGCTCCGATGAATTTTGTAAAGCTCTCTTTTCCATGCTGCTCGACTCAGTCAAAATATGACCATAGTCTCATTGGTATCTACATGGTGCTGCAACGTCTGCTGCTTGCATCCGTCAAATCCACACCCTCAAATGTACCTCTTCAAAGCATCAGATTTCTGTGGAATGACCTGGTTTTATATTCTTACATTCTTGTGAATAGTGATCTCCTTGCTATAATCTTCGTGGCATATTCCTTATAAATCAATTGGGCGAGTCAACACGTGTTCTGGGCCCCTACGTCTCTTCAGAACAACACATTGTACGATATAAACATCACAGCATCAGGACACCCACTTGAGTACACTAAAAAGGCATTTCAATATATTATCTCACATTTTAACAAATTATCCCCAAATTCTCAAGCATACCTCCTGGTTTTCTTGGCATCTTGGCCACGTTTTAAGTAATTTGACAATAGGTACAAAACTGGAATGATAGGATTTGCTGCAAGTAAGCATTTAGTTTCATTATTTGATTAGGTATCTAAAGTGGATGTATGTGATTTCACCGAATTCACTTCACCTAAAGGTGAAATCTTCGAATTTTTGTTTCTTAGAATTCTTTCTTAGATTGTTTTCATTAAGTGAGGGAGACCCCCACGCACCCACTTCCCACTACCTTATCCTAACCCCTTACCACACCCCCTTCTATTTTAAAAAATGTAGCCACTTACCCAACCAAATTCTACGATTTTTCATTTTCAAAGATTTCACATTAGGTGAAAACGGATTCGGTGAAATGCACTGATATGATCTAAAGTACCAGTCATTGATTTCCTATAAGAGTTGCTCTTGTGCGCTGGATTTCTTGTCATCTTTTATAAGAGTCAGCATCACTTAGTTGTCTCACTGCTCCATTGCTATTGCAAATGTGATCCATTAAGACCACATTTTTGGTTTTATCGGGGGATTTAATTACCAATGACTTCGCCTCAAACATGTCTGAAGGTATTGAATGGTATCTTATCTTCTAGGGTTTCACTTTATGATTCACTATATGTGTTTCAAATATTGCTACATCACAAACAACTGGTCAATGAAATGCATAAATGTTGCTCAGTGTAGTAACACCAGAATATGGAACCCAATGGTGTTCAGAAAGCAATCAACAGATCTGCATTTTGTCTGTCAGGTCTCAATAGCAAACATCAAAAAGATGAATCTTTGATATTATCATTCACAGTTATACTCGGGGTGGATATAAATATAACATTTAAACCTATGTCTTGGCTCGTCCTAATATCAATGTTAAATCTGCATCCCGATCTTGACTCATTCACTGAAAAAACACATAATCATAATTTCTCCTCTATGTTTTCATAAAATCTTTCTTGGATGATGCAGTTTTACTTCCTTTGTAATTCGGTCTGGTTCCTGAAAGGTGTATCCTCTTTGTCAGCACGGGCTATCACTGGACTGGGCCTGCCTGATCTAGGTTTTGGGTCTTTCCAGGGGAAGGTTGGGCCCTTGTTTGAAGCAGGGGAGTTGCTAGCTCTGGAAAAGACCCGGGGCTAAGCTGATGTCAGAACTGTTGGGACTGGGGGCTAGCTAGTCTTTTGGCTGTAGCTCCTGAGATTCTATCCGGGGCTACAACCAAAAGATCAGGGGCTATAGCCCCCTTAGCCCCCCCCCCTAGCAACGCCCCTGGTTTGAAGCTATTTGCCGCTCTCACACAACTATTTGAATCCCAGTAGCATGCACGTTTTATCACATGATAATACAAGAGGACAGGTATCAAATTTGGGGAGCTCTAGTGATGCTCTCCCCTTCTGGCCTACCCCACTGCTTGTATACACTACTTATAGCAAATACTCCTAAAATCAAACCTATGACTGTAATGCTTTTGGCATCTGTGTTCATCAATTACCCAACGTACGCCTCCTTCTCTGAAGGGGCAGGGCATTCAAAGAATACCACAGTCTTCTTCTGAAGCCAGTGGTGATGTACACTGAACCATTGCATGACAGTATATTTCAATGAATAGTGTGTTTGTGCTCGTCATCACGCCCCCGGCACTGCTCCCACCGTTGCCTGGAATACTAGGAGTAGTAAAAAGATGGAACAGGGCTATTAAAGATACCATAAGGTGGGCATGGACAAAACAGAAAGATTGGAAAGTAGCTGTAACGGAAGCAGGTGGTTGCAAAGGGCAGGTCCCATAACAATTGGTAGGGAAACATTAGACCACAACATTCGCTACAAACACATGAGAAATAATGATGCATATGACAAGCCACTGTTGTTTGCCCCATATATCCATTGGTTGGAGCTTGGGTTAGAATATAACTACAAAATCCTCTCAGAAATAGCTCAACGTTGTGGTCAAAAAGCATTCAGGTAACTAGAGTGTTCGAGAAAGCAAGCAGTGTTGAGAAAGATCCAATGGTGTGAATCACAAACCCACAAAGAAAAGCCACTCTTTCATTATATATCCAGCTATTTTTATATTATTTATTTTATTTATTGGTTATTTATATGGTACTTCTATAACAATACAGTGTTTCAAAGCGCCATAAGGTAAAAAATGGGAAAGGGAGCAAGGGAAAAAATAAACATCGGGCGAAAGAATAAATAAGAGAGCAAACAAACAGCTGTCCTACTAGACCTTGTGACATTGAGAACATGCAAGTGCAGAGAAAAAAGGGGATAGGGTGGTGGTGGTGTAACTGCTAAAGGGTTCCGCCAGTGAGGGAGAGTGCCAGAGGTGCCTGTTGGGGAGGCAGCAGGTAAGAATATGGGCAGAGACATCCCAAGCAAGAGGGAGATCTATCTGAGCCAGATCATCCAACTAGCAGGTATGGGCCCAGATGGCATGTGCAGGGGGGTGGATGATGGTGGCGATTGGACAGAAGGCCAGGACCATATTGGACTCTTGAGGAACCAGGCCACCAATCTCTGAGGCATTGGGGCTGATTAGCAGGGGAGGGGGAAGGGAAGGAGGAGGAGAAGAGAAAGAGGTCTTGAGTTGTTTGCGGAACTTGAGATGATCTGGTTGAAGATCTGGTTGAAGATCTGGTTGAAGATGGAGGGAGAGAGGGAGACAGTTCCAGAGGAGGTAGCCAGCAGAAGTGAGAGATCTGCCCACAGCTCTATGCTTGCAGAAGCGTCTGACCTGACAGAGAGTTAGAGCAAGAAGATCACAGGGATCTGGAAGGAAAGTTTTTAGTGAGAGAGTTGCAGGTAGCGTGATCGCAGACCCAAGAAAACCTTGTGAATGATTCAGAGTGTCTTGAATTTGATCCTTGCAGCTTCCAGGGGCCAGTGGAGAGATTTTAGTGCAGGAGAGATACAGTCCCTTGGCGTGAGGCAAAGGATAAGTCTTGCAGCACTATTTTGGATTAGTTGAAGAGGTTGGAGGGAAGAAAGAGGCAGGCTGAGAAATAGGCTGTTGCAGTAATCCAGCCTGGAGAGGACCAGTGCTCTTGAGACATTAAGCTTCTGGCGGACAGGATGAGCAAGTAAGATGGTTCTTTGCAGGGTTGGAAGAATGTGGTTCACAGAAAACACCTGGGTCGGTACAATTGTTGACTGGATTGGCAATGAAGAGGCTGATGGTTTGAACTGCATCACACAAGAAGCAGGTGACACAATGCTTCTTTTTTCGTGCTGAGGCAATGACACGCTACATCTGCCATGGGGCAGCTGCAAACTTGTTCAAATGAGCAGCACAATGGTTAGGTTGGTGAGTGCCAATGGTAGCTATAGAGAGCACTGTTGGTTCAAATACTGTTGACAAACCTGACTCATGGCACACAGTGGTTTGATGAGGAAAGTACAGAAATCATGGCTGTATGGGCTCTCCTGAGCTATAAACACATTCTATGGCATCAGGGGCAAGAGTAGTCATTTTCTTGGACTCCCTAATATAGCAGAGACTGGCACACATACCTGCCGGAGTACTTCAGCTTGGTGCGGTCCTTGGTACCATTGTTGCTAGCAGAGAGGCAGGTCTTGTTCCACCAGCAGGTCACACCCATTATGCCCTGTGGATGGTTAGAATACACAGCTCGCTCTGCCTTTGGACAACCTGTCTTCTACTAAGAACTGTAGGACGTTGTAAAGGTCTGCTCTCGCAACATGGGTCCAACAGAATCCTCTTGAAGGTTTGAAGTCCAGAGATGATTAAAAAAAGAGTGGGATACCCCTTCTTTTAAAGGCAAATGTCCTCAGGTGATTGAACAAAAGCAAGCCTGCTTTTAATGGTTCCAATCCCTGTCCTGGGAACAAGTGGACTTTCGGTTCTGACATCATGCCTGATGTACTTTATTCTGCAGGAAGTGAAGGGGACAGGAAGGAAAGATAGAGGCAGAGCGAAACAAGACAGTGGAACATTCCTCCAGCTGTAAGGATCTCCCTCTGTCTAGACTAAACCCCCTCCTTCCCTTCTCAATATAACCAATGGTCCTTTTGGTATGCAGCACCCAGGTGTGAGGCTACTCCTTTTAAGGATGGTTGTACCATTTGATTCCTCTACCCAGGCCAGCTTCCTGTGGACTGGCTGTCTCTCCGGAGAGGGTATTACCTGCTACAACCAAATCAGCAAAGACAGTCTGAATGGCGGGAATTCACATAAATCTTCCACAGTTGAGGGCTGACATGTGCGATGACGAATTAGTGTGAGTGGTATAATTATGAGAGCTGCTAGCCACCATACCTTAACTCAGGTATGGTTTATATTTGCAGTCTAACATGCTACCAGGATAACACTGTCATGCACATGTCGTTTTTGGAACAAGGGTGCATATCTTATATGATAACTTGGCTGTTACCGAGCTGGCCAGACGGCACCTGTGACCTGCACCTGCTCTGTGCCACTGGAGAGCAGGCTCTGATATCAGGCTACTAATTCATCAGGGCGCATGTATACGCTATGCTTCTGGCCCGGAGTGCTAGGGAAAGGGGGCCTGGTTAGCAGGTAGCCCTTGCTGACATGGAAATCCCTGCATGATTTTATTATTTAAGAAAAATCAAAACAGCCAGGTTTTCTGCAGCCAGATGGCAATTCCTCACTGTCACTGATTACGAAAATAGCTATTTGTTCTACCCAGAGAGTGTATTTAAAACCTGTATGGCTATCATTTGTCTTATAGGATACAAGTAACACACACTTATAAAGACGCACTTCCCATAACAAAGGAAATGAGCAGAAACTGTGCTTCAGATTTCAGATTAAAATAGTATTTAAAGAGCATTTAAAGTGCATCGCAAGTGAGTCGACAGCAATCCGATTTATATATGTGGTGTGTTTCCTCGCCAGGCTAACATCCTGAAATATCTAGCAGAGATTAATTTGCATTTTGATTATAAATTGTGTTTTGGGATTTCCTAGTCTGAAAGATAAGCACGGCTGCTTCCCGTACCTCCCCTGAGGTCTGTTTTTAGACGGCGGGCATCTTCCTGTTGTACAGTACACAGTCTGTTGTTTTTGATGTCTTTGAACTCCTCATGCCTGTTTACTTTTCCGTCTGTAATAATAAACTATTATCAAACAACTCCTAAGAGCAGCCAAGCTCCAGAGCCCCCATACATCTGCCTGCATGTTAAGCATAGGACACAGTCACAGCTATGAAAACATCCAGCGGCCATCTGAGTATGCAGGCACAAGAAGGCTCACTGCTAACTTGAAAGGCAATGAGCACATCTAAGTATATTGACATATTTTGATAGCATTTTCAAAATGTGTGGCTCTGAAATGCAAATTCCCTTCACCAGCCCAAAATGTGTATTTTATTATCTCTTGAAAGGCTTCCTTTGCAGTTCCAGTAACATTTTATGTGGGTCCAACAGATCGTCATGAAACACATCTCTCCAAGCGAAGTGGACACACTCCAGATGCCACGTATTAGGCCGTTAATGGCAACAGAGTGAGGTGTCGTTTAACACAATGCATTTTCAATATTTATGAACTGGCTGTAGAGAATATCTGCTACGCCCATTCCTCTTGGTATTAAAAAGCAAGCTGTGTCATTATTTCATAATATTCTGGTGTAATGGTAAATTGTAGTATTCGCAGATAATGTGTTGTGGTAAGTTAAAGTTATTTGTGTGCATTAACATGAACTGCTTTTATGGCTTTTCCGAAAAAAAAGCTATGTTGTATAGTATATGTTTTACTATATTTGTCACAAAAATGTGAGATAAAAAAAATTAAAAGAATTCTGAGCCAAGACATATAAATGAATGAATATATTTAGATTTCTATTTAATGATCATCTTAGGCATTTTAGCCTCCCTACAATATTCAGTATTGTTGACCATGAAGTCCTCCCCATCAATGTCAACCCCCTGCGGGGGCTTCGACTGAACAGTCTTGCAGTGGTTTGACTCCTACCACTCCGATCAGTGGCATACCGCGCGGGGTTAGGGGGAAAGCTGCCCCCCCCCTGTGGCTCTATTACAAGCCAGACCGGGACATTTATCAGTGGAACACCTCTCCCCTTCGCCACCTCGATGAGGTCCCCAATGGGAAATAGGTCCCGCTGGCAGGACAATGTGTGCCGTGCAATTCCTGCTGAGAATGCTCATAGTCCTAGCAGCAGGACACCTTACCCTTTCCGATAGGGAGAGGTGTCCTGCTGCCAGGCCAATGTCCCAAGGAGCTCCTGGCAGCAGATCTCACGATGCTATGTGTCAACGGAGCATTACAATGGGAGCCATTAGGCACTGATAGGAGTGAGGGGTCACCGTTTGCAGGCTGTTTTGTCCCTTTAGAAATGTGAATGGGAGGGAGTGACCAGAAGTGAGAAGGGTGCACAATGGTGCAGTTTTTCACTCTTGCAGCTCTTAGTTTTTAGTCTGGATATTTCATGGCAAATGGAGGCCCATGCACCCCCATGAGCCATGCATTATCCAGACTAGAAACTAAGAACTGCAAGTGGGATACAATAGGAAACATACCTTTTCCTGCTCCTTCTAAGCACAATTTCTCTGGGACAAGTCAACAATACAGGTCAGACTTCCCCCTCCATCCTACACTTCAGGAAGGACCTAAAGACCCTCTCCTTTAAAGAATGTTTCACCCATAGCTGATTACTCCACCCAACTTTACATCTCGCCCTCCAAAGGCCCCACATGCTTTCTCTACAAATCAAAGCTTCTTCTGCTACCCTTTTATCCCTGGATTTCTCTCCTATGTACAAAGTGGCATTGCACCTAGTTCAGCACTTAATAAATCACATACGTGCATTACATGTTTACACAATTAACTGGATTCCATGCACAAAAACGATACCACCTGTAACCAGAGGTTTCATCATGAATAGATTTAGAATACACAGCCATCCTAAAGCTAAACATCATTGGCCTCACATTAAGTAATTAAGGGAAACGGTTGTGCCACCCAGCATCAGTCCCTCCGCAGCCATCTTGAGATGGGCTTTTTGTGTTGTCTGGGTGGACAACCATCATAAGTAAGGTGGGCACATTTTAAATGTGAACATTGTGTCTTTGTGTCCCCTTTTCTTGGCTTCGTGCAAAGGTGTAAAAGGAGGGTCCATAAGCTGGCACTAAGAGCATTATCAATGTCCAAAGGAGTGAAAACTGGTTTGAGATTATTTTTTTGGTTTTTTTAAGCATATAGCCCATGTAAACCTTTTCAAATATTACTGACTGGGCTGCTTTTAGACAGTTCTAATCCAAGAACCAGTTATCAGAAAACCCATAATCAGTGCGTTGACGCTGCAGTACAAGTGAGGAAAAAATATTTGAGATAAAAAATGTGTCAATTATCTTGACTGGATTCTGTTTTATATGTGAAGGAAGTCAAACATCTAAAGCAAGTCTATAACAACAGGCTAAAAACCCACAAATTACTTTTATTTCATTGAACTGCAGAGAACATGCTATTTTATCCCGTAATGAAGCTCATGCCTTCTGGATATTACCTAATAAGTCACCAAGCAGATCCATAAAGTATTATCTTTTAATCATATTGAGGGTTGGTCTCTAGAATTTACAAATGAGTACGTTGTAGCTATTATTAAAACGTGAGAGCCATTTAGGACCCCTGGCCCGAATGGACTTTCAAATGCAATGTTCAAAATGCATCCTGAGGTCTGGGCCATAGATTTGGGGTATGTGTATAAAAACATTGTTGCTTCTAAAATTCTTACTTCGTTGGGGAAGATGTCTCCAATTATTTTGGTGTTTAAAAAGGGAGATAGTCTTAAACCATGTAATTATAGGCTAATCTACCTTTTAGTTGCTCAAGTAAAAAAATGTCTGCCTTGGTTTTAAGGGATTATAATTATAATTGTTATTTTATAATTGTTATTTTTTTTAAATAAATACTTGGGCATATTCTTCTGGGATAATGGACACATATCAATCTGGTTTTAAGAAACAAGCACGCACGTCTTTAAACTGTTTAATTGTGTACCTTTTATCCCAGCAAGCCCAGATTGACGTAATTCCCACTATAGACTGTATTTATTGACCTATCGCTGGTGTTAGATGAGGTTATCTGAGATACATTGTGGATAAATCTAAAGCAGAAAGGCTGTCCAAGTCACTTATTAAACATTTCGATATCTCTGTACTTAAATACAAAAGTTAAAATTCACCTTTATCAGGAAGTTACTTGTTTTCGTCTTATTAATATGTTTTGTGCCCTTCATCAGGGTTCTGTTTTAGCTCCTTTTTTATTTACTTTTTATATATCGGATCTGAATAAAAATGTGTGCCCTGAAAGTGCTTATCCTCTTTGGTTGGGAGCATTGTCAGTTCTTCATACAGCTTATGCAGATGACATCATTTTATTGGATTTATCTTCATTAGGCCTGCAGAGGTTGCTGGAAGTGTTGTCAAGCTAATTAAAGGCCTTGCATTTGGAAATTAACGTATTAAAGAAAAAGTGTTGATTATGAAATCTCTTGAACAAAAGAAAACATTTAATTGGCATTTGAATTGGCAGAACATTGAATCACTTCAAGAATTTAAATATCTGGGTGTAAGAATGTCTTTCCAAATTGCCAATAAGCAGGACTATAAATCTCTATATCCAGTTATCACGGATTTGACAGTGCAAATGATGGAAGTTGACCTGAGGTCTGGCCATTTTTGTATACTGCTGATGTTGAGGTGATGGTGAGCTCAATTTTTGGGACTGAGACTAAATCGCTGGATATGAATTGGGGCACGTTGGAGGCCTTAATTTGGAGGCATTATTTATGCCTGCCAAACATAGTTCCTATGTCTGTCCTCAGACAGGAACTGGGTTTTATATTAATCCAATCCCTAGATTGGAAACAATTGCAGTTATTTTATAAAATGTTGTCTCCGCCGGCATCTTCCATATTTATTGATCTACTTTCTATTTTGGTCAATAAAACATGCCCAGTAGTAAATTTCTGGTCCTCATTCTGCTTAAACAAATAAAAAGCTTTGAAATCTGACACGGTTGAGTTAATTCATAATTCCCCAAGAATTCAAACCAAATTTGGGTTCCCTCAATTGAATCAGCACTAGTTAAAGTATAACGAATTATCACTTGTTTACTCACTCATTGGTGGAGGTGGAAGCTTTTAATATCATCCCCCGTTATTTACCATGGTATCATTCGTGAGCTTTTAGGAACAACTTTTTAAGAGTCAAACTCAACCTAATTTTAACAAATCAAATTATAAGAGCCAGAAGTAATATTTCGAGAACATCCAAACACTAATTTTTGTGGTTCTTGTGTTAAAACATTTCATTATCGTATATCAAGTCCTGTTTTTAAAAATAATTGATTGTTTTATTTCCTTTGTGCATATTTAAATGCATTTACAGTCTGTCAATTTTGGGAAATAATTCTAAAAGCAGATCAAATATCTTTATCTATTGCAGTTTTAAACTTGTTAAAATCAATTCGAAATGTAATTAATCATAATATTATGTATTTATTGGACATTTGTATGGCACCTATACACAAGTGTTTCCACGTGGCACATGAGAAGACGGGTAGTGGGGAACATGGATATAAAAAGAAAACAAAAATAAGAACAAATCAGCGGTTATATTGGCCTTGTGACAATCCTACTGTGCAAATGGATGACATGGTGGTATGTCCAAGGGGGAGGGGGCAGAAGGAGAAGTGCAAGAGTGGGAGAGCCCCACGGAAGGTGGCAGGCAAGTGCTAATCAGGCCAATGCATTTCGTGCAAAGTGAAAGTGGGGGGAGGGGAGAAACAGTGCAGTGGACAGGAGGACTGTTGGAATAGTCCTGGGAAAGGGAGCCCAATGGGAAGTGCTGGCAGAGGATTCTGGGAGGGACTGGTAGGGGGGTGGTCTGGTCCCTCATGGCTCCGAGGGGACCAGGCTCCAGTCGTAATGGCAGGGGGAGAGTTTAGCATGGGAGGGGGAGAAGGAAGGAAGAGGAGAAAAGGAAGGTCTTGAGAAGTTTTCGGAACTCATGAGGATCCGGCTCAACTCTGAGGAGGAGAGGGATCTGTTTGAGAGGGAGGAGCCACCCGAGCAGATGGATCTGCTTGGAGAAACATTTGACCTGCAGAGAGTTGGAACCATGAAGACCAAAGTATTCTTGCTGGGTGGTATTTTGGGAGGGAAATCTGGATGTAGAGAGGTCCTAGGCCCCAGACAGTTTTGTGGATGATGCAAAACATGTTGAATTTTATTCTTGCAGTCAATGGGAGCCAGTGGAAAGACTGTAGGGCTGGAGAGAGTTGGTCCCTGGGTTTGAGGCCAAGTATAAATCTCAATCCTATTATGGATTAGGTGGAGGAGGTGAAGGGATGAAAGAGGAAGGTTGAGGAAGAGGCTGTTACAGTAGTTAAGCCTAGAGAGAAGCAGGGCTCTGGAGACATTGAGCTTCTTTGGGGAGGTGAGGAAAGGAAGAATGCCCCTGATGAGATGAAGCTGAAAATTGGTCTTCTTGCGAAGATCTTTGATGTGTAGAGAGAATGAGAGAGAGGAGTCAAAGATGATCCTGAGGTTTTTTGCCTCACAAGAAGCTGAGGGGATGGGACAAAAGGAGCCAGACAGAGAGAGAGGGAATCTAGGAGCAGACATCCCAATGAGAAGGATCTCTGTCTTGCTGGCATTGAGGCAGAGGTCCTGGCTGAGCGCCATGCCTGAATAGCAGTCAGGCAGTTGTGTATAAGGCAGGAAGAGGACGTGGTAGGGGAAGCCAGTGGAAAGAGAGCTGTGTTTCATCTGCATAACACTGGAAGTGAGGAGAGTAGGTGCAGATCAGGTGGGCCAGAGGAGCGATGTAGAGGTTGAAGAGCCATGGCAATAGGATAGAACCTGAGGGATGTCACAGGTAGAGAGTGAGCTGGAGAAGAGAAAAGGACCGATTTGAAATTTGGAGAGTCTGTTAGAGAGGAAAGATGTAAGCCACGCCAGTGCCCTGTACATGATGCCTAGGCTATTACAGACATGATTTATGAGGATCGAGTGGTTGACAGTGTCAAAAGCAGAGGAGAGATTGCAGAGGATCAGAACAAATGCAGAGTTCGAGTCTAAATTAGAAAGTAGGTCTTCTTGAGTATTCAGGAGAGCAGTTTCAGTGCCATTTTGATGTGGAGAGTCAGTTGGTGGATGACCAGCTTCTCCATGCGTTTTCCTAAAAGGGGGTATAGAGATAGGTCGATAGTTAGCTGGGCAGGAGGGCTCAGCAGAGTTTTTATTCAGGAGAAGGTGCACTGGGGAGTGCTTGAGGGGTTGAGCGGAAGAACCTGTAGAAAAAGAGTGGTTGCAGTGGTCAGCCACAGCAGGGGCGAAAGCGTCAATGTTGTCCTTGATGGTTCTGGTGGAGCAGGGTAGCACCTGTTAATGGAGACTTTCAAAGAGCTGACAACTCTAGAGAGTTCCTCGGGTGCAATGGGAGAGTGGGAGGAGAGTATAGGTGGACGGTGTGGTGGGGTTCTAAGAGGTGAAAAAGGAGGGAGGTAGGAGGAGGGAGTAATTGACAGAGAGGACAGGATGTCAAGAGTGTTTGAGGAAAAGTGGGAAGCCATTGCAGAGCATATGGCCCGGGAGGGAGGAGGAGAAGAGGAGATTGTGGTAGGATTGACCAGTTCCTTGCAGATTTTCAAGAGTTCAGTCGTATTGTTTCTGGCTCCAGAGATGCAAGCTTGGACATGAGCCCTTTTCTTGCAGCAAATGGAAAGATGGTATTGCCATTGGAGTAGGCAGTAGGTCAGTTTGTCAGGGAATGAGCAAGATGTCTGCCAATTCTGCTCTGCGGTTTTTCACTTTTGTTGCAAAGCAGCTAAGACACAGTCATACCAAGAGTTGCATTTGGAGGCTGGCTTCATGCAGATCTCGTGACAGGGGCAAGGGTATCCATGGTGTTAGTGATAGAGAGATGGAGGTTTGTTAGGACAGGGTCAGGGAGAGAGTCCAAGTAAGGGGATAGAGAGGGATGAAGGAGGAAGCAAAGGCAGGGACTGACACGCTTCATTGGTTGAATGATGGAGAAGGAGACTGGCAGTGCGAGGATAGTGTAAGTGATTTGAATCGGCACACACTCAAGTCGCGCCCAACGTCTAGTGCACAATTGAAACTCTTATTTATTGTTCAATGTTCTGAACAATATACCACTCATATCAGCCCCTTCTCCTGGAACCACCCCCAGTCACACGTAATCAGGAATCAGGCTAGTTTGCAAAGGTAAATATTTAATTATGTATTTAGAAATTAATCACAATATATTTTAATAGGTAGCAACAATCACCAATGGGGTGACAGGACACTGAATAGTATCTTTAATACACTAGGAATCAGCAATGAACACAAAATAAATGCAGCACAGAAAATAATACTTTAGTGTTGGTTTAGAACAGATGGCACTATGGTTAGAGGTTCCCCCTGCAACACCCCTCAACCCTCCAATAGGCAATTAAATAGATGTGAGGAGAGAGCAGGTATTCAGGAATAGCACAAATCAAACAGAATATCAGTCCCACTTTCCCCCTTCAAACACAAGAGAAAAACGAAATTGACTTTTCACTGCCAGAATGGCTTTGCAACTTTCTTTGGAATTGGCTGCATAAAAACACCAAATGTGGTCAAAAATTCGTAAATGACTATGAATTGCTATGGGAGCTGCTTTGAACAGTTGCACACAATCACAAACAATGATTTAGTCAAAAGAACCCAGTGGGAATCTCAAAGTCCAGGTCGGAAAAACTATTTCACACTTTTCCTTGAGCGATATTCGCTATAACGGGTTTTGGGTTGAATGTTAGGGACAAGTAGGAGTTGAAATTTCACTTCTATCATAAAAACGGAGGGAGTTACAGAGGTTTTAGTAGGAGGCGTTTTTGCAACATAGGCGTGAGAATGGAAAACAGAAATGCACTTTGAAAATTAAAGCTCGTTTGATTACACTATATTATGACTATGAAAAAGAGGATGCCACACATGAATCTCCACAGTTACGTGGTCGGCATAACCCTTCACGTGGTGGATACTCAATTTCTTTTTGGAATTTACTTGAGTTACTCAAAATCACTAAGGACTTGTGATTTTATAAAACAAATGAGAAAAATCAGTGCAAGAAAGGTTCTGACAATACTATGATTCTGAATTTACAGATAGGATGGGCTGAGATTGGGAAAAGACAATGCAAATATACCATGGGTCACTGTTCTCCCTATTAATACTTATAGTCCTTTATAATTAAATAGGACCATCAGTTCTGGTCATTGGATTGTGTCTGGTCTAGGAAGGACAGCACATCAGGTGGCGGACTGGATCAGCTAGGCCAGTCACCGGTTTTGCACAGGATCTGTCCTTCTTGTTTCTGGGTATTTCAATCAGCTGTATAGCGTGTTCCTCAGGCAAGCCTTGTGGTTGCAAGCCAGAGAGATTCAGGCTACTAGTTCAAAAGGCCATCTCAACCCACAGCTCTTCACTGGGTAGTGAGAATAAGTTTGAGGATTTTGGGCCTTGCTGAAATTAATAGTTCTCCACTGCTTTGCAAGAGTCTTGACATCTGGATCTGTAAGGATGTTAAAGCTGGATGTAGAGTGCTGGATCAGAGTGCTTTGCAAGAATCAGGAAAGTGAGTGGATCAGTGTGTCCCTATGTGTTGTCAGCTGTCTCTATTTAGCCTTTCAAATGACATCACAAAGTGGGTCTATGGGCTGGCTTAGCTAGGTATGCCCCTATGAGCTGGGATTGGATCAAAACTTAATCTCCGCCTTGCATTTGAGTGATTGGATCAAGGCCGGATGATGTCACATGTTATGGTTTGCTTTACAGTTCTTAGAAACCTCACTTCAGCCACTGGTCTCAAAATCAAATTTTATACTAAATAGACATTTCTACATTGGTCACCTTTACACAAATCACCGGCAAAGATTCCATATCTTATGTAGCATCTGTTCCTCAAAATCCCGCAGCTGTGGGATCTTGTTTCAACTTTCTACAGAATTTTGTCCTTTTCGCTATGAACACAATTTCCAAACCTTATGCAAATTCCCACAAATGTGTGTGTTTAACATAGGGATGTGTGTGTAAATTTTCACAATTCTAATATTGATACCTTTCACATAAAAGCACATATATTGTAATTCCTGTCCAGAACATGTTACACAGTTTTGCCGCCTCTTAAAACGTACAGCCAAAACTTTGACTAAAAGATATGTCCTCGTATATTTTTCACCACTTTGAATCACAAGTTATGAGTCTTAAAAAAATGTTCTTTGTCCATGCTTAACAGCAATTGCTCGCTTGGTTCCACCCCTAGACAGAAGTTAGTTATAAATAGGCAGCAGAAATTAACATGCAGCAGTATTAACAGGGATAGTGTCAATGTGCGTCATAGCTGCTTGCCAGGGCAAGTGGAAGTCATAGGAACCCTTAAGGCAGAAAGGTCCAGAAGACGTTACAGGGAGAGGTGATCCAACACGCTTTGACAGGCTCAGACAGGGGCCTTGGGTTTGGGCCATAGGGGGGCCGGCTTCTTCGGTCAGCCAGCTCCCATGATTGGCCTTTAGGGGAAGGCATTGGCCAATCGTTCAAGCGGCTGGGAGGCTGAGGTATGTGTATATATGAATTAGCTGATGATGTATTATTGTATCATTGTAGGAGTATTGTGATGTAATGTCAAATGTTTGCCTCTTATATGTTTGATTCATTATTTCTTGTCCTTCTATGTGTCTCATTTGAAAGGTTTTATGGTTAAACCAAATCAATCACATATATGTATATATATTCACTGAAAAAAAAACATTGGTAAATGAATGTTATGGTTAAGTTGCACTTATAAAAACCTGTGACATTCAGTGCTAAGACTAACACCCAGGATATCAAAGATGACATCACAAATGTTATTGAGAACATTAAACATAACGTCCCTTTAACAATGTTTTTTCAGTGAATTTCATGGTTTTTTAACCAGTGCAACCTAATTTGCTACAACGTAATAATATCATTCCTCATATAGAAACATGTTCTCCAATTTAGAAAGTTTCACCTTAAAACTCTGCCATTCCCCACTATCTAGAATAACTTATTCCATGGTACACTGATGTTCGCAAACGTCTGATGTCATTGCAGATTTTTCAGACAGTGTCACGTAACCGCACACTCACGCGCGGCATGATTAGGTTTTTGTGAAAGAGTCTGCACTTCAGTGAATAGATCTGTACTTTGTGTACTGTTCAAAACTTCATTTTCTGCTCATCTAGAAAATGTAAAGCTCACAATTTACCCTTGCACCACTCCTACACATATTCTTACTCATTATACATTAACAATCTAGCACACAGCACATATTTGGAACAATATTAGCAAAACTTCTATTTTGTTTTTAAATGGCATTAGCTATTGCCATCCCTCCTCCCCAAGAGCTACCACCACCACCAGCTGGAGGACCTACACAACGAAAGAAGTGCAATACTTCAAAAGAAAATCAAGAAGACCAGTAAGAAGAGGTAGAAGAAACGCCTACCTCTAACACCCAGTGAGAATCATGGTGTGGCAGTTATTTACCACTGAAATGCACTGAGTGTAACGTTGTACTCAGTCACAGACAACCTGGGTATTACTCCTATGGGACCACCTCAACACAGCGCCACACCAAATCCAACCACTGCAATGCTCCCCGAAAGGCCATTCCTTTCTTGGGAAGTAGTAGGATGTCTTCCTCTACCTCATCTTCCTTAGCCAATGCTGTAACCACACAGCCTACTTCTGTCAGACCCAAAATCCCACTAGCTACCTTGCAAGTGATAAAAGAGGCTGTTGATCTATATATTTTAAAAACAACAGTACTCTGTATATACTGCAACCCACCACTCTGCAGGGGGGAGCAATTTTGAGTGCTTTTGAAGCTGTAATGAAGAATCATGATAAACACTGCCCTCTACCTTAGACCTAACACACGTGCAACATCCTCCCCTGTCCAAATGCCCCACCATATGTGTGGTTGGTACATTTCCCTCCCCACCTTACTTTCTGGCAGCTCCTGCAAACATATATACCGCCTTTCACAGTTAAACAATAGAACTAAAAATAAGCTAATAGACTCCATTTAAGTAGTTAGATTCAATAAGATTCTCCAACATTCCCATTAGCATTTTCTACTATGCCTCTGGAAACAATGGACAATTGTATACTAGAGAAAAAACAAAAGAAAAAATCACAGAAACAAATGTCTGCCTGAATTTCACCTCTCTAATGTATAATAAACACCATAATGCATTGTCATTTATAACTATCCACAGGCTCTGCATTCCCCTGTCTAGCCCATGCCTTATTACAAAACCTGGATTGCACATGCACACCATCACACAAAACCGCCCTTCTACTCTTTCCACTGTAATCTTTTTAACACTCCCTCATCACCTGCTTTAAACTATTCACACATATATCCTCCAATCACGTAAAAAATCTCTACATTTAGCCTATCAACATATTATAGTTCCACATGCCAACTGCCACTTAACAATGTTCTACACTTCTTTTGCATCTACATTTCCAGTAAATATACCAACACATTGTACACAGTGCTCCTATAAATGGACATATGCACTGTGCAGTGACAGAAGTGATTAAATAAAAGGGGCAGTACGGATGGGCAAGTGATCATGGGAGCCCAGGAGGGAAGCGCCAAGGGATGCTAAGGTGGGAAGCCCCAAGCTAACTGCTTGGGCACAGGAGGCCCAAGGAGGGTACATCTTAAACCTAACGCCCCTTTAACAGAAAATGTTTCAAAATGTTACATCACTGTATATAAGTTATTAATAATTCCTCTTTAAACATATTTGAAAGAACTATTAACCTCCTTTAACAAACACATTTTTTGCAATGCATACTTATGTGAGTCTTTATCAGCAGAGCATACCCCAGTAGGCAAATCGGAGTAGGCCCTCTGCACACGGCAGAAAAGTAATATCAATTATTTTTGTACTTAGGCTTTGACAATTTCAAAAAAGTAAAACATAGGACAGATTTCCAAAAGCATCGTTTCAGCTCCTTGCTGTTGCTCCTTGCACAACTTTGCTGCAATCCCGTCCAGCACTCTGTGCTGCAGCCGCACGCCAATTTATTTCCCATTTACATCTACAGCTTCGATCATGCCACATGCCCCAATAAGTAAATCACAGTAGGCATTCATCCTTGTCGGGAGCCAGGCCCATTGTCCATGCATCAAGCTTATATCACTATTTGTTATGCCACTGGCTACGGCAGAAAAGTTATATCACTATTTTCTGCACTTGCCAAAAAATAAAACACAGAACAGATTTGCAAAAGCATCCCTTAGGTCCTTGCTTATGCTCCTCACACAAGTTTGCTGCAATCCAGTCCAGCACTCTGGACCTCAACAGCAATCCGAATTTTTGTTCCCTATTCAACCTAGAGCTTTAGCCGTGCCCCAATAAGTAACTCAAAGTAGGCATTTGTCCTTGGCGAGGGCTAGTCCCATTGTCCATGCACCAAACTTATATCACAATTTTTTGTGTTTATATTTGGACTCTTTGGAAAAAATAAACACAAAACAGATTTGCAAAACCATGCTTCCGGGTCCTTGCTGATGTTCCTTGCAGTGGTTTATTGTCATTCAGTACAGCACTTCAGGCTGCAGCCGCAAGCAAAGTATTTCTTCCAATTCAAACTTAGGGTTGTGCCATGCTGCATGCCCCAATAATCAAATCAGAGTACATGATTATCACGTAATTGTAGGGCGATAGAATGGGTAGATCCCTACACTTCATCTAGTATTTTAAACAGATTACCCTGCTGCTGGTGATGTTTATTATTTTTTAAGGTGCTCCTAGTTCTTGAAGTGATAGGTTTCGAATAAGAGAGTGAGCCCTGCTCCCCTCAGCACTCGGTTATTTAATAAGTAACCGTTGTCGTAATGAAGCAGTATTCAAAACCCTTCTTGATGCTATATTTATTGTTAGAACTCAGCCGACACGTAATTCGACTCACTACAGTCTTTCACAAGGCATATGGATTGTTGCCCAGTTATTGCTGCAAGGTTGTGCAAATGAGTCCAGCATCCATTCCCAATATCTTGCCCCACTATGGTAACAAATAAGGGTGGGTAATGATTTCAAGGGGTGGCCTGGTGACCACGTGGGCACCTGGTTTGCCCCCCTTTGCAATTATCTTCTGATTAGCATTGTCTCAGAGTCTATGCAGCGATAGTCAAAACGATCTGTTGATGCAGTTCTGTGCAGCACTTCGGGCTGTAGCCCGTACAGAATTTTTAGCCACGGGCAGAATTTATTTTTCCCAATCCAACCTATCCTGATTTTCAAAAATATCACCACATAAGCAGTACCTGGTGGCCATGCCCACTTTAACCCCATTCCCAGTCTCTCGTGGTCATGGCCATTAGCCAGATTATCCAAGGTATGGCCTTTGGACATGACTCAGACAATCTGATCACTGCCAATGGCCACAGGCCATGACTCAGACAATCTGGCCACTGCCCATGGCCACAGGCGATATCTCAGTCACCAACAGTATTTCAGTATTTTTTGTACTTATATTATGACACTTTTCCAAAAAATAGACACAGACACATTTGAAAAACAATGCTTTCAAATCCTTGTGTAATGATCTGAGGTCCACGTGGATTATAATACCTCTGTCTCCAAGTATCAGTCAGAGAAGATCTATCTACTCGCTGACTGGTTATTGAGGCCGCAGGAGATAGGCAGGAACAGGAAACATAGGATACCGGATGGCTGTAAGGGAAAGGCACGGTTAGTATGCAGATGTAAGGTTACCACAATAAGCACAAGTGAACAGGCAGAAAGGAACACCTACCCCAAGGAGGAACGGTGTCAGCGTGGAACCTAACTGTTCCCCCTGAAGGAGTGGAGAGTGGGGATTCTGGAAATCACAAGGGTTCAATGAGATCAGGGCGTAACCACCACAAAGTGCTTGAATCCAATGGGTAGAAGAATACAAGGCAGTCCAAGAAGCGTTGCTGGGGTCTTGAGCAGTTCAAGCAAAATAGTCCAACAAAAAAAAGAAATTCCAAGGGGCAAGTCCCAAAAGCAGTCCAGTGAGGCAATCCAAGGGTCTTCTTAGTTCCAATACACGAGGTTTCAATGGGCAAATCCAAAAAGGCAATCAAGTAGGGAAAACAAGGTCAAGAATCCAGAGAATCCAGCAGCAAAAAACACGAGGAGCACAAGACAAGCTACTTGACAAATGAACATCTGAGAAGCACTGACTGAGAGGTCCGGAGCCCATTTCAGGCGGTCTTCTAGGTCACCAAACTTTGCAAACACATTAAAATCTGAGTCTTAAATCTTTTTACAAGATTTCTGAAACTGCACTAAATTTACAAGCCTTTCAAATATTTTGGGACATCCCCCTCTAATTGTGTTCCCTCTTGGCAAAACAGCACCGAACTTGAAGAATGCAAGGTCATGTCTAGAATAATATCACAACATTTCATACAACTTCATTGAGTGGCGCCCAAGTTATACGCCATCCAAAACTGCTTTTCACCAACCCTGTAATGCAAAAATATGTATGGATTCCCCCAAACATCTGAGATGTTCACGAACATCACAGGGCTGTCCCCAAACTGTTCGCAGACATCAGAGATGAAAAACCACCAGTGTTTTGGCCTTTTATGGACATATCCCATCCGCATCAACCCTCAGCTCCCCAGGGATTGTTTCATTAGTTTGACAAGTGCAATGTTGTGATTTTTAATATGTTTTTACCTCGATGTCCGCAGACTATGGGCACAGATCATGAATCCAACATGGCAGGCATTTCCAAAAAATATGATGCACCTCACGCTTTTCACCATCCAATTACCATCCAATTAGCAGGCATGTCCATTGTCCGCGAACAATCGTAAGAATGTCTGCAGAGCGAACAGGAAAGGGGGTCTGCAGACCAAACCCAGATATCACTAATTCTTTTGGACCTACATTTTGGACACATATAAAAAAGCACGATTTTGGGACCAAACAACTGCTCCTACTGCAAATTTGGTGAAAATCCATCCAGCGGTTTGGGCTGAAGGCGTGAGCACATCATTTTTTCCATTGAGTCTATGGGAAAAAAGACACATTTTGGAACCCTCCCTAATAACTTTACGCCCCCCCCGAACGAAACCTCATCAATCTGACAGAGCCATATACTTTTTTTGCAAAGTTTTGTGAGGATTCGTCCAGGGGTTGCAAAGTTATAAGCCTCCCAAAAAGTGCCCTTGCTATGGGCTGAGCAACTTAACCGTAACTACACAGCCGCTACGGCAGGCCATGTAATATATGCAAATAGCCCATTCAGCTTCCCTTTTTGGCAATAGCTTGAGGGGGTTAATGTTCCTGCATGCATTATACCTGTTTCTGTATGTCAGTGGTATTCAGCAAGGATGAGTGGTTTAACAAGTCATATTTGCTCTCCATCTACAGCCCCTGTTACTACCTCTTTACAAAGCTTACACTATTCCTCTATTTGTAAATATTTATAGGTGATTGAAGTTCCTGAAATAATTGATGATATTACAATGATCACTTCTTCCTCAGATATAACTCTCAGTTATATACAATTCCAGGAAGTTACCTCAGAGCACGACAAATTCATTATGAATGCATTGACATAAAATACTCTGTGGCCTGACAATTCTTGTCTCCCTAACATTTAAATTATCACAACTATCCACACAAAGAAAAACAAGTAGGAATGACTATTCAAGACAAGGCACTCCTGGTATTTCTTTACATAATTCACATCTGAATATTGTTTTTCTCGCTATGCATACACACATGAAGACATTGATGATCGCAAAAAAATTAAATCGAACAATCCACAGTAGAAAATAATGTCTCCTTTAAATCCATAATCACCCTGACATCAAAAGGTGAAGCATTTCTCAGAATGAAGTTTAGAACAGAACAATGTATTGCAGTTATAGTTCAAATGAGGTTTTCCAATAATCAAGCTGATTTTAACCTAAATGTTGGGCACTTAATTAGGGCATAATATGTGACTCTATATCCTATGATGTTAGATGTATTACAAATAATTACAAAGACCCAGGTTTCTCAAAGTGTGCGTTTCTCCTGGACTGCTGAGACAGAGAGGGACTACCTCATTCACTATTTTCACAGAACCAGATTTCCCATACAACAGCCAGAGTTCAATGTGTTACCGAAAAGATAGATTTCAATTACGTGTTCTATTTTTTCAGACACTGGCATGTAATTTCCCATATCGCCCATGACAGCTATTCTTAAAGGGGCATGTGTTGTGAGCCATAGACGCAGCCATGATACTAATGCAAGGTGCGATGCAAATACTTTCATATTCAGTAAATGCGAGCTGCAAGCAGTGTCTTAGAAATATTGAAGTACAGTACATTACTAGTTTTTTAGTCCGGGTTGAGCGTCAATTACCTTGAGTCCAGTACATTACAGGCTGCTTCAATTAACATAGCTGTTCACTGCTCTTCGAAGGTTTTTATCAATAGTGACCTTGAACCTGGTACATTACCTTTATTTTGTATACACAAAGCCATTCATTGCTCTATTGGGATTTTCTGGAACAAAAGCTAATGTTCCAATGAATAGAAAACAAGGTATACTGCAATATGGCACTGCAGATTAACTGCAAAACGCTGTCCTGCTGTAGTTCAGACAGAAGCAATGCTTTCCGCTGATAATTCTGTTGGAAAGATTCCTAGTGCTGGATGACAAGATCGTCCTTGCTTTAGTTTACAGAAGAAAGATGTTGGTCGCTGATATTTTTGTTTAGAAAGATTAGAACAATTGTCCGTGCTGGATGACGAGATTATCCTGGCAATAGCTTACACAAAGAAAGATGCTGGTCACTGATAATTTTGGTTAGAAACATATTTATTGTTGGATGACAATGTCTTCACCTCCTCCCCTCTTTGCCGGCTCTTGGTGTGGAACCATGAATGTCCAAATAGAACAAATAAGACAGGTTTCAAGCCCTAGACAGCAGTTCAAAGGGAGGGACTGGCAAGAAGTCAAGGGCAGACACAGGTGGCATGGACACTAGAGGGAGAAGGTAGAGGCGTTCCAGAAGGATGAGGCCAACTCCTTCTTTTTTAAGGCCACTAAGCTGGATTTCTGGTTGCTGTAAGACATTTTGAGTCCCAAAAGCACCTTGCTTATTGACTTTTGAGCAGAACTTTGATTGTTGACTCAGCTGCATCTAAATCATTTTGATTTTCTTTCCTAGGGCACACCAGCTTACCACCTAAGTAGCAGGCCCTATTTTGGATGTGCGACACAATGAGACCATATCCCAATTGACAATGCTATATTTATGAAACATTTTTCCTTATTTATTATGCTTTTCTGATGGTGCTCTGATAAAGTGGCATTTGATGTTTTTGCCAATGCTTAGGTATTTTTTTTTCTGGATTGTGTAAACTGATTCAGGCATCCAATCATATCCAACTCTCATCTATCTCCCTTCTACAGTTAGTGAGTATACGATAACCTTTTTCCCTTTATTAATATCACACTGAGAAAGGTACTGAGGTATTTGGGATAGTGCTTCTATGAGGTTGCATTGTGAGGTATAATCAGAGGCCACAACCCAACAGAACTGAAGGGCCCACTGAAAAATGCCCTGCAAGCCTTTACAACAAAACCTTCACATTGAAAATGGGCCCATTGATCTAGGCTGTGGGGTTTCTGCAAGTAACCCAAGGAAGTGCCATGCGAGAAAGGCCTAACTGTCATTACAAAAGGAAAATCAGCACTTTAATTCACAGTGGCAGAAGAAATGCTGAGACCCTTTTCATGTGGAAAGCAGGATTTTCAAACACTGACCAAAAAATGACTTTGCATGGATTTTGCAGTTTACAGCAAGATGTGAGAAAAATGTACCCCTGCTAACATAAAGATGTCAAGGAAAAGACATGGTTTGTGTTGACAAAAAGTAATGTATATTATGCTTCACATGCAAACACTGTCACACATTTGAAAAGAAAAGCTCACTTTGGAAATGTCCTGTAGGCCCATGGCAGATCCTTTTGCTTGTTGTGGGGAAAAGTCACAAACAAATCCCCACTGAAAGCCTGATTTGCATCCAACAGTTTACAACTGCAATAAGGTGTGGCCACTAAGGTTGTTGAAAACATACTTATCTCAGACTGGGAGTATCTGAAAGCTAATTTCTGTGCAGGGCAGATGACCAGAATGCAGGAGGGATGTGGGAAAGCATTGGTTGCAATCAAGACTGAGAATACAAGAAAATAGAAGCTTTCCTGATTGAAATGTTGGTCCCATTTAGATAAGAGAGGACAGGATGGCAGATGTCTACAGTTGGGGATCTCTGTGTTGACCAGTGCATCCGAGGTATTTAAGATCTGCAGCCTACAATTAAAAAAACAAAGAGACTAATAAATCACAGGCTGGCTCATAGTGGGAAATGGCCTGGAGACCAGAGAGCTACAATTTGCATAACATGAAGATTTGCTATTCATTTTAAATGACTATGACAGGTTAGGCATTTTTCTCAGGAGCCATGAGTCGTACTGCCTTCATTTTTATGTCATTGTTTATATAATTTCCATGCAATTTGTCAAAATAACATTCATCCACCCGCGGATAAGGGAAATGTAATTGCAAGCTAAAATGTGTTCCTGGCTGTTCTGAACATGTTCCGAATTTGAGAGTTGCTGGAGGGTAAAATTAGGGATGCAGGGAGTAAATTGCACGCTCCTAACAATCATGCTTTTTTGTAAAATCGCAGAAAATTACCAAACACCCGTGCAAAATGGTGTGGATCCAACTGTCGTTTTATTTAATTCTCCATGATTACCAAAATCAGAAAATATATACCGAGGGCTGCACACATCTCTTTACTGCGCCACAAGTGTATTTCAAAAACTTCGACTCCTGGTCATATTAAGAGTGGATTTATTAATAGCCCTTTTTGATAACACGTGTTTCGGCACACTCCTAGTGCCTTCCTCAGATCAGGGCAATGTCTATTTATTGATTATTAGATATCAATCATTTAACATAAAATTGGAAATTAGGCAAATACAAAAAAACAAAAAACCCCCAAAAAATAAAAAATCAAGACATCAAAAAATCAATTTATCAAACGTTACATTTACGACGGAGCACACATCATATTGAGTTCATATGTTTTCACGAAATCCCCAAAGTAAAAACAAAAAACAAAAAATGAACCAATTAGACACATAATCAACGTAAATTACATACATGAACCAAATTGTAGGCAAAAATGTTAAACACATACCAATCAGGAATTGAAAAATCATTTGGAGGAGTGTGGAGGTGGGAGTAGGGGTAGTTGAAAATATAAAAAAAGAGAGAAAAAGAGATAAAAATATTGTAAGTCACTAATAAGATCACGAGGTTGCATTAATTAATATATTGGGGAAATCCCAAATGGGTAAATCTGGCTTACCCATCGACTTTTCTGTCCGCTACAAATAACGTATTTGGTGGCTGAGTCCCATCAGACTCCAAACATTTTCTAGAGAAACCGAGGTGAGACATCAGAGTCGAACCACTGTATTCATACGTTGCCGTTTTATTAACACATCCTGACATTACCGTTAGTTTGCCTTCAAGACATTTAAAAAGACTCCCATTTCGCTACGTTAAAAATGTTCTATAGTCTTAAGCGTTTCTGCCCCGCACTAAGATCTGAACAATCCTCATGTTAGTTTCCATTAACCTGCATTTTATCATTGTGTGCATAGAAATTATACGGGTGAGGATCCGGACTGCAGTTTAGAACGCGGACCCTTTGTTAATTGGTGCGTTGTTGTGTGGGCTTAACAGCCCCCTAGGGCTTACCTGACAAGTTCTGTTCTACTGCATCACGCGTCGGGTTTCTAAAATGGCAGAGGTCTTTCCCTGTCATTTGTATATAAAGTGTTGCCATGGTGCCGGTACTCCGTCCTACCTCTGTTTCCATGCTAGGAAAAACTGTCAGCCATATTCTAGTGGTGAGGGCTTGATTAACTATAGCGGGTTCGTGCGTGTTCTGAGGCTGTTTTGAATTAAAAGAGGGCAGTCCTTGTGCTGCAGTATGAGCTCCATTAATTGTAATCTTACTCTGGACTAATTACATGTGGTCCTAATCTGAAGTCCCATCCTGTGGAGTGTCAGCTGCTAAAGGTGCATGCTGGGAGATGTAGTATGTGAAATTGAGAGGGCAGCGCAGTCCTAATACTTGTAAGTCTCGTTCTTGGGGAGGCAAAAAAGTTGGTGCTACCTTGAATTTAAATAAACCATATATCTATAGCGAATTCGTGCGTGTTCTAAGGCCGTTTCTAATTTCAAAAACGCGCAGTCCTTTTGCTGCAATATGCGCTCCATTAATTGTAGTCTTACTCTGGGCTGATTACATGTGAACCTAGTCCGAGGTCCCATCCTGAGGAGTGTTAACTCCTACAGGTGCATACTGGGAAAAGTAGTCCCTGTAAGATTGTGAGGGCAGGGCAATCCTAAAGTCTCGTTCATGAGGAGGCAAAAGTAGTGCTCTCTTGAATTTAAATATACCATATGTTGGGGTACATCATACTAATCTGGGTTTTTAAAAAGATAATCCAACTGCATTGTGATTGTCATTTACAGAATTCATAAAAAATATGACATTTCCTTGTCCGTGTTAAGGCCATCTTCTACACTTCTGAAGAAATTTATGAGTTTAGCCTCCCCCTGACGTAGCAATAGTTCCTGGTCGCCACCTCTGCAACCCAATGCCACTTTTTTTAGGCCGATGAATTTGATGTCTTGTTTATTGTCCATCTGGTGGAAGCGCTGCCAGTGTTCTGCTAGGGGCAGATTCTTGTCTTGGCTTCCAATCACTGCCAGGTGTTCCCTAATCCTGAAACGTAGTTCACGAATCGTACTGCCAATATAGATTTTTTTGCAAATGCAGATAATAGCGTATATGACATGCTTGCTTTTACAGTTTATCTGTTCTCGTATCTTAATTTGAAGACCATTGTCTGTCTTGAAATTATTTGTCTTCGGTGTGGCGTATTTGCACATTGTGCATGTGCCACATTTCCTGAACCCTGGGCTGGATTCTTTTAGCCAGGTCCCGGCTGTCTCCTCCTTTTCTTCTGGTAGTAATGACGGGCTGAGGCTCTGTTTCAAAGTTTTAGCTCGTCTGTAGATCAATGACGGGTGGTCGTGTATAAATGACCCAATATGAGGGTCCAATTTAAGTAAGTGCCAGTATTTTCTAAGAGATCTCTTAATCACGTAGTTGTTTGCACAATATGTGGTGATGAATTGCACCTTGTCTGACGGATTCGGTTTCACCTGTTGCGTTAGTGTCTGTTTCCTCGGGATTTTTCGTGCCTTGTTGTAGGCCGTTTCAATGCTCTTCCTTGGATAGCCCCTGGCTTGAAATCTCCTGGACAATGTTTCACATTCCTCATTAAAGTGAGATAGTTCATTGCAGTTCCTCTTGGCCCTGATGTACTCCCCTTTAGGGATATTCCTAATCACCGGTACGTGGTGACAACTCGTTGCATATAATGTGGAGTTTACTTCAGTCTCTTTTCGGTATGTTCTGGTTTTAAGATGTTCTCCCGAAACATAAACATTCAGATCCAAGAAATTGATCTCTGTTTTGCTGCTGGTTCCTGTGAACTCAATACCTAACTGGTTGCTATTAGTTTGGAGTCTGAACGCTTCCAGTTGTTGTACTGTGCCATTCCATACTAGAAAAACGTCATCAATGTAACGGGTCCATTTGATGACGTGTCTGTTGTAAGCCTCTGTGGTATAGATTAATAGGTCCTCAAACATGCCCATTACCAGGTTCGCTAGTGATGGTGCATATTTGACCCCCATGGCTACCCCCCGTTTTTGTTTGTATATGGTGTTATTAAAGGTAAAGATACTATTGTCTAGGGTGGCCATGAGCATTTCTTTTAACATACAAACGAATGGAAAATGTGATGCCGATTCGTCCTTGAAAATGTAGTCAATAGTATCAAGTGCCAAATCGTGTCCAATGGACGTATATAAGGCCTTAACATCCCACGTAGCAAGGTGGTATGTAGGCTGCCATCGGATGTTTTCGATGATATGTATTGCAGAGGTAGTGTCTTTCAGGTAGGCTTTAACCAGTTTTACTTTGGGTCTTAGTATGTGGTCTATGTATTCTGATAGTGGTTCTGTGGCCCAACCTATTCCGCTCAGAATTGGCCTTCCTTCCGGGATAGTGGAAAAGTCTTTGTGCACCTTAGGAAGGAAATAGATAGTCGGTAATGTTGGTTTGGGGATGAACAAAAATCTTTTTTCCTCATCTGTGATGAGGCCCTGCCGGTGCCATCCCTCAATTGAAACCTTAAGGTCTTGGACTATTCTGTTCTTCGGGTTATTCGTCAGAGTTTGGTAGCAGTTTGGTGTATCGAGGTGATTTTGTGCCATTTTAATATAGTCCATGCGGTTCAAGACAACTATATTTCCCCCTTTATCAGCTTCTTTGATGACCAAGTGACGATCGGTTTTGAGTTTCCGAAGTGCATTTTTCTCTTGTAGTGTAAGGTTCTCCCGTTCTGTTTGTCTACGGTTATGCCTCAATTTGTCTTGGATACTAAACAAGTCTTTTGTGACTGATTTGTAGAAGGCATCTATCATATTATCCGGAGGTAATTGTGGCAAAAATTTAGATGTAGGTTTAAGTTCTTTGTTGATTAAACCAATGGGTGTAATTGATAGTTCATACATGGTTTGATGAATAGGAGAGTTATCCGATTCTTGTAAGGATCTCAATAGATGAATATTGCCCAATTCCTCTATCGTAAATTCGCTTCTTTCTGCTGGATCCGAAGTTCGTTTCTCTTTCTCTACTTGAGTAGCAAAGAATTTCTTCAGTTTTAATTTTCTCACGAATTTGAACAAATCTATATGCACTTGCATAGGTTCCATATAGGCAGTTGGTGCAAATGATAGTCCTTTGTTAAGGAGAGAAATTTCGTCCTGAGATAGATCTGTATCTGATAGGTTCATCACAAGGGTGTTTATTGGTTATGTTTGGCTGCTGCCCTGGCTCCTGCTCTTGTCAATCTTCGATAGTCTTCTAAGGCATATAGGTTGCCTGTGTCTACCCGACCCCCTCCTTCCTCTCCTCCGAGTATAGGTTGTTTCTTGTTTGAAGGATTCATTAACTGAAAACGGACTTGCTTGGGTATTTGGGTCCTATTGCCCTTTTTGTATCTCCTTATCTGGTTGAGGAAGCCTTTCCCTGCTCTGATGTCATCTTCTGATACGAGTGGTTCCCCTTCCGATATTTCCTCCGCATCCGAGCTTGACGGTGATGTATTAGGTGTACTTTCCTTGGACGATGAAGTGGTCAACTTATTGTATTTCTCCTGAAAAGTATATATCCTGTCTTCCTTGTAATCTCGCTCATCCCTAAAGAACTTCCGTAACTTCCGTAGTTTAATCTCGTCTTGGTATTCTTTTAATATCTCATACATCTTCAAGTAGTTTTTTGCTTTGGTTTCCTCCAATGCTTTGGCGTCTGCAATTTCTGTTTTTATTATATCTATTTGTTCCATGGTTCTCTTCTGTTCCCGAGTAGCATGTTCAAGTATGTGTTTAACATTTTTGCCTACAATTTGGTTCATGTATGTAATTTACGTTGATTATGTGTCTAAATGGTTCATTTTTTGTTTTTTGTTTTTACTTTGGGGATTTCGTGAAAACATATGAACTCAATATGATGTGTGCTCCGTCGTAAATGTAACGTTTGATAAATTGATTTTTTGATGTCTTGATTTTTTATTTTTTGGGGGTTTTTTGTTTTTTTGTATTTGCCTAATTTCCAATTTTATGTTAAATGATTGATATCTAATAATCAATAAATAGACATTGCCCTGATCTGAGGAAGGCACTAGGAGTGTGCCGAAACACGTGTTATCAAAAAGGGCTATTAATAAATCCACTCTTAATATGACCAGGAGTCGAAGTTTTTGAAATACACTTGTGGCGCAGTAAAGAGATGTGTGCAGCCCTCGATATCTTTTTCACAATCGGAGTGGGGGAACTCAATGTCTCCGTTTCTGCTGCACATACCATTGCGACACCACCAGATTTGGTGTACATAATTGAAGTCGCGGAGGTCAAAGAGTGATTTGTCCCAAAAAGTTCCCTATAAAAATTATACCTCTATTAATCACTCACCACGCAGACTACGGAACTGGCCTCATAGAATTCAATGGCGGAATACCTACAAAATCGAGAAGAGGAAGCCAATAACCTGTTCACACCGAAAGGGAACAACGCCCATGCATTTGGGACAGGTACACCTAAACGGGAAGACCTGAGATACAAATTCATAAAACTGGAACGGGTCTCCCGAAAAGAGATAGACAAGTATTGGGAAATTATCTCATTGAAGAATTATCTAAGCAAGAAACAAATTCCTCGAGGTCTAAGGATCCTGATCTTCCCAGACTTTAATAAAGATGAAGACAAGGATCTTGCGGAAGATTGGGAAAAAAATTTGGAATCCTGCTCCACGAGAATGCTTGAGATGTTGGTTGAACATGCTACTCGGGAACAGAAGAGAACCATGGAACAAATAGATATAATAAAAACAGAAATTGCAGACGCCAAAGCATTGGAGGAAACCAAAGCAAAAAACTACTTGAAGATGTATGAGATATTAAAAGAATACCAAGACGAGATTAAACTACGGAAGTTACGGAAGTTCTTTAGGGATGAGCGAGATTACAAGGAAGACAGGATATATACTTTTCAGGAGAAATACAATAAGTTGACTACTTCATCGTCCAAGGAAAGTACACCTAATACATCACCGTCAAGCTCGGATGCGGAGGAAATATCGGAAGGGGAACCACTCGTATCAGAAGATGACATCAGAGCAGGGAAAGGCTTCCTCAACCAGATAAGGAGATACAAAAAGGGCAATAGGACCCAAATACCCAAGCAAGTCCGTTTTCAGTTAATGAATCCTTCAAACAAGAAACAACCTATACTCGGAGGAGAGGAAGGAGGGGGTCGGGTAGACGCAGGCAACCTAGATGCCTTAGAAGACTATCGAAGATTGACAAGAGCAGGAGCCAGGGCAGCAGCCAAACAGAACCAATAAACACCCTTGTGATGAACCTATCAGATACAGATCTATCTCAGGACGAAATTTCTCTCCTTAACAAAGGACTATCATTTGCACCAACTGCCTATATGGAACCTATGCAAGTGCATATAGATTTGTTCAAATTCGTGAGAAAATTAAAACTGAAGAAATTCTTTGCTACTCAAGTAGAGAAAGAGAAACGAACTTCGGATCCAGCAGAAAGAAGCGAATTTACGATAGAGGAATTGGGCAATATTCATCTATTGAGATCCTTACAAGAATCGGATAACTCTCCTATTCATCAAACCATGTATGAACTATCAATTACACCCATTGGTTTAATCAACAAAGAACTTAAACCTACATCTAAATTTTTGCCACAATTACCTCCGGATAATATGATAGATGCCTTCTACAAATCAGTCACAAAAGACTTGTTTAGTATCCAAGACAAATTGAGGCATAACCGTAGACAAACAGAACGGGAGAACCTTACACTACAAGAGAAAAATGCACTTCGGAAACTCAAAACCGATCGTCACTTGGTCATCAAAGAAGCTGATAAAGGGGGAAATATAGTTGTCTTGAACCGCATGGACTATATTAAAATGGCACAAATTCACCTCGATACACCAAACTGCTACCAAACTCTGACGAATAACCCGAAGAACAGAATAGTCCAAGACCTTAAGGTTTCAATTGAGGGATGGCACCGGCAGGGCCTCATCACAGATGAGGAAAAAAGATTTTTGTTCATCCCCAAACCAACATTACCGACTATCTATTTCCTTCCTAAGGTGCACAAAGACTTTTCCACTATCCCGGAAGGAAGGCCAATTCTGAGCGGAATAGGTTGGGCCACAGAACCACTATCAGAATACATAGACCACATACTAAGACCCAAAGTAAAACTGGTTAAAGCCTACCTGAAAGACACTACCTCTGCAATACATATCATCGAAAACATCCGATGGCAGCCTACATACCACCTTGCTACGTGGGATGTTAAGGCCTTATATACGTCCATTGGACACGATTTGGCACTTGATACTATTGACTACATTTTCAAGGACGAATCGGCATCACATTTTCCATTCGTTTGTATGTTAAAAGAAATGCTCATGGCCACCCTAGACAATAGTATCTTTACCTTTAATAACACCATATACAAACAAAAACGGGGGGTAGCCATGGGGGTCAAATATGCACCATCACTAGCGAACCTGGTAATGGGCATGTTTGAGGACCTATTAATCTATACCACAGAGGCTTACAACAGACACGTCATCAAATGGACCCGTTACATTGATGACGTTTTTCTAGTATGGAATGGCACAGTACAACAACTGGAAGCGTTCAGACTCCAAACTAATAGCAACCAGTTAGGTATTGAGTTCACAGGAACCAGCAGCAAAACAGAGATCAATTTCTTGGATCTGAATGTTTATGTTTCGGGAGAACATCTTAAAACCAGAACATACCGAAAAGAGACTGAAGTAAACTCCACATTATATGCAACGAGTTGTCACCACGTACCGGTGATTAGGAATATCCCTAAAGGGGAGTACATCAGGGCCAAGAGGAACTGCAATGAACTATCTCACTTTAATGAGGAATGTGAAACATTGTCCAGGAGATTTCAAGCCAGGGGCTATCCAAGGAAGAGCATTGAAACGGCCTACAACAAGGCACGAAAAATCCCGAGGAAACAGACACTAACGCAACAGGTGAAACCGAATCCGTCAGACAAGGTGCAATTCATCACCACATATTGTGCAAACAACTACGTGATTAAGAGATCTCTTAGAAAATACTGGCACTTACTTAAATTGGACCCTCATATTGGGTCATTTATACACGACCACCCGTCATTGATCTACAGACGAGCTAAAACTTTGAAACAGAGCCTCAGCCCGTCATTACTACCAGAAGAAAAGGAGGAGACAGCCGGGACCTGGCTAAAAGAATCCAGCCCAGGGTTCAGGAAATGTGGCACATGCACAATGTGCAAATACGCCACACCGAAGACAAATAATTTCAAGACAGACAATGGTCTTCAAATTAAGATACGAGAACAGATAAACTGTAAAAGCAAGCATGTCATATACGCTATTATCTGCATTTGCAAAAAAATCTATATTGGCAGTACGATTCGTGAACTACGTTTCAGGATTAGGGAACACCTGGCAGTGATTGGAAGCCAAGACAAGAATCTGCCCCTAGCAGAACACTGGCAGCGCTTCCACCAGATGGACAATAAACAAGACATCAAATTCATCGGCCTAAAAAAAGTGGCATTGGGTTGCAGAGGTGGCGACCAGGAACTATTGCTACGTCAGGGGGAGGCTAAACTCATAAATTTCTTCAGAAGTGTAGAAGATGGCCTTAACACGGACAAGGAAATGTCATATTTTTTATGAATTCTGTAAATGACAATCACAATGCAGTTGGATTATCTTTTTAAAAACCCAGATTAGTATGATGTACCCCAACATATGGTATATTTAAATTCAAGAGAGCACTACTTTTGCCTCCCCATGAACGAGACTTTAGGATTGCCCTGCCCTCACAATCTTACAGGGACTACTTTTCCCAGTATGCACCTGTAGGAGTTAACACTCCTCAGGATGGGACCTCGGACTAGGTTCACATGTAATCAGCCCAGAGTAAGACTACAATTAATGGAGCGCATATTGCAGCAAAAGGACTGCGCGTTTTTGAAATTAGAAACGGCCTTAGAACACGCACGAATTCGCTATAGATATATGGTTTATTTAAATTCAAGGTAGCACCAACTTTTTTGCCTCCCCAAGAACGAGACTTACAAGTATTAGGACTGCGCTGCCCTCTCAATTTCACATACTACATCTCCCAGCATGCACCTACAGCAGCTGACACTCCACAGGATGGGACTTCAGATTAGGACCACATGTAATTAGTCCAGAGTAAGATTACAATTAATGGAGCTCATACTGCAGCACAAGGACTGCCCTCTTTTAATTCAAAACAGCCTCAGAACACGCACGAACCCGCTATAGTTAATCAAGCCCTCACCACTAGAATATGGCTGACAGTTTTTCCTAGCATGGAAACAGCGGTAGGACGGAGTACCGGCACCATGGCAACACTTTATATACAAATGACAGGGAAAGACCTCTGCCATTTTAGAAACCCGACGCGTGATGCAGTAGAACAGAACTTGTCAGGTAAGCCCTAGGGGGCTGTTAAGCCCACACAACAACGCACCAATTAACAAAGGGTCCGCGTTCTAAACTGCAGTCCGGATCCTCACCCGTATAATTTCTATGCACACAATGATAAAATGCAGGTTAATGGAAACTAACATGAGGATTGTTCAGATCTTAGTGCGGGGCAGAAACGCTTAAGACTATAGAACATTTTTAACGTAGCGAAATGGGAGTCTTTTTAAATGTCTTGAAGGCAAACTAACGGTAATGTCAGGATGTGTTAATAAAACGGCAACGTATGAATACAGTGGTTCGACTCTGATGTCTCACCTCGGTTTCTCTAGAAAATGTTTGGAGTCTGATGGGACTCAGCCACCAAATACGTTATTTGTAGCGGACAGAAAAGTCGATGGGTAAGCCAGATTTACCCATTTGGGATTTCCCCAATATATTAATTAATGCAACCTCGTGATCTTATTAGTGACTTACAATATTTTTATCTCTTTTTCTCTCTTTTTTTATATTTTCAACTACCCCTACTCCCACCTCCACACTCCTCCAAATGATTTTTCAATTCCTGATTGGTATGTGTTTAACATTTTTGCCTACAATTTGGTTCATGTATGTAATTTACGTTGATTATGTGTCTAAATGGTTCATTTTTTGTTTTTTGTTTTTACTTTGGGGATTTCGTGAAAACATATGAACTCAATATGATGTGTGCTCCGTCGTAAATGTAACGTTTGATAAATTGATTTTTTGATGTCTTGATTTTTTATTTTTTGGGTTTTTTTTGTTTTTTTGTATTTGCCTAATTTCCAATTTTATGTTAAATGATTGATATCTAATAATCAATAAATAGACATTGCCCTGATCTGAGGAAGGCACTAGGAGTGTGCCGAAACACGTGTTATCAAAAAGGGCTATTAATAAATCCACTCTTAATATGACCAGGAGTCGAAGTTTTTTAAATACACTTGTGGCGCAGTAAAGAGATGTGTGCAGCCCTCGATATCTTTTTCACAATCGGAGTGGGGGAACTCAATGTCTCCGTTTCTGCTGCACATACCATTGCGACACCACCAGATTTGGTGTACATAATTGAAGTCGCGGAGGTCAAAGAGTGATTTGCCCCAAAAAGTTCCCTATAAAAATTATACAGAAAATATATACATTATGGCAGTTGCTGGTAAATCATAAAGTGTTGCCACATAACACATTTTTGTCAAAAAGTTGACATGGGAACAAAAAGGGTATTTCAAATGGAAGTTGTCATATGTTTGTTTCAGACCCCTAAACCAATCCATAGAGAGAGGCTGCACTTGGGAGGAGAAAGAACGTTAACTGTCCAAACCTGGTTGTGAACACTCTTGTAGGACACTGCCCAATATTTAGATTGTGATGTGCATCACTGGTATATAAGGTGGATGCAATGTGAGAAAAGGGAGAGCTGCTAGAAAATACCATCTGACAGCCACAAGGAAACACCAAAGGAACATTCAGCTTGCATCTGGGTGGAGCTGTCTATTGCTGGTTAGGCCTACAAAGCTGACTGGGCCATATGGTAAAGAGCAGGTGACCATGCTTGAGAGTGGAGTGACCAGACCCTTGCCCTGTCTTCCCAGAGGGTCCTGAAATGCAGCTGGCTTTTCTGAGCTTTAAACAGAGCTTTTCAATGGAAGTAGAATTGACCCCTTTGAAACCAAAAGGTGGAGGAACCTGCTGGCCCTAAATCATTTCCATTTATAAAGGATGGGGTGAGGAGGGTAAAACTGTGTTAATCCTTAGCCTATTTAACTAAAACAAATTTTAATTAATTCCCCTTGTCAAAACACTGCAGGATATTTTGTTCAAATTCAATATTCAAATTCAATATTCAAATTCAATATTAACAAAGCTAATTCTTAGTGTGTGCTGAAAACTAAAGACTGTCATTTCATTGAGTAGTCCTAAGGGCCCAGCTTCCCCTAATAGAGGCATTTAATCCAAAATTCTTAAATCATCACAATTTCTACTATCCAATCTCCCCTTACACAGTGGAGGCGGGTGACAGCCCAAAATTCTTAAATCACCCCAAGGTTTACTGTACAATTTTCCGAATAAAGACCTCAAATAGGGGGTTCTGAAATCTAAGCACTAAATCACCCTGTGTTTATTTTAAAACAAACGTGTGGGTGAAATCATAATTGCCATATGCATTTGTACAAATTTCAACCAAACTGCTAGCCTTTAAAGCACGTAAGAAAATCGAAATTGCACAGCACTACATATGCAAATTGTTTTGTTCATTGGCCAGTGGTGATCATTTCTGAAGTGAAATCTGTATAAAGTATTGTGATTTGTGTTTTTCCCAAACAACTTGTTTGATTTATTTGTGTAACAAAGGTTTAATTATGAGCCACAAAGAAGTGGAGGTGTTGTTTTAGTGTGTTCTCCATTGTTTATCATTCAAATAAATACAAATATATTTCCTATACTCCGACGTGTTTCTTGTCTCACTGTGGGCACAGAAGAGGAGATTTGTGTGACTCTATATGAGTCTTCAGTAAGGCCAATGCAAAAAAAAAACGTAAGCGAGTATCACAGGGCTCCTTCATTGGGGGTGGTAAGGAACTTCCCAGGTTAAGGGTGGTCTCAATATAACACAACAACATATAATGATTTAGGTAGACAGATGTTACTATGAAGATTGCCAGCATGAATTGTGAGGTCTTCTAGCATGACATGGTGTGGCTATGACTTCTTGGCAAAGGTTGATTAGTCTCAGTCTTGAATAGAGGAAGAGGCGATGACAATTATTTCAGCATTATCATTAAGTACATTTTGCATTTTTAGTGTGTGGTACGTATTGACTATCATAATATCAATGTTTCATTATTACATAGTTCTCATAATTAAAAGATTGCTTTTTTACACAAGAGTGTAAACATCATTCATTGAGTGTTCATTACTGAGTATTAAGTGTGGGGAATCTATTTGAACTACTATGTATTAATGTGTTAAATAGGGTAAATGTCTTTTAATACTCACCAATGGGTACTGGATGATGTGAGCAGTGGACTATCAATCCAATATAATGTTGTCCATGGAACAGAACTGCAAGACTTATCCTTGGCCTAAAGCCCTGTGACTGCATGTCTCTGGCACTTAAATCCCTCACTTGGCTACCTGTGGCTACAAGGATCAAGTTCAAGACCTTCTGCATAATCCAAAAGGCTCTCTGGGATGTGGCACACACTATCTACAACTCTCTTTTCCTAAATACTCTCCCTCTAGAGTCCTCTGCTAGTCCTCCTCCAACTCTCTGCGGGTGAGCCACTTTCACAAACAGAGATTTGGAGGTAGATCTTTATGATCTGCAGGTGCTTCCCTCTGGAACAGCTTTGCTGCCTCTCTCCATCATGATCCGGAGCACCTTAAGCTCTGGAAACTCCTCAAGACCTTCCTTTTCTTTTCCTCCTTCTGTCTCCCTCTCCCCTGCTAACCTCCCTTCTTTTCTCTCCACCCTCCTTGTCCTCCCTAAATCTGTTCAGTTTTTGCTGACTGGTTGTCTGGTTCACCTCTAGAGCCTACAGGTCTCAGGCCTCCCGGCAGTCTTTCGCACTTGCCTCTGAGCCGCTGCACTTCAACATGACTGCACTTTCATCTAACTCTCCTTGAGTGGGACAACCTCTCTGCACTTAACACGGGGCCCTTGCCGGACCGGACCCTTTGTCCCCCTGTCTCTGCACCTCTGTCTATATGTATGCAAGACCTAAATGGACTAGGACCAGTTAGTCTGTCTGTCCTGTCCCCCCACCACAGTTCTCCACCCCCCTTCAGAGCTTGGTCTCAACTGTGCGACTTCGTAACTCAGAGAAATGTTGTCAGGCATAGTATGCTAGTTTTTCTGTTTTCTGTTTAAATCATTCTGAATCTTCAAGGCCTAAGAATGATTATTGTAGTCCCTTGTTACCTTCCCATCTTGAAGCACTTTGAAGCACTTTACCTGTGTACAAGCGCTATATAAACACACACTAAATAAAATAAATAAATGTGACATTGGTAAACCTCTATTGTGTTGGCAGGTGTTGGTGCCTACTCTCTTTACTATTGCACAGTGATAGGTACACAATTTTTCCCTAGTCTTACTCCTACCACAGCCCCTGCTGGGGGGTTCTTAGTTACTACTCTATAATAATAATAATAATAATAATAATAATAATAATAATAATAATAATAATAATAATAATAATAATAATTTAGCATTTATATAGCGCTATGAACCCTCAGGTATCTGAGTGCTGCTTATTGTTACCCATGGTGTGTGGTGCTCATTTATCGACCTCGGAAAAGGATGAAAGGCTGAGTTTGGCCCTATGGTGGAGGGAAGGCTCTGGAGGTAGGGGTGGTAAAAATCATGTCACTTTGACACCCCAGAGAGGACTTTACTCACCTTTCCTAATCACTTATAATATTCTCCCCACATGGCTACTGAAGAGAGGCCAAGGGGGTTGCAGCAGGCCTGGTGTCACAAAGAATAATATGCAATCTAGTGAGGGGCAGGGTTTAAATCAAGGCTTAAGCACCTCAATGAAGAGCATGGTGGCTTTTCAAGTGAGTCTTCTTAACTTCTTAACAGCTATCTAGCTAAGCAGCGTTAATAAACTCTATTAAAGAGCAGGGCATCTAAAAAATAGCTAAAATCTATTCACAATTGCAGAGCCCACATGCACTTAAGCAATTGCAGGCTGTTCTTGGTCCTAGAAACCTTTGGAACTCATATGTGGCAGAACAGACTGGAAGAAGGAGCATGCATGCATCCTGAAAACGTCTACTAACAAAATAGTCCTCATCAGGAGAGGAACACAGACAAGGACTTAGAAGTGACACTATTTCCTGTTTCAAAAGCGCTTACAAATGTAGTATGTAACCATGTAGAGACAAAACCCATAGCATACCATTCACATGTCTATACAATACCAGAGCAAATATTTACAGTAAAGGAAAATATACTGGCTGCTGCTGTGTAGTGCAGTAGGAATGCACATTAGCAGACATCAAAATAATGCACATAAACACACTGCAAGTGCGGTTAGAAGCAGCTACACACTCTTGTATTATAAATGTAAAAGCATAATACACCAGATAGGTTTAGTGGGCCCCAACCAGACTGCACCAGACATAAAGTATCACTATAAACCAGAATTGCTACAAATCTATTATCTGGAATATTATCTATAACTAGAAGCAGCAGTACCAGACATCCCACTTTGGATGATAGCAAACACACTATACTGTAATAGAATGCTGTTCCAGCAGTTGGGACACTTTGACCTTCAAAAGTGGCAAGCCAATATTGTCAAAACAAATTTGGCAGAAAATATGGGACAGCAATAAGGTTATTTATTTATTTTTTTATTTAGTTTATTTATTATATTTATATAGCGCTCCAGACCCTGGAGCAAAAGGGCGCTTAGGACAGGTTACAGGCACAATATATATAGCATTTGCAGTAAAACATTTGTAAGGTTATGTACAGTATATACAGACAGAGGTAGTTAAAATATAAAGTTGAGGCATAGGTATGGCATGTACAGTATATACAGTTTTGTGGACGGCTGGGTCAAGCTTAAGGTTGGGTTTTAATCAGCAACCAACCAATGACAAGCTTCCTGAATAATTGGAAAGATTTGGCCGATTTAATATTCAAAGGCAGGGTGTTCCAAAGTTGAGAGGCAAGGACCGTAAAGCTTGAGCCGCCTGCTCTTTTAGCAGTGAATCTGGGCACGGTGAGGCATAGAGTGTTGGAGGATCTAGTGATTCTGGTGTCTGGTTTCATGGTGAATTTGTTGGTGAGGTAGGGAGGGGCTAGGTGGTTGAGGGCTTTGTAGGTAAGGCAGAGTGTTTTTAAGTCAATTTTCTGTTGAATGGATAGCCATTTGCATGAAATTCTGATGGCAGATATATGCTCGCGTCTAGGAATGTTTAGTGCTGCTCGTAGCGCATTATTTTGGAGAACCTGAAGTTTGTTAATTATAGATTGGTTGGCACCTAGGTAGAGGCTGTTGCAATAGTCTAGCTTAGATTGTATGAGGGCCCTAGCCAACGTGAGGCAGCTATTGGTGGATAAGAAAGGTCTACAGGCTCTAATTAGTTTCCCTGTATAGGCGGTAGCTGAGGCGGTTGTGTTAACTTGTTTGGTGAGGATGGTATTAGTGTCGAGATGAAAGCCGAGGGTTTTCACATTTTTAGAAACGGGGATGGTGTTACCGTCGATGATGATGTTGGAGTAGTCAGGGCTCAGTTTTTGTAAATTATTGGGTGATCCGGCAATGAGAAGTTCAGTCTTCTCATCATTCAGGCAAAGGCCATGTGTGGCCATCCATGCCTGAATGATGGAGAAGATATTGTTGATCCTGGTGACATCAGCGCTGTAGTTGCCCAAGATGGTGAGGAGTGTCATCCGCGTAATTGGTGTAGGTGACACCCAGAAGGTTCAGTTTGTCAAAGAGAGGCTTTGCAAAGATGTTATAAAAGGTGGGGGAGACACAGGAGCCTTGCGGGACACCACAGGTGATAGGGATGGGGTCTGCTGCTGCCGCAGAAGAAAAGACCCTCATGGTTCTGTTGGCCAGGAAGGATTGTATCCACGTGACAGCAGAGGAGGAGAAATGGGCAGCGGAAGAGAGGTGGTTACAGAGTATTTTATGGTCGACCAGGTCGAAAGCTGCTGAGAGGGCTAGAAGGAGTAAGATGTCAGCCTTAACTTTGTCTTCAATGTCATCAATCGGACTTTTGAGGTAAACAAGGGCGGTTTCTGTTCCATGTTGAGGTCGAAAGCCAGATTGACGCAATCCTAGCAGATGGTTAGTCTCTAAGTAGTCCTGAATTTGCAGGTAGGCAACTCTATCAAGGATTTCTAGCAGGAAAGGAACCGTGGTGATAGGCCTGTAATTAGTAGGAATGGCTGGGTCTAGAGATTGTTTTTTTAGAAGAGGGAGAACCCATGATTGTTTCAGATTGTTGGGTACTGAGTTAGTGGAGAGTGAGAGGTTTATAAGCTTGGAGATGAAAGGGGATAGGTCTCTTGCTGCATCCTTGATGATTTGAGCAGGGCAGTTGTCCCCTTTGCAATTTGACGGTTTGAGGGATGTTATGATTTTTTGGACTTCTGGTATGGTTACCTTTTTGAATGTGAAGCCAGAGGTGGTATTGGTGGTAGTAGGTGTGCTAGGGGTGGAGGATTTGCTGTTGGAGAGTTGCAGTCTTTTGACCTCAATTTTAGTTTGTAGGCCAGTAATTTTATTAGCAAGGGCATCTTGGATGCTCGTTCACCAAGGTTTGTCTTTCACAGACGTGTCCGTCGGTGGGTTAGGGTTTTCTAACTCCTTCAGGATGGTGAAGAGTTCTTTAGCACTAGAACCTGCATTATTTATTCTGACGTTGTAGGCTTCCTTCTTAATATGGATTATCTCCTTTTTGTAGAGGGAGGAGATATTTGTGAGATTATTTTTGTTTTCAGCTGAAGGTGTCATTTTCCATAAGGTGTCCAGCTTGGCTTTCTCTTTTCTAAGTAATTTGAGTTCAGGTGTATACCAAGAGTTCAGATGAGCTCTAGGTTTACCTTTACGTAGTTTTAGTGGGGCAACAGTGTCAATGGCTTTGGTCATGGCGTCGTTGTAGGTGTTTACTAGTAAATTGAGGTCTGCGGTGGCAGGGAGCGTATTTAGAATAGGGAGAACCAGTGGTGTAAGTGATTCCGCGGTAATGTTACGCTTGTTCCTGGTCAGGCAGGGTGGTGCGGGGGGACACTGTTTGTGGTTCTGGTTGTTAATGCTAATGTCAAATGATATGAGGAGATGGTCAGTCCATACGAGAGGTTGGGGGGCTTTGCAGGTGATCATGCAATTGTGGGCAGCGAGCCAGTCAATGGTTCTGCCTTTTTGATGGGTAGGTAAAGTGTTGAGTTGAATGTAGTCATGTTCAGAGAATGCGTTGGCAAGGGATGACGCAGGAATGTTGTTGGGGCCGTTGAGCCCAAGGTTAAAGTCACGTAGAATGATAATTTGTGAGAGAGGCTTAGAATTTTCAGTTATAAAGGAGGTAATGTCTTCCTCGAAGGTGCCTATGGGACCTGGGAGTCTGTATATTAGTTCCAGAGTCATAGTATTCTTAGGGGTAGTTTGTATTTTAATGGTGAGGTGTTCACATGATTTCAGAGGAGTGGAGGTAACACATCTAATGTCAAGTGAGGATTTGAATATGATAGCTACACCTCCTCCGCGAGCATTGGGTCTGTCGGCCCTGAGGATGGAGTAGTTGTCGGGAACCGCAAGGGTTAAATGGGGGCCTGCGGCATCATGTAGCCATGTTTCTGTGGTGGCAAGGAAGTCTAGATCTGCCGAGCGGATGATGTCAGCAATTTCAGTGGGATGGGCAACAAGGGATCTGACGTTAAGTAGAGCACCTTTTAACGAGGCGGTGTTAGCAACGTTGGTGGTGTTCTTTTTAGTGGCCTTGGTCATAGATGTTGCGGGCAGTTTACTGGGTAAGGTGTGAAGTCTGGAGCCTTGTCTGTTGTTGCGGGTAATAAGGTTAGGGTAGACCTCTCAACTGGGTTATGTATACAAAAGAACATAGAAAAGATTCTATGCACAGTGCAGGCAATGCATTTACTGATAAGTCTGCAAGACAGCGGATTCAACACAAATGATAGTGACATTAACACGCTCAGCCACATACACAGATGAAGATACAAAAGCATGTCTATATGCTAAAAGTCCTAACTCTCAAGGGTTCCCCACTACTTATTACTATGCTGTAAAGGAGAATACAGTGATGGGGACTATACATAGTTCAAAAGGAGGCCCTGTCGACAGGGTAATACCAAACAAACAGGATAGACTAATATTAATCTTTGCAGCACATGCAAGTGTAGCCTCAACCCACTTTGGGATATCAGCTACTACATGACGTTTGACAGATAGATATCAGTGTCCAAGGCTTAATAAAGAGGTACCTATTCTCACAAACCACCAGTAAGCACACTAACATGGGCATCGGTGCCTTTTGAATGCCTGTATATGGACCACATTAGTCCACTGCCGCTCATCAACAAGTACAAATATGTGTTAGTCGTGGTGGACTTGTGCACAAGGTTCACTTGGCTAATTCTTCAGAAGAAACCTGATTGTAAGGAGGTCATAAATGGTTTGCTGTCCTTAGTAACCATGACAGCACTGAAATTAATCCAAGCTGACAATGGGTCAGTATTTTCAGGCAATGCCTTAAGAGAGGCTCTGTCAAGCTGGGGTTGTACTTTGCATGTTTCAAACATGTTTTGCCCACAAGCTAATGGTGTCATAGAGAGGGCCAATGGGATAATAAAACAAACCTTGACTAAATGCATCCTTTCTTTTTGATAATTGGATGAATCACATACTTATACTGCAGTGTAGTATAAATAATCTACCTCGCCTTTCTAAATGTGAGGGTAAGAACAGCAGCCTTACCAGCCCTGCTCCCTCAGAAATGTACTTGACAAGTGTCTGTTGATCACCTTAAGCCAGATGGTTACACCCCTGCTCCTGAGGGAGGATACTCTCTATCTTGAACAACCTGATAAACTGGTAAGAATACATGAAAATGTGAAGTTAGCAATAACTCCAGAAACAACGTCATGTGAAAACATGTCTATTTTTCGGTCTCTGAAGAGCCAAAACCAAGGCTAGAAACAATGCCAAGGTTTATGGTAAAGATAAAGATTTTAGACTGTCCAAAGTGCAGGAAAAACATCTAAAGAAATTGTTGGAACAGTGATCCTGTTTTACACTTTGCTGTGGTTAGGCCTTCTCACCTTTTTTTATCTCAGTGACTTTGGGATCCTTTAATCCCCATGGAGATCTGAATGATCAGCAGACAGTTCAACATGTCAACCTTCGATACAGCACATATTCAAAACCCAATACACAAGAGGGGTGTGCAGGCAGGTGAGGTGGGAGGAGACTCAACACAAATAAGCAAAAACCCACTACAGTTAGGGCATTTCTGGACACGCATCTATGCCAGTGACCCCTAAGATGCATATCACTGACACTTTTTGGGACCTGTTGATATCCAAGGTAGAAGCCTTTACTCAAGGAGGACTGTTAGATCCTGAAGATGATCTACAAAATCTAGATGACATGGCCACCTTTGCATGTTCTTTGGCATATTTTGACACCTTTCATTTCTATAAATGAAAACCAGTGTAGTGGTTAGACATAATACTCTGGGAGGATTGTCATGTTCCTTTACTGAACTCACCACCAGAGTTTAAGGCACAATTCAATTACATGCCGAAGCCCAGTTGAAGGGGAAGCGGATAGTGAAAAATTGCTATATTTTCCTACCACGGCCTAAAGATGGACAGTTTATGCGGTCTACACTATCTTTGGTCTATCCTAAAACATTCTATGCCACAATGACAGAGGAAATATGTCAGGAAACAGGGCCTCTTAACACAACATGGGGTGTTGAGTCCTGACAAGTACATTGAACAGAAATGCTAGATGTATCATGTAGAAATTCACAGTTTTTGTTTTTCCTCATTCACCCTCATTTTGCTGTAATGTGTAGTTCAGACTGTTTATCTGCGTATCTAGATTGGGAGGCCAATGACCGTGGCTTTTGGCGGCCAACTAAACAACTAAAGCAATAAAGGAAGGTAAATATGAATATATTACTGATGCCTCAGGTATTCCATGAGACTGTAATCTTGGAGGCAATGAATATCATCAAAGGCACAATGGTTTAAGCGAAGAGCCTCACACATCTTGGAATTCAGAAAACATGTCACAAACATGTTATTTCCATAGGTAAAGCATGCCAACTAATGGCAAATAAAGCACCCTTACATGTGGTTGTTAGTGGAATAGACACGCGGAAGATCAGGTAATGGGTCTGCAATCCAAGACAGGATAGGCCACCTAGAAAAGGTTAGGAACAAAAGGGAGGTGAAAGAAGCTGAATTTACCTGGTAGAAAGCTGTCATTAACATCCAAGGACTGACTGTACTGTCCATCGAGGTGAGCCATTTGGCAGCCGATGACTCTTCATTGCAGTGCAGCACAGAATCTACAAGCTGAGATATGCCAGCTTGATCACAGTCACACAGGTGGTAAAGTGTTGCAACAACATTTTCCATACACCAGTATGGACTGAGCTAGTGCTATTGAATTGGCCTGAAGTGAAGCTATCACCAATGAAGTGTCCACAACTATCAATGAGACTGGCATACCTCCTGGATGTAAAGATACACATCACTAGCACCACATAGACTGTTGTAGAAGCACCACACAGGCCACTGCAACTGCAAAAGATCTCATGTCGAGAAAACCCTATTTGTCAAAGGAGATTCAAGCCCTATTGAAAAGCTCTGCTCCAACAAATGGGAGCTCCATTCTGGGATCCAGTACGGACTGGCTGACAAAGACATTCTTCTCTTTCAATCAATTGAAGAGTATTTTGAACTTTTTTGGAAACATGGGCTCTGGGATCACACCAGTGTACTACATCCTCACAGCTGGGATCATACTGATCCTGATCATCTTTTTATTTTGTCAAGACAAGTAACAGAAATGGTTCCATGCACCAAACCAAGTTGTTTCCTGCCTGACAGATGAGAACTGTTCGGGTCTTTTCATTAGACCCATTTCTGATTCAAAAGAGACAGTCAGTCACTGAAGATTGTCTGCTGACCAATATGTATTTATTTATTGGGTATTTATATTGCGCTTACATAGCAAATGGAGTTTCAAGGTGAAATACCTGCTGCAGCTGGATCTTCTCAAGAAGAAATTTTTATATTTCAATGTTTAGTATCTAGTGAAGCTTCTTAGTGAACACTATTTTAGCAAATATGTATTCTGTCATGTTGTACATGCTCTTTTGTCTCCTTACTCTTATTCACATGATACCTATGATGCCTCCATGGCTTGTTCTACAGCTCATGAGGGGGTGATATGTAATTTCTCATGTCTTCCTATGTCAGCCATGCTTAAAGCAGCATGTGGTGTGATCCGTAGGTCCTGTCTTGATGCTAATGCAAAGTGCAATCCAAACACTTACATATTTAGTAGACGCAAGTTGTGAGCATTGTCTTAAAAGTATTGAAGTACAGTACATTACACATTTATTTCAATTATCCAGGCTGAGCGTCAGTGATCTTGAGCCGAGGAGAACCATCTCCGGTTCCGGAAGCACCTCAAAACCTTCCTCTTTGCTTCTGCTTTCTCTCTCCCTCTCCCCTGCTAAATTCTTCACTGAAACTGCACTGAATCTGCAACTGGGCCACTCTCACCGACCTCGGTCCTGGGCCCAGCCACTCTCCACTTGCACTGCCTCCCTGGCAACCCCTGCACTGCGGGACTGTCTCTGTATCCCTACAGCCCCCCCTTCCCAGCACTTGTCTGCAGTTACCTTGCACTTGCCACCAGCTGGCCCTATTTATTTATTTTTATTCTGCTTACTTTGTACTGAACTTCCCCCTCCCCTTCCCCTTGCACTTTTTCCCTTCCTCCTACCCCTGCACTTGCGCGATCTGAATGACACCTGGCCTAGTAGGATCGTTGTCTGTCTTCCCCTTGTTCCCCCCTCCCTGCCTCGTCGTGCCTTGAAACACTTGTGGATAGGCGCGTAACAAATGCCATATCATATCATATCATAGCCCGGTACATTATGATTGTTTTGTATACACAAATCCGTTAACTGCTGTATAGGCTTTTTCTGTGACATATCCAATAAATGGAAACCAATAGATAGCAATGCAATACGGCACTGCGGAGGAACTACAAAACACCATCCTACGGTAGTTCACACAGGATCGATGCTGTCCGCTGAAAATTGTGTGGGAAAAATTCCAAGTGCTGAATGACGAGATTGTCCATGCTATAGTTTACACAAGAAAGATGCTGGTTGCTGATATTTTGTTTAGAAAGATTTTCAGATCTGGATGATGATGTCTTCCCCTCCTCCCCTCTGAACAGACAACTTTGGCGGTTGTAGGCTTGGAACCTTGAATGCCTGAATGGTATAAATAAGACCAGTATCAAGCACCTAGACAGCAGTTTGGGGCGGCAGAGCTGGCAAGAAGACTAGGGACAGACGCGGATGGCAGGAAGACTGGGCGGAGAAGACAGAGTCCTTCCAGAATGGCGAGGCCAACTGCCTCTTTTTTCTTTTACTGGATCTTCAGGTCACTAAGCTGGATTTCTTGCTGTTCAAAAGCATTTTGAGTCCCAAAGGACCCTGCCTATTGACTTTTGAGCAGAACTTTGATTGTTGATTGAGCGACATGGAAATAATTTAGATTTTCTTTCCCAAGGCACACCAGCTCACCACCTAAGGAGCAGGGCTTGTTTTGGATGGGTTAAATGCTGGCACCATATATCTCAGTGGACAATTTAATTATTTTTGAAGCATTTCTTCCCTATTTTCTATTCTTTTCTGAAGGTGCTTTGATAAGGTGTTTTCTGATATTATTGCCAATGTTTTGGAATGTTTTCCTGGATTGTGTAAACCAATTCAGGCATCCAATCATATCCAGCTGTCATCTATCTACCTTCTACAGTTAGTGAGTATGAGAGAATGGCTAACATGTATTAATATCACATTGAGAAAGGTATTGAGGTAATTGAGCAGCTGTTTCTATGAGGTTGCCTATCATGATTTGGTGCGGCAGATTTTTCTATGAAGATTGTCTAGCGTGATTTGTGAGGTTGCCTAGCATGACCTGGTGAGGCAGGTAGCTGGTATTTAAGGTAACTATGATTTCCTGTAGAAGACTAATTACTCTCAGTCGTGATTAGAAGTAGAGGCGATGACAATGATTTCAGCTTTTTCATTCATATTTTTTTGCATTTTTAGTGTGCTGTGCATATCGACTATCATAATAGCAATGTTTCATTATTACATATTTCTCGTGATTAAATTATTTATTTTTTACATGAGAGTGTAAGACACATTCATTGAGTGCTCATTAGTGAGTGTTAACAGATGCATTTGAACATGAATATTACGCGTGGGCATCTATTTGAACTACTGTGTATTGATGTGTTATATAGGGTATTCATTTATTTATTTATTTATTAGTATTTATAGAGCGCACAGCAGCCCAGAGGCATCGTGGTGCAGTTACATGAAGACTTGCTGGTAACATATGGAAGCAATCTTAGTTACAGGTGGTTACATAGCACATATGTTTGGTTACAGGATATTACAAGGCAAACAAGTAGGTTATAAGAGCTACAACAGAGTGGAAGGACATGAGGAAATAGGATGAGGCAGAATAAGGCAAACATGGCAAGAAGAGGCTACTTGAAGAGTGTGGATTTCAGGGTTTTCGGGAAGGCTTGGAGGGATGTTTCAGCTCTAAGAGGGCATGGTAGTGCGTTTCAGAATCTAGGGGCTATGAATGGGAATCGTATGCCTCCGGCATTCGATCTTTTGATGGGAGGGATGCATATTTGGTTGGCGTACTGTGTTCTTATTGGGTGTGTGGAGGTGATCTGGTGATGGTTTCTGATAGGTAGGGTGGGGCGGAGAGACTGAGGCATTTTTGTGTGAGGGTAAGCATCTTGAAGTCAACTCTTTCTTTGACGAGGAGCCAGTGGGCATCTCGTCTTGCCTGTGTGATGTGGTCTCTTTTGGGGATGCTAAGGGCTGCTCAAAGCACATTGGTTTGTACTATCTGTAACTTGTTGATGTTTTTTGCTGAGAGGCCAGTCATGAAAGTATTACAGTAATCCAGTTTTGCTTCGATCGTGGCTCTGGCAATGGAGAGGCAGTTTTGGCTGGTTAGAAATGGTTTTATGGTGTTAATGAGTTTGGTGGTGTGGGCAGCAGCGGAGGAAATGGCGCTGACCTGTTGAGTCATCGAGAGAGAGAAGTCTAAGTAGACTCTTAGAGTTTTTACAGAGGACGAGACGGGAATGATAGAGTTGTCAATGTTGAGATGTTCGTATTTTTTGTTGAGTTTAGGCAGGATTTCCTTGGGGCCTAAGAGGATTAACTCTGTTTTGTCCCCGTTGAGGCAGAGGCCATTAGATGCCATCCAGGTTTGGATAGTAGTGTAGATTTGAAGGAGGGCTGCTTTCTCTTGGTCGTAGTTGCCAGTGAGGGGGAGGAGTACCTGAGTATTGTCGGCATAATTTGTGTATGATATCCCGAGCAAGTTCAGTTTGTAGAAGAGGGGCTTCATGAATAGGTTGTATAGGGTAGGGGCAGTTCATGGTCCTTGGGGAACTCCGCAGTGGATGGTGGTGGGCTCTGCGCTGGCTTGGTCGGAGTATAGTTTCATGGCCCTGCCCTTCAAGAAAGAGGTTATCCAGGAGGCGGCATGTGAGGATGTCATGATCGACCAGGTCGAACGCAGCAGAGAGGTCGGTCTAGAAGGAGTAGGAGGACTTGTTTGCACCTGTACATAATCCCCATAATTTGTTTTTTTAGGTCACGGACAGCAGTTTCTGTGCCAAGACCTTTGCAGAAGCCTGGTTGTCTCTTGCCTAGGATGGCATTGGACTTGAGGTTTTGTTGGATCTGAATGTGGGCAGCTTTGCCAAGAATTTTGAGAAGGAAGGGGAGAGTGGTTATGGGCCGATAGTTGTTAAGGCATGTTTGATCTAGAGATGTTTTTTTTAAGAGTGGACAGACCCATGCTTCCTTGAGGCTTTGTGGTACGGTCCCTGTGATGAAGGAGGCATTGATAAATGCTGTGATGATGGGGTATAGGGCTCCGGAGCACTCTTTGATGATGGTAGGTTGGCAGATGTCCCCTTTGCACAAGGATGGTTTGATGTGTTGGTTGAGATCAGTGACTTCAGATTCCGTGACTTCTACAAAGGAGAAGAGAGGAGTGGGTTGTGGAGGGGGGTAGGAGTGGATAACGTTGTGCTGTCAGATCTGGGTGGAGTATCTCGTTGAGATTGAATTTTGTCTTGCAGAAGATTATTCAGGAGGGCATCCTGAATACTGGAGCACCAAGCTTTGTCTTTGACGATAACGTCTGGGCTGTTGGCAGGTGTGATGAGGTCTTTGAATTCGGCAAACATTTCCTTGGATTTGGAGTGCGCTGTGGAAATGCGTTGGTTGAATGCTTCGTATTTAGCTTTAAAAATAGCTTTTTTTGTACATCGAAGAGATACTTTTGAATTCTCTAAGGGTGAGATCATTGGGCGTTGATTGCCAGGTGGCTAGGGCTAGGCGTTTGGAGGAACATGGGTTAGATAGTTATTCTGTGTACCAGGAGTTAGTGTGCATAGATTTGTTTTCTTTTTTGTCTTCGATAGGGGCTATGGCATCGATGGCTTTAGTGAGGGTGTGGGAGTATATGTTGGTGAGGATGGTGGGATTGTTGGTAAAAGGGGGTTTGAGTTCCAGAATATCTAGGAGTGGGAGGAGGTTATGTTTGGTCCATTTTTTAGAGCTTCCGGCTTTGGGCGGGGTGGGCGTATGAGAGTGTTTTGGTAGTCGGGTTGGTAGGGATAGTGAGTTGTATGCATCTGTGATCCATCCACGGCTGGGCTGAGATGGTGTTGATGGATGAGGAGAAGTTGTGTTCAGCGACCCAGTCAATGGTGCGTCCTTTGCGATGGGTAGGCTCTGTGATTTTGTGGGAGAACCCTGGGTCGGAGAGCTCTTTAGCTAGAGCGGTGGCTGCTTTGTCCTTTGGGTCATGCAGGCAAAGGTTGAGGTCCCCTAGTACTGTTGTTTTTGTAGAATTTTTAGGGTTATTACTTAGAATTTGGAGGAGAATCTTTTGGTAGTCAGGGGTGGTTCCGGGAGGTCTGTATGTGACAATTATATATATGGTGCAATTGGGGGAGATCGTTAACTTAGCATAGAGGAGTTTGGCATTGCTTTCCAATGTGAGGTTGCATGGTCTGATTGTGAGGCATTCTTTGGAGATGAGAGCTACACCACCACCTTTGGAAGACTTGCGGACTTGGCGTAGGATGTTGCATCCCTGGGGAAGGGCGAGAGAAATTGCAGGGCCAGAGGTTTCAAGGAGCCAAGTTTCATTGATGGCTAGTAGGTCGAGGTCTAGAGAGGTGATGAGGTCATTGATCTCAAGGGCATTTGCTGGGAGAGAGCAAGCGTTAATGAGGGTGCATTTAAGTGCCTGGTTCTGGGAATGATTTTTGAGCATTGGCGTAAGAGTTGGAGTCTAGCCAGTGTTAGTGGTGTCCGTGGGGCTTTGGATGGTGATGTTCGTGCATGACATGGTCGGTTGAATGGGTAGGTATGAGGGGCTCCCCAGAGGGAGAGGGAAGTGGGTGGTAGGCTGCTTCAAGTGGTGTGCAGAGATTTGACATGGGAGTGAGGTGGTGGTGCGAGAGCCGAGTATTACATTTCTGGAATTGGAGGGGAGCGGGACGCTCCTGGGCATGCTGGGCTCAGTGTGAGCTCTCAATCTAGGAAGTCTGGTGGGGGGAGGGATGTGATTGTTCAGTTTAGGGAGGCAGTGGGTTGCGGATGTGGAGTTATTTGCTGGAACAGGTAATTGATGGGGAGGAGGTGGCGGGGTGTAAGAGTTAGGGGACAGCATTGTGTTGGTGAGCCAGAGGGCTGTTAGGAGGACAATCCAACTGTGAGTGATATTCTGGGTACAGAATATGTAGTAGTTGTGTGTGCGATAGAGTGGCAGAGTCGGTCTGGGAGTAGTGGTGGTATACATTTGAGGGATGGGGCAATACAAAATGGGGAGGAACAGTGAATCAGGACAACAGATTGGCAGAGGCACAGACCTGGGTGGGCACAATGCTGAGTGGCACAGAATAGGGCATGTAATACAATCAGGCAATATTGGCAGTGGCGTAGAATAGGGCATGTAATACAATCAGGGTAATAGTTTGACAACGGTACAATGGAGTAGGCTAGGCGCAAACTATATGCAGTGCATAGTAATCATGCGCATTTTGAGGAGGTAGGCTCGGTGCAGACTAGGTTCAGACCGTTTAGAAACAGAGGCTGAGGTGATGTCGTGAAAGGAGTGAGGGCAGGTCAAAGTGATGCCATTTTACATGTATATCTGTATGTGTAATGAATGAAACAAAGCAGGAGGAAGAGTCTGCCAAAATCTGTTTCGTGAGTCTGTCGGATATATGTTAGTCTGCAAGGCATTGGAGTCTGACAAATTAGGCCAGTGGGTTAGATGGTAGACAGCAAGTAAAGAGAGTACCTTGATATATTTTTTTAGAGGGTCTGGGCAGTGCCGTGCATCAGCGTGCAAACAGGTGCAAAATAGGGCATTTCCTTTGCAGTCCTTCACTGCTGCAGGTCGGCTTCCGCATGGTCGGCGGATGTGTATGGATTTTCAAAGGGCTCTGTTGCCTAGGAACATGACGCCATTCTTATTCCATGGAGAGCAGCCATTTTAGGGCAGGTTCACACAGCGCAACTGTCTCAATATTTTCCTCCAGCAGTGCAATAGGATTATACATGTTAGTCAGCACAGGAGGAATTGTGGTCCTTCCATTGAGTACAGTATCAATACTGGTTTGAATAGTGTTCCTGAAAATTGTGTGCTGGTTTTCTTCTGCCTGTATGTTATCATATAAATGTACAATTGAGAATAAGATAATATTCAGGATGGAAATGGAGGACGGTGCCAAGGAGGTTAGCTCAACTAGGGCAGCTAAGCTAGAGGAAGGTACTTATGTTCTGTAACAGGAGATGTTGCATGTGTATCCAGCAACAAATTCTCCAGACCGCACTTAAAGATGGCTGGTGCATCAGGGTGCCTCAACAGACATACATTCATCCAGGTCTATGGCACCAGGTTCCAAATTAGCCAACTCAACCTCCACCACATGAATAAGTTCTTCATCTTGTTTTAAGAATGGACAAGGCCTCCCTCCCCCACTTACCTAGTTCATTTATTGGCTGATTAATCTCACCCTCCAGACTTTTAGGAGGAAAGAAGTTGCGTATTTTCTTCGTGCATCAGAGGGCCAATTTAACTAAAGCTTTCCTAGCTAGCGAAAGTGTGTTTTTAATTAAACCTATAGTGGGGGATTAAGGCAGACCTTCCAATTTACCAGGCTCACCAGCTCATTCACTTTACTGCGTAGTTTGAAAAGATTAGAGATATAGGGATTTGCCGTATTATGCATAAGAAGACAATGCAATAGGTGAAATAAGGGCCAGTAGCATACTGTGTGGGCCAGCACCTCTCCTGTGTGTAACTGCACTTCCTCTGCACTCTGTATGGTGCTCCATGCCAGCGTCTATGTTTTAGGAACAGCAGGTTTCACACCAAAAACGGTCCTCACAGAGACACCAGCAACCATCTCCAGTGCAACTGAACTCTTCCTCCACACTCTGGATGCTGTTGGTTTGGTAATCTAATGTCTCTTTGAAATATTGTTTGCAGCTGGTGCTAAACTGTGTGATGGTATCCTTTCTGACTGTCATATCAGCGAGAAGTAGCCTATAGATGTTAAATTCATTTTCAATTTCTAGGAACTTAATTTCTTCTCTTAACTTGCAGAGGTAGGTTATCTGGTGTTTGGCGTTCACAATGTTCTTTTGCAGACTTGATTTGATATTGTCATATTTGTAAGGCATGACATATCTGTGCAGTGCTTATGCCGTCAAAGATAGAATTAGGAAACAAAAGTGTTTGAGCTCCATCCTAAACACCACAAGTATTGGGTTTCTAGAGAGTTGGCAGCACAGCATTCCACAAAGTTGCAAGCTGATAGGAAATTGTCCTATAGCTAATTGTATCACTACTGCTAGCTCTGAGAACAGACAGAGCTTGAGGTTTTATAGGACAAGACTTTTCACGAAAGAATATTAGGCCCTATGCATTTTAGACCTTAAAATGTCAGACAAACAATTTTTAGCTTCATATGTTTGGTGCCTATCAACAGTTACTATTGTCTCAATTCTTTAGAGTTGCTAGCTTTCTTGAACAGCTTCAATATTAGCATATGAGCTTTGAATCAGTGAACATCCACAAGCACACATTCTGAACAGTAGAGTGTCTAATGTTGATTTTCAGATTGTTGTCATACTGATATCTATCTATTTATCTCTGCCCTCTGCAACTAATCCAGAACAGGACTGCAAGACTTATCCTTGGCATCAAGCCCTGGGATCATATCTCTCCAGCTCTGAAATCTCTCCATTGGCTCCCAGTGGATGCAAGGATTAAATTCAAAACCCTCTGCATTGTCCACAAGGCTTTCTGGGGCCTCGGTCCAAAATACCTTCAGCTATCCCTCCGCAAATACCTCCCTTCTCGAGCTCTTCGCTCCTCTACCTCTAACTCCCTCAGGGTCAGTCGTTTTGCAAAGAAACGAGCTGGGGGTAGATCGCTGTCTTCGGCTGAGGCCTCCCTCTGGAATAGCCTCCCTGCCACTCTAAAACTTGAGGAGAACGATCTCCGGTTCCGGAAGCACCTCAAGACCTTCCTCTTTTCTTCTGCCTTTGCCCCCTCTCTCCCCTGCTGATCTGTTCTCTCTTGGCACCGTGCACCTGGCCACCCCTTGTCTTCCGGATCCAGGTACCTGCTCACCCTGCCACCCTCCCGCACTGCCTCCGGGCCCCCCCTTGCACTGGGGTCTGTATCTGTACCCATACAACACCCCCCTTTTTTCCTGCACTTATCAGACCTACCCTGTCTGCTGCCTTAAACCTAGCACTTGCAAATTGCTGGCTGCACTACCACTGTGTGTTGCCTTTATTATTTATTTATTTATTGTCATTTATCTGTTTCTCCTCTGCTTCGCACTTTCCACTTTTCCCCCTTCCATGCACTTTTCTGCTCCCCCTCTCCCATGCACTTGCACATTCTCAATGTCACTGGGCCTAGTAAGATCGCTGTTTTGTTCTCCCCTGTTCCCCTCCCTTGCCTTGTCGTGCTCTGAAACACTTATATAAGAGCGCAATAGAAATAAAATATCAATATCAATATTTAATTGAAATTGCTTGCAGAACAGTTAGAGTACTAGCAATGATACCCCACCTGGTGCTGTCAATGCCAAGTAAAGGGCCAGTGGCACCACCTGTCCATCTATATTTGATACATGTTTTCGGCCCCCTTAAAGAGCAGTAACAAACAAATAGTCAGAATTAGAACAGCAAGGAGAGTTTTAACAGAGGATTGGAAAGAAGCCAGAGTAGACGTGGAGTCAAGAGAGTTGGTAAAAGCACTCCAAGGTTTGGGGTGGAAAAAGGGAACACGAGTGAAGTAGAAATGGAGACAGAGGGAATGAGGAAAGTTGAGTAGTTAAAGAGATGAAGACTGAAAAAGATGAAGGGGTAAGTACACAGCAACAAGAGAAGAGAGACAGAAAGGAGCTTAACCATGAACACATTTAAAGATGACACATAGGTAGCAAAACTGAAAACAGGCAGGTAAAGAATTCCAACCAATACAAGTAAGAGATTATGAAAAATAGGAGAATGCGGTGGGAGCAAGATTAGAAAGCAAATGGTATAGTTAAAATTATATTCAATGTCAAGATGAAATAGGCCCGATAGGCAAAGAATAAATGTGGAACTGTAGCCCAGGTGGGACAAGGTATGAGTCAGAACAATCGTACCAGAGAAGGTGAAGAAGAGACACATCTTCCAGTTGTTGCAAATTAAAAAAATTCATGGGGTGAAAAATATGAATAATCAAAAATAACACCTACTCAGGCAACTGTTAAGGAGAGGAAAATAGCATCAGGAGGAATTAATAAGAAAAAAAGTGGGAAATCATGAGGAGGCAGTGGTGGGAAGAAAACATATTAGATGCATTGAGATGAAAAGAGTGAACAAGCATCCAATGCTTAATAGTAGAATGACAGCCAGAGGTAGAAGTCTAAAGTTAATTAGAGAAGGAAGGTAAAGAAACATGTATTTGGGAAATCAACAACATAGAAGTGACAGATTAAATCAAGTGATAGAAGGTGTGAGGAAATGGAAATAACATAGAGACCATATAGTAAGGGGAACAATTTTGAAAAAGACACTAAGACAACTGTGAGAGAACAAATCTAACACAAATAGAAGTACAGACAATTGATTGATCTATCATGTAAACAGCTGCAAGAGAATAGGGGGGGAATATTGCTTAGAATGAGCTGTAAAAGTGTTTAAGATAGTGATGTGAGGACGAGCAATTTCAGTAGCACGAACAGATCAGAAGGCAGAGTGAAGTGAGCAAAAAATTGAATTGCAATCAAGGTAGAGGGATAGTTGAAAATGCAGAACATGTTTAAGAATGTGCGAAGAAAAAAACGAAAGATATGGAAGTTGGAGGGTTGGAAATTGAGGGAAGGGTAGGGTCATGAGAGTATTTATTGATCATTGAAAGTAACAATCTTAAAAGAAAGAGGAAAAACATCAGTAGAATGTAAAGAGCTGAAGAGCAAGATCAAGTAGAAAAGGAAATGAGGATACCCTAAGAGATTAGGGCAGATTGGAAAGCTTGAAGGAGGCAGCATGTTGAAGCATGAGGCGAAGAGCAGACTCCGAAAGGGGCTAACGGTAGAACAGGTTGAGCAGGCATAAGAAGATTCAGGAAGTGAAAGAAAAGTGCAGGTTGTTCACATTAGAAGTAAAGTAAGACCCAATTTCAAAAGCTGAGAATGAGGAGTGCAGAGCAGTATCAAAAGCACAGGAAAAAAAAGTTAGTGAAAAAGAATGAACGATGATTATTAGGAGAAATGGAAGTGATACAAGATTAGTAATCCAGCGATTTCTACCAGCGTCATTCCAGTTTATGAGAAGACTCCAAAGAAGTTAGCCACAGTTGGGAGGGATTACATGAAGGTATAAAAGGTAAGAACTGATGAACAGAATCAAAGAAAGACATTATAACATGAGATAAAAGTGTAGAGAATGAGTAGAGACACAAAAGAGAGGTGTTAGCAGGGGAGGAAAATAATGAACAAATAATGGGATATTAGAGCAATTAACTTCTCAACACAGAAAGGGGGATGTAGAAGTAATACATTGGGAGTAGAAGAGGAGAGTGTAAGTGAAAAACAAAAAAAAGTGATTATCTGAAATAAAATGGAAGGCTGATATGGGGGAATCAGAAGGAGAATTTGACAACAATAAAATCAAGAGAGGAGATAGAGATATGAGCTGGACAAATGAAGAGATGGACTGAATAAAGGGACCCAATGATGGAAGTAAAGGATGTGATTAGTGAGTAGTGAAATGAATGTTAAAATAACTGAGGAGAAATAATGGAAATCATAGGGGGAAATGCTGTTACCTGAGCATCAATGTCACAGAAAAAATACGTAGAGGGATAAAAGAGGTTAGATGGACTATCACCATTGTACAACACATGAGGAGAATGAGATGGAAAAAATTGAAGTCTCTGTAAGTTAGAGAAACTGAAAGAAATGTTTAAGAGTGGAAAAGGTTTAATTGCAGAGTGCATAAACATTCTAAAGTTGAGTGGTGACAGTTGGAGAGAGGAAAGTAGTAGCAGAAGGATAGACAAGATTAGCAACATTCCTATAATGAGAAGATTGGGAAGAACACATATGACAAATAGGGAGAATAGGAACAGAAGCCACATGCAACATTTTAACAACTTGAGATGCATAGGTTAAAACTATAGCCCATAAGAAATTACAATGATCAGGATGTGAGATAATAATAAACTTATGTGAGATTAAGCGAGTCCAAGATGGTCAGTGGATCTGCAGCAAAAACTTAAATAACTCAATAATTGTACCTCAGTCAAATATAAAATGGTGGATAAGTGGACCTTGTGAGGAGTAATTAGTCAAAGTGCACTGATGGACCCTGCTTCACAGAACCACTTTACAAGGGCAATCATCAGGTGATCTTCAGTCATAGATTTGGTCAATTATCATCAGGTTTGAATGGAAGCCCGCTTGAGCAAGATTCAGAATCTTACTTTGCAGGTGTACATTAGATGGTTACTGAGGGAGTAGTCCTTGAAACATATCATTTATTACCAGCATAACTACAGGGGACCCAACATGCCTGACCATGCCCTGCAGGCAGTCCATCACCCGTGGCCATGCCCCGCAGGCAGCCCACACCACAGGGGATCCCTCTACACCCCTGACCCTGCCCCGCAGACAGCCCATCACCCCTGACCATGCCCTGCAGGCAGCCCATCACCCCTGACCATGCCCCACAGGCGGACCACAACACAGGGGACACCCCATCACCCCTGACCATGCCCCGCAGGCAGCCCATCACCCCTGACCATGCCCTGCAGGCAGTCCATCACCCCTGACCATGCCCCACAGACAGCTCACATGGCACCATGCTCCTGCAAGTTCCAACTCATGTCCCCCACCAGTGATGGGCATCTGCCAGCAGACACCGACTCATGTCCCGCCCACCAGTGATGGGCACCTGCCAGCAGGCCCAACTCATGTCCCCCCACCAGTGATGGGCACCTGCGAGCAGGCCCTGACTCATGTCCCCACACCATTGACAGGCACCTGCCAGCAGGCCCGACTCATGTCACCCCACCAGTGATGTCACCTGCCAGAAGGCCCCGACTCATGTCACCCACCAGTGACGGGCACCTGCCAACAGGCCCCGACTCATGTCCCCCCACCAGTGAGGGGCACCTGCCAGCAGGCCCCGACTCATGTCCACCCAACCAACATTGTTACAACATGTACAGCATGTAGCAAATGTCCACCCAAATCCCACCCCACGCTCCCCCCCCCACAGTGCAACTCCAAACCCATCCATTGTCCCCACTTCTCAGTACAGGCCCCATGGCATGACATTCAAAGAAGCACACATGAATGCACCCAAACAGATGGCCATCATGCCCACAGACCAGAGACACATGACTGAGGCAATGACGACTGACACATGCACCAAACTAATGAGAGCAGACAACACAAATATGTGAACTGATGAAAAAATATTAACCAAAAAAAATCAACCAAATTAAAAGCAACCATGCCAAGAAAGAAAAAATGAATGTGAACATAACTGAAATGCAAAATCCATAAAAAGTGAGATCCCAACGAAAGCAAATACTGAAAGTGGTGCATGTCCAGAAACAAAAAATCAGAATCCAAAGGGTAAATAAAAGAAAACCATTCCAACATGGGTGTGAAAAACATAATAGAAAAAAACCTGCAGTTCCAGCACTATTGATAAAGAAAGTTGTTAGGGTCCATGATCCTGCCCTTCGGCCTATGCCTGCCCCTGTGATGTATTCTTCCCCGAGTCATGAAGCCTCCCACGTCGAGCCTGCTGCCGCCTTGATGACATCTGCCTGTGCCACCATGACTGCCTCCGGGAAGATGACAACACCTGGGGCCGTCGTGCACGTGCCCTGCTTGATGGTGCCTGCACAACCTCTGTTGCCAGGGGTCCAGTTGCTTGGTTGGCCACCTATGCTGGTCCTCCGACTCCCGACTGTGGCAGGGATGGGATCTCCACCAGCCTGGCCATGGCGGCTTGGGCAGGTCCACAGTAGGCCCTGGTGGCATGTGGGCCGGAAGACGGCATGGGGTACGACTGGCGCATAGTGTGTAAAGAGGAGGAGAGGTTCCCAAGAGTGCCCAACTCATGCTGGAAACCCCCGACAATGAACCCTCCTAACCAGTTCATGATGGCACACACCTGTTAGTGATGACGTGCGTGGTCCCCCCAGGAAGCATGCACAATATCACGAATTATGCATGTGCGCAACGCGATATCAATTAGGATGGGCGCAACCCTGTCACAGATGCCACGACTGCAAGTAGATGAGTTTTAGTTGACGTGGACCTCCCTCCTACCTGCGTACGGGCCTGGGATGGGGCATCCCTGCTGGTGCATGGTGATGCAGTCTTAGTATCAGGGACAGGATTAGTCACAGGCCCCTCCGCGGCGACCTGTTCTACCTCCTGCCCCTGGACTGCACCACTTGCACCAGAGGAATGACCCCCACTGGACCCCATTTGTGGGTCTGATTTGGCCTCCTTCTCCTCCTCACCCAGCACCAACCTGGATGCCTCCCCACCATGTTCCGCTGTGGACAGCCCCGGTGGGGGCTCACCTGCCCGTACTGCTGCCGAGGAGCCCACTTCGAACCTCCGCCTCTTGGGCATCCCCTCGGCAGGCCTGGTCATAGACGCGGCACCAGTCCCCACGTTCCCGGAAGATGCCATAACCTGGGAGGGTGACTGGGCCTTGCGTCTCCTGCCGGTGGAGGCATTCCCGGTGCACTGCTCCACAGTGCTGTCTTCGCCCTCTTCTTCACTCGCCACTGTGGAAAGGGAGACATTGAACACAAGCATCAGGGTACTTAACCTAAGTTTGCTAGAGACAAAGCAAATGCACATGAGTGGCACTGTTGTATGTCATAGCCATCATCACCTTCCACAACACACAGGACCTTGCAAGCGGCACACATGCACATACACTACCGCACAATCAGATGAGATTTGCATGTGTCATGCATCCATGGCGTTTCCCAGTCACATACTCACCACTCAGTAAGACGCCCATGTACGCCATGCATGTCCATGAGGGTGATATCAGCATCCCTGATTCACACAACAGACATGGCCAGGCACAGACACAGGCATGCAATCATGTGCGCGTCGTCACATGCAGGTTCACATCATGTACAGCAAAACAAACACCATTGTCTTTGCACACGCTTGACTGGACTCACATGATTCACTGTCATGTCCCTGCACACAGACATGTCAGACATACGTCCAAGGTGCACACACCTGACACTCCTCAACATGCACTTCGCTGCACAAGTACACATGGACACTTACCACTTGACTCCACATGGGACTGCAACTCGAGGACCTGGTGGTGAAGCACTGGGCGTGTGCGCTCCAGGACCCACATCTGGATGTTAGTCAACTGGTCCCAGCACCCCACTTCTCCACAAGCTGCAACAAGGTGCCGGGCCTTGCTGTGGGTCCTTGACCTGAAGTCCTCCCAGTGCTTCAGGATGTGCTTGTAGTCGCGGGATGCCACCCCTCCACGTTGATGGCATCCATGATGACCAACGAGATCCTCCTCCATCCTTCCTTGTCGAGGCAAGATGTTGTTGAGAAGATGATATCATAATGCCCCACCAGGATGCCAACTTCATTTGCAGTGAAGCTGACAGCATTATGCCTGTCTGCCGGGGGGTTGCCACTGGCCCCAGATGGTGTTTGGTCTGTGGAGTGATAGTACACCAGTCGGGAGTCTTCTGGGTCAGCAGAGATGGTCTCAGGAACAGGTTCCCTGGCAATGACTTCTATGCAGGCACCAAATAGCAGGGCACGTTGGCATCAGGCAAACTGGCAGCAGAAGATGACTCGTAGGAGGCTGCTCGGGACTCTGGGGGCCGTGACGCGCACAGGCTTTGCCTTTGCCAGGGTTAAAGATCCATGCGGGTAAGCAGTTCTCTGTACGTGCTTTATGTGGAGACCTACCACGTGTGTTTCTTCTTCTTGTGGGTTCACACCTGATTACTTCACAGTGATTAAAGTTCAGATGTCTTGTTTTGGTGGGGAGTTGCCTATGCACACACACTGTGTGTTTTTCTTTTCCACGCAAGGCAGATGGTGAGTCGCGCACGCTTATTTTTCCCACTGTGGTTGCCCTTGTGTGTCGCGCAACCATTTCCAAGGTCAGAGTAGCCCACATGTTCCACGTGTACGTATTTTTAGTGTCACTGGGTGCCACAGCGTACTGCGGCAGGTTTATTCCACGCACGTGGGCTACCGGGGGTTGCGTGCATGTTTATTAGCATTTTTTTGGGGTGCTTGAGTGTTGCGTGACCATCTTTTATCACCAGGGGTCACAGACAGCCTTGCAGGAGCACAGGGGTGCATCTAACATCACAAACACTGCCCCATTCACCCCAATTGCCGAGGACAATTGTTGTGTGCACCTCCCATTGGCTACATACCATCTGTGCCATGGTTGGGAGGACACCAAAAGGGAAGGGTGGCAAAGCTGGGCAACCTCCCAAGGCTGGGTGTGGTGGGGCACAAGGCTGGCGTGGCCAGGGAGTCCTAGGAGTCCGGGGTGGCCAAGGTGGACACGTAGGGGGTCGTGGCCAGGGTGTACCACTGGAGCAGGATGTCCAGCAACTTGCTGGGACAGCCATGTCACCACCCCCAGCGCCTCAGGGAGATGCTTCTGCTGCAGTCATCCCTATCGCACATCTGGCACCACAAGCAATGACATCTGCTGGCATGGGCCACCAGGTGGTGGAAGCTGTAGGTGCAACTGTGGCAACCACCACCAAGGCTCGGGGTCAGCGAGCGCAGGCTGCCATGTCACAGGATTCCCAGGCAGATTTTCAGGTGAGGAAGGCCAAGCCACGTGTGTCCAAGGTAACTATGACCAAGGTGCATGTTCCTGGGCCGTTTTGACATCTGCTGCCCCAAGCAGCCAGGTGGTGAGATCTGCATGGGCAGATGCAGCCAACACCACAATGGCAGTGAGTCTGCCAGCCAGGGATGTGTCGGTCACAGCCCTTGGCACAAAGGCAGTTGTGCTGCTGGGTCCTGGCAACAGCACAGAGCAGCCAATCACACAATCCAGGCCTTCCATACTCATGCCAATTCCTACGCCCATTGGCCAGTCCACCATCGCCACTGCCCCAACTGACCAGAGTGGCATTTGCCCCTCAGGCTCTGGACAATGGCCAAGAGGAAGAAGTGTGCTTCTGCGCATGAGGCTGGGACCCCAGACACAGCATCGGCCTCTGTCATGGCAAGGAAGAAGCCCTTCAATAAAGAGGAGCTGGTCTTCCTTGTGGACTACGTGTCGGCACACAACCGCGATATGCTGGTGGGCTCAGGTTGCCATTCTATGCCTACCCAGCATCAGGTCCACTGGCAGTACATTGCGGATGGTGTAAATGCAATGGGATATGAGAGGCACACAGCTCAGGAATGCAACAAGCATTGGACTGACCTCCGACGCTGTGCAAAACAAAAAGGGGCCTCTAATTACTCCCTGACTCTGTCGACTCGCAGTGGGCCTCCACCAGAGGAGGATGAACTCAATCTACACGGGGAAATCGCTGCCGAGTTCATCGATCAGGGACTTATCCAGGGATTGGGAGAGATGCAGAATTATGACTTTTGTGATGTCTTGTGATTGACTTTGACTGCCAGTTCAGACTATGTATTAATGATTGACATGTGTGACACATGAAATGCTTTACTGATGTGTGCGTGTCATCATACAGTCTGCATTCAGCACATGTGCTGCACTCGGGGCAGGCCACTTCACCACACATGCACCCTACTTACATGTGAGTCACGCGACAGCCTCTCCTGTCAATGTACAGGCTCACTCCATGTTTGCATGTAGCCTGTGGTGTAGTTCCACCCGTAATTCAGCCAACATGACTGAGATTATGTGAGGTCACCCTGCAAGCTGCTCCTCCTCACGGGCATGCTTCCTTGCCTCTCCACCACCCTGGAGCCCACTGTCACCAAGTTACTGGCAGTTTCCATGTTGGACTACTGCAATGGTCTGTTCCCCTTTCCTGTGTACATGCACACTTCCCTTTCCAACACTTCCATACCTCTGCTATGGGGTACATCCTTTGTCTTTGATGCAGGGTGTCTCACTTGGAGAGTGCAGACGGCACAGGCTCAGAGTGTGTTCATTCATGGACCATTGCATTCCCTGTACCACATCTCCAGTATTTTATCTGTCTCATGATATTTGGTCATCCATATCATTCTCACTTAGGGTCACTTCATCAACATGCACATGTTATGGTGCCCTTGTCTGTGTCGAGCACAGGCCTCCCTCTGTGACAGCTACCCTGCCTCCAGGCGACTGATGTTGTGGTTTCTGCCTGCATAGATGTACTTGTGCTGGTTCCTCAAGTGTCCTGCTTTCTGTCCCCCTCTCATCTGCTGTAGTCTCAGTTGTCTCAGATTATGCAATTGACACCTGCAAACACTGTCTGCGACTTAACTGTACTGTGCCAAACATTCAGGGCCATGCACTGGCTCCCTGCCATTCCCTGGGGAGTGGGGGGTGCAGTGCATCCTACAACCCAGTGCCAACACTTTGAACATGATGACTGCATTTGCCCTTACAGTGCTGTCATGTCACAAGATGGACATCATTACATTTCTGGCTCTGTTGATAGTTGAGGACGTACACAAGTGCTGTACTGCACCCACACACTTCTGAGCCATGTTTCACCCTTACAACATGCCTATTCACTTGTGTGTTGTAAAAGTGTCCTGGCATGTATGTATCCATTTGCCTCCCTTCACTGTATTTCAAGGCACTTGCGTTGTTGCATCCTGTGACATGTGTGCTTTCATTGATATTGATGTTATTGTAGTGCATGTTGACATGCATTTTGATTGTGTCATGGGCACTTCTATTTGACTTACTGCTGTGGCTATTTGGGATTTGTGCCATGGCTATGCTACATTCCATCTCTTTGTTGACATCTGTAATTTATTGCAAAGATATAGGCCTGCCAGAAGGTTGTGTGTGATGCAGTTGATAAGCAACATGCAGTACATGTGTGGTTTTCACATTTGACACGCATCCATGTCTGCTTTCAGGGTCCCCTTCCATTTTTATTGCCACTGCATGCATGCCAGAGTTTGTGTTGTGTGTGACATGGCTGCCTCATGTGTTGGCCCTCAATATTGTGTTGTAAATGTGTGTGGTATGTGCTGTGGACATGTGTACTCATGTTTATTTTATCTTTTTTACAGGTGATGATGCACCAGAAGCAGTGTAGGAGGAGATGGGAGGCAGGGTGGAGGGTTCAGGTCACCAACCATGGACCAGTGGTGGTCCTGGGGTGGTAGGCCATGGACATCCCTCGGTGCTCCAGGCCATCCTGTCCAGGCCTGTCTCTGGGTACAGCTCTGAGGATCTCTCTGACTCTGATGTGGAATCAGATGCTCATGAATCCATGCCGTCGATGGTGGGTGATTCTGCTATGGATTCTGTTCTGTCTGCCACACCTGCAGTGGGGATTCACCCCTCAAGGGTCCAGTCAGTGTTGGTATGTCGGCCTGTGCTGGTTACGAGTGCAGAGTCACACTCCACTTTGTCATTTAAACTATATTTTAGAGAATCAGTAATCAACATCCACCATTCTTGGAAGTAGCACAAGAGGCCAAGAGGCTAGATTCCAGGAGCCTAAAGGAGTAGTGAAATCTATGTGTTGGCATGAGAGCTGAAATAGTATGGACACGCTCCGTGGATCCCATTTTACTTATCAAATTAGTTCAGGTTTAAAATGTTTGGTGATGGTTGTTGGTTCCAGGCAGAACAGATAAGCTGATGAGCTCTGCAAAACATTTTGATATGCCCTCTGGCATCAGTTGAGGATAAGTGAATGCTTTTAATACCTGCGGACATGTGGCAATGGCATAGCACAACATTTGGGGGGCCCCCTGCAAGCCATGTGGACAGCACCTCTCACCCCCCAAGCTCAGCAACAAAGTACAACTATGCCACACTCGAGGCCTGACTGGACGACTATGCATGCGCAATCGCATGATATAATTCTGCTGCAGGGGCATGCAGTGCACTGCATTAGGTGAACAAAATAATTGGTTTTTAATCATACCTTAATTTTCTCACCAAGCGTAGAAACAAGGTGGATGTCCTTGACTCTGACACTCAAATGTACCAGCCAACTCTGTTCATGGCCAGTAATATTATGAACGGTAATGATCCCATAAGAAAGCATGTTCATGATGGCTCTGTCAGTATATGCCAGTATCCACTTGTACGGGCATCTATTGTTGTCTTTGCCCATGATGCCAGTAAAATTATCCTTTCAAAGGTAGATAACATGATGTTGCTGGCTGCACAAATACTTGCACAAATCCTGGACCACCATGATTCCAAGTTGACTTTGCCCTGAATGCCAGTAAAACATCCAATGTAAGACAACCTTTGCATGCACCCACCATGTAAAAGAATACCAATCAATGTGGTCTTGTACCTTATGTGAGTAAAAAATGCCATGTCACAGAAACTGTCCAATCTGCCTGACCCCTTGCGCTATTGTTGTGAAGTGTTTTGCTGAATGGATGGATGGATGCAAGCTTGTAATGCATGAGGTAGGTGAGAATTGTGATGTATGAGTAAAGAATGCGGGTTTGCTGGTGTTGCAACCCATGCAGTTGGAGATATGTAGCCTGGGTGGTGGGGGCCAGTGGGCTCCTCTCCTATAACTTAAGGACTCAAGAGTAACTGGAATAAAGGGCTTACCTGTAACGTACCTGAGGTGGCTTCAGATTATACTATATACTAGCCATTGTGCCCGTAAAAACAAGATGCATGATGAACGTACAACATGCCCTCCCGTACACCAAAAAGCAAGTTAAAGGCCAAACCAGGGACAAGCCTACACGTTCACCACTGATCCACCATCCAGTGCTCCTGTCAGAAGGCGGGCCCAACCCCGCACGCCCAGGCTGCACCCCAGCTAAATCGCACGACTTACCTTGCAAGGCCAGGCTTCAACCCTGTGAAAACGTGGGCCCTCCCTCGCAAAGCCAGACTGCAACCTAACGAAATTGCGTGCCTCACCTCGCAAGCCCAGTCTGCACCCCTGCAAAATCGTGCACCTCACATCGCAAGCCCAGGCTGCACCCCTATGAAAACATGGGCCCTCCCTCACAAATCCAGACGACACCCAGCAAAATTGCTCACCTCACCTTGCAAGCCCAGGCTCCACCTCTGCAAATTTGAGTGCCTCACATCGCAAGCCCAGGCTGCACCCCCGCGAAGCGTGGCCCTCCCGCGCAAGCCCATGTGGCACCCAGGTGAAAATGTGGGCCTCACCTCGCAAGCCCAGGGTACACCCCTGTGAAAAAGCAGGGCCTCTCTCGCAAGGCCAGGTTGCACCCCAGCAAAATTGCGCCCTCACCTCCAAGCCTAGGCTGCACCCCTGCGAAAATGCAAGCCCTCCCTCGCAAGCCCACTCTGCACCCTCCAGACTGGACACCACCTCCCAAATCCCCCCACCTGTGACACCCCCCCAGGCATCGCCCTCCAGTCTGGACACCACTCCCCAGGCCCCTCCAGTCTGGACACCACCCACCTCCCCCTTCACCTGTGACACCCCCCAGGCAGCCCCCTCCAGTCTGGACACCACACCCATCCCCACTCACCTGTGAAACCCCCAGGCAGCCCCCTACAATCTGGACACCACTCCCCAGCCACCCTCACCTGTGACACCCACCCCAGGCAGCCCTCTGATAGTCTCCCACACTACCAGTGCAATGCAAGTCTGTAGCTCACCTGAACCTCTGTGGTCTGCCAGCACCATAAAGTAGAACACCAACATGTCCACCGCCACCACAATCAATTCCAAATATCCACAAATAATGACTAGGCGCATTACCGCCTGAGCATCAGTGACCTGGGTGGAAGGGGTGGCAAATTAACTGTCAGGGAACAATAACATGACAGGGCCATGCATGGGTGATGGGAGGGCAGTCAGAGAATGCATGAGTCACATAAACCGGAGAATTGTGCTGCCACTCTGAAAGAGCAAACATGGCTCACTACTGCATTCTATTGTCTGAGGTGGAGAAACACATGAGAGAAGGCAGTGTTTGACTGCACATGGTGGTGGGCATGTCTACATGACATGGGTTTAACAGAGCAATAACAAACAAAAGTGTCATTAATGGGACCATAGAACAACTACACAGTGAGCTCACCTCCCTCCACACCAACCACATTGAGGGCAAACATACTGTGATGCTGCACAGCTAAATGCACATTTTATTTTATTTATTTGCATTTGTTAAGCACACTTTCAGCCCGTGGATATCGAGGCGCAGTTACAGGAATATGTAAGCATTTTTGATTAAGGTGAACAAGAGTCTCTTAGTTGCAGAAGGCAGAGATAATATACAAAACAGAAAAAAGCAAGGTAGCAATCCGAAACAAGTAAACAGTGGTTAGGTATATAGATTGCATGCAGAACGTGGGCAACTAGATAAAGGGTTTGGTTTTGATGGCTAAGGCAAAGAGCGAGTCTATCAGTCTTAGGTGAAAAGGCAGAGCATTCCAGTGGGTTGCTGCAAGTGTGGGGAAGCTGGAGCCTCCTGCACAAGCTTTTCGGGTTTTGGGGGTGACGATCATGTTAGAGTAGCATTTCCTAAGTGGCCTGGTGGCGGTGTACTTTGTTATTTGCTGAGCAAGGTATGGAGGAGCGAGCTCATGGAGGCAATTGTGCATGATGGCCAGGGGTTTGAACACAATCCTTTCTTTGACGGGGAGCCAGTGGGCCTGCCTTCTGACTTTCGATATGTGATCTTTCCTGGAGGTTCCTGTGGCTGCCCTAAAGGCATTATTTTGGGTGAGCTGGAGTTTGGTTACATTTTTGCATGAAGTCCCTAGGAGTAGGGCATTGCAATAATCAAGCCTAGAACCAATGATTGCCCTGGCAATTGTGAGGCAGTTCTTGCGTGAAAGGTAGGGTCTGGATGCGTTGATGACTTTGGAGTAGTAAGCAGACGAGGACGCGATGGCGTTGACCTGCCTGTCCATGGTGAGGTTGGAATCCAGGTAGACTCCCAATGTCTTAACATTGTAGGAGACCTTAATGGGAATGTTGTCGATAGGGAAGGATAGGTATTGTTCACCGAGGTTACCGAGGGTGGTGGGTGACCCAATGAGCAGAAGTTCTGTCTTTTCACTATTGAGGCAGAGCCAGTTATCTGCCATCCACGATTGGATAGTGGAGTAAATGGTAGTGAGTGTTCGAGCATCTGAAGCGTAGTCTCCCGTGAGTGGGATGAGAACCTGCGTATCATCCACGTAATTGGTGTACGATATGAGAAGGGAGTCAAGAATGCTGAACAGAGGCCCTGTGAAGAGGTTGTAGAGAATGGGTGAAATGCCGGAGCCTTGCGACACCCCGCATTTAATGTGGGTGGGTGGCACAGGCTGAGTCGGAGAAGACTCTCATGGCCCTTTCTTGGAGAAAGGAGGTAATCCAATGGCAGGCTTTGGGGGAAAAATTGGCTGCAATTATCAAGTGGTGGCAAAGTGTGTTATGATCCACTAGGTCGAAGGCAGCGGATAGATCGAGGAGCAGGAGGAGTGCGGGTTAACCTGTGTCCCTTAGATTGTCCATTTGGTTCTTAAGGTCCAAATGAAAACATACAGTGCATATCCAGTCGTCTGATGGACCCAGCCCCACATGTCAGGCACATGTGCATTCTTCGAGCCACAACCATCACAGCACCAACACACATTCACGAACGCCACAAGACACATTACTTGCAATGGCGAGATGCACTTGAAGAAAAGTTAACTATCAAACTCGACTGACACACAAATCAACTGCTTGAAGCGTGTAATGTAACACAATGAAAGATGTATTGAATATAATATATGTACAATAAAAAAGGGGAATGAAGGTCAAAGCAGTCCAGGGGAAAATATGAAATTCAATTAAAACACTATGCCTAAATAACTGTATACATGAATAACTGTGAAGGAAAGTCTGCAAAGTCTGTGGAAAATAAAGAATAAAAATGGAAACATACACGTAAATAACTATGTACAAAGGCAGCGGGCTAGTTCTCCTCTCCGATCTCACACATCATTTCCACCAGGGCTTGGTCCAACGCCATGTCCACCCCCCTCAGGCGTGCCTACGTTGTTGCCTCATCCAGCATCTGTGTCTCTTTCACTCGCCTCCCTACAAGTGGCCTCCAGCATGGCAGCCCGCCTCATTGCTCGACACAGCGCAATCCCAGCCTTGGCCATCACTACTCCTGATTCAAGCATCCGCTGCCTCTATGCCATGATCTGCCCTTCACAACACTGGAACATAGAAGGCATTCTGTGCCTCATGTCTACATGTGCCTCCTGCCTCACTCTTCCCACCAGCCTCCTTTGTGTGGTCTGTCCTGCGAAAAATCGCCTCCTCCTCATTTCCACCTGCTACCCCAGTGCCCGGTGCCTGCTATGTTGGTACGCCCTGCGAGCTGATAAAGATCTCCAGGGTCGTATGGCACCTGCTCTGCTCATAGGTGCCTGTTGTCCCACCATTGCATGTACCCCTGTCAGTTCCTGGGTAGGCACGGTGACCATCTCAGCTGCTGTGCCTTGGACTCCCAACGTGGGCAAGGTTGTGAGCTCCACCAGACAGGGCGTTGCGGATGGATCTGGTGCACAGGGGGCCCTGCTGGTATATTGACCGGAAGGCACCCTGGAGGACGACTGGTGCACGGAGGATGAAGACGAGGGTGTAGTCGCAGCAGTCAACATCCCATGAAGTACACCATGGAACAGGCATGCTGGAAGCCAGGATTCAAAGCGGGATAGCTCACTGTAATGATGGGCAAGCAGGCTATGAGTAGCCTGCACATCATCACAAATGACACCTGTCCACCTCATCAACCCCGCCAGCAGGGGCAGCACATAATCCCATATGTACACATCAGATGGCAAGGGGGTGTCGGTCTGACTCCTGAGACCTGCTCCCTTTTGCCCTCCCACACTCAGCCCACACTCAATGGGTCCATGTCCTTCTCCCTCTTGTGGGTCACTGTGCCTTGTTCCTATCTACAAATCCATTGACTTACTCTCTCCACTTCACGGGCCTTGCCTAGGTGGTACTCTTACAGCATACATCACCTGGGACTATTTCCTTTTTCCCAGATTTACGGTATGTTCCCATCGTGTACAGTCCCTGTTCCAAGACAAGACTGGTGTGGCATGTGATGGATGCAGACTTGGATTTAGATATGCGTGTCTGCCTGCTGCCATGTGATGTAATCGCACATCACAGAGGCACATGTCCATGCTCATTTCACTGGTATTAGTCAACAATTTGCGGTACCTTGGCCCATGATGTGCTTCTTAACGGCCCAGTTGGTTGGCAATGTATCCATTGTCAGCATGGCCCTGAGCAGGGAGTTTTGTTTCCAGTCTGCATATTAAATGCTCAGATAGCTTGTTGTCCATAGTGTGTGGATGCCATATTTATTATGGTGAAATGCCCCAAATTTTGTTGCCTGACAGCAATATGAAACACATGTTTACTGTAGACACGTTGCACATGACTGACATGTCTTTTTCTGTCCATGTGCTGGTGAGGATTCACCAGATGCAGTGTAGGAGGAGGAAGATGAAGAGGTTGTGGTGCTTCAGAGCACCAGCAGAGGACGTGGCGTGGCAGGCCGTGAGAACCCTCTGGTGCTACAGACCATCCTGAGCCATGCTGCAGACTCTTCTGACTCTTGACTCAACTAGCTCTGATACTGAACCAGATGTGCAGTTCTCAATGCTGGTGGAGGTGAGTGCACCAATGAGTGGAGCAGTTGGGGCCCATGAGTCTGCAGGGGGTCAGGTGCATTCACAAGGCCAGTCAGTGGTGGCACGCCCATCTGTGGTGATTACGGCTGCCAGGCCACCCTCCGCTGTATAGGTTTCTTCTCCAGGGACAGATGTCCAAGGGAGTGTTGCAGATCTGCAGCCAAGGACAGGGGCATCACAACAAAGGCCATGCTCCCTTGCATCAGGCAGTCGTGGGACTCACACACATGGGCGAAATGTGCATGCTGGGCATACAGAGGGGGAGCAGCAGATGTTGCGTTTCGCACACTGACAGGTTGCTTGCTGCCTTTGAGAGTTTGGCTGAGGGCATGGATAGGGTGGCCACTTCCATGATCCTCCCAGCAACAAAGGTGGAGCACCAGCTGCATGCCATGCTATCCACATGCCGCTCCCACAGGCTGCGCATGGAAGCCAACATCAGGGGCCGGCAGACTAATCTGCAGTGTCTGCAGGCGTCTCTGTTTGCAGAGGGTCAGGAACACAGGGATGCCCTGAGGTGTGAGTTGTTTGTCACAGGGCTGCAATCTGTGAGGAACCTGCAGCCACCAAGTGGTGTTAGCACTGAGGGAAACAATCTTGGAGGAACTCCTTGCAACCCATGAGGTAGTGCATAGTGACCTCCAAGCCCTCAGTCTGCTGGGGAATTAATCAGTGTCATGCATGGCAGCTGTCATTGAAGACCAGGCCAGGGCACTGCGTCATCAGCCTACAGCACCACTTCCATCTGAATATGATTCAATGCAGGATGGTGGTGCCCGCGCACACATGCCACCCAGTCCACCTTAGCCGTGCAGTCCAGGAGGGGCTTTTTTATTTTTTTGTTGGGACTTCCACCATGAGGACGTTGACATACACCCTTACCCTCCCCCTCCTGGGTGGATAACACCCCCACACCCTGTCCATGATGGACATTTTAATTTTATTTTTATTTTTGCCCCTTTTGTAGACCCCAGATGTTGGCATGTTATTTTTGAGTTGCCCTTTCAACGTATATTTTTATTTGTGTGTGTTTTATTTTATGCTTGAGTTGAGCAGTTGCCCTCTAACTGCCATAATGTTTGCAGTGGTGGACATGCAGGCATGCAGAGTGAGGTCAACTTGCATGTTTGCATGGTGGTGCTCAGGATGGCATGTGCAGGTAAATATGAGTTCAGTGTATCGTCACACATGTGTGCTGTGTGAATGGTACTTAACTATGCCTGTTGTAATGTCTTGTCCCATGTTGTTTCAGAAATCCATAATGAGGCGGTGACTGCTGTCCTGGTGGAAGACTGTGATGCTGGAAATGCATCGGAGGGACAGGGCCTCCAAATCCTTGTCCTGTACTGCTTTTTATTGTGTGTTCTGGCGTGTTTTCTGCGCAGGAGTTCATATGGGACTCCTGGTGGTGCAGCTCTCTCTTTTGATTTTGGTGAACAGACACATGGGATACCCTAATGGCACCCATGGGTGGGGTACAAACCTGTGCCCCTAATGTATGTTTTTGGGCACCTGTGTGTGGCCCACAGAGCAGGGTACGGGCATTTTAGGATGCCCAGACCCTGTCATTGGAATCGGTAGATTCCTGATGGAGACAAGATGGCCGTATGGCCTCTTGCCCTACATCGCCTGTTAGCTTGATCTCCTCGAGGTCCCGGGAAGCCCAACTCTGTCCCTTCCCCGTGACTTGCTGTTGGGTGGAAGTTCCATATATGGTAGTGTGGGGAAGTGCCGACCAGACTGGCTGGAGCCTTCCCAACTACTGTATGTTGTAGGTACGCCTGCGGGTGGGACCTGCGTGAATGTAGTGTGTGACGAATAGGCACTTCTTGTCGTGCATGTCTGGTTTCTGTTGTTTGACACAATGACTGAGAGAACCCTGCCCGAAACTGGTATGAATGCAGTGTAAAGTGTTGAATGGCGTGGTATTTGTCCAGATCCACATTCTGTGTTGTGAGTGCCTGGATGGCGAAGAATGGCCTGAATGCACCGTGCGCCTGATTGGCTGACAGACTGCTGAATGCCCTTCATAGTGATTGGATGCTCGAGTGTGACCCAGCGGAATGAATGGGAGATCAACAGTATATCTGGGGACCTCTCACTGCTAGGAATCGTGTTCAGAAGTGTTCAGAGCTCAAGTCCAAACGAAGAGTAACTGGAGTGAAACTGACGCTTGACCTTGAAGCCCTGCTGGAAGAGAAGAATTGCTGTTGCTCTCCTTCACCAATCTGAAAGCTGCTGTGTCTCCAAGGATTGACCCAGAGAGGACCTGGTAAGGCGCCCTCTTCCCGAGCTACGAGGGACCATCGTGCACCAGCTGATCTTTGCCAAAGCTCCCTAACAGACAGACCTACGACAGGCTGCCGACCGGAGACGGGGACTGCCGCAGAATCCCAAAGAGAAGCACCTTGACTATTGTCCACCACTGTCGACGACCGACGTCGCCGACCGGAGCCGTCGTGCTCCCGTTGCCTAAGAATGTTTGATCCAAGGACGCTCTCATCTGCATCACCGCCCGTCTTATCCTGCTGGAGAGGGCCAGGCCATCGACACGCAGAGGAGAATCCGCCGGTGGGTTTCCTGCCACCCAAAGACCACAGAGACACCGACGACTCGACGCCCTTGTTAGGCCACAGTTCTTCAAAATCTTTGCGGTCCAGAACTATCGACATTGAGGTGCCCCGCAACCCTCTTCCTTGCAGGACTTTTACGCTTCGCCATCGACGAGCACTGCTAGGAAAGAAGCTGCCACTTCACGGGCATAGCTCACCTTGTTCTCTGTCAGACGTTGCGACCCATGACTCCTGCCTTAAAGGGAGTGCACTCGAGAAGGGCCGTCGATTCCCCGACGAGTCCTTGATTGCTCGACCACGTACCAATAATAGAGAATCTTGGCTGGGGTCCTCTGTGCCTCTCCTCTACCATATAGAGAGCAGACGTACAGACACTCCCCTCCGGTCGTTACAGAGACACCCTGCACCATTTGACGTCCATGGTCCCCATGGCCTCTGCCAGGCACTGGTACTCATGTCACTCATTCGGAGGCACAGTTCCTGGTGAAGGTGATGCAGGATTCACACCAAGCTGGTTAAGTCAGCGGGTAAGCATGAGCCCTGTCTTGCATGTTCAGCATGCATCATTGTTCCCCGTGTTTGCTGCATGTGGAAGCTTCCTATATATGTACTTTGCATGCTACCATGTCAGGATGTCTTCCTCCCTAGATCAACTCAGCTATACCTGCACCTACTCTGGTGAAGTGCATGCCATTGGCCATCTCCAATCCAGACTGTGTACTCCTTGATCTGCTTTTAAGTTGGCCTTCCCTCTTACTGTCATTCTGTCTCTCTGTTGTGCAATGTTGCACTCCTGGGCAGATCAAAATATATGTACTGTCACCCTCTGGTACCCTGTGGTCTTTCTGCAGTGGGTGGTCTCAGCATATTTTCATGCCCCATTCATGTGTTGTCATGGATGTGCAGGTTCTTTCTGTTGTTACTATGCAGGTCATTGCATTTAGGAGATGTGTCTCCCGGTGAATTGTATTGTATGCAAGGCAGGTGGGTTCCCTGTGCAGTTAGGTGAAGGGCATTTGCAGACACTTGTGTGTTTTTTGGCTGGGAGTCTGCACTGTGTGTGATCACTTGGGATTGACTTGTCTTGTGGAGCACCAGTACTAATTCATTGGTGTATGTGTGACATGGTGTGGTTCTGTTGATAGGTCTGGGCATGGTATTGTTTCTATAGATTGGTGCGGCCACAGGTTTCAGATTCCAAATTGTGGAAGTTCCAACTGTGTGGGCCTTTCTTTGGTGGTTTGGGGTAGGTGGCAGGGCAATGTTTGTGGTCTGTGACAGGTGTTGACCGTTGTGCTGTTGTGTGTCTCATTGCACTTTGCACATGTCTACTGAGTGACACTTCACATCCCTTGCAATGTTTGTGGGGTAATGGTTCGACAGCACATTTGACCTCTCTTGGCCAAGGTTCTCCAATTATGGTGTGCAGCCTCAGTTATAATCCACAACCATGGAACCATTGATGGACTTTTTTTAATGCTATGTTGTGAACTGGCACACTACGTTGTGCGGTGTTGGTGTTTTCAAATGCGTGTCCCATGCATGCTGTACCATGGTGTATGCAGCTTCAAGTTGACTGCAGCTGGCTGCATGGTACAGCTGCATTCAATTGAATGCACAATTGGACCAATTGTATGCTGTACAATGGAGTCTGCATTGACTTTGCACTTTTCCATTTCATCCTTACTTTTGCGTGTGCTTATCCTTGCAGTATCACATTGCTCTGCCATGTCTGCTTATGTCTTCCATGACCATGAATTGTAGGTAGTGTGCAGGGGTTTCTGCATATGTGCTGGGACACATGTTGATGACTGTCTTGTGAGTTGTTGTTTGCATGTGTTATGTCACTGAGAGGGGCACATATGTCTTGAGTTTTTAGGTGCATGGATGTGTTGGCTGCACTCTGTTTCATTTTTTTCATTGTCTGCAGATCCTTCCGTCAAGGAATGATGGCTGTTTCTTTGGGTTAATTTTGACTGTCGACTGCATGCACAGGAGACAGGTAAGATGTGCATTTATCTTGATCCTTATGAAATGGCTGCATTAGTTGCTGCTTTTGTGAATGAGGCCATTCTGGTGTGTTGCCCTCTTTGTCACAATTGTCAATTACCCCTTTGTCCTTTGTTTGTTTGGGATGGGGTTTATTGTGTTCATTTAATGGTTGGCATGGCGGTAGTGGTGTCCTCCCTCTTCAATATGTTTCTTTTGGAAACACAAAATGGAATGTCTTTTTAGTTCTAAGGGATGCACACAAATTTGCACTTCCAATAACACTTTCTCATGGTGGTTTTGTGGGCACAGATGATTGGCCCATTGTTATCCTTGAATGGCACCTGGGATTTTGCAGGGTTTATGTGCACTCCACAGGGGAAGTATTTTAGGTGAAAAAAGATTGCACAAGCTAGGTATGTTCAGCCTCTCCACGTGCACTTTACCCAGCCATACGCAAGCAGTGTGTCTGTGGGTGGGGATGGTGTGCCACCACCATATCCACAGGGACACCACGCTGTGGTGCAACTTTGGGCAGGACACATGCTGCCACAATGATCCTGCAGACTACTGGTGGTGCATATAGCAACACACCACCAGAGTGGTCAAGGTAGAGGAAACGTAACTTGAACACTCTGAAGTCTCAATATGGGCAGTGTTGTGCCTTACCTTGGCAGGTGTGTTGGGGTTGTGTATGGGCGTCATCATGTATGTGCTCAGAGGATAGGCACTTTCCCTTGTAGATGTGAGAATGGTTGTCATTCTCATTTGCTGACAGTGTCTATTGGTCTGTGAGCTGTATGCATGCATGTGCATGGCCATTCATACTACGCAATGAGCCATGTGTTGCCTTGCTTCCCAGCTTCCAGGGCCCAGTGTTACAGGGACATCCTGAAGATGTAACTATCATGTGTGCTACCAGGAGAGTTGGCATACACTTCAGTAATGATGTCCATGTACATCACACACATCCTGAACTTTGATGGAGTGCCAATGTTTCTGGTTGCGGTAGATGTGCTCTGTTGCTCTAGGTGGACTTAGAGCAAAACGAGAGCACCTAGAACTTTTGGAAAGTGTGCCACCCATAAAGATCCTGGACCACTGGTTGCCTTTCTGCCGGTGTTCTGGCAGTATAGATATGCCGGTGGACAGAAGGACGTGCAGTTATGATTGCCAACACCTGGTGTAACCAGCGAGGCTGCGTGGCCTGGGAGATGCCACCTACTATGGCGGTGGTGTGCTGGAATGACCCAGTGGCCAAAAAATGCAGAGCAGTGAGTACTGTTTGCAAGGGGCTCAGTGCATGTGAGCAGATGGTGGGTGATGTGAGGTCATCTTCCCACTCTCAAACCAGGTCTAGGATGATATGGATGGAAACCTATACCTGGCATAGACCTGGTCCTCAGGTATCCCAAAAAGGCTTGTACTTGGGTGGAAGGTCCGGGCCCTCCTGTGTTGTCCCTGGATGATTGCTGTGTCAAATGCTGTGTCAAATGGTGCATTCCTCGTGGCTGTATCCGTGCATTTGTTGTGCGTGCGTGCGTGCTTTTTATGCATTGGTTATTGTGTGCGTTGACGTTTATGCCTGCTATCACGTGGTGCTTGTGTTTTGGGGTTTGCACGTGTTTTTTTGCAAACAGCGTTCCCTGTTCAATTCCATAAATATGTTTGTTTTGAGTGCGTATGGGCGGTGTGATTGTTTGACAGTGGAACTTCCCTCGTAATGCCCACATTTTTGTTTGTTCTTCCTCATCCTGTGTGTTCTTCCCCCTTTTAGGTTGCTGCTCAGGCCCGGACCACCCTCCTCTTAAAGTCTCGCACAAGAGGTACGTTGAGTTGCAGTGACGTTGTGGACCGGCGCAGATTCCTCGCAAGTCCTGGGTAAACCCTGCGCATTACTTTCCATGAATCAGTGAACAGGGATTTGCGCGTGATTTCACATGCACGTCTCTTTTTCCCCCCGCAGAATATATGATGAATCGGGCCAACAGTGTATAGGTATGTAAAAATAGATACCGCTTAGAGAAGCGGAAAGAGAATGTGAGATGTGTCCTGTCATAAGGAAGTGCTACGGTGTAACAGCATTTTATGGAGCGGAGGTACCTTGTGATTAGGAGAGCGGCACTGGTGAAATTGGAGCCATATTATGGAAGGGGGATGTTTGTCAGTGCAATGACATACAAGAAGATTAGGTGCCCTGTATGGGCTATACTATGGGCAAAGATAAGTACTGCAAAATGAACAGAGAATAGAAGTCTTCAGCGCCAAGGTGTGGTCCACTGGGTTAGGCAGCGCAGTATGGAGTGATGGCGTGGTGGCATGAGAGAGCAGTTGGGCAGCCTACAGCGACATTTGAAATGGTGCCAATGGAACAGTGCATGTCGGGATGGACTGCATGTGTCCCATTCTGGGTCAGAGTAAAGGACCCTAACACGGAAAAGACAACTTTGAGAAGTTTCATTCTCAAGGGTCTGGACCATCATGAATCCAAAAGTGAAGCATGCCAAGGATTGTGAGCCACACACTGAATGGGTGGCAGGAGTGCCAGGATCCTGTGGGTGCTGGTGAAGTAAATGGAGCAGCAGTATCGTGTTGAAGTGTGTGACTCCCTCCTGATGAATGGAAGAAGTGGTGTTCTAGGAGGCACACCATTTATGTTAATGGCTATAAGGACTGTGGTTTAGCTTGATGTTTAGAGCATGGCTATTATAACATATGTATTACTGTTCAGTTAAGGTGACTCTGCAAATCACATATGAAGGACAAAAAGGTTTTGGATGAAAGGCAGAAAGCTGTGATACACAATGTGATGTGACAAATGAGTGCATGTGGTTAGATTATGAACTAGTTAAATTTATGGTATAAGGTGAACCCTTTCTAGGATTTGCAAGATTAGTGCTGCATAGCAACGATAGACCTATAGAAAAATGTGTATGCTGCATAGCAATAAATGCACATGTAGGACAATGCATGCACTGCATAGCAGAAAATGAACTTGTAGCAAAGTGTATTTCATGCAAGATAGGAATATAACATATATTCATAGCAATGAATTTGCAAGGTGGATATTTCGCAGAGGACTAAAATGTAATGATTGGTTATGTTATGGAAATGTGGTAGATATGTTAAGATGATAGTTACAATTGGATTTCATATTATTGCTGACTAACCGCAGGTATGGGGTGTTAAAATGGAGTGTGCAACACAAAGAGCCCCAGCTACCAATTTTGTTGAGCTTCGATAGTAAATGTATGTGCCTTGTTATTTTAGTTGTAGTACCGGATGAATGTGTGGCATGTGAATGGTACCAGAAACGTTGTGCCATGTGAATGGTACTGGAAATGTATGTGCCCTGTGAGTGGTACCTGAAATGTTGTCATTTTGTATATGTGAATAGTAGCACTAAGTGAAATTGTACTATTTGAACAGTAGCACCCGATGTATTTGTACTATGTGAGTTAAAAGAAAGAGGGAAAGGCAATGAAAATGGCCACCATGTAGCACGTGATGGCGTAATGACATCATCGCGTCCACGGAGCATGTGCGCGATGATGTCATAAGCATAATAAGCGTATAGAAATGAGCGCAATCAAAACACAGATCGCGCCGAAACAAGGAGCAAGGGAAAACTGCCTGCATCGCTTAAAAAACCAGGAGGTAAGCTATTTAAACCTCTGATTCCTCCCCACGCTCCCCCCCCCAACTCTGGACTATATCTTTGAAATATAACAAAGAGTAACCATTCAAAAATGGTAATCCTGTTCTATAATTGTTTCTACGCTAGACAGAATAGATACTTTACCAAAGAAACAATGACATGGAGTGAAATATTAAATTCCTTTTCTTACTGAATTTGAATCAACGTGACTTGGTGAGTGCCATTATATGATGTTGTTGAAATGAAAAGCCAACTTTTTAAATGCTCTTGAAACAAATCTTACTATCAAACAATTCTATTCTTTTGCTGTACATAGGATGAATAGATTTTGAATACTTTTATTTTTTCTTTCTTCTTTGTTTTTCAAAAAATAAGAATGACAAAACTCTCCTGATGATCACCTGTGACCTAAACAAGCGTGAAACACGTGTAGAGAGTGATGAGAATGGCTACAACAGTATACTAATGCATTAATAAAATGGAGATTATTTAAATGAGAACGTGAAGACCTTTTCTTTCAGAGATAACCTTCAATGGCACTCAAAAATTATAATTGACATTGGAATGTCGCAAGTGGAAATGTAAACATTTGAAAGTCTATGTGAGTGTAGTACAAGATGAATTTGTGTTATGTGAATAGTAGTACTAGATGAATTTCTCCTATTTGAACAGTAGCACCGGATGAATTTGTTCTATTTTGTACAATGTGAGTGTAGTACCAGATGAACTTGTTCAATGTGAATAGTGCCGGACATTGAAGTAGTACTATGAGGGTTATGCTGGATGTTTAAAGTTGTTGATGTACCGGTTTTGTGCCGGATGTATGGATGAATGGTGTTTGCCCATGAGTATAGAGTAGCAGAAGTGCTATCGGAGAGGGAAGGTTGACTACACATGGAGGTGGGTCAAGATGAAAGGAGAATACACATGCAGGTGAAGGCATCTGAGTATACCTGGGATTTACAGAGCATTCTCTACTGTGCTTTATCTGTATGTTGTATGAGTATGTTCTGGGTCTGCGTGATGGTTGTGTCTGGTAAGGAAGGGAAGGGTTTTGTGAAGTGTGTTGTGATGGGTGTGCCTGATAAGGAAGGGAGGTGTGTTGTGGAGTTCTTTGTGATGGGTGTGTCTGGTAACAAAGGGGGGTGTGTTTTGAAAGTGCTTTGCTGGATGGATGGATGGATAGATGGATGGATGGATGGATGGGTGCAAGCTGGTCTGAAATGCATGAGGTCAGAGTGAATGCTGGTTGGTAAGAATGTTGATATATGAGTGAGTGAATGTTGTTTTACTGGCATGCGAACCCAGTAAGGTTGGAGAAATGTATCCTGGGTGGTGGGAGCCAGTGGGTAATAACATTCATCAATCTGACTTTGTCCAAAAATGCCAGTAAAACATGTAAGAAAATGTCCATCTTCTAATCCCCATTGCCTGATCCCCAACGTTGAACGCTTACATTCATACCCCTTCAACAACCAGTCACTCACACAGTGGTGGCTGGTGATTTCTTTAATTGAACGGACATAAACATTTCCCAAACTTATGCTTATGAGCGTAGCGAGTGAGCGCAAAACATCCAAAACGGATTTGTGATGTTTTCTCCCCCGAGATAAATGTTTGAATAATCGGTTAAAAAGGTGCATTATACAGCACACTTTCTGATAAGCCTACCAAGACTGTCTGTTCAGTCATGCCTCTGACTCCCCTCCCTAGCTTGGTTGTGCTTGAAATACTCATGTATAGGTGCATTGGATGACCAAACAATCTGAAACCACCAAACAATCTGAAATGTCACCAGGCGAGTACTGTAGTATATTGATCTGTATGTTCCTTTTTTTCTACCCCCCTTCTCAGAATCTTCAAGGCCTAAAAATTCCCTTGTTCCAGTCCCGCCTTGAAGTGCTTTGAAGCACTTTGCTTATGTATACACGCTTTACAAGTAAACAATTACTATTAGAATTAAAATGCACCTTCGTAACTTAGTGGAATGCACAGGCTCATCCCTCAAAACCCTGCACTCGCATATAACACAAAAACTATTGAACAACACTTTTGCCATAAGAATGAAGCTACCTTTAACAACAATCTCGAATTATAGCTTCCCACATAATTCTCTATCTCCTTAAACACAATCCACCTGATTAGTGCATAGTATACCCCCATTGTGCCCATCCACATACCATTCAGACATGGGTGAATAGCAGGGTCCTGGCCACCATCACTTTACTTTAATGGCTGAAATGAACACACGCACACTATCACCCCTCCGTTTTCCCAAACTTGGACTCCGAGGGAATTCACCCAACAGCACGTTGGGACCATAATAATGATGAAAGGCCCTATACAAATGAAAGGAGAATAAATTACCACTGAAGCTGCTAGGTACATATGACACACCAATTCAGTGGACACTAGCCACAGGCATGGCTACCACGCACATCAGAATACAACAAGGACTATGACAAAATATGTTTGTGCTGGTCACATAACTTTAGGCCTATTTACACCAGACTATGCCTCAACACCTCTGACATCGGCATGCAGCGCAGATCTATTACAAATGTGGGAACGCTGTACACATAGCGCATTTCTAGCACTCACCCCATCCCTTGAACCCTTTCCACAGAACCCATCAACATGCCTGACCTCATGGGTTGCTCTATAGCGGAGCCTGGTCAGCTTTGGTAAGCCTTATTTGGCCAAAGGCACACACACATTTAATCTTACTCTGTGACCTTAAACATTCTGTTTTAATGAGGATGTTCCCACCACAAAAGCATTGAGACTATTATAAGGGTAAAACGCGCTATATACATGACAAGTGCAATACAAAACAATAAAAGAAATTATATTAGCTTTGAGGAATTGTCAAACAGTATTTTAATGGGTACTATGATAAACAGTTTTTATATGAATATAAGCATTGTACAGTAGATGGCAAATAAACAAAAACTGTTTATAACAATGATTATAACAACAATATACTATTTTCAGCATTTTGTTTACCAGAGTGTACTTTATATTTACAATCTTCTAGATGGCATTACATGTCAATGCAACCTTAATCTTTTGGAGGATAGCTGACACCACCTCAGTCTGATTTCATCCTATCAGCCAATCACTGACTCCCGTAGACTTCCATTAAGTTACCCACAGAGAAACCGTCAACTCAAGGAGAAACTAAAATTCTAAGGACATTAACGGGATCCATCACCGCGAGAAGTTCCAGTGCAGATATGCGCAACAACCTTGAGTGCAGAGATCTTTCCACTATCTTCATTGCTGCTGCTTTTTAGAGTCTAACATTGTAGCACTGTAACATATATCATTTCCATGGAATGGCACACAATGACGGGAAAGAAGCACATGAAAGGTCTCTAGAAGCAGGTTATCTAGGCGGTTGTGTGGGGACTCCAGGAGATTCAGGACAATGAGTTGATGACACCAACCTTCTGCAGCATAGACATCTGCTAAAATAAAGGATCATGGATCGTGGGTGGCACCTGGGTAGATCAGGCTCCTAGATTCAATGCTGCAATCCTCTTGAGCTGCAGGGAGGCATAGCTAGATGTCAGGGTATGATGCTTCAAGGTTGAATGCCTCTCAACCCTTCTCCAAAATATTCACAGATACATTAAATCATCAGTATGGGTCATGGGAAGGAATCAGTCACTAGGTGTGCATCAGAGTAGTAGGCATACAGCACACGTCTACCTCATCTACTGATGAACTGGAACACTAGGTATAGGAGCCCATGGTAGGATAGGGGTGTGCCATTGCATAATAGCTGCACCACCACATCTGCTGCAGTTGTGCACAGGCCCCTCCATTACATTCCCATGAATGTTCTTACCAGAGGTCAGCTTCACTGTGTCTCTGTATCTGATGGAGTTGGCACCTGGAGGTGACACCTGGTGACACAGTATGCCACAAACTGAGAGTGAAAATGTAGGACACCAAACTATCATCTTGGCTGCTCAGGGCACAATGAAGGGAATGGTAATAGCTCTGTTTCCTACTCATGGAGAGAGACTGTTAGGTGTGCAAACAAGTGAAAACGATTAACTTATTTGTATCCTGATCTACTCCTAAAATGTGATTAGTAGGTCAAAAGTAATTTAGAGTTACTGCCAGTAACTACGTTTTGAATTAGTCCTTCTCCAAGAGTATCATAGGGCTACTCCTTATAATGGCTTGGTTAATTTGCACATTGGGTTTACTCTAAAATTATAAAAGAATGTACAAGTGATGGTTAAAAGGCTTTGTCAGATTTTCCATTGGTTAACTCCACGACCAACAAAGTGGTGTTCGTAAGTGCAAGTTATGGAACAGTGGATTGACGTGAAGGTGACAGAATCGGGATGCTATATGTGCTAATGAAATTGGACCTTTATACCTTAATTTATACATTAACATTTTAGGTAAACTGGGCCCCATCAAGAGTGGGCGGTATCCCACTGGTAATTCTGCTGGGATACGGCCCAACGCAATTAGTGTTACTGCAACATTGTCTGGCACTATTAGCACCGGATCCCAAGTTGTGGCAGAGTGGTAAATCCACAATTTGGTCGGGTCCATAGGACTCAATCAGGCATTTTTCCTGTCTGACATCGATATATTACCCTTGAGCAAATTACTCCCTATCAGACAATCACATTTGGAAGTAGGTAATTTACACCTGTAGCAGGAATGTCATTTAGGGGTCCCCAGAGGTTGCATCTGCGACCTCTGAGGCTCCCTTGCGACCTCTGTGGTATCCCTTGTAAGCTCCTGGGCTGTGGCCAGCACCATGCGGGTCTTTACTTCTGCAGTGACTGGCTTTCTTGTTCAGGCCCCTTAAAAAAAGAAGAAAAATAAGAACAGGAGTGCCACAAGTCTAACACTTTCAGAACTGAACCTAAATAAGAAAGAATAGGAACACCAAATAATGTGTCCTTCTGGAATTCTATACACTAATTGCTAGACTCATTAAAGGTTTATTTGAAGCACACTTCAGGGGGTGAGTCACTGATTTAGTCTGTTTTTAAATGCCTAAACTCAGCCTTTCATCCTTCTGAGGTCGATAAATGAGTTCCAACACAGGTTGGGTGATATTTGGTGTATATTTTTTCTATATAAAGGGACGTCTGCTTGCATTCATAGTAATTTGGTAATATGGGCCTATACACACTGATCTTAAAGATACATATGGTGATCCATTCTTGTATGAAATGCACATCACATTATAGTGATATCGTAACCATATTTTTTGTAGTGTACAATGCTATGTGATGCCACTTCCTGTTTTGTCAATGGGTGAAAGGTCATGTTCCATCGCTTCCCACTATATCACTTTGGGGTGGGGTCAAATAACATCACTTCCTGTGATGTCATCAGGGGTCAAGGGTCGTGTGGTGTCACTTCCGCTACCCCTGGCATTTTGGTGAAATGAAGTCCCTGACCTGTAGTGCTTTACAACAAAAAGGGATTCTTGGTGGATCGGCCTTTGAGGCTGTATCAGTGAGATGCCCATTCTACAATGGTACAGACTTTACCCACAGTACGCCACCCCTTTCTCGTCAAAGTCAATGTTTAGTATAATTTTATTTTTACATATTAAGCGTTCTATCTTTTGTTCGCTTCCAAACTCAATCTTCATGTTTTATCACACCATGTGTAAGCCATAAGCCTTTGTAAGCACCTCTCCTTGTCAGTCGCTAGATATTAGGTTGCTGGTCAGAGAAACACTTTGGTTTTAGCTTGTTTTGGTCTCCCAACATCATCCCTTTGCTTTTATTTCCCTCAGTTGATTTATAATACTCACAGCTGTGAAAACGTCTACCCGCTGTCTTTAAACGGGCAGACTGCGCACTGCAAATAAATGTCTTCGGCTATAAATCTTGACATTGGGGGCTTAATAAAAACACAAAAACGAGGTTAGGGTAAAAAGAATTTAAAAAAACACACGGATAAAGTGCAGTTAATAGCAACCAAGGTTAACATGGTGATGTATTGACTTAAACAGTAGCATGAAGCAGAAAGAAGCATGTGGAGAAACTCCCTGCAGTCAACTAATGTGGAACTTATAAGGGAGGGAATACAGAATACGTCAGGATCACCATGGCTCTACTGCTGCACTCCTGATCATTTAAGAGCAGTTCTATTTTTGGAATTTTATCAGCAATGTTTCGCAAGTTATATACCTCAACACAAGAACAAGCAAATGGCAGACTTGTAACCCACATTGAGTGGACAGAGCTTGTAAATAAAATATAGGACTCCCATCGTTGGAACTGTATTGCTTTATCAGTGATGGTCCTCTTAAAAAAATAATGCAAAACATATGTAATAAATGATATAAAAGAACGTAATAGAGGCAAACAACTGTTAAAGCAATCAGATGTGTCCAGAAGCACATGATTTGGTAATTGTTTACTGTCCCATTGACTTGAAAAAAGCAAAGCAGGTGTTCAGGTTTCAAGTCCTTCCATTGAAATTATCAAGATTGCATTAATAATTCTCATGCATAATTGCTGCATACTGAAAATTGCTTCTGGGACTCAATGGGAATGGGGATTTACCTTTTCTAGCGCCTGACTTCCCAGACCGCCGAGGCTGTAATTCCCCGGTAAATCCAGCAAGTCAGTTTTACCGGCACGGCTACTGCCAGACGTGTAATGAGGCCCATAGTGTTTGATTGGGCATTAAGAGTAAAGAAAACATGATTCATGTGTGCTTTACTCTTAGTACCCATTTTGTTATTACATGGAAGACTTTGCAACATTTTTTGGCCCAGTGAATATATCTGTTTTATTATCAAATTATTTCCAGACTGTTCCACCAACAAAGGCCATCCTTGCCATATAATAACAACATGGCCACCAGTCATGTTTATTTACTATTGATGTCTATTCAATCATGAAATGTCATGTCCTGGCATACCCCCTCACCATCACTATGAGGGGTATATTCCAGCACATAAACTGCAGCCCCCCCCGGCACGCAGAGACAGGTGAAGCCCCAGACCCCAACGCACGCACACACATTAATTTGTTCATTCAAGCATTCGTTAATTTCTCTCATTCAAACACAGATTAATTTCTCCACTCACTTCCAGACACATACCCTCTCATTTGCTTACGCACATACAGATACCGTCAAATGCACGCATACACACAAACATTCAATACATTAAAATAAAGTCTCCTCACATGCTGCTGCAGTCCAGAAGCCATCTTCCATGGAGGCCCTCATGCTCCTGTGCAGAATTAAGAGGCACCAGGAGGCACAGAGAGCTTCCTGGTTCTTGAGGGCATGATAATGTCACCTGAGTTCCCCCAAAGCAACCACCACCCAAGGTGGCTTAAATGTAAAGGGTGGCACAGGAGAACACCGACTATAGTTAGGCTTGCATTTCCCAAGCCTGCATCTCAGTTAGGTGTGCAATGCAGGGGAATCACACATCCCTGACACTGCACAACCATATGGGTATGCACGGTGGTGAACATAGACTCTAAAATGGAAACCTAGTCACCCATTTGGAGGAGCCACCCCTGGAGTAAATATTTGTATGCAAGTATTGTATTTATGTATTTATTTATTGTATTTATTGGGTATTTATAATGTGCTTATACACAATTGTGCTTCAAGGCACAACAAGACAAGAGGGGGGCATGGAAGATTAACCAAAATGTTACTACTAGGCCTTCTGACATTCAGATCATGCACGTGCAGTAAACAAGTGCAGGGGGGACGTGCAGGTGGGTTAAGCGAGTGCTAGGAGAAGCCGGGTGAACAGAGCCGGGGGAAAGAAGAGAGTGCAGGGGCAGAAGGTCCACATGCTAAGTGCGAGAAATGGGGCTTGAAGGGCACAAGGGTGCAAGCCCAACCAGGCTGATGCACAGCGAGCGAGCCTGGAAGTGCAAGTGCAGGATTGGGGGGGTTCAGAGGAGACCAGGTGACGGGGTCAACTGGTCGAGGAAGGTCTGGAGCCCTGTAAGAGTCTGATGACACCAGACAGCCAATAAGAGGCAGGGGAGGACATTAGCAGGGGAGTTAGAGAGGGAAGGAGGAAGAGAAAAGGAGGGTCTTGGAAAGCTTCTGGAAATTACAGAGATCAAACTCAAGTCTGAGAGGGGCAGGGAGGCCATTCCAGAGGGAGGCACCTGCAGAGGATAGCGATCTACCACCCACTTTCTGCTTAAAGACACATCTGATTTGCAGATGGTAGGAGCTGGAAGACCGAAGGGCTCTAGCAGGGAGGTAGTTAGGGAGAGAGAGTTGGATGTAGTGAGGTCCCAGGCCCTAGAAAGCCTTGTGGATGATGCAGAGGGTCTTGAACTTGATTCAAGCAGCAACCGGGATCCAGTGAATAGATTTTAGGGCTGGAAAGATGCAGTCCCTGTACTTGAGGCCAATGATTGATTGATTGATTGATATTTTATTTCTATCACGCTCGTACACAAGTGTTTCAGAGCGTGACAAGGCAAGGGAGGGGAACAGGGGAGAACAAAACAGCGATCTTACTAGGCCCAGTGACATTGAGAACGTGCAAGTGCATGGGAGAGGGGGAAGGGGAAAAGTGCATGGAAGGGGGGAGAGGTGGAAAGTGCGAAGCAGAGGAGAAATAGATAAATAACGATAAAATAAATAATAAAGGCAACAAACAGTGGTAATGCAGCCAGCAATTTGCAAGTGCTAGGTTTAAGGCAGCAGACAGGGTAGGTCTGATTAGTGCAGGAAGAAAAAGGGGGGGCTGTATGGGTACAGATGCAGACCCCAGTGCAAGTGGTGGCCCGGAGGCAGTGCGGGAGGGTGGCAAAATGAGCAGGTACCTGGGCCCAAAAGACAGAGGGTGGCTAGGTGCACGGTGCCAAGAGAGAACAGATCAGCAGGGGAGAGGGGGAGCGAAGGCAGAAGAAAAGCGGAAGGTCTTGAGGTGCTTCCGGAACCGGAGATGGTTCTCCTCAAGTTTTAGAGTGGCAGGGAGGCTGTTCCAGAGGGAGGCCCCAGCTGAAGACAGAGATCTACCCCCAGCTCATTTCTTAGAAAAACGACTGACCCTGAGTGTGTTGGAAGTAGAGGAGCGAAGAGCTCGAGAGGGGAGGTATTTGCAGAGGGATAGCTGAAGGTATTTTGGACCCAGGCCCCAGAAAGCCTTGTGGACAATGCAGACAATGATAAGTCTCGCAGTCCGATTCCAGATTCATTTAAGGGGGCAAAGGGAGGAGTTACGTAGGTTGAAAAAGAGGCTGTTGCAGTAGTCCAGTCTGGAGAGGAGACATTGAGGTTCTGTGGGAAGGTGAGGAAATGGAGAATGTCTCTGAGGAGGTGCAGTTGAAAGTGGGCCTTCTTGGCGAGGAGAGAAGGAGAGAGAGAGGTCAAAGATGACACCAAGGTTTTTAGCCTTTCGGGAGGGTGAGGGGAGGCTCATCCTTTTGTGCCTGGTTTTTATCTTTGTTTAATTGTCTTCTATGTTTTCTTTGTGAGTGCCCTGAGGCCTATAGGTTAGTAGGGTATAGATAGACAGATAGACAGATAGATAGATAGACAGATAGATAGATAGATAGATAGATAGATAGATAGATAGATAGATAGATAGATAGATAGATAGATAGATAGATAGAGGTTTGAAGAGAATCAGGAAATTATGAAATGGAAAGAACGATTTGTGAGTCATCTCCATAAATGTTAAAGGAGTTAATAACAGATACGCCCCTATACATTGGCAACTGAATGCCATCCCGGTGCATGCATGCTATGCTGTCTTGCAAACTATGCTGTCTTGAAACTAGTGTGCACTTCTTAACTGGAGTATTAGAATTGTAGAGGGCCAGGCCCTCGACTCTGAAAAAGGGGAACAGTCTTGCGAGCCAAAATCAAAACTGTCTGCCAGCTTTCTATTTTTGTTTAAATGTACATTTATTTTTTTTATTTTAACATGGGTGGGTAGAGTACAATATGACTACTGTAAACGCATTACCTTAAACATATATAGAACCAGATACAACAGATATTTTACAGATTGGTTACAATAACCATGCAAAGTGATCATTTTTTTTTTCTTTTTTTTAAGTCCAGGCCTATTTGCTCAGTCAGTGTGATTTGTTGTCTGTGGTTTGCATTGCAGAGATACCTGCATTTCTTGATACATTAATCCTGCCTGAGGCACCTTACTGATATAGAAAACATGCATTTGCACCTTTGCATCTTTCCGACACTTAAGCACGGGAAGGCACTGGATGCCATCTCTTCCCCATGGTGTTATAACATGCTTGTACAGGCATGATGAACCCTGTTGAATGCCAGAGACACATAGTGGCAAGATGATGGACACTTTAGGCACAGCATAGTCATACTTTGAGTCAATGAAACAGCAGTTGCAGGTGCGGAATAAAAGATATGTCAACATGTCGCTTTCAAATATAGTAAAACTAAGACCAACATTTCATCTGCTTCCGAAATCCAGCCTGTGATGTGAAGTCAGGTATCATGGGATTCGGTCAGATCACTCTAATTGAGATGTCACATCTTGCTGCTGCCTTGTAGCATTATCATTTCCTTCCTAAAACAAAAAGAGTGTGCTTTTTGTATTTTTGACTAAATTATGACTTCTTTGGAAATCAATCTGTTAGAGACTGCTGAGTTGATCTGAGGACAGTTCCTTCTGTTTTGGCCTAAAGTTCTGGATCACTGGCATCACAGGAGGCCCCACAGACATCGCATGTGGCAGGGAGGGGAGGGGTTGGTGGGTTACATGGGGTTTGTGCATTTTTGGGCATCCACCCATGATAAAGCAACTTCAAGCATGATATGTTATTACCTGGCTAGACCGGCATTTGGGTGCAGGCATCTAGCCATTTCTTACTGTGGCATGACATTTTTTAATGAACAGCCATCGAAAATTAAGCAAGCATGATCTGTGATGACATGATAAGTCTCATTACATGGGTAGACTAGCATTTTTATGCAGCCAGTTTGTACATGTTTTCTTATTTTGGCATTGCATTTTGAATGGAGAAGCCAACAACAGTATGTCTTCTGTGGGGACACTGGCCTATATTGCCTTAGCGAGCCTGGACATATTTTCTTATAGTATCATTACTGTCACTATGCGCAAAGCAAAAATTAGAATGTTCTTATATGGGAATACTGGCATATACATAGGTGCTGCCAAAGTGGACATGTATGGTCCCAGCCAGCGTGAACTTGTTTTAATACTGGCCCATATTGTGGGCAAAAGCATCATGGAAATGCTCCTGTGCACTGTTGGTTAATTGCATTAGTTGGATTTTTGGATGTAAACCAATTGTGAATTGTCAGGCTTTTTAACAATTTTTTCACAAAAAGTGTGGTCCAAAGTGCATCATTTTAACCTAGTTTTCAAAAATATTTCTCGGGGAGGGAGCCCTCCCCACCTCAGACCCCTTTTGATTGGTTCGGACTCCCTCGCTACGCTAACATACTCTGGCATATTTGTGTGAAATGTTTACACCCCTCCAATTAACTTAATCACCAGCCGCCAATGAGTTAGTGGCTGGTGAATGAATGGCAGTGCTTAATTTGTGCTGGTGTTTGCCGGGGTCCAGCCCCGGCACATAATCTATAGCCGGGGTTCAGCACTGACACTTTTGTAGTTGCATTGCATGACCTCTGCATCTGCCTCTCCTGCTGACTCCCACCCGTGCCCCTCCTGCCATCCCCTTCCCTTCTTGGCACTTCAGTCAGAGAGGGTCTGCCGCTCTGCTCTGGGCTTCCAACAGAGATTTTGATTACATTGATGCACTCTTGACCCCACAACAACTTCCTCCCTCATCAGTTCTCTGCAGCCTGGCAGACAGCAAACAAACTTTCTTCTAAAAGCATTCAGCCTGGGCTTCACTGCCTTCAGCAGCGTCATGAGCAATGATTTAAAAGGGGAGCTAGGTGTAATGGTGCCAGCAATTACCTTCTTATATATTTTATAAAACAATAAGCAAATATATATTTGCAACTAATTGCCACGAGTGATATTGTTACCATGTTTTTGTAGAGTTCGATACATTGAAACGGCCACTGATATGAAATTCCCCAGGTTTACATGTGGACATTATTGGGAGATTTTTGCTTTAAGAAAACTAATTCAAAGCCAGATAATGTTATTTTCTTTGCATATGTATTGTTATGATAGCTTAAGGCCAACTAGGAATATGCAACGTTAGTTTAAATGTGCATCCTCGACTGGACAACTCAATGATATAACTTAGCAATCTGGGAATACAAGTTGCACAATATAATAATGTGGTAGGGGGTTGTCAGAGGACACACATGAATGCTGAGATCCCTGCCGAGGACCATTGTGTGTGACCATTTTATGTTAGAGAGCAGGCACTACAAAGGCTCAGACTGTGATTATCACATGTGGTAGTCTTGGAGCACACCATGATGTGGGGAGGTTTGCAGTGCACCTGGATGTATGAAGGGAGCCCTACAGTAGCCCATGCTGTGGCTATCCTAGTGGGTGGAATAGGCCATACCAAGGCCCACATTGTCACTGTTAAACATGGCAGTCTGGTAGCAAAATATAATGATAGTGGGAGGTTTACAGAGGACATTGATGCATGCAGAGAGCACTGCACTGGCCCATGTTTTGGCTATTTTATGTGAGGGAGCAGGCATTACCAAGGCCCATATTATGCATATTATATGTGGTAGTCTAGTGGTTCTATGTGATATTCCTGCATTTTAAAGCCCAAACATAAAAACTTCCAATTTCTTGTGCCCGTTTTTGTGTTGGCTTTAAAATGCAGAAATAGCACATACTGCCACCCTCCTGTGGGGCGTGGTCTGGGCCCGTGTAGTCCACACGTGTCTTGCTGCAGCTCCTGCAGTGACCCTGAAAGTAGATCCTGTTACTGCAGACTGAGAAGATTTTATGCAGTACCAACAGAAAAAACAGGTGTGTGATACCCGGGTTGAAAAGCTGCTGAAGTTTGGGAACATAACTGTGCCTGCAGAACCCGTACTGCGGAGTGAGGCCAGCGAAAAAGGATGTGCCAAAATGGTGGGGTGAGCGGGCCTTGGTGAGCCCCATCCGATGCAGCTGTCGGCGGCAAAACTTCTGTACGTGTTCTGCAGGCACCGTTTTGTTCCCAACCTTCACCAACTTTTCAACCCGGGTGTCACACATCTGTTTTTTCTCAGTGGCATAGAGTCTCAGAAGTGAGAGAGCCATGGAGTGACCCACTCCTCCCCACTCAATCTGCTTCTTGGAAAGGGCTTTGTGGAAGCTTCATTCATGGGACAGTCCTGGGGTGGCCATTGAATAACAGACCTTGCACATAGAGCTCTGAAAATCGTCAATGCATTGAGCCCCACTGTTGAGGGAAGTCACTTACTTAAGGATAAATGCATGCAGAGACAGATGGCCTCAGTTTACATGCGCGCAATCGGTTTCTTCTATCGTAGGGGTAGCTGACTCATAGATACATTTATAATCAGGGAAATTTGTTGATACTAAATCCTGGTCAATGATTTAATTTTTATGACTTGCAGCATTTTGTTACTGGGTAAACAGCCCAAACCTCCCAGGGTCAGTGCTTTTTTGGCTTGTTTAACACATCAATTCCACACATAACGAGTACTTCTGTGTTCATTAAACTATACTAGCTGTAGCCTGCGTTAGACATTTCAGTTACCCTGTTACAAGTACTGTATTATGTATGTTTTACAAATATGCTCCATGTCGAATCTGGAAAATTACATTTTCCTAATGTGTTTTCGTGGACAAATCTCACCTCCCTCTGTGCCTCAGTTCTTGTATCTGGCTGAAATGAGAGCGCCTGGAAACACGGACGATAGACGAATCTGAAGTTTGTTTGCCATCACTTCCAGTGATGTCAATTGGGGGTGGCGTCAAATGCCATCACTTCCTGTGATGTCATCGGGGGTCAAGGGTCATGTGCTGTCACTTCCACAATCCCTGGCATTTTGGTGAAATTAGATCCCTGGGGCTTCACATGTTGTGTTACGCCACTGCTCGGGAGACTTTGTAAATTCACTCTAAGGATTTCAAGACTGCATCAGTTCCTCCTGGCATTATCACTTCATGTCTGCTGCTACTTTAAGCAAATCTGATGGTGAGTGTTTAATATGGTTTCTTCATGAAACCCATATAATGTGCTGAGTGTTCACCAGAGTACTGATTTTCGCATTGCTGGCAGACTAGCCGCTGTGCCAGGCTATTCTCATTGCACACACTGCGACATAGCTACTAAGCATGACAGAATAATTTTTCATGTAGTTGACAATGAACTTTTAACAGGTCTGCCTATGTTTGGTCGATGCTGAGCTTGTCAGAGATTTGGGAAAACAGATTAATCCACGGGGACAGACTTGCTATATGAACAGTAGAACACACACTTTCCACTTACAGTTGAACTAACTTGCTTTCTTTAATGGAAGATGTGCCACTTGTTTACAAAAAACTAGAAACTGTGTGCTCTGATAGAGGAGAACAGAGATTGTTCGCAGACATTCCACACCTTATCTGCCACGTGGATCCAGATAGTCATCAGTGCTGGCATTAGCAAGAGGATGTGGTTGTATGCAGGGTGACGTCAGTAAGTGACCATGCTGATTGCCTCCATCTGTAGTCAAGCCACCGCTGTAGGTATTTCACGTACTTGAGGCAAAGAGGAAACATCACATTAGAGCTAGTGGTTAATATCCCCACGTGCTCCTTGTTTCCTTTGCTCACAAATGCACTCCAGAAGGAGCAGAAAACGGGTGTGCTTGTTGTATTCAGTTTTTCAAAACATACAGTCCTACCCTAGGCAGTGGAGTACCTTTGCTGAAAATGTTGGGGGGACATTACGTCTGAAGAAAAGGTGCCCCAGCCAAATGAATGTGGACAAAATGGTGTGCCATGAAAGTTGGGGGGAGAAACACCCCTGTTCCCCCTAAAATTACGCCCATGACCCTAGGAGTATCCACTTAATTGTGTCTAACATAAGTGGGATAGCCTTTTTATCATAACTGGAAATACACTAAGTTCTGAATCATAAAGACATTGCTACAAGTAACTCTGAGCTGCTTATTCGGAAAGTGTGAGACAACAAACCGAGATGAAGACTCCAATACATTTGAGCCTTTAGAAGACAGTAACAGGCAGTGTGTATTGTGTTGCGTACACTGGTACTGTTATCCCTACCGTGCTCAACCTCCCCAACTTCGTCTCCCTCAAGTTGAGGGGGTTGTAGGCTTAAATGTTTTTAGCAGAACGTCAGCATCTGCTATGGTAGGGAGTTTGGAACAGGTCAGCATACGGTCAGCCACAAAGGGAATCAGTCTCGCCTCAGTCAGTGCTGTAGTTCTGAAGGATTGGGGCAGCACATTTGGATCATACACAGGTTGATCAGGTTGTTTTGCAGCTCATCTCTATGACAGTAGTGGCCTGCATTGCTGCAAAGTTCCTCACAGGCATTCATTTGATTTCTTAGTTGGACTGGAATGATGGGATTGTGGCACTCACTGGCCATTACTGTGCTTACCTTTGATTCTGCGCCTGTCTCCATGCTATTGCCACCCACATTCGACAGTTAACACCGCTGCCATATCTGGTTGCCCTACCCAGACACCTAGGCAGGTGTCATGCCACAGTGCTGCCAGCCACGGAGCTCCCCGTGATGGTGGTTGGTGTGTATTCGTGCCACGGGTAAGGAGGCAGGTGAAAACACAGTGTCTCTATCATGCCAATGTGCCCATCTGTAAAACAGAATGCCACTTGCCTGCATGAGTGATGTTAGCAAATGTAGACATCTGTGAAGCACGCATTGAAAGTTGGATAAGGCAAAACAATTTTGTATTCCCTTCCGTCATGTGTGTCTCCACAATTATGTAAGCAGGCTACTGATTGGCCATCCCCTCCCTTTTTCTGCCGCAGTGCTGTGTCAGCAATCAGTATGCCAATGTGGATGTCAACATAGCCTTTGCAGGTTCTACGAAGCTTTCTTTGATGAAGATGTGTACACACTGAAGTGGCCATTTCTGATTAATATGCATCCTGGCTACAGTATTCATGGATAGGTCATGTTGACCAGGCAGGTAATGCCCTGGTCAACAAACCTAGGAAGGCCTGGCATGGCACTTCCTGACATAAAGGTAACCATGCGCCTATGCACAGCAAATATGTGGCTGTGGATTTAGGAGTCCGAATCCATGAATGACCCACCTAAGGAAGACAGATAGGCGCCACCTACCACCACACTCAGGGCATTTTGCATGTGTATTGACTTGTGTTGGGGTTACATGCATGGTCACGCACATGTTTCCTTGGCCAAGCTTGCAACTAACCGATTGGCTAGTTTCATGGGGCAGTGAGAAGAATTCATATTGCGGACACGAGCGTTGGCTTTGCCTGAACTTGAGGGATGCCTGTTGGCCAGTATGTCATTTCAATGACATGCACATTGCATTCGGTTACCTCTGGGCAAGTCACAACAGGGTTGCCGTGATGAGGTAGGGTATATCATGCCAATCCCTGGAAGGTGACTTCCCGCAAGTGAAAATGGTGATATGCACTGACAAATCATCAGCACTTTGAGTGTATTACATTGAGAGTACATGTGTCCTGCACTATTTCACATGTATATTGAACATGGCTGCTTACTAGTCCATTTGCACAGATGGGACAACTCTGCATGCATGGGTGGGATCGTGCAGAGGTCACTAGGCAAGGGACATGTTGACTGCCTACATACAGGGGGACCAGTGCCCTTGTAGGATATGACATGTGTACATAAGTACCTCATGGAGAGTTTTTTCAGTGGGTGATGACGTATCACTGATTGTCAGGTGCACATTCCATTATCACAATTTTGTGTTATAAAATCCAAGTGAAATGATGAGCGTGGCGCAAGGTTTGAGGGAAGAAGAATCCACAGAGAGGTGGATGAAAGGAGAGGGTAAGGAGTGGTAGAAATGTGGACAATATGAGTCACAGGTTTCTGCCGGGGTTTGATGGGAGGTACGATTGAAGGTTAAAAAGCCATGCCACAATGGATGGGGTTCGCAATGTGAGGTAGTTTATTTTCTTCTCACTACTGATAGAAGCAGTGGTGGAATGTGTGCCGTGGCTGCCCCAGGCTAGCATTTTATCATTTTTAGATCTGACAGGCTGTCTTTGAAACACTGCGTACAGAACAGAAAGTGTAGCTTTGTGGATCCATCCTGTCTCTGTAACAGTGGATTTATCCTACTCATTCTCTTCCTCTGTACAACTGGTTTCAAGCATGATCTGTCGTGGGATGGTCTCAGAGGTATCACCACCTTTACATTGGTCGTCATCACCGTCATCTTTATCCTCAGACTCATGATAAGTGGATGGTGGGATGGTGGAGAAGAACAGGCGCATCTCATATCTTACACCTCCACAATGTGTGTTGTTTCTCTTCGCTCGTCAGTAGATGCAGTCTGTAGCTCTGGGCTGAGCCTCCTCCACATGTCCCACTCCTCCTCTGGCACTTTTAGGTGCTGTGAACATTTTGGCACTCAACCTAATCACTTGTCTGTTGCCATAAGGAATAGCACACTGCACTTACAGATGCTGACTGTGCTTTCTTTCCCAAAACATAATTCCACACATTTGTTTTTACAACTTCACAATCAATAATTATTTTTTGGGCCACAGAAAGGTGGGGTGCTGGATTGCAGCCACTGAGTGTAATTTCCTTGACACCCCTAAACAATTCTGTGATAATAGATAAATGTATGTCATGCAAAGCGGTACGATGGCTTTTATTAGATTTGAATGCATTTTTTCTTTAAAGGACATATACAATCTTGTTTAAATAATGTAATTATTTAATTGTATGTAGACTGTCCTCAATATAAGACTTCTCATAGAAGTGCATGCATTCTTCCCTTTTACCCATGTCTCTGTGAATCAACACCCATTTTCCCCCTTTATGCCCTGATTGAATGTCTTATTGAGTTGTATGTGCAACAATGTATATAGAAGGGGCCCTGATTTATCACAATGCTCATATCATATCCGTTTGATGCTTACGAGAGATGTGTTTACTGTCATGGTATTAAGCTGGCTTACATCTGTACATTCATATGGAACACCTATGTTTGGAGTGAGATGTTGTCAAACCCCTAAGTGTTTTAGATTTGATATGATTTGAGTTGGCATTATTCAGCACACAAAGCCCAAGGGCATCTAGGCGTCTAGATGTGGATGGTACTTTAATGAGTTTCCTACCTAACAGCCAATGTCATTATGTCCCAATTCATTTGCATAGTTGCATCTGGGTTTTCATTAGGCTCCAACTATTTGTTCACAGGATGTATGGGCTCGTACTGATGTATTGTATCTCATAAGATTACAATCTTTCAATCTTCACATTCCTAGATCTCCTAAATCTCAGCTGAACTCCCTTTGCTGAAAAGTAGTCACCAAAGGTCAAGGAGAGCTATTATCCCAGTTGCAAACTATTGTAATACTTTTGCCAGATGTGAGGAGATAAAGATAGCATCTGTGCGAGAGTAGGTGCAGTGAACATGGCAGTCAAAGATATATTACTTACCTGAAAGGTCCATGTATGTACATTAATCCATGAGTACAATTTGCGACTTACACTTCAGCTTAAGTGATATCATCTCAGTACCTCCCTAGAAAGATCGTGTACACCTGTCCTTGAAAGTACCCATAGCAAAGTTAAGATCCTCTGTCCAGAGTGTCTCTCCAATGGCATGATGACCAAGTATCCTAAAAAAAATCCAACAGGAATTGTTCTGTGATTGGGTATATAAACTGAGGTGATAGTAAAAGTAAGTCTTTAAGTGTTTTCTACCACAATGCAATATCTCCCATTTTTATCTTTAAATGACTCATCAGCATGAAGGGGATCTGTATCATTATTATTATTATTATTATTATTATTATTATTATTATTATTATTATTATTATTATTATTATTATTATTATTATTATTATTATTATTATTATCATTAGGGTATTTATTTAGAGTATTTAGGGTATTTATCTCTGAAAGAGAGATTTAGCTCTCTGCATGCACCGGGTCCCAGAAGACAACATTACCCAGAAGCTTTGGTAGTTCTGGGGACTATTTTTTCCTAAACCTGGCGCGAACGTGCCTCGCAAAGCTGTTTAGCTGATCTGTGCAGGTCCGTGCAGGACCAGAAGGACCGTAGGCTAGGAGTTATGCGCTTCTCACTCACCCTGCCTTAAACAGAGGAGGCATGGGACTTCCAGAGGTACTTGCAGCCATAGCCGCTTCACACAATATCTTCGCCTTGCGGGAGCTTGCCAGCCATCCCCAGCCTCCGGTGAGTCACAGCAAATGCTCCATGATGCAAACCCCCGCTCTTACTATCATCCCCACCCTACCTCCGGTCCTTGATGGGGATAACTCTTGCTCTAAAATCATGATCACAAAGCGATATGTGAATAATGCAGATAATATGATTGACCACCTATCCATGTTACGCAATCAGCATTCAGCTACCGTACATAGGGCAGTCCAGTCTCCTATGCCCTTGCCCTTTGGCGCTCCAAGCAAACCTACCATTACATCAAACAAAGGCGGGCCTGTACATTCCTGCATTGTTTCAGCTGATGTTGAGACCAGTAGACAGCCGCAAACACCACAGGGAGCTGACCAAGCATCTTTGAATATTAAGAGTCCAGTGTTCCCAGTGCATAATTTAGTGTGTCTGCTCGTGTACACAAGATCTGTGGTGAAACATGCCCCAGAGATTGCAGCATATATCGAGTCCACGGACACTGATGTCTACGCTTTCACTGAAACATGGGCTCATAGTACAGCAGATATCACACTCAATCTGGCTATCGTGGAGGGATACACTATGGTAAAGGCAAACAGGTTGGAGGGTAGAGAGGGCGGGGGGTTGTGGCCCTGATTTTCAAATCTTCTCTCTCAGTATGGGAATAATCAAGGACCATGATGGATGGCATTGAATCTTTACAGGTTATGATTGGCTTCAATGCAGAATCCACTTTTAATCTTCTTATGATTTATAGGCCCCCCTCCCTTAGTGAGGATTTTACCTCAGTCCTATCCAACCATCTTACATCTTGTCTCAAACCCAACTCCTGTTTTCTTTTGATGGGCGATTTAAATTTCTGGCTTGGCCAGAAAGACGATCAGAGGGGATTGGAGCTGGAGACAGCCCTGTCCAATTTAGGCTTCACCCAAAGAAACCGACTTCCCACCCTAATCTTAGGCACACCCTAGACTGGGCCTCTACCACCAACGTGATCATAATGGTGCCCATGGTGCCCATGGTCCGATCATTAATTTCTTAATTTTTCTATTTCTATAGATTTTCCAGTCAAAACAAGAAGCCAAAACTTGTCAGACTCTATAGGCAGAAATCCCAGGCTTCTCATGCAAGCTAAAATCACCCTGCTGTTGAGCCCCGACATCAATTTCACACCCTCTTGTACTTTGAAGGGGATGTCTAAAGCGTTGATGTCTAATTTGGAAAACATTACCAACACTCTGGCCCCTGAGAAACGCAGAAATGCTAGGCCCATGGGTATTAATAAACCATGGTACTCCTCTGACCTACAAAAGCTAAAATCAAATATGCTCAAACTCTTTTACACCTCGAAAGGTAACCCTGTGTCAGGCCAGCTCGTGGCATACAAAGATGCTGCCAGAATATACAGATCAGCCATTCAGCCTGCACAAAATAATGTCTTTAATGATAGGTTCATGAATGCAAAATCAGAGATTGAAGAACTCCTTAGAATTTGTAAAGAGCAGGAGTCCACCACCTCACCAGACTCAGCATCAGTAGTGAAAGACACAGCATGGTGCCAGAGCATTCAGGATGCCATGATGAAGAAACTCCATGACACCAAAGTCAACATAATATATAAGAAAGACGATGCACTCCTGTATGTCAGTAAGCTGAGCCCAGAGTGCTTCAAAAGATGCCCCTCCATTCCCCAATTTAACTTTTCTCCCATCCCCCTGGAAGTGCTGGCAGAGGTTGTGGTCTACCTTAAAACCACAAGTTGTAGAGGAGACCCATGCTCTGCAGTCATTATTAAGGCCTGCCCCCCGAGCCTTAGGTACATTTGTTAACACCTCATTTATGGAGGGTTTTGTGCCAGAAGACCTTAAGCAATCCTGGCTGACTGCCCTTTCGAAAAAAACAGAGCTTCCTATGTATATCCCCTCAACTATAGACCCATTACTAATACTGCATTATTTTTAAAGATCTTGGATCGTGTAGCTTATAGGTAAGTGGCCCAACACCTCAATAATTTCCCTGTCCTAAATCGTTGGCAAACAGGATTCAGGGCAGGTTACAGTACGGAGACGTCCCTATTAGAGTTACAATCCAGGCTTCATGAGTGGATGAATAAGGGACTCGCGTCCATGCTTACGTTACTGGATCTCACAGCTGTGTTCGACCTGGTAGACGATTCCTTACTTTTCTCCAGGCTTGTGGAGGTTGCCAATTTCTCCCCAGCTGCACCCCGCTGGGTTGTGTCGTTCCTGAGCAAAAGAAAAAGTAGAGTCTGCTCCGAGTCTGCCGAGGCCGCTACTATACCGATATAATTTGGCATGCCACAGGGGGCGAGCATTCCCCCCTGTTTATACAATATTTTCATGGCTCCCTTTTTCACAATGTTGGATTAGGAAGGGATACGTTTTACCAACGTTGCTGACGACATTCAGTGCGTCATCCCCCTGTCTGGTTGTCAGAAATCTGACGAAGAAAGCTTGAATAAAGTCTATACCAGAATTGACAATTGGATGGTCTTGAATGGCCTGACACATAACAGGTCCAAGACCGAACTGGTCATTGTGGTCACACTGCTCATTTTATCTAAGTTGAGTCCTGTTTATGAGGCCTTCCAACTTGAAGATCTTTCCATTGAAAAAAGTAAAATCATTGGGAGTCATTTTCGACCAGATTCTCTCCATGAAAGCACAAGTAGGGAGTCTAGTCCCGGCTGCTGCCTACTATATTAAATTATTTGCCCATCTGCGTCCACTCATATCTCAGACCAATGCAGAGACCCTGGCAAGAGCCATTGTGGGCTCAAAACTGGATTATTGCGGCAGGGCTCAGCAAAGCAGAATCCAAGAGATTCCAGGTCATACAAAATGGTGCTGTGCGAGTCATCAAGGGATTATCTAAACGCAACCACGTTACTGAGGCCAGGAGAGGATTGCACTGGCTGCCGGTGGAGGAGCAAATTCACTTCCGCCTCCTTAACATCACCTTTAAGTTTACTCTGGCCACTATGCCTGGCTATCTCGAGGACCTAGTAGTGAAGAAAGAGCCAGCAGAGCACTCCGATCCAGCAGTCACAACCTATTGGTTACCCCGGATGTAAATCTAAGAAGTCTGAAAATGGGGCTTTCTCAGTGGCTGCACCTTTGGCCTGGAACTTGTTACCACTCGATTTAAGGCTCCAGACCAAGCTTAAGCCTTTTAAGAAGAAACTAAAGATCTGGCTGATTGCCTAACTGCCACTCCTGGCCATGCTGCAGATTTTCTCTGCGCATTCTCTGTTTCTGGTTTATGTTTCATTCTGTTCATGTATGTAAGCGCCCTCATGCCCACGGGTCCATTGCCACACTATATAAGTAATTAAAGTACAGTATTGAATTCTGACCTAGCTCCGGGAAGCAATGGACTGCTTTACAATCATAGGGGGAAGATCATGGTGAGGGAATCAGAGAAACAAGTTTGCAGGGAGGTAACAGATGAGGATGAGAGTGGGCAGTTTGGCAGAAAGGGATCTATAAGCAATCAGGGGAGGAAACAGTGTGTAGCAGATCATCCAGTCTCCGGTATGGTGGGAACTGGAGGGTGTGTAGACCTAGGTGTTAAAAAAGGAGCCATTTATTGAAGTAGAGGGTCTTGAGCTCCTTCTGAAACTGTAGAGGTGAGGGGGAAAGTCTGATGTAGATGGTGAGGTGGTTCCAGAGTCTTAGGTTTGTAATAAGAGAAGGCCTGTATTCTGGCTCAAGTCTGCACATGCCCTTACTTCTAGTGGATCGTAACCCTCAAAGATGCATAGTTTCTCAGTAATGTAGCTTGAAGACTTCATGGTGACAGCCTTGTAGATGATGCAGCAGGATGTGAAGATGATACAGGCTTGCATCGTGAGCCAGTGCAGTTCAATGAGTGTCGGGGTGATGTGGTCGAATTTGCAGATTCCTTTGATGAGACGTGCGGCAGCATGCAGTAAGCATGTCAAGAGTAGTTGCCGGAAGGCCTTCCAAAAGGGCACTGCCCCCATCTAGGTGGGAGGGGACCAAGGCTTGGATAGCAGATATGAATTTGTTTTTTCGGATGAAGGAATTGATGTTCCACAGGAAAGAAAATTGATCCCAAGACATTTGTGTCTTTCTTGATGTATGCTGTTTGAAGGAGAGGTGTCTCTCAATGTCAAAAACAAAGGACTTGGTGGAGGTGGCCTGTTGCCATTCAGTCTTGGAGGGGTTGAGCTTCAGGTAAGCACTGGCCATCCACAACTGGATCAATGTGAGGAAGGACTTGAGCCTGTGGAGGTATTCGATGCAGGATATCTTGAGGATGAGCTGCGTGTCATCTGCATATTGGTGGCTGTGGCTGTTGTGGTGATCCAGGAGGGTTACAAGCAGTTCCATGTACAGGAAAGAATCCTTGCAGGACTCCACAGGTGATGGGTAGAGATGCTGATCTGGCGGAATCTATTCATATGAACTAGTGGTAATTAGCAAGGTATGATTTAAACCAGCTGAGGATGATTTTGCTGAACCCCATGCAGTGATGTAGATTGTCAGTGATTGTCTAGTGTGTCGAATGCTGCTAAGAGTTCACGGAAAATCAGGAGGCAAGGTTGACCTTCATGGAGGATGTTATGATCATTGTCGATCATCTTGATCTTAGACGTTTCTGTGCTGTGTCTGGGTCTGAAGCAAGATTGGTAGGACTGAAGGACGTTGTTGGCTTCTTTTTGTTGGAGGAGTTGTGTGACTACTGCTTTCTCAAGGATCATACCTAGAAAGAGAAGCTGGGTGATGGGGTGGTAATTTCTGAGGTCATCAGTGTCCAATGTTGGTTTCCTGAGATGCAGGATGATTTATCCATTGTTGAGGGTAGAGGGGAAGGTGCTTTGAGTTAGGAAGCTGTTGATGATTGTCAGGTAAGGCAGGAGGGTTTCAGTCAGGAGTGTCTTGAGTATTGATGCATGGAAAGTTTTTCAGGTAGTTGTGGTTTTGACGGATGGGATGCTTAATGTGCTAACGGTTGTGGTGTTGGTGTCTATTTGTTTGGAGGCCATGCTAATCTCATTGATGAAAAAAAGTTATTGGCAGTGGGTTTTTCTATGGAGTGCGATATGGGTGAGTCGGGAAGAGGGTTGATGCAGTGCTTGATGGCCTTGAAGAAGTCTCTGTTTTAATACATATTTGGCATTGGCTGTGGTGTTTTGGTACTAGTTGGGCATGGCAGTGGTGATCTGACTTCTAAGTGTAGCTAGATTTCCTAGAGTAGGGCAAGGCTGAATGTGCTGCAGGACTTTTGCAAGTCTTTTCAGTTTTCTGTTGGATTAGAGTACCGGTGTGTGCAGTATTTAGGCTTGAGGGTGTGTTGTATCACTGGCGCATGGTGGTTAATGTTGGTTGTGAGCGTGGTGTTGAGTTCTTGGAGAAGCGAACCACTGTCCTAATTTGTCAGACGACGATCAGCCCATATGAGATGGAGTTTGGTGAGATCTTCTGTGAAAGCCTCCACTGGGAAGTTCTTGAATGATCTGAAGGCTTGCTTGCTGGGTGTCCAATAGATTTGCTTGATTGGTGTGGTGTGAATAATTTCAAAGGCGATTGCCAGGTGGTCTAACCAGTCAAGTGGAATTGAAGGGTTGTGATGCAGGGTGAGCAGGACGTTGATCATGAGGTTGAGGATATTTCCTCGGATATCTATGGAATACAATGACCATCCCTATTCTCCTGCTGGAGATACCTACATAATTTTGGATCAGTTTGTCTCTCTGCCTTATCCAAAACTGGTGAAGCAGCATGAAAAGATACCTTTCCCGGTCTCTTGCCCCTCCTGATCCTTCACCTTGAAACCTCCCCATATTTAAACATAGTTGTCAGAGCCTACTCGTTCACTCCTCCCACAATCCCCATAAATAACTTTTAGCAAAATGTATTTGCACCCCTCAGCTGATACCAAGTTGGGCATGACTCTTTCACCTAGATGTTCTGACAACCCCTTCCTTCAGCACATAAATCAAAAAACATGTGAAGCCTATTCTAAATCTCTCTATTAGAGTCTGCATGGACAATGTCATTTCTTCAACTGTGGATCAAATGTTGACTCCAGTAACACTGCCAGATCATTCCCAGCGAGGCTGACCCTGTCTCTCAAGATCCCAAATTATGTATTATTGTCCACTATCGGTGTAGAGAGAGCCACATTCAGTGTATGGAGAGTAGTGTTACTTTCAGAGCATTAAGCAATGCTTCAAATATCTACCATGTCAGGTATTCTTCCAATTGTGTCAGCACTGTGTCTCCCATTTGTGAATTGGCTAGTCCAGACTTATTTTCAGCCAGGTTGAGCAGTGGGCTGGAGAAGCCGATTGCAACCAGCCTCCATTGCACATTACCGCTTCTCTTAGAGCTTTAGATTTCCAACAGCCCCATCGCTTGGGCTTTCTTGGTGGACATGTACATGTAGCAATAAGGGAAAAGACATAACACTATGATAGGTACAGACTCCAAGACATCACAATTGCAACCAAAGCAGACAGATGAGCCAGATAATGGCAAAGACCATAACCCCATCCAAGCAATCGTGTGTTCATCTTCTAAATCTCCAGACAGTGGATGATTGGCATTGGTGATCAACCACTAATCCTTCAACCCTCAGAGAAGTAGAGACAATGAAAGTGACTTGATGATACCCAGATGACTACACTAAATGGATGGTTAAACAATTGTGGCCTGCATGCCTTCAATTAAGCCTGAGGGACTTCCAGTGTAAAACATTTGGTCTCACCATCTTTTATTAATGGACACAGCCTATGCAGGACATTGTTTCTTGCATTCTCCTTAGATTTGCAGGCTCATAATCTCAGAGAATGGCAGAAGTATAATGGTGGCATCTATTCCATCAGCAATCCTGAACCAGTCTGGACTCTTCAGCACAACAAGACTGTGTAAACAACCAAGCAGCAGCCATGTTGTCTCTTCATCATGGATGTGGGCACACACGGCAGTCAATTCATCATCCCCAAAACCCTTGCTTTGGTCATACCTGTTTAACAAATGCAGGGTTCCTGAGAGTCAACCCACTCACATGGATATCCCTTCGAGTTACAGACAGTATTATATATCTCCTCTGATCCAGAGACCCACCCGGATAGGCGGGGAGCACTAGATGCAGCCAAATAGCTCCTAGGACCCTGCACAGCTCTAGTCAGCACCTGTCTCTTGTCTCTGAATTTCCTCCATTGCTCAGTGCCCTGTTGTATGTTTCTACCCAAGGGCGCTGTAAGGACTCCTCTCCCAATTTAATCTGCTTCTCCACTCCCTCAGTGGGGGGAGACATGAAATACAGAGGTTCATTTCGCCCGCTGTTTGCATTGTTTAGTACAAATTAATAGGAAAACAAAATCGTGTGTTGCCACACGATATCCCCATATGCACTCCCACTGGGACAGAGTCCCAGATATCACTTTTAAAAGTCCACCCACTAGAAGATCCCATGGAAGGATCTGAACAGGGGTATAGACTAGATTTCGCCTTTCAATATGGTAAAATGGAATTCACAACAATCGTGACTGGAGAGTGGATATATTTCTTTATAGGGCATGAAGGTACTGGCACCAGCCAGTGACCTAACTATATATACCTTCAAAAAGCAGTAAGAATGTATATCACAAGTATTTTTAATACTGAAATGTGTATATCATACATGAAAGCATATTCAACACAAAAGTGTACGCAAAAGCATAAAGTTATACATAAAATAAGAAAGTCAAACTGACTCTTTCCAAAATGATGAAATACTGTTCAATGACTAGTGTTTACAACATCCACCCTAGCATCAAAGTGCATTTAAATGATCCCAAATAGCACCAATGGGTCTATTCTTTTGCCAACACGTTCAGGGCTTTGGTTGCTTTTGGTTCAAAACTAATCACGATTTGCCACAAAGTGGATACCTACAGGATAAAATAAGTAATAATCACTAATAGTTCAGACTTTAAAGCTCCATTAAAACACTAAGATATTTGGGAAAACACCAACCTTATGGTCCATACACAGTCGGTGTCAAGAAATTCAATCACGCTAGACTGCAGTCAATCACTGCGTCCGGGTGCAAGTACAAGTTGGGTAGAAAACACCAGGGTCCCTAAAGGGAGGAGAAACATTGGTTTGAGAGGACAGCTCAAATATACAGTGACGTGTGGCCCAAGGGGCCGCTTCATTCAAGAGGGAAAAGTATATATTGTGATACTCCCAATGGGGTACATATATTCAACACTGCAGTATATTACCCTTTGTAGACACCCCTGGGTGTCAGAGGACAATTCTCACCCCTGTGCAAGCATACATGGGGTCTGGCTGCTTATCAGTAAAGTAGCACACACTCTAGTCATGTCGTAAGCCACTTCATCCCTATGGGGCTGCTAAAGTGATGGACAGACCCGATATTTGTAACATTTGCGAATCATGCAATAACACTGTAGTCCTCCTGACCAAGACACACGGGTATACCGAGTGAAACTTTGCTATTCTAGCCCTTGTAGACACAGGATAATTCTCACCCATGTGCCAGCGTACATGCTGTCTGACTACTTATTGTTAAAGAAACACACACTCTAGGCGTGTCGTAAATCACTTCATTCGTATGGGGCTGCCAAAGTGAAATGTTGGGTATTTTGTGTAGATTTGGGGCGTGGCGGTATTTTCTTACCGCCGAAAAATAATTTAGCAACAATCACTCCTTGTATTCAGATTGGGTTATGTATAATAATAATACAGTGGATATGCATTATTTCAGTACACAGACATGCGTGGTTGGTATGCGTGGTTGGTGGTATTTTGGTGAGCATAATTCTTTTGTTTTATTTGTGGCCCCAATATCCAGAACCCCTTTTTTTTGTTTAGATTTTTTGTGAAATCACTAGAGAGACCTCAGGCTTGCATTTCAGGAACACCACATTTTCATTTTTAGTGTGCCACCATGGGCAATTTCTCGCTGTCTTATCTACGGCAGCGAGCTATCATGTGGTATTTTTTACTAACTTATATACGGTAGTGAACTATGTCCCGGGTCTCTATTTTTGCTGACTCATGTACCTTCAGCAAAAGGCTATAACACACACAGTTAGTTATAATTGCTCATACTGAATGACATTGTGCACACAGCTGCAGCCAAATCTTATTTTTATCTACCTTAAAAATGACAATTGCACTGTCTAAACATCTCCCCACATCATCAGCACTGTATTGGTAAATGCACAAATGAAAGAGAAAATAAAACATACCACCCGTCTGCTTTCAGATATTTTTGTGTATTATAAAAGTTGCATTTAAACACGATCTCACTCTTTTACAGAAATAAATGAAATAGCACAGTAACAGCATTATTTGTGATACACTGAGAAGAAAGTGGCGGGGAACAAGAATTCAATTTGTAACATTAAACACGTGGGTACAGCACAGGAATCTCCTTTCCTACACTGACTGAATATTTTCGCACACTGAGCCCCCACACTTCAGCGAGATAATTGCCAGGCTTATTCAGTATGTAACTTCTTTGGCTGGTCGCCTTCTGGAGGGGTTCAGCCAGCAAGGACAAGCATCTGCTGTCACTCAAACTGGGACTTGTTGACTGGAAATCCCAGTCTCTACAACCAAGTTGAATCTGCTTTAGGAATCAGGCATCCCCAGCTATCAACCCAGTCCTTCTTCGAGCTGTGTCAAGATGTCTCTCCCTAGCTCCTTCCTCGAGATTATACAAGAAAACTCTGGTTACCTCCTACCAAAGGATCCTAACCAATAAAATTCTATCATGCCCTAACCACCCTCTGCACACAATGGCTTGGCTTATACAGTTGCAACTGTAACCAAACTGATTTCCTGCTTATTCAAGGTCTTTGCTTCCTGCAGTTACTGTGGACAGAACAGCAGAGCAAAAAGAAAAAAAAAAAACTGAATGTGCATTTAAATAATGACTTTCAGAGCCTGTCATTTTCCATTCATGTTGCACTAAAGAACACATTATTATTAGTGGGTTATGATCAGGTTAGTTGTTAATGAGGTTAGTTTATTAATTTTCAAATGTGTCTCTTGCAGCATAGGCATTTCAGGTGAAAAGTAGTGCGCATTTTGAAAGTACAAATGTGTGCTTTTAACTGTGAAAAAAAAATGATTTGCATTTTATATGTAAAAATCGTTTTTGACTGAATAACCTGCCCTCATTTATATGTCCATGTTACACTGGCTCAACAAAATCAAAGGGGACTACTTATGGGTATCTCAACTGTGTGTTGCCCAAAAACGTTTTCACACTAGGGAGGACACAGTTATGTCGAGTGGGGAGGAGTTTGCCAAAAAGCCAAATTAGCTAATTGCGCTTTCCAAGAAGTCTCATGTGCACATGTGTTGTGCTAAAAAACACATGCTCTACCGCCTTGGTTGTTGCATGTGTTAGCTGTCATCCAAATGAAAAATGAACATTAATTTTAATAGGTTTTCTCTGGATGGACAGGTGCAGGTTAGAATTGTAAAAAAAAAATGAAGAATTTTGCTTCAGCAATGTTCTCTCTGGAGGTAATTACAGGGAAGTCCCCTAAAGACTTGGACAGGGGGTCCTTAATCTGAACGAACGTGACCTGTGCCGTTCATGTTGTGCACTAGGTATGCTCGTTCTCTAGCCGAACACTGGCAACACATAGCTTGAAACAATTGCATCATAGCAATGCACCAAACCCATGCAGTGGTACTGCATAAAAAAAAAAAAAAAACATGCTACACATTGATCCTGTGCAGTAGTGCTGTACTCTGTGTTTTAACACACTAAATAACCTTACATATCCTCCTTTTTTTTTAGAACTTGGCTACGATCCAAGCCAATTTTTAAAAAAACGAGTTTGCCCCCATCCTTCTTTTAAAATGCATGTGTATTGGGATATCTTTCTCTTCCTGACGCAGCTACCAAAATCAGCAACATTTTCATTTTTACTGATAGCACAATCAACCAACCACCCATGATTAGCACCAGGACAGCCAAACCCACTATTGAGCGTTCCACCCAGGTTCCCCAATTAAATCTTTCCACTTCTATTATCCCCAGATTACTAACTGTAATATTGTTTTTTCTCAGATTCATTTTTATAACATGTTTTTCTTTGTGATTCAATAAAAACTCCACATCCGGATCTATTGGAAAAGTGTCCCTTTGAAAAAAATCGATATTTTCCACTTGGCTTTCCCAAATATCGTTTGTTACATGAAACAATGTTAACCCTCCAATTGACACAATTGTATCCTTTGGAACCTGTAAATAAAAAACATTATATTTCACCTGTTTAACCACATATGTTCAAATGTACTACTGTCATGTTCTTTAAGCAGGTGCTGACCAACCATTTACCTCTGACCATCTTAGCCTGTGCCAGTTCTTCACTCCCCATATTGCTAATAATCACCTCACATCCTTCTGATATACTTGGGTCAGATTTCAAACCACAAATAGCATCTGTGGCATCAGGAACAAACGGTTTACCTGGACACATATAATTTTGTTCTTTAAATTTGACACATGTTTCCAAATTTGGTATTAAATAAACTTCAGGCTCCCATGACTGAAATGCCACCACTTCTGGAGTCTTAATCTTAATAAATTTGTCCTCTTGCCAAAATCCTACGTTGTGTACCCACTTTGTTTGATGAATAAATTCAGGAGCTACATATGGTATGCATAGTAGAAATCCAATTTCCAACCTTTCCAGGTCCACATATAATGGCATCGCATTACCCATTTCAAATGCAACTTTTGTACCTGTACTACATCAATTTCCCTCCTGGTCAATCTTTCTATCATTTGATGAACAATATCCTGCGAAACAAAATACAAGGGATATGTCCTTGAATCAATTGTGAAACTGCAGTTTGAACTTCTCTCATATAATTCATTAATAGTCTATCAACAGGACTCATTATGTTCAATATTTCATTTAAAGTTCTGTCATGCTTAATAATTAGTTTCGTTGCCCATTGCATCACATTCGCTTGTTCATTTAGAATGATTGCAGTTTCATTTATGAATCTTACTTGTTCATCCAGTCCCCTTCTAATCCCATCTAATGTTTTTTGTATTATTTCTAGGTCAATACTCAGTTGTTGCGCTTTAGTACTCAGTGTTCCTATCGAAATAGCATTGGCTGTTGATATTGTGGTACCTATTATGGCTCCAACTATAGACATTACCAATGATATCGCGAGCATCACCGCACCTCTCTTTCCTCTCCTCTTCTTAATGTCTGCTGAATTCACAAATGTTTTCTCCAATTGCATCAATATATCTCTTATCGACTGCTTAGCGTCCTCTTTTCTTATTTCCAGCCACTCTTTAGTCTGTTCAATTTTAATGCCGGTATTGTTCAAATGTTTTTCAATCAAAATCTCAGGATTCAATGGTATGTAGATATTTTGGAAAATCATCCTTCTATCACTCATGATGAATCCTGGTGCCTCTTCCACCGCGATACCAGATGCTGGTCCAGGTTCAATGACAACCTGTGCTTCTGAATTCTTGAAGATCCCTCCAAATATCATTATCATTAAACATATTGTTGGTGTCATCTTCAATGCTGATCGCTTTGCAGCCTTGGTATTCGCCCCCCCTCGGGGCTTTCCCGGAATCCGTCCACGTGGGCTCCAGGACTCCATCGTCTCCCGTGACCTCCGGTATAAATAGGTAATGTTGTAAACCAAAATAGAAAAGAAACAGATTAAGTATATAGCACAATACTAACTTCACCCTTTTGCCAAAAATATATATTTTTCTTTTCTGAAATTAAACACAGGTTAAAAAGAAAATAAGCATACATGAAACAACATTTTAAATTCAATGCATTTTCATTCTGCATACCAATCCCATAAGCTTCCATTATATATTTTTTATTTATTTATTTATTGTTTACATTTTATATATATTTACATATATTACAGTGTTTATGTGCCATTACAATAATCAACTTTTTAACTTCTCTGTCACTGCCTCCTGACTGTACCCATTTATTTTATCTTTTTGTGTTCAAGGGACTTTCTGTTGTATTGTGTGCATCAGTGGGAAGTAGCCCCAGGGCTTTCTGTTTCTACATGCTCAAGCTGCCTGATCTCGTGTCTGGGATGGCATGGCTTGATCTGATTTACATGGACAAACTGCTCTATCTCTGTTTCACCTTCATTCTTCAAAATTTTATAAACTACAGGAGAGATCTTTTCTATAATTCGAAATGGCCCCTGCCAGGCTGCTAGAAATTTGGAATTTTTCTGTTTACTTTTTCCAAAATGAAACTTGTACACCTGATCCCCTACACTGTATTCTCTCAATGATGTTCTTTTATCATAGTATGTCTTAGCACTGTCAGTAGCCCTTTCCAGATTTCTCTGCACAAACGCAAATGCATGTTGCAAATGTTTCCTCAGTTCATCAATGTACTCATGAACTGTGGATGCACTCACAAGTGTCTGCTCAGGTGTTCTGTATAGCAGGTGTTGTGGTAACACCATTTTCCTACCTGTCAAGACCTCATGGGGGCTAACACCTGTTGCTTTGGCAGGAGTTGATCTGATTGCCATCAAAACCAACGGTAAACGTAAATCCCAGATGGAACCTGCTTCTGCCACGAATTTCTTTAAAATATCCACAACAGACCTATTGCTCCATTCACCTCCACCTGAAGAGGCTGCCCAATATGCGATATGTAGTTTCCTTTTCACACACAGTATTTGCCATACCTTACTCATTAGACTTCCTCTGTCTGACTCAATTCTTTGTGGCAACCCAAACCTTGAGAACACATGGTTCACCAGCAATGTGGCTGCTGTTTGCGCACTACAATCTGGTGCAGGAATACATTCAATCCACTTCGACATCAAACATATCACACTTAAATTGTAACAGTGTCCTCTGCTCGACCCTTTTAAAGGGCCTACATAGTCTATTTGCAAATCTGACCATGGGAGAGTTAGGCCTCTTTTCATCAATGGGGCTCTATGCATTGGTGAAGCAGGTTTAAATTGGGCGCATACTAGACACCCTCTAGTATATAATTCCACATCTTGGGACATATGTGGCCAGTAAGCATAATCTTTTAGTATTTCTAATGTTTTTTGTGAACCTCTGTGGCCTGCAGTTATTGCATCATGTGCACGTTGTAGCATTAGCCCTCTGAATGAAAGAGGTACCACCCACTGTATCTGTCCTGTTATGGACTCTCTAATCATGAGTCCATCTTGTAATCTAATTCGTTTTTTATTCTTTAATAGTACCCTCAACAGTACCCTCAACTCTTCTTTTCCCATACAATCATTTTCTGTTAAAGGGTTTTGTTCAGGATCTATCAAATGATTATAATAGATTTCCAAAATTCGATCATTCTTTTGTGCCTCAATCAAATCTTGGTCTGCCGTGTCATGGCCCCATTGCACTACTGGTTGCTCTGTCTCCTTTGGTGTTTTAGAACATGTTACTGCATCAATTTGTATTTCACCCAGTAAATCATCTATAGGTAGCACTTCTCCCATCACAGCCCCAATTTTAGCCAGGTGATCTGCCTTATCATTTCCCTCCTTATCCTCTCTGGGTGTTTTTAAATGCCCACAAATTTTTCTGTAGTATATTGTCAAATCATTTTCTGACACCAATTTGTCTATGGCTTGTATCATTTTCCCATGTTTAAGTGGCTTTTTGTTGTATGTAACCATGCCTCTCGCTTTCCAGCCAGGTAAATACTCCACAAAGTTATTTCGTGCATAGTCAGAATCAGTCACCAGGACAATTTCACTGAATTTATTATCAACTGCAGTAGCAATTGCTTTATAAATGGCCGCCAATTATGCCACTTGACTGCTTCTAGCTCCAATCCTCATCCCTACACTGGGGACGCCTTCACATTTCAACCAGACATTCCCTATTCCTGACACTAATTGTTTATTACTGTCATTTTCAATGTGAAAAGCACAACCGTCCGCATATATAGTTGGCAGATCCTTGCATGTTTTTTCATCAAAAGCTTTGTATGGTGATTGTTCAAATTCCTGCAAACTAGGTTCCACTTCCATTTCGTTTGATACTTGTTCAGCTGCACAGTCATGTAAGTTAGATAACCCTTGAGCAATTGGGCTCTTTTTATTTTGTCCATATCTCACTTCTACAGGAAAACCTTGTAATGCCAGCGTCCATGAAGTGATTCTGGACTGCGCTACATTACCTGATCTAATTCTTTTACTCTCTAAAAACTGAACAGGTTGATGATTTGTTTCAATAATCACCTTTTCTCCCTGAACAATGGGGCGGACATGTTGTAGCGCCCACACAGTGGTTAATAGGGCCTTTTCACATTCATTAAATTTCATTTCAACTTGGGAAAATGCCTTACTTGCATAGGCAATGGTTTTGTGATTCAAATCGTGTTTTTGTGATAACACTGCTGACATACAATGTTCAGAAAAACCTATTTCTATAAAGAAATCCCTGTCCTTTATGGGGTATGCTAAACATGGTGCCTTTACAAGACATTCCGTTAATTTAGCCACTGCATCAGACTGCTCTTTTTCCCATTTCCAGGGAGTATTCAGTTTAAGCAGTTTAGTCAATGGTTGAGTAATTTCAGCATAATTTTCAATGAACGTTCTGTTATAACCTGTCATCCCTAATAAACTTTTTACCTCTTTCACATTTTTAGGGTCCTTTAGTTTTTGTATGGTCTCTATTTTCTTCTTTTGTGGATTTAGCCCATGTTCAGTCACTTCATGGCCTAGAAAGGTCACTTTTTTCTTGCACCATTGTGCTTTTTGTAAGGACACTTTGGCACCTGCTTTCTTCAATTGGCCAAGCACATGTCTTATTTCATCAAAATGGCTTTTCAGGCTTTCATTTTTTATCAGGACATCATCCACATAAACCATGGTTCCTCTTTCCGCTGCATCTGGCATGGCTTTTCTCAAAAATATGCCAAATTCACTCCCACTATCGATGTACCCGAACGGAGCTCTAAGCCAAGCGTATTGAGTCCTGTCAAATGTAAAGGAAAATAAATTCTGTATCTCCTCTGCCAATGGCACGCACCAATATCCAGAGGTGAGATCTAATGTGGTAAACACTTTTAAACCATGTACCTGAGCTAAACCCTGATCAATGAATGGTAGTGGCCATCTGGATACTGGCACTCTTTTATTTAACTCCCTCAAGTCTGCACATAGCCGCCATTGACCATTTGGCTTTAACACACCTAAAATAGGTGTATTGGATGTGCTATGAATGGGCCTGATGATTCCCCGAGCTTCCAAATTCTTTATAATCTCTGCTAATGATTCTAAACATGGCAGCGGTAGTCTATACTGGCATACAAATACTGGACTTCTGCTACACCCTTCTGGTAGTGTGGCCACATGTAAATCAGTTAAACCGCAATCATAAGCATCTTTTGCAAATACATCCTTAAACTCCATAAATATCTCCCTCAGATTGTTTCTATCCTCATCGCTGTCACACGCATCCGCTAAGGAGATCTGCTCTTCTACCATTTTGGAAAATTCTGGAAAATCATCTGGTAAGGGAATCTCTGCGTTTTCCTCTTACTGTGTGGCTGTGTCTTTTTGTAAAGCTGCCACTTTTAAATATTTTGGCATATCAGCTTCCACTTCAATGGGCTGATTTTCTGTTTCATTTTCATTTAAATTAAATATTATGCAATCCTCTTGATGGCAGCACACTGTCTCATTTGAATCATAAAGATACACAGAATGAATTTTAAATATTCCTTTGGGCTGAGAGTCCAGGTGTTCTGGCAACTCACCTTTGCCATCTACATATTTTCAGGGATATTTCCAATCACCATGTTATTTAAATCTTCCGTATAATGGTATTTTTGTATGGCCATTCCTACTGGGGAGTTTTCCTCTAAATTAATATCCTGACAACCTTTATTATTTGCCATAATTTTTACAGATCCTTCACCAATATCTACCAATGGAATGTATTCATAATACAGGCCTTGCTGTTTTATGGATTCATTCAGGCATACAAATGCATCAGAGTCTTTCATCTGCTGCCCATTTTTGCATTTCAGTGTTATTGCAAACTGTTTTGTAAATGCAGGAATAATAGTATCTTTTCTCATTTGTAATTCGATTGCATAAGGAACCAGTTGTGCACAATGATAAGCCCTTCTTTTGTCTTCAAATTCAGGTGCCGGCTCACCTAGGCGTGACCATATTTTTTGATTAAGGAAATCTAACATCATACACATTCTGTGCATGATGTCATTGCCCATGTAAAATTCATTTTGTGCTCCACTCACTATCCATACATTATGGTAAATTGTTTTCTGCCCAATGCTAATTTTAAGCATGCATCTGCCTGCAATTCGGTTTTCAAAGTCTGGACTGTCCAACCCAGAAACATATTGGTTTTTAATCCTAAATTTCAGGATTTCCTCCCTCTCCATTATTTTTTGCAACAATTTCTCATTAATGAAGCTCCTCTCCTGTTCAAGCGCTAAAGTGGCTTTTATTGTTTTAAAACAGTCATTTATACCAACATGAACCCATGGTTTCTCATCTTCCATGTGTATTTCAGCAAGAGTAGTAATGTGTTTTTCTGAATCTGTTTTAGGAGCAATATTCTGTTTGATTGTTTTCTCTTTTAAAATAAAAATGTAATGTGTGCTCATCTATGGCAGTCTGCCAATTTTTCCTTGGGTCCAAGCATTTTTGTACAGGTAGTCCTTCATTGTCGCTCTGCATTTTGTCTTGACACCTTAATATAACAGTGACACTAGGTATGCAACTATTCTGGAGATATACCTCCACAGCATCATTTGTTTTGGCAACGGTGTGACATTCATTTATGTTGCTGTTTTGTGATTTTAGTTTCTTAGGTCTCAATGGTTTTTTGGTTAAGGACCACAGCACTCCATTCACCCCATCTATGAGAGGAGACAATCTTTTCAGGCAATCTGTCCCCATCAGAAATGGAATTTCACAAATAGATGTGATCAATACCTCTTGTTTCATTCTGTGCTTTCCTATTTTTATGTCAACCTCAGTTACACCTATGATGGGCACCTCCTCCCCATTAAAGTTATGCACTGGACCTTGATTTTCCTTCACTGTGATCTGATTCTGTGGGGGTCTCCCTTCATTGATACTCTTTACCAGCTCCTTGGACATAATTGTGGCCTGTGCGCCAGTGTCAATCATAGCAAATGTTTGGCATTTTTCTTCTACAGTGATGGGTGCATAATATCTGTCCTCAACTTCCTCTAATACACATAAGAAGTGTGAATTCTTACTGATTTCAGGGCTCACCTTTCTCAGGCCTTTTTCACTTTTGGCTAAGCACATTGGTAAATGGAAAGACATTTTTCCCTCCTTTTTACCCATTTCTGCGCAAGAGACTTTATTCATTTCTCCATGATCAGAGGTTTTTTGGAGTGTGGCCACTGTTCGTCCATCCATCTGGGTAACATCAGGGACCACATTACAACCTTCCAACTGAACATGTGTAACAACATCATTCAGCAATTTGTCATTGTTTAATTCTGTGCATTTGTGATCATTTAGTGTGATACCAGCCCTTTCAGCCTCTTCAAAAATATGTGGCTCAAAGAATTCTTCAGGTGATTGACCTGTACCCTCCTTTTGAGTATTTCCTTTTTCTGCCTGTGTTTGGTCATTGTTTTGCTTGCCCAGGTAAGGAGCTATAGCATCCCCACTTACTCCCTGTTCACTAGTATTCCCCATTCATGGGTCATTTTTCTTAAATCTGTCTCTTTGTTCTTTTGGAATTTCCGGTGTTTCTTTTTTATTTGCACAAATCTTCAATGTTTGATTTAGTTCTAGGTTAAACCGTACCTCTTTTTTAGAAGTATTTGCATTTTCTGCTACATGTTCATTTATTGGTGCTTTCACTTTTAAATCATTAGGCATCTCAGAGTCATTATGCAAAATTACATCAGGACAATCTGTCTTTTTGGCACTGCAGGTGTCATAAGTACTTAGTCACTTCTCAGAAGCCCCCCGGTCATTGCTAGGGCCATCAGCCCCATCTTTAGATGGTTGTTTTTGCGCTGTATAGAGCTTTCCTATTTAGTCAGCTAACATTTTCACTTGGGCCTCAAGGCACTGGAACCTTTCCATCTCTCTAGAATCCTCTTTCTGTGGCCTAGGTCGATATTGGTTGTTTTCCCCCTGATTGGATCTATTCTGATACCTCTCAGGTGATTGATGTCTGTTGGGATGGTTTCTGAACTCTTGATTCATTTGTGGAGGGGAGCGGGGTGCACCCATCCTTTGATTATAGTCCCTTGGTGGGGAATCATTGTACTGACGTGGATTGTAGTTCATGTTTTGCCTCATGTCCTGTCTCTCAGATTGTGGGTACTGGCCCCTATGTTGATTTCCATTATCAGTAAATCGATCCACATATTGGGGTCTATCCTGATTACCATATATCATAGTGTTGGGATCAAATCTGCTCTGTGTCCCCAATGTCTGGTAGGGACCATCATTTCTTTGATCTTGATTTTGTTTCTGGTAATTGTTCATACCTGACATATCAGGCCGATATCCTACCCGGGGTCTGTCCCCTAAATACCTAGGGCTGATGTAGCTCTCCCTATAACTAGGATCATGTGATTGGAACATTGGTACAGGAAAGGGCGATCTTTGTTGATTACCCCTTTGTTCAGGTGTCACATTATTTTTACCTGGGCTTTGAGCAGACTCAAGGGACATTTTGGCTGACCTGATTTCCATTATTGTGGCTGAGGGTTCTTTAGATTTAGGTCTAGTATCTTTCATTTTATCACTTTCTCTACCCTGACAATAGAGTACCTCATATAGTTTTGTGCTTTGATGTACAATCCATTCAAGGGACTTGTCACGGTCAAATTCACGGACCAATTGGGATATGATGTCTTTCTGTAGCCCATAGAAGTATGCAGTTTTAAACTCATTGGAATTTGGGTCAAAAGATACATCAAAGCGAGAAAATGCTCTTTTTCAGTCTTGTAAAAATTGGCGAGGGGATGCATTAGGCCCAGCAGTGATTGTGTAAGCGACTTTCTTTGCCTCTTGCAATGACTGAAAAGGAGAAAAATGACGCCTAATTTCTTTTTCAAACTCCACCCATGTCATATTCTGCTGTTCATTTAATCCCCTTATGATGCTGGCCGTCGGGGCATCTAAAGTTAAATGAAAATATTGTCTGTACTGTCCTTAGGTATCTGGAGAGCTTTAAAAATGTCATGAACCGCTTCTAAGGGATCCTCAATGTAGCATTCACCTCCCTTTTTAAATGGTTTGATCAGGGCTTTAATGGATTTCATTATTTTTATGGGGCTACTTGTTGCAATGCATGGAATTGCACTACTTTGTGATTCATTCCTGGTTTCAGGTGTATGGGATTGGTGGCTGCCCACAATGGGAGTATCAAATCCCCCAAGGGCGCTGCAACCAAATTCAGTCACCGGCCCAGTCACTGGAGCACTAGCTCTTTGGGCAGAACTAGAATTCACCTCCACTCCATTGAATGTGGTACCCTGCCGCCTCTCCTGGGACCTGGGAATGCATATTTGTTGTTCTAAGTCTTTGCACTTTTTAAGGAGCCTGCGTGCTTCATTTTGCAGATAGTTGTTTTCATCACTCATTTTATCTATTACCGCCTGCATGTCGCACATTTGCATTTGGCATTCATTGAATTCTTTGTTTCTCTTGTCTTTTTTTAAAATCATTTTAACCATTTCTTGCTCAGCACCTTGAAGATCACTTTCTTTTTCAAAATGTTCTTTTTGTAAAATCTGCATTTCTGAAACAATCTCATCTTTATCCTGTCTAATGTGGTCCACTAAGGCTTTTAAGTGTATCAATTCTTGCTCACTATCCTCAAATTGTTTCTTGTTTTTGGATAACTGAGCATCAAAGTCTATGCATTTTAATTGAATGTCTTTTTGGCATACATCCAATTCTGCTCTTAACATTTCCTGATTTTTACTTGCCCCATCTAATTCAGTCTTTAACCTGTTAATTAGCTGGGTATCATTTTCCTGCATTCGCAGGGACCTATTCAAAATAAACCATATTTTGCCGCATTCAATAATCTTGTAAGGCAGACCTGAATTATGCTGCCTTCTGCAAAAATATTGTCTAGTTTTTCTTTCTGCACCTCACCCTGAATGCGGTCATGCCATTCTAAGGTACTGTTCGACAACCAAGTCCCATGTGCAAACAACTTTGCCTCTAAATATTGCACTAGGTCTGAGAATGCGGTTTCCCTTTGTGACATTCTGAAATTCGGTTTTAGTAACACACTGCTATTATGAAATGGGTTCCCTTTAATGTACAGATGGCAGTGTGAGACACACTTGCCACGCCCAGTAGGTGCTCTGTGATCACTTTCCCGGCCTGCAACGCACCATAAATATGTTGGGTATTTTGTGTAGATTTGGGGCCTGGCAGTATTTTCTTACCGCCGAAAAATAATTTAGCAACAATCACTCCTTGTATTCAGATTGGGTTATGTATAACAAAAATACAGTGGATATGCATTATTTCAGTACACAGACATGCGTGGTTGGTATGCGTGGTTGGTATGCGTGGTTGGTGGTATTTTGGTGAGCATAATTCCTTTGTTTTATTTGTGGCCCCAATATCCAGAACTCCTTATTTTTGTTTAGATTTTTCGTGTAATCACTAGAGAGACCTCAGGCTTGCATTTCAGGAATACCACATTTTCATTTTTAGTGTGCCACCATGGGCAATTTCTCGCTGTCTTATCTACGGCAGCGAGCTAACATGTGGTATTTTTCACTAACTTATATACGGTAGCGAACTATGTCCCGGGTCTCTATTTTTTCTGACTCATGTACCTTCAGCAAAAGGCTAGAACACACACAGTTAGTTATAATTGCTCATACTGAATGACATTGTGCACACAGCTGCAGCCAAATCTTATTTTTATCTACCTTAAAAATGACAATTGCACTGTCTAAACATCTCCCCACATCATCAGCACTGTATTGGTAAATGCACAAATGAAAGAGAAAATAAAACATACCACCCATCTGCTTTCAGATATTTTTGTGTATTATAAAAGTTGCATTTAAACACGATCTCACTCTTTTACAGAAATAAATGAAATAGCACAGGAACAGCATTATTTGTGATACACTGAGAAGGGAGTGCCGGGGAACAAGAATTCAATTTGCAACATCAAACATGTGGGTACAGCACATGAATCTCCTTTCCTACACTGACTGAATATTTTTGCACACTCAGCCCCCACACTTCAGCGAGATAATTACCAGGCTTATTCAGTATGTAACTTCTTTGGCTGGTCGCCTTCTGGAGGGGTTCACCCAGCAAGGACAAGCATCTGCTGTCACTCAAACTGGGACTTGTTGACTGGAAATCCCAGTCTCTGCAACCATGTTGAATATGCTTTAGGAATCAGGCATCCCCAGCTATCAAGCCAGTCCTTCTTCGAGCTGTGTCAAGATGTCTCTCCCTAGCTCCTTCCTCGAGATTATACAAGAAAACTCTGGTAACCTCCTACCAAAGGATCCTAACCAATAAAATTCTATCATGCCCTAACCACCCTCTGCACACAATGGCTTGGCTTATACAGTTGCAACTGTAACCAAACTGATTTCCTGCTTATTCGAGGTCTTTGCTTCCTGCAGTTAATGTGGACAGAACAGCAGAGCAAAAAGAAAAAAAAAACTGAATGTGCATTTAAATAATGGCTTTCAGAGCCTGTCATTTTCCATTCATGTTGCACTGAAGAACACATTATTATTAGTGGATTTTGATCAGGTTAGTTGTTAATGAGGTTAGTTTATTAATTTTCAAATGTGTCTCTTGCAACATAGGCATTTCAGGTGAAAAGTAGTGCGCATTTTGAATGTACAAATGTGTGCTTTTAACTGTGAAAAAAAATGATTTGCATTTTATATGTAAAAATCGTTTTTGACTGAATAACCTGCCCTCACTTATATGTCCATGTTACGCTGGCAACACATAGCTTGAAACTATTGCATCATAGCAATGCACCAAACCCATGCAGTGGTACTGCATAAAAAAAGAAAAAAAAACATGCTACACATTGATCCTGTGCAATAGTGCTGTACTCTGTGTTGTAACACGCTAAATAACCTTACAGAAAGACAGCCGCAATATTTGTAACATTTGCGAATCATGCAAAAATACTGTAGTGCTCCTCACCAGGGCACACGAGTGTATCGAGTGAAATTTAGCCAGCACTGATTACGTGTCGCCCCTGTGAAAACAAAGCTGCCTGCCGACATACGAGCGCACAGGGCCAAGGGACAATGTAGATACACTCACCTTGTTCGAGGAAGCGGAGAGCAGCCATCCGACGCCGAAACGCAGAGCTGTCTCCCCTGTGTTTAAGATGGTTGCCATGGCAAATTCGGGCATGCGCACAAATGCCTTGGACAGCCATCTTGGTATGGGCATCAATGTTACATTGTCATCCCACATGTCACGAGTCTTACTGAAACTGAGGCACAAATATACAGAAGTGTGTTCTCTGCCGCAAGGGATAATACCACTTCTCTCACAGCATCAATCGGTACGTGGGGCCAGCAGGCTAAGCCTGCTATCATTAGCCCGTACACTTGAACTTACTGGAAGGCTTAATGGCAGTGAGCATGGGGGGAGTGCAGATCAAAGTCTGCTGGGGCCCCCATGGCCACCCAATCAGTGTGAAAATGGCTAATGGTTATATCAAACCTAGCCCTGGTATGTGCTATGGATACACATAAGGATCTTAGCATTGTTAACCCCCTCACCTCATTTAGTGAAACTAGTTAGTCTCAGATTCTTCGCGAAGCCGTACAACCCAGCATACACTTCAACATTATGCATCAAAAAACATCAGCAATCAAAGCCAACATTGCAGTACATATCTCTTATGCCAATTGGGCCGAATTATTTGTGCATCTACAACAATGACGAAGGTTAGCGTAATTCAAGGCAAATCACACAAGCAATACAAAGAAGTATCAGTCAGATGCTAGCAAGCAACAAGAATGCTGTAGCTCAGGTGCCGACAAACATCAACAATGCAGCACTTCAACTGTTCACTCTGCCAAGATTGGAACTCACAAAACATGGATTCCGATCTGTTCACATTCTAAAGGAGTAATACATCTTTTTACTCATCTGGTGCATTCACAGCAGTCTATGATGTTTGCACTTTGAGTACTGCTTCAGCTTCAGCCTTTACAGACTAGGCATAACTGATCTCACTTCAACAGGTTTATTATACAAAACAAAGTCTATGATGTTTGCACTTTAAGCACTGTTTCAGCTTTAGCCTTTACAGACTAGGCATAACTGATTTTACTTCAGCAGGTTTATTATACAAAACACATCAAGTCGAACTCAAAGTTCATCCCTCTTGGGCTAAGACAATCGAGCAACTCAATCCATAGCACTTCCCTCTGTTGATGTTTCCTTACTCTGTCACCCCCCCTGAGGCCCACTTTGACTTGCTCAAGTATAACACATTTTAAGTGTGCTACTGTGTGACGGGGTACTTCAAAATGTGCTGCTACTGGCGATTTCTGGCTATTGGTACGGATATTAGATTTGTGCTCTGTCCAGCATGTTTTAGCCTTCCTTGTAGTCATCCCCACATAATAAAAGCCACATGGGCATTTCAGGCCATAGATGATGTTCATCGTATCACAAGTGCAAGAGTGTTTAAGCCATATTGCTTTGCCCGAGTGGGGATGTCTGATGCTGTTACCCTTTATAACAATTGCACATTGCTGGCAATTCAGACATGGAGTGGTACCCTTAAATATTGCAGTATCTCTTCTCTGCGTCAGTATCTAAGCTGTAATCAGACTACTGCGTAGCGCCTTGTTATTTCTGTAAGCAAATGTTGGTGTTTGTGGAAATAATTGTTGCAATTTAGGGTCCATTTGCAGCATGGACCAACAATTCTGGATTATCTTCTTAATTCTTCTACTACGGGTAGAGTGTGTCGTAACGTAGACAAGCGTCTCACTAGACTTAGGTGGTTTTGGTGTGAGTAGAGTATCCCTTTGGACATTACTGACTTTTTGTTTCACTTCTTGGATAAGGGTGTTATCATAGCCTCGTTCTCTGAATTTGGTATGTAACATCTCAGATTGTGGTGTATATTGGGAAGGTTCAGAAATGTTTCGACTGTACCGCAGGAACTGACTGAGCGGGACACTGTCCAAAGTCCTCTGTGAATGAAAACTAGTAGCGAGGAGCAAGCTGTTTCTATCTGTAGTTTTGGTAAAGATACGGGTCTCCAGTTTCTGTTCCTTCAAGTAGATTTCAACATCCAGGAAGTGGATGCTCGACCTATTGGTCATGGTGGTAAATTGGATTCTTGGGTGCATCTGGTTCATCATACTGAAAAAATCCCGCAGTTCATCTTCTGGTCCACTCCAAATTCCGAATATGTCATTGATATTCCGGTTGTACAAGGTCAAATGCCTCGACCATCTTGGTGATGTAATCACGTGTGGGCCACACGTCACTGAATAGTTGAGCAGTCTTCTCAAACCAATGTTTCTCCTCCCTTTAGGGACCCTGGTGTTTTCTACCCGACTTGTACTTGCACCCGACGCAGTGAGTGACTGCAATCTAGCGTGATTGTATTTCTTGACACCAACTGTGTATGGACCATAAGGTTGGTGTTTTCCCAAATATCTTAGTGTATTAGTGGAGCTTTAAGGTCTGAACTCTTAGTGATTATTTTTTCTGTTATCCTGTAGGTATCCAATTTGTGGCAAATCGTGATTAGTTTTGAACCAAAAGCAACCAAATCCCTGAGGATGGATTATTCACTAATCCGAAATGCGCTGGCAAAAGAATAGACCCATTTGTGCTATTTGGGATCGTGTAAATGCACTTTGATGCTTTACGTATGCTAGTGTGAATGTTGTAAACACTAGTCATTGAACAGTTTTTCATCATTTTGGAAAGAGTCAATTTGACTTTCTTATTTTATGTATAACTTTATGCTTTTGCGTACACTTTTGTATTGAATATGCTTTCATGTATGATATACACATTTCAGTATTAAAAATACTCGTGATATACATTGTTACTGCTTTTTGAAGGTATATACAGTTAGGTCACTGGCTGCTGCCAGTACCTTTATGCCCTATAAAGAAATATATCCACTCTCTGCCTGAGAGTCGCGATTGTTGTGAATTCCATTTTATTATATTGAAAAGCGAAATTTAGTCTATACCCCTGTTCAGATCCTTCCATGGGATCTTCTAGTGGGTGGACTTTTAAAAGTGATATCCGGGACTCTGTCCCAGTGGGAGTGCATATGGGGATATCGTGTGGCAACACACGATTTTGTTTTCCTAGTCTCTAACTAGCACAGAGTGGCCTCGTGGCATTTGCCCCTTTGCACCTGGAATATTTTGAATCTGTTTCAAATACTTACACTGAGACATTTACCTTGAAGAAAAAGTTCTGTGTTAGTTAGTGTCTCCCAGCTCCCATTTTTTAGTAACAATTAATGCCATAAGAACATCAAATTCAGCACCCAGAGAGGTCACATGATTTGGTCCAAAATAATCAGCATCTTGGGCACATACAGGAATCTCACAGTGTATGGGACAACATATGGTTATACATGTTGTCTCATATGATGTACTTATAGAAAAAATGGAAACAGTCCATCACTTATATTTTCAAATTAAAGCAAATTGCATGAATGAAAGAAACCGACTCACTCAACATCAAAAGCGGTGACCAACATGAACTGGACAGCATGGTGGAAGAATCTCAGTCTGAAGTTGGCAAATGGGAAACAGTTATAATCCCTGTAACCATTGCTCATCTTATTAAAAAGCAATGATAAAGTGAGTGGCGTTCTTGCAGATCTAGGAAGTAAAGATACTCTTGCAATTTGTCGAGTTTTGCATGCGCTCACAGTATCTGATCCTGTAATCGGAGTAGAGCAAAAGAAATGCTTATGCCTAAAAAAACATAGAACTTCATTGTTAATGAAGACTGTCTTCCCCTTTTTATTATAGTCCTGAATTAGAAATTCAAATTCAAATATGCTGAAAATAATAAGGCGCATGGCTTGGTGGTCGAGCAATATGGTCTTGCAAATATTTCTGAGCTAAATCCCTGAATTAATTTCTTGTAATATGAAGCGGCGCAGAATGTAGCGAGTTTTGCTAAAAAAAGTATTTTCCTTGGATTGATTCTGTCGAACATGGAATTAATTGTTATTTATTTATTTATTTATTTATTATCATCTCAGAACATGCATCAATAGTCACAGTATGCAGGGACTCCACAGCAATAGAGCAATACATCATTTAGTCACAAGGTTTGCACTTTCATTTCAGAATTATTTAAGGTATATTCAAAACAGGGCACCCGAGCATGTGATTAATGCAAGGTGGTGCTGATGGGGGGTTCCATCGTTTGTTATGTGGCGATCAAAGAAATACTGTTTACAAGAATGCAGCCAACAACCTTGATGACACAAAAACCCCTGAGAATGAGTTGTTCATCAGCCCCCAAAGTCATTTTCATGTGCAGATCAAGGCTATTGAAAAAATGTAATGTGCAGGCCTCTGCAAAGTCATGTGGCATCCTGTAAAAGTGAAAGTGATATGTTTTTGCGTGACCAACGTCCAGGAAACATTTGACATGCTACATGAAAAATAGAAAGGAAAGGTTAAGAGCTGCATTCCTGTGAGAAGACAAAGGGAAACCCCCACAATCTATTTGGGACATAGGACGGCCTTTTTAATCAATTCCATTCCAGCCTGAATACAGCGGAACATGTTCCAACTGAAGAAAAAACTGAAGCTTACTTGAAAGATATCCCACATACATCAAATGACAACATAAAACCTAGCCAGATGGATTGCCCCATGGTGCATTCACCAACTGAAACACCATGTATTGCAGTATGGTAGTCTATGAACTGTCTTCAGCCCTGCATGTAGCCAGGTCTCTACTACATGAAAAACCCGAAGGGAATGTTCCCATGTAGCCCTTAGAACACACAGTTCTCCAAATAAAGGAGGCCGCAAAACAGCAAGGCATGATCTGGCAAGTTGATTGCCATGTGTTTGGGTGGATCTTGAAATAGCAAGGGCTATGTTTGAAAAGGTAGTCACAACCCCCAGACAATGTGCATTGTTGCATGAGGGAGTACGACATCTTCCCTTAACTACTTGCTATCACCCCCCTGAGTCTCAAATCAACACACCGTGAGAAATGGAGGCCAGGACGGGTGGAACATTTCTCAAGTGACCATGGGCAGCCTTCCAAATCTACGCACAGGTGACTAAACCCCGGAAAAAGCTTCCCTAATACGATCCATGTCTCATATTTTACCTCCTTCCAGCCCTGTTCTTTCACGTAAAAGTGGTAAGACGTATGGTACCTGTAGTTTTCCTTTTTCAATGGGTTCACATACAACATGCTATTTGCCAAGAAGTAAAGACGGACCGCTTGGCAGCTACTTTGCCACAATTACCTACATTCAGTAGAGAGCACCATTTTTCCTCAGACATGTTTTCCACGAAACGTGCGGACATATATGTACCAGAACACAAAGAAACAAGAACAGGTTGACTGGATGGACTGTTCCCTATAGTTGGTTGTTTTTTTAAATAACACCTACTTCTTTGATATTTTAAAGCAGGCCTGTAGGTGGACATGCAATATGTGGAAACAGTGGGAGCCGGTGTTCATTTATTTATGTTTTACTCGTCCATCAAGGACACAGCTTTGTAAGTTTATTTTGCTAATCTTTTCTTTCATACATTAATCCATCAGTTGCAGGAAAACGTAGCTGCGACTTGGCTTCAAAATGCCCTTTTTATGAGCATTGTAAGGTTTCCCATACAACGGTCACCGAAGAGGAACTTTCGAAACCCTGGTCCCATCTTGCATTACCCACTGCTTGCTGTGCACCCCTTATCTAACGGGATGGCTGTACATTACAGCGCTAAGGAAACTAGAATGAAACTGCAATAAAAAGCATTACACTTTGATAAACCCAGGTCATATGGCCTCTGTTGCTGATGCACAGGCTCACCCACAACATGCTCTTAACATGAATAAACATAGGTGAGGGTTGAACAATACAAACATGCACCCTGATGACAAGTGACTGCATTGACAAATCGGCCTACTCAATTGTATGTTAAAGGTGCTGTCTGACACAACTCCTTACAATGAGCTATACACAAGTGAAAACATTTGGCTTTGTCAATGCTTGTTTCATTTTGAAGTAGAGGCTGCTGTAGGAAGCCATAACTTTGTTTCCATTCAAAGACTGTGCTGGTGCATTGTGCCTTCAAATACCAAACACAAGTAAGCAGAGCCACTGCAGCATCCTTTAGGGACTACAGGGCTACTCTCTCTTAACATGCAGGTGTTAGTTGACGTTGATCTTCTGCCAGAATTGGTTGGTGCAATGTCCCACCACACGCCAGTAAAAGATGAAGGGGTAGATTCTCGAAACTGTTATAAGCTTAAGGGATTTGAGTCTCTGGCATCTAACACAAATAGGAGAAGTAAATATCAAGCACACTGTGTGTTAGTTTGACAAGTGTACAGGTCACCTGTGGTCAAAGGTGACATGCACATTATAGGGGGGTGGCTAGCAGCATACATTTCGTACTGTCCATCCCCCTTTGCATACATTAGTTATGGAAATATGGGCCCCTCTGTCCAACACAGAACAAAGTATCGATAAACTAAAGAAAAGATGTTATGGGGTTCCCAGATTAGCATTCATCAGTTCTGTCTGAAGAAAAAGTAGCATTGTAAAGGGGCAGGAGGTGGACCCTGGATCATCATAACTCTGGGTGAGTAAGACTGTGCAGTGATACATTGATGCAGCCTAAAATGTGTCTTGGGAATTCTAATGAACAATGTAAATGTATGGGTGATGGCCCTGTGCGGCAGTAACATTGACTGAGCTTGTGATTATTGTATATACTCTGGTATACATGACTGTTTCCTTATTACATGTTTGAGGCACTGTAGAAAAACATGTGAAAGTGAAGGGGGGAGAAAATGCTTCGGTAACGATAACTCCAAACATGGCATCAGATAGGAACCTAGGCATCTTCAGAGCTGCAGCAGTTCTTTACTTTGTGAATCAGGTATAAGAGAGGAGGGTCATAATGTCAGTATTTGCTGGAATGGTCTGCTTGGGTACAGCACTACATTGTTTACATCATGACCCTAGTGTGCTTCTTGTACACTCCTTGAACCTGATTCACAAAGGTGTTGAAACAGAGAAATTGATATGAGGCCGGGAAGCCCAAAGGAAACACACCAACACAGGTTACAAAGAACATACAAAGCGCTTTATTCAAAAGATACAACAATTACCAAAAGTCAATTGACAAACGGATAGCTATTCGGCCCTCAGAGTAACAGAATGAACTATCAACGGTAGTTCGCCGTGTTAGTGTGAGAGACCGTACATTGGGATACTGGGGTTTTTATACTTTTTATCCAGCTCTGGCCAACCCCCTCGCGGGTTAACCATTCTTAGAACCAGGCCTAGAGTTCGTTGCCAGGTCAATCCCATAATGTATGCATTTTGATCAGTTCCGCTGATACAGTTGTTCATTTACACATAGGTCAGGGATAGGACAAGGTCTCAGTTCGCGACCCCAACAAGTGACCTGCGGGCATATTACTTATTCATGTGTGCGGAGGTCACAACGGCCAGAATCCTACTCGAAATGTCATTCGGCCTCCATTTTGTTGTTCAGGGTGACTTCCACACTACAAGAGAACCTAAAATGGCGGCTAAATCCAAGATGGCGATTTACACAATACATTAAGGTCAAGACCTTGCCGTGGAATCTATTTACACAATGTTTTTAGACAACTTGGCGTAGGCCAACATACATTCAAACAATGCGATAGGAGGTATAATATTATTTCGATTTCGACAGACCCTCCTTTTGGCCTATGCCAAGTGCTAAACATCATTCCTAATACTTTTGAAAATAACTCCATCTGTTATCATCCATAGATTCTGCATCATTGTCTGTAATGTCTATAGCCATAAGGTCGTTCATGAGAACCTCTTGTAACATGAATTCTTTAGATGCTGTATCTGGGGTATATATTTTATGCCCTATTGCGCTCACTGCTTGAGCACAACACCCCCCTATCATTCCACATATACTTGGGAGGCATTGAAACCAGCAACAAAGGAATAACAGAATCCCTAAAATAACCAGAATAACGGAAAGCACCTTCCAACCCCAAGATCGCAAAGAATCCCAGAACCAAGTACTAAGGTTCCAGTCTCCTACAGGGACATGGACTTCAGAACTGAGAGTATGCAAGTTCTGAATTGCTTTAAAAATTGTTGGCGAGGAGTCTGGAACGAAAACACAACAAGCGGACCCCACCAATTTGCATACTCCACCTCGTTCTGCCAAGATGACATCTAATGCCATCCGATTTTGGAGTGCTACCAATCTTATTGCCTTTTGCTCTAAGGTCATATTGTAGAATATGTCCGTGGTCCGGTTGATCGTTCTCTCCAGTACCCTTGCTAATCCTCTAATGTTCTCTGAGTTTGCTATTTGTCCCCAAAAGGGCACAACCGATTTAGCTATGTCCCCCAATACTTGCCCAGGGGTATCTCCGTTGTTGTCTCGCCGTGGGCGAGCCTTAGAATCCTCCAATGTACTCGCTACAAATACCCCGGGTAACAATATTCCTAAATAACAAGTTCCCTGCCAATCCTTGGGCAACCAGGGAAATGCTAAACTACCACAAACAAAATAAACAGGCCCCCCTACATACAGAGGCCTGTTTTCCCCAGTCAAATTTACAATGTTTTTACAAGCTTCAAAATCTCCCATTGGCCTAGTGCCATTCCTCTGTACACAGAAGGGAACTGAGTCAGGACTATGATTTATAGAATAAGAAGGAGGTACAGCGTCCCTATCGGAGCCATTTTAAAGGAAATCAGAGTTTGAAAAGGAAGAGATAGTTTGTCAGACGGCCTAATAGAAGCGACGTTAGGTTTACTTCTATTTGCGAAAAGCGAGCATCCCAGGGGAGTCAATTCACGTTTCTCGAAATCGTTTAAATTAGTCCCATCAAAGTTCCCTGAGATGCTATCATTCCATCGGCCAAAGAATAGTGCTCTAAGAGAGGCATAGCAAGCAGTCGTTAAAGGTAGAGGATGTATATACCATCCCAGTCCCTTGTCCCCATGTTGCGGTAAATGAGTACAAATCCAACAATTACTCTTATTAAAAATGGCATGAGTAGCATTCATTACTATCATCAGAGTGTTATTATGATACTTTTGTCTATGTTGGGAGTCTCTAGGGGACAGAGTGTGAAGGTGTACAGAGGGAGTCAAAACAGTTGGTACGATCTCGGTCGGTAATAAAGGTTTCAAAGGATAGATTTCTTCGAAATACCAAAGTCCTACAGCAGCAGTTGCAAAAATAACAATAATCATTATCAAAACACAACAGTACGTTTTCGGGGCCCAGGCACATTGTTCGATTTGGTCACCTCCTTATTTACAAGTTCAGTATGGGGAGCAGCGGTGAAGGCGGCAGGCATCGTAGTTTCTCAATCGACGGCCCCAATGTTTGTTGCTGGCGACACTACGGTCGCGTGATTTCTTAGTCCTTCCCAACCCTAGCCAGCAGAATCCCTTTTTGTTCAACAAAACTTTCTCATAACAAGACAATTTTTCCAATCACTTCCTTTTTCCAGATGCACGAAACTCGTGCCGTAGTTCTATTTCCTTGGTCGAAGGTTGTACCTGATGGTACCCAAAATTGTGTGGTCCGGAAACAAAGTATCGTCACTTCCTGAGGGAAGCGACGTGTCGGAGGCGACGGAAGTCGCAGAGCTCGAAACAGTGTTTTCCGGAAGTGATTTTTCAAGAGAGTGCGGAGACGAAATGGACTGTTCCACAAGCTCCTCAGGCTCAGAGAACTTCTCCGACGCACTCACAGCGCTGTTTGCTACTCCAAGATCAGAGACTGTAGCATCAGCGAGGGGTTCTGCTTCTTCTGTAATGTGTGGCGTCGGGTGAGGAAGTTTCTTGACGTGCGTGTTACACCCCGCCGTGCACATCACTCCAGAAGACGGGCTTGTTCTTTAAAAGGTACGCACAAACATGTTTTCCTTCCTTATGGTATGCGGCGCTTCATTCCCCCATTCCTTTCACAATGGAGATTGCGGCAGGGGTTGAACAAACTACGAGTACCATGATCCTCCACTGCACTATCATGTGCCCTGCGCCTCCAATCACCATGCTCTGACGTTTTGCTTTCTCTTTCGGATAAATGCAGTCTTTTCATTCAGCTCGCTGCTTCTGATTGAAGTTGCTGACACCTTTGAAGTTTCGTCTTCGTCCTTTCTTGAAAATCTGGAATTCTTGACCTTTGCCTGCCTAACGGACCGTCTTGTCTATTGCTTTGTACTTTACTGCCAGGTTAGTGTACCAGGACCTATTTCTTGTTTTCACGGACTGCCTTGCCAAATCGATTTTGTACTTCTGCTGCCTGCACGTTAACAGGACCCTTTCAAGTCTTGCTCCTAGCCCCGAACTGCACATCTAACAGGATTACCGTCTGGGATTCATTGACATTTCTATCAAGTCTGATATCGGACATTGGGAATTGTGTTTACCTTTCTTCAACAAGTGCACAGGGGGACGCTGCGCAGAGTGTGCACCAACCCGGAACTAGTGCGCTCCTCGTGCCGTTCGGGTTAGAACCCTCACTAACATTCCCATTTATTATTTTATACTGCCGTTTGTTTCACCTTGGATTGATCCCAACACTACTAGGGCTGGTAAACCGTGGCGGCGTGTTCTCTCCGCTCTTCTTCGTTCCTAAGAAGGAGGGTGATCTTCGCCCTTGAATTGACTATAGGGCCTTAAATTCGGTCACAGTAAAAAACCAGTACCCTCTTCCGTTAATCTCTGTTCTTCTGGATCAATTAGGTACTTCTGTTATATTTACCAAACTGGATCTGAGGGGAGCGTACAATCTTGTACGTATACTCAAGGGGGACGAATGGAAGACGGCGTTCAAAACCCGGTACGGATTATTTGAGTACCTTGTCATGCCCTTTGGGCTATGCAATGCTCCGGCCACGTTTCAGGCCTTTATGAACGATATCTTCCGTGACTGTTTGGACCAGTTCGTAGTCGTCTACCTGGATGATATCCTTATATACTCTTCATCTAGGCAGGTACATAAGGAACATGTGCTTTTTGTTCTGCAGAGACTGCGAGAGAACCATTTATTCATTAAAGCCGAGAAATGTGTCTTCAATACCACTGAGGTCGAATTCCTTGGTTATGATCTCACTAATCAGGGTATCAGAATGAGCCGTTCGAAAGTTAAGGCAGTCTTAGAATGGCCTATTCCCACCTCAGTCAAAACACTTCAGTCGTTCTTGGGCTTCTCAAATTTCTATAGACGTTTCATACACTCCTTCTCCTCCATCTCAGCTCCTTTGACAGCATTGGCTAGTTCCAAGCAACCCTTCCATTGGACTCCTGAGGCACAAGAGGCCTTTGATGCTCTAAAAGATGCCTTCTCCTCTGCCCCGGTACTGCAGCACCCTAATCCACTGTTACCATACTTGGTGGAAGCGGATGCTTCGGGATCCGCTGTTGGGGCCGTCTTATCACAGCGTTGTCCTGATTCTGGTGAAATACACCCTATAGCTTATTTCTCTAGGAAACTCACTCCCTATGAGAAGAATTACCCCATTACGGAAAGGGAATTGCTGGCCATCAAGGAGGCTTTTTCAGAATGGAGACATCATTTGCTGGGTGCACAGCATCCTGTTACGGTTTTCTCAGATCATCGCAGTCTGTTGGCTTTCAAATCCATGAAATGTCTCACTGCTCGTCAAGCCCGCTGGCACCTCTTCTTTTCACAGTTCAACTTCACTATCACCTATCGTCCGGCACGTCTCAATACATGTGCTGACGCCTTGTCTCGCCTGCCTCAAGATCCTCAGAGTACCATTCTTGACCGACCTTTGGTTTTACCCTGCAGGGTGGTCTGCGGATGCACCCCACATTCGTCTTTGCGTTCCATAGTTACGGAATGGGTTGCCACTCATGCAAAGGAATGCCTCGACCTCAATCTTGACATTGTTCAGGGGTTGCCTTACATCCAGGGTCGGCTATACTTACCTCCCGGAGAAGCACGTCTTCGTGCTTTTACCTGGTCACACGACTTGATTTCGGCAGCTCATCCCGGTCAACAGAAGACTTTGGAGGCTATTCGCCGTTGGGCTTGGTGGCCCTCGATGTCTAAAGATGTCATTGACTACCTTGCCTCCTGTTCAGTCTGCTCCCAATGCAAAACTACTCGGTCCAAGCCCATGGGCCTCCTACAACCGCTCCCTGTGCCACATAAGCCGTGGTATATGGTATCCATGGACTTTGTAGTGGACTTACCTCCTGTGAACGGCTTTAACACCATCTGGGTTGTGGTTGATTATTTCACTATACTGGCCTTATTTGTTCCCTGTATCGGTCTCCCGTCTGCCCCAGCATTGGCATCCCTCTTTCTTAAGAACGTTTTTAGGTTCTTTGGCCTTCCCTCTATCATCGTTTCAGACCGTGGGTCCCAATTTACGTCACGCTTCTGGAGAGCCTTAACGGCGTCGCTTCAGATCGAGGACCGTTTCAGTTCGGCCTTTCATCCACAAACGGATGGCCAGACAGAGAGGGTTAATGCCACCATGGAACAGTATCTCAGGTGTCTCTGTCTTCAGTTCCAGTCGGATTGTTTGGTGATGCTCCCACTGGCTGAATTCGCATACAATAATTCCTTACACTCCTCTTCTGGTGTTTCTCCCTTCTTTGCTTTATACGGGCAACACCCTCGTTCCTTGCCTCTGGATCCGGCTCTTCCAATTGATAACCCGGCAGCTCTGGATTGCGTCCGGAACATGCAGACGGTGCATGACTCAGTTCTTGGACACCTATTGAAGGCTCAGAGACGGGCCAAATTCTATGTCGATAAGCATCGGATCCCTGCACCCGATTATACGGTAGGCATGAAAGTATGGCTCTCCACGCGCAATCTGAACATACCTGGCAAACGTGTGCTCCTTCCGAAATTTGTGGGTCCCTATTCGGTGACGGCCGTGATCAACCCGGCAGTGGTGCGTCTTTCTTTGCCTTCTTCGTGGAAAGTGCATCCCGTGTTTCATGTGAGTCTGCTGAAACCATGTATTGCCTCCACCAGACTGCCGGCTCGTCCTTCTCCAGTGCACGTGGATGGTGACCTGGAATATGAAGTGGCTGGCATACTGGATTATCGTCTGCGCAGGGGTCGTCCCTTCTACCTAGTTGATTGGAAGGGCTATGGTCCCGAGGACCGGTCTTGGGAGCCTTTGTGCAATATACATGCGCCCACCCTTTTGCGCCGTTTCCATGCCCGTAGGGGGTTGGCGCCGTTTTTGGGGGTGGATACTGTTACACCCCGCCGTGCACATCACTCCAGAAGACGGGCTTGTTCTTTAAAAGGTACGCACAAACATGTTTTCCTTCCTTATGGTATGCGGCGCTTCATTCCCCCATTCCTTTCACAATGGAGATTGCGGCAGGGGTTGAACAAACTACGAGTACCATGATCCTCCACTGCACTATCATGTGCCCTGCGCCTCCAATCACCATGCTCTGACGTTTTGCTTTCTCTTTCGGATAAATGCAGTCTTTTCATTCAGCTCGCTGCTTCTGATTGAAGTTGCTGACACCTTTGAAGTTTCGTCTTCGTCCTTTCTTGAAAATCTGGAATTCTTGACCTTTGCCTGCCTAACGGACCGTCTTGTCTACTGCTTTGTACTTTACTGCCAGGTTAGTGTACCAGGACCTATTTCTTGTTTTCACGGACTGCCTTGACAAATCGATTTTGTACTTCTGCTGCCCGCACGTTAACAGGACCCTTTCAAGTCTTGCTCCTAGCCCCGAACTGCACATCTAACAGGATTACCATCTGGGATTCATTGACATTTCTATCAAGTCTGATATCGGACATTGGGAATTGTGTTTACCTTTCTTCAACAAGTGCACAGGGGGACGCTTCGCAGAGTGTGCACCAACCCGGAACTAGTGCGCTCCTCGTGCCGTTCGGGTTAGAACCCTCACTAACATTCCCATTTATTATTTTATACTGCCGTTTGTTTCACCTTGGATTGATCCCAACACTACTAGTGGTAAGGAGTGTTTCTTTCCTATTTCAACCTATTGTCAGAGTTCCTTGAATAGTCTTGACAGGGACATTATCTTGAGGTAGAAATAATCCATCCCCGGTCTACAATTATAGAACTCATCTCTTCTTCTTTATTTTTACAGCTGGTAAACCGTGGCGGCGTGTTCTCCCCGCTCTTTTGGGTGATCGGGCTCTTGTACTGTTTTAATCAGTAGGGGGTCATATCATTTTAAAGATCTATTCCCTCACAGAGAGGAGGCTCGGTTGGAGGCCCCATCCGAGCTCTTCAATCAAACCCTGCGAATCCCGGTCCTGGTCACCTCCTTCTCCTCATCCTGGTTGGTGAGTAACAGTGCGTCGCGTGAATCCAGTTCTTCTTTCCAGCCACCCGCACTGCTGTCCTGGTGACCAATAACACCTGATGGGGTCCCCGCCAGCGAGGCGCGAGACAGGAAGACCTCTCGTAGGCCTTCACGAGGACCCAACTTCCAGGCTGTATATCGTGTCCTGGGCCCGTGAACCGTACAGGTAAAGCAGCATGCACCTGGTGATAAATGAAATACAGGTTTTTAGTTAACTGGTTACAGTAGTCTACAAGCAATACATTTTCCACCTCCCTCAGGGCTTTACGTTTCGGGAGGCCCCAAATGTTAGCAGGTCTCCCCATTACTACTTCAAATGGAGAAAGCCCAGTTCTAGTCTGAGGTGTGGTATGCATAGCTAATAACACAATAGGCAAAGCATCTGGCCATTTTAGTTTGGTATCAGCACATGTTTTTGCAAGTTTATTCTTTAAAATACTGTTGTGTCTTTCTACCAACCTAGCACTTTGAGGATGCCTAGCTGAATGAAATCGTTTCTCAATACATAGGGCTGCACATATTTGCAAAATTACTGCTGCGATAAAGTGAGGACCATTATCCGACCAGATTATCCTCGGGAGCCCAAATCGAGGAAAGAATTATTTTACCATAATCTTTGCAGTGGTCATGGCGGTAGCATCTTTGACGGGGAAAGCCTCGACCCATTTACTGAAGGCACAAATAATTACAAGAACATATTTTAGATTATTACATCGTTCCATCTCAATAAAATCAAAGTGGATGACCTCAAAGGGAACAGAAGGGGGCCCAAAGCTTCCCCTTGGAATCACTGTCCCCTTACCCACATTGTGCTGTAGGCAGATCATACAGTTCTGGACGTGCCTCTTTGCAGTTTCCAGAATCTTGTCATTTACCCAAACCTGTTCTAACATTCTCGTGATCTGCTGGGCACACACATGCGTAGGACCTTCGTGTGCCTTCGTAACCATTGCCAATACATAAGAATCAGGAAGCAACCATTTCCCTTCGGATGTATCCACCCAACACCCTTCGTCATCCAGTTTCCCCATTCCTTCAGCCCACTTTTTAGATTCTTCCATTGTGGCATCAGTTTGAATATCTCGCACAGACCCAATACCTTCATCCATTATGCAAGCATCTCTCATTTCCCTCGAGGCATACATGTCCGTGCTAAGGTTTGTGGCCGTTTGTCTGGCTATCAAATCCGCAAAAGCGTTCCCTTTGCCCACATCATCTATGACCTTGCGATGTGCTGCACATTTCATGATCGCTAACTGTTTAGGGAGTGAGAGTGCCGAAAGTAATGCACTATCAAGGGGCCATGCTGAATCTTGGTCCCATGAGAGGTCAGGAACCCTCTTTCCGACCAAAGCTTTCCGAAGTTGTGAGCCACCCCAAATGCGTACTGGCTATCAGTATATATATTGACTCTATGCCCCTGGGAAAGTTCACAAGCTCGGGTCAACGCTATAATCTCTGCGGCCTGCGCGGAGTTATGCGAAATTCTTTTAGTTTCAACAACTTTACTCAATGTAGTAACTGCATAAGCAGCTGTAGATGTACCATTCGAAAGTTTGAAGAAGGAGCCATCGCAAAACAGCTCCCCTTCTGCATTATCCAAAGGAGTATCTATGAGATCTATCCTGCCCTTCGTTTCTTGTTCAGTGGTATACAGGCAGTCATGTAATTCTTCGTCACCGCAAACAGTATTTTGCGGGAAAGGTAAGAGTTCAGCCGGATTAAGAACACAACACCTCTTAATTTGAATATGAGGGGCAAACAGAATTAGTTCATACCTTGTTAACCGTGCTGAGGTGAGGTGTTGCGTTTGAGTTTTGTTCAATAGAATATCAACAGAGTGAGGTACCATCAGAATCAAATCATGGCCTAGGACCATTCCCTCACTCTGTTTTACAGACGCGGCAGCAGCAGCGACAGCGCTTGGCAAAGCGCATGCGACAGGATCAAGGGTGGAGGAGTAGTAGCCGCACGGCCTATTCTTCCCTCCGTGTTCCTGTGTTAACACAGCCAAAGCACATCCATCACATTCATGCACAAACAACACAAAGGCCTTGTCATAATTTGGAGTACCCAGAACCGGTGCCGAACATAGCGCGGTTTCTCACCAGCTGGTCTTGCTCCATCAATTCTAATCATATTAGCCCACGTACCTCCCAACCCCGGCACATCGTCTATTGTCCGAACCTGTTTCCATACATCTACAGGCAGGAGTACAGGGAATAACAAGTCAATGTCTCTCAAGGTGAAAACAGAGGACTGTAAAACGGACTCTATTTCTTTGTAAAACCCCGTCGGGTTTTTCCTGATATCGGGGACTGATTTTCTAATTGTGTTCACTTCCTGTCGTGAAAACGGGACATGAACAAATTGTGATACATAATGTACAGGGATATCCACAGCAAGGGCACCAGTCCCAGCGTTGGCGGGGATCTCAACTTTTGGGACAAAGGTCGGAGGAACCTCTCTCATAGGCAACTGAGATATAGGTACCTCCGGCCGTTTACTAAGCAATAGAGCCAGGTCGAGCGCTAAGGCAGCTGTAGAAGTGTCGGGCGAAAAAGCCCTTTTACAAATCCCCAATAATTCTATGGGGCAACTAACCCTCTTCCTTACACATTCCTCTTGCAGGTGCTGTACCATCACCTGAATTACCTTTCTTTGCATTTCTACTGTATACTGACTATACGTGTCATACACTTCGTCTGGCGGTATCAATGAATCCGAGATCCATCGAACTGCATCTTTGGTACAAATTCGTACTTCCTCAGGTGCCGCTCTACGGCACGGAAGGAACCGTTTATGTACATATATTCTATCATCTTCATCATCCTCATCTCGTGATTTTTCAAAGTCTTTCCTAAACTCAAACAATCTTTCAACATGTCCATATACTTTCTGCTCTGTGTCCCTCGAAAGTGCCAAAGCATTCAGATCTCTCACTCCTTGTGGAAGATCCAAATTTTGTAATCTACCCCACATCACACACAAATGAGTCCCCAAACCTTTGATAAAAACATTTTTCTCGGGAAAACTATTCAAATTAGATAATGTGGAGAAAACATTAGCTTGATCACTTTTCTCCATGCAATGCTTAGCCCATGCAAACAATTCCTGTTTCTTATCTGCAGAAACAGTACTACGAGTCACAATCTTCGACCCTGCACCTGGATCGACTTCAATCAATACGGGGCCACTCGGGAGCGGAGGTATAGGTAAATTTAACAAAGGTGCAACTATCGGTGCAGGGGGAAGGGGCGGTGCGATAGGCGGAGGAACAACAACCAAAGGACTAGGAACAATAGGTTGTATAGGGGGAACAGGAGTAACAACAGGCGCGACAACAGGAATAGGCAGAGCGCCCAAAATAGGAGCATACGGAGGTGGCGCTGAGGCATCGGGCCTGCGTTCATTTAATAACTTCTCAATAAATTCCTCAGAAACATGGAAATCTTTAGAGGGGTAAATTTTCTGGATCCTGAGTGAAAAGGCTCTATCCATATTTTTAACTGATTCTGACCGCTTTTCTTTATCATATAATAATGTTTTATGACGACGTGCATGTTTATCCCTACTTTTTAAGCTGCTGTAATGCTTCTTTCTTCCAATTCTGTAACACATCAAAGGCTGCTGGTCTAGCCTTTTTCTTTAACAAGATCGATTCTAAGGGCCTCATTACACGGTAGGCGGTGAGCCATGGCGCTATTAGCGCCATGGCTCATGCCGGTAAAATACAGGCACCGCCTTGGCGGAAAGGGGATTTACCGCCCCATTCCAAGGTTGGAGGGGCGGTAAATCCCCCTTCCGCCATTGCCCTTCCCCATTCCCATTTCTGCCCCATAGGGCTCTATGGGAATGGGGAAGGCGCTAATTACGGCACCGCAATTTTGCGGTGCCGTAATTAGCTCCGAGGTCCCTTAGCGGGTTGGATTTTAACGCCTGCAAAAAGCAGGCGTTAAATCCCCCAACCCGCAAAGGGACCTCGTAGTAAGGCGGTAGGGATTTACCGGTACCGGTATTTTACCGGTACCGGTAAATCCCTACCGCCATCCGTGTAATGAGGCCCTAAGTATTCAATACGGGGGATCTCAAAACTACCGTTGATTGGCCACTGAAATTCGGAGGCAAGTCTGGTCTGTCTGTGCCAAATATCATTAAATACTATACTTCCAATGCCATACTTACAGTACATAGTACACGCCGGCGAGCCCTCCGGTGGTGCCGGGCGGCTAAATTCCAAGGATTGTCGATCGCTGCGGAACAGAGCCCTAAAACAGCTAGACAATTTCCCAGGCATTTCACAAAAAATTGGTGTTAACCTGGTTCAATAATTGTGTCTGCAGATACAATACGCCAAATTCAAATTGTCAGGGTTAAATTAAGAGCCGGGTCACGACTGCACCTGACCAAACCTAAGGAGGACCGTACGGTTTACCAAAGAACTTACCTAACAAATGTTACCTTGTGTTTGGTGGTTTCGGCAAATCTGCCCGCCTCAAAATTGGACCCTCGTAAAGATGCCGTGTCAGACCACACGACTATCGTCCAAGGATCGGATCGTGCAGCGCTGCTGAGGTATCGCGTCTCGATCGGTCGGGCCCGCAGAATCACACCGTCCGATCTGGGTTCGATAGTCTGCGCCAACCTTCAATGATCCAGCATCAATCTTGAGGGTCCCTGTTCGGGCGCCAACTGTTGAAACAGAGAAATTGATATGAGGCCGGGAAGCCCAAAGGAAACACACCAACACAGGTTACAAAGAACATACAAAGCGCTTTATTCAAAAGATACAACAATTACCAAAAGTCAATTGACAAACGGATAGCTATTCGGCCCTCAGAGTAACAGAACAAACTATCAACGGTAGTTCGCAGTGTTAGTGTGAGAGACCGTACATTGGGATACTTGGGTTTTTATACTTTTTATCCAGCTCTAGCCAACCCCCTCGCGTCGCGGGTTAACCATTCTTAGAACCAGGCCTAGAGTTCGTTGCCAGGTCAATCCCATAATGTATGCATTTTGATCAGTTCCGCTGATACAGTTGTTCATTTACACATAGGTCAGGGATAGGACAAGGTCTCAGTTCGCGACCCCAACAAGTGACCTACGGGCATATTACTTATTCATGTGTGCGGAGGTCACAACGGCCAGAATCCCACTCGAAATGTCATTCGGCCTCCATTTTGTTGTTCAGGGTGACTTCCACACTACAAGAGAACCTAAAATGGCGGCTAAATCCAAGATGGCGATTTACACAATACATTAAGGTCAAGACCTTGCCGCGGAATCTATTTACACAATGTTTTTAGACAACTTGGCGTAGGCCAACATACATTCAAACAATGCGATAGGAGGTATAATATTATTTCGATTTCGACAAAGGTTTGCCCTGGTGCAAATGCTGAGATGCCTGTGATCATCTCAAATTGACTCCCACTAATCAGATTGCCACTGACATGTATAGCCTTTTATTTTTTATTTTATTTTTTTATTCTAGTGCGTTTGGTTAATAAATAAACCTTTTGCACTTGGTAAAACATAACGCAAAATGTGCAACACATAAATAATTAATCCCGCATATCAATTTAACAATTAAAATAGTACATTTAAGACTCACGCATCACAGTAGCATAAAACCCATGGCATCACAGTTATCACAGTTGTCTTAAAATAAGTTCAAAAAGTGCAAGCGCCTTTTTCCAAATATAAAAAGCTGCAGATGTAATCACCAAAGACTCAGCCGCAAGTAGCACGCTGCAGAATTGATCTGTAATGTACCTGTAAGTAACTTATCATTCGCCCTTAAAACATAACATGAAATGAGAACGTGGCGGCTGGTTTCGAGTGCTTGGTGGCGAAGTTTTTCATTGTGTAAAATGCCATGCCAGCCTCCAAGATATTCCAAAGAGGGCAACACATTAAAACGACGGTAGGTAATACATTTCCTAAGTTTTGACGGACACACTTTCGTCAAGTACGGCGGGGAGTGTTCAGAGAAAAACCCTGAGTGCAATATTCTATACACCTCTTTTTCCTATGGAGTTTGGTCATATTTTCTCATCTATCCCAATCCACAGTGTTACTTTTTAATATTACATGGGCACTAGGAAGAGAAAGAACTTGGTGTAAGTTCAGGCCAATATTTTTTAAATGAGATAGTGTAGATATTTGCAAATCCTGTAGAAACGAATTTGAAGCCTCTGAAGAAATATAAAAGGCTACCAGTCCCAATAAGGTACCAGAAACAGAGCTAAGGGTGCATGACTTTAAATACAGTTTTGAGCGTGGAGGTAGCCAGAGGCATCTAATCGATAATAAGCCAACCTCGCATCTTAAGGCCTGGACCTGCACAGCACTTGGGGCACCCAATGAAGAGCTTAACAGTGTCCCTCGATTTTGTCTAGCCATGCAGCATGGCGAGTTGAAAGCGCCTCAAGCCTGTGCAAAAGGCAGAGAATAATGCTCTGTTTATGAATGGTAAATCCTCCTTTCCTGGCAATGCACCTCCTGATCACATGCCATTTTTTCATGACTCTAGGCCGTAGTACAGTCTCCATAATAGAGAAGCGCTGGATTAAATATAATATAGACGCCTAAATATATGTAGTTGTGAACGACTTTCAAAGCTACATTTGCCATTTTCCTATTAAAGGAACATTTTTGCGTGAGCTGTCACCAATAATCATAATTTGTGATTTGGAGGGATTGATTTTCCATCGTAGAGGCCAAAACGTAAAGCGCATCCATAGAATGCTGGAGCCCAATTGGAGTGAAATGGAGCAAAACCGTGTCGGCAGCATAACCCATCCATGGAAGGCCTTCTTACAACAGAGTAATAGTATCGCCTTGGCTTACCCGTACAGTGACTGTAGTCTCAGAGTTCAGTAGCCTTATGAAATCGAGTAGGCTGAGATATAGGCCTCATTTTGCAAGTTTACTCCATAATATGGGATGGCACACAGGATTAAAAGCTTTGGAGTAGTCGATAAAAAATTTAAATAAGTTCTTGTTATGCCAGCGTAGGACATCCATCATCACATGATGAAGTGCGCACATTTTATGGGAGGAGCTATGGACTCGTCTGGATCCAGTCTAATACAGTTTTAAAGCACCTTTCTCCTCCACCAACTTATTTAGTTTTTTCAATATTAGCAAAGAGAATATTTTGGAACCAGAGTCAAGCATGGCTAAAAGCCTATAATTGGAGGAATCCATACTATCCCCCTTTTTATACACCGGATCAAGTATGGATTCTCTTAAACTAGACGAAATGACACCTTGGAGCAGGAGCCGCTCGAAAGGTTGCTTCAACAAGAAAGCCCAAAAATGAGTCTTAGCTTTTATTACTTTGTTTGCAAACGTGTCGGGGACAGGGTCATGAGAATCCTTAAGTTAAAAAAGTCATCCACTTCGAAGCCATCAATTATAATATCAACCTGATATTTGAATATCCAATCCTAAATGATGATTATAATAAAGTTTTATAATATAGTTTGCCCAGACAGATTCATAAATGTAGTTATGTTCAACAGGATCAGTCCCCGCTAAAAACGGCCTATAGCCATACCAAAACTTTTTAGTCTAATTCCCAAAAGACAAAAGAGAAATGTCCAATTTTCGTTATTTACTGAACATATATTATTTCGGCTATTCGTGTAACAGGTGGAGAGGGAAGCTTTTGGCAATTCCCTATCCACACGAGACAGCGGCTTGATAGAGGCATCCGCCCTATGGTAGGCCTTTTTCTTTTAATGTATAAAAAGGTCAAACAATGGCAAATTAGCTTTGTTATGACAGCACTGTGTTTTTCAATATAAACATAGTCAAGGTTGGAGGCAACTTTACCATTAGTCCACACCCTCTCAGGTGTATTACCACCCAAATCCTTTACGCTTAAACAGCTTAGATCAAATATATTTAAAAATGGTTGCCACCCACGATCACCAAAATTCCTCTTAACGTCGAAGCAAGAATGAGTATTAACACCACTTAATTCATCAGCAACATCCAAAAGAGAATGGTAACCACAAGCAACCTTTCCCCTAAGATATTGATCAAACCATCGCAGTAATAGCTTCTCAATGGTTTCTGGGTAATTTTAGTGAAGAGGACTCCAGAAAGGTTGGACACATTTATAATCAAACTCCTGTTAGCTGAAGTGGAAAGATCCTCAAGAACAGCAGGCAAGACATGAGGAATAATAAGCCCAGCGCTAAATTTACTCAGTTGAAACTGTGTCTTTGTTCCAATCGCATATCCACGCATGGGATGACCACTCTCCTCAGAAGTTGCTGGGTGACGAATGATGCTGAAACCATCGATTACTAAAGGCAACACACGCCCAAGTTTCCTGTAAAAAGGAAAATATCACTGGATGATATATATAAAAAATCCACTGGATGACATAAAAAAAGATCTAAACCCATGGGTGCTCCAAGAGAGCCATTTGACGCATTTTGATGAAATGGAGCATCAGTGGTTGCTAACTCCCCATAAATCCAGAATCCAGCGCTCTACCTCACGACAACCGGAAATTTGTTCCACTGGTTTAATAAATGAAGAAAGCAGACTGGCTGTTTCCATAGTATGGCTACACGCTAATGTAGGCCACTCAAGCTGGAGAGAGGGTGGCAGGGAGTACTCAGTGGGTAAGTAATTAAGAGTATGTTTATGACACACTGTTATTTGGTAACACAGTGATTCAATTTTGGAGAGACAAGAACTCAACAATTCCACCACAATTGGTGATATAAATTGTACAATCAACAAGTTAGATGGGCTGTCAATCTTGGGAAGTTCAATGTGTTTAATATCATCCAAACCAATGACTTTCAGCTAAAGAATTTTACAAAACAAGTCCAGCAAGAAGCCACGGTTCATAAAAGGGCTCTCTACTGAAGGATTTTAATCATGATAGGCATATCGTGTTTAAAATAGGGAATGAGCAACGTTAGCTTGAATGCTAGCAAACCTCTCCCCAGAAATGGGTAAGCTGGGCGACAGATTCGAGGCTGAGGTCAAGGGCAAAGTTCCATTGCTATTCAATATTTCATGCCCTATAAATTCCTGTTGTACAGATGGGGGCGCCACACATGCATCCAGAGGAGGGACCATGGACAGGCAAGTATTACCCAAGAACCTTCGCCCCTATATGTATCCATTCATGAGGCCCGGAATTGAACCTGTCAAACAGTTCTTTCTTGAAGGGTCCTAGTGATGACTGTCTGTTCAGGAGGTGCTTGATTTTTCGAAGTGCATTGACATGCCCCACCTGATTTGGAACAAATGAGAAAAAAGTAACTTCTTTACAGACCGTTGCCTCAATTCTATTAATTATGGGGATGTGTCACCAACGTCTTTTCTTTCCAAACAACAAGCATCTCCGTAGAAGCTTTCATGGAAATAACATCCTCCGCCACCAACAAGGGAGAAGACAACGCAGGTAAGCGCCACAGGCACAATCGTGATCGGAACCTCGTCTGGTGCAAGCGTAATAATGTTAGTGCTATGAGGTGCCAAAGTCCTTTGTGGGTCCAACAAGATAGTCAAGCCATAAGGGCCATCTGAATTACAAGGTGATGAAGGCAAGCAAGCAAGCCTGGCCCGACATGCTAGAGTTCAGTACAGGGTCGCCAACGTGACTCTCCAAAATAACATCAATAACTCTGGCAAGAATTCTCTCCATGTCGGACTGCTCCTTAGCCATTTTAGAACACATCCCAAAGCTGGCAGCCATCATAGTCTGGGGTGGCTCAACGATTTGCGCCAATAATGTTGCCATAACAGTCTGAAGTGTCTATTACCTCATCCACAGCACCTAAAGAGTCTCTTTGCAAACTTAGGCAAAGATTCAGTAGGAAATGGTTACTATCGAAGGGTGGTGAGGCGTTGTGGATGAATGCTACTATATTATTGTTCGACAAAGGCTGAGGTGTAAACGCTAGGGCGGCGCCTGCTTCCGTTACGAGATTTTCCATACCAAAGAAGCCAATTATTTATGATTGTGTTACGGGTGTATTATCCATTTTGTCTTTCTTAGGACACGGGGTATCATTGTTCCGGCTTCGTGCAGCAGTGGGACTGCGTGTCTGTTTACCGGAACGTGCTGAAATGGGCTAACAACCCCAGTACCTAAATAAATGACTCACCAAAACTCTTATCCTTGTCTCCTCATGGAGACAGCAAGGCTGTAAGGCACTCAGATATGCTTTAGAGTGTGATTAGTGTCCAGATAGTTGAGTGCCGATCCACTAATCCAGGGAGACATAACTTGCCAATGGTAGAGAAAACAATCTGCTCTAGAGATAGCATGTAATTGCAAACGGCTTGCAAGCACCCAAACGATCTGCAGAGCTGTAAGGCACTCGAATCTGCACTCGCCAAAGCGCCTTTTATATTTCTGGATGGAGGGATATTACAAAAAAACATCAGTACTTTGCACATGTCATCACATACCTAGAAGGCACTTTTTGTGGTGTGATTAACTGATTGTCACTGAAATGTGCAACTGTACAAACCCTTATATTTGCCAACATGATGGTTTGATGAATGGATGGATACCTATGAAGGGCGGTTTGACCAAGACGTTTGGTGTCACTGCACATCGTGTATAATGATTGCATAACATTACTGCATCTCTTTAAAGCACATATTTGCTTTTTCTAATAGCCTATTTCGTATAAGGAAGCCGCCCGATGCACTTTGGAAATAATGCATTTTAGATTAAGTAATATATATTTTTTTTTCAACATAGGGCGTCATTACATGGTAGGCGGTAAGGGTTTAACGGTACCGGTAAGGGCACCGGTACTGGTAAACCCTTACCGCCTTACTACGAGTTCGCTTTGCGGAACCCGACCTTAACGGCTGGTTTTATCTGCTGCCCCTATTGTTTGTCATTATGGCTTTCACAGCTGAGGTGGGGTGGTGGACATGGCCGTTAACTGCCCACCAGCTGTGATCTTATGTAGCCCTGAGTGAAGTGAGGGCCTCAGCAAGGGCTGAGACTGTTACTGGCCATGTCAGCCCCCCACCATAGGGGTGAAAGCCATTTGCACCCTGGTATTTATCCAAGTTGCAAATGGTTTCTTTTTTGTCCTCAGGAGATTGGCAACACTTATTGCATGATGGAAAACAAACACTAAAAAGAAACAAGATGTCCACTGCCATAGTGAAAAGGGACTACACTTATTGTGCAATGCCATTTTCACGAGGAAAATGTAAAAGAGAAAGAAATAAGATGGCCGCAGCCATAGGGAAAATGGACTAAGTCTTTTTTTCCCTTACTATGGTGGCAGCTGGGAGCCGGAGGAGCCCCGAGATGGAGCACAAAGCTCAGGTCCAGCAGATAAGGCGGAAGGTAGGGGAAGGGGACCGGTTTTAGTTTGTTTTGGGGGTTGGGGATGTGGGGAAGTAACAGTTGCTTCATACATTCACAAAAAAAATTATGGTAGCCCCCGGCAAAGGGCCTCGCGTAGCTGGAAACAAAAATCAGAGAATGTGTCACCTGATTGGCTGAGCACCCTTCTCCAGGTGCAATTGAGACCTCCAACACATGGCTACTCTTAACGGCAGCTCAGCCAACAAACACTGCACTGACATCTGTCTCCTTCTTGAAGACACTGACCTTGACATTCTCGCTCTTACTGAGACATGGTTCAATGCCAGCTCAGTCACTGCTTTTGAAACCCTTCTCCCTGATGGCTTCAAGATCATCTCTATGCCGAAACTTCAATGTGCTGGTGGTGAGATTGCCTTAATCTCCCCTGAGTTGGTTCCTTCTTCCATCATACCAATCCAGCTCTACTCTTTGATTGAGAGCATGGTGTGCAAGCTGGTCATCTCTCCATCCTCCTCTCTGATCATTGCTACCATCTACAGGCTTCCTGGCGCTACCACCCTGTTCCTCTCCGAATGGGCTGATTTCTGTTCCTCCCTATTCTCAACTACTTCTAATGTCATCTTCATGGGCAATTTCAACATCCAATTGGACTCCCCTGTCACAGCCTCCACTCTTTTCCTTGACCCCTGCACATCACTATCCCTCTCCATTCTCCCTTGTAGTCCAACCCACTCAGCTGGATACACTGCAGATGCCCTCATCCATTCTGATCTCTCTCTCACCGCCCTTCTGGCCACTCGACTCACTTGGTCAGACCATTCTCTCCTCGCACCTGGGTCACCTCTGCCCTTCGACTGCCTCTACAAAAGCCCTGCCAACCTCATTCACGAACATCGGTCCGATGAAACGAGTGCCAGCTGCTGCCTTTGTAACCACCTTCATCCCCCTGTCTCTGCCACACCCAGGCTCTACGACCAACTCTGCTCTCAGCAATCTCAATTTGGGCATTGCCAACACCCTTGACATTCTTGCCGTAGTCACTTAACACCTGGTATGACTCTGAACTTGCAGCCCTGAAACGCAAGTGCAGAGCTCTGGAACGGAATTGTCAAACTTCAGGCTCACCCACTAACAAACTGGCCTGCTGAATGCTCCAAAGGCAATCCAGACTCTTCATCCGTACCAAGAAAAGGACCCACATCCAGGAACACGTATCGGGTGCATCCAACAACACGGCTGAACTCTTTAAAATCTGCAGGGAACTAGCCAACCCTTCCACAGTCTCCTCCTCCCCTCTTCCATCCCAAGCCTTCTGCAATGCACTGGCCATAAACTACACCACTAAAACTTTGAACATCCTGAGCACCCTTGCTACCCTCTAGCCCAAGCCCTCCCTCACTCCCTTGCCTCGTGTGGCTTCTCACCCGCCTTCTTCCTCTCTCTCCTCCTTCTCCCCTATCACACCTGAAGAAGTCACCATAGTTGTCTACTTCCTGAAGGTTTCTTCCAAACAGGTTTCCCCTTGCTCCTCCAGAACCATCAAGGACAACATTGGCTCTCTCACCCCTGCACTCGCTGATCTCTGCAACCAATTATTTGCCACTGGATCATTTCCATACTCCCTCAAGCACTCCCTTGTGCACCCCCTCCTGAAAAAACCTTCAGCAGACCCTACCTGTTCAACCAACTACCGCCCCCTATTTCAATCACCCCCTTCCTTGGGAAACTGCATCTTACCTCACACACTGAACTTATTGGTGGTCTCAATGACCATCAATCTGGATTCAAGGCATTGAGAGGTACGGAAATTGCTCTTTTAAACACCTTTGAAGAACTGCTCACTTCTCTGGACTCTAACTCTCCAGCTGTCCTCATCCTACTTGATCTCTCCTCTACCTTCAATATGGTTAACCATTCTGTCCTCCAAGATACCCTTGGTATCTCAGAGTGGCTACTGAATTGGCTTACCTCCTTCCTAACTGGCCATTCATCCCAAGGGATTTCGGGCACCTTCTCCTCACCTACTTCCTTCTCCACATTTGGTGTTCCCCAGGGCTAAAACCTCTTCTCCTGGATCGCCAACACTTACCTTGCTCAGCTAGCACTCATCATGTCCTCCTTCTCTGCCATGGCAGATGACACAAAACTCTTTTTCAAACTTCCTGCTGACCCTCTTGCATCTTCCATTATCCCTGACTTCCTATCTGCCATCCAGTCCTGGCGTATTTCCAACAATCTCTGTGTCAATGCCAGCAAGATTCAGATCATTCCCGGTGGAACCCTTGATCCCACTTTTTCCCCTCACTCTGGACATCCTTGATGGGCTCTCCCCCTGCTCCTTCTTCTGAATCCAGAAACCTTTAAGTCATCTTCGACTCCTCTCTCTCCTTCCTCCCTCCCACTCAGGACATTGCCAAGAAGTCCCACTTTCAACTCTTCCTCTTCAAAGGAATTCTCCCTTTTCTCACTTTCCCCCAGATGCTCATTGTCACCCGAGACATGGTTCTCTCTAGGCTTGACTACTGCAATAGCCTTCTGCTGAATCTATCTTCTTCCGCTTTATCACTCCTCCAGCTAATCCAGAATATGGTAGCAAGATGTATCCTTGGCCTTAAGCCCAGGGACTGAATCTCTCCTGCCCTAAAAACACTTTACTGGCGCCCGGTAACGGCCCAGATTACATTCAAATCCCTCTGCATCATCCACAAGACTGTCTGGGGCCTGGGAACATGAATCTGTAACTTTCTCTTACTAAATACTCTCCCTCTAGACTTCTGGCACCAACTCTATATGTGTAAAGCGTTTCGCTAAACAGAGGGCTGGAGGCTGATCATTTTCTTCAGCTGGCTCCCTCTAATATTCCGGTAGCTCCTCAAGGCTTTCCTCTTCACGTCCTCCTTCCCTTCGTCCCTCCTCTGCTAATCTCACAGTCACTGTGATTGGTGGACAGGGCCTCTATGTATCCATCTGGGATCTGGCCTCCCATACCCAATCGCCCCAGCATCTGCCTTCCTCTCAGCACTTGCCTTGGCACCCACCGGCATCAATCCTGTAGGTGTGCACTTTCTACCCAATGTTGTTCCCTGCTGCATAGCACTTACCATACTATGTAATTCATCTGCTGCTCACCCTCGAGCACAGACATTCCAGCACTTACCCCTACTTCCCCTCTTCTCGCTGCACTTGCACGTTCTGAATACTCACAAAGCATAGTATGTTTGTCTTTTATCTTCCACTCTATTACTTGTTTTTCAATACCATCTTCCCTCCCTGCTGCCCTGTGGGCACTTTGATACAGAATTGACTTACTGTATAAGAGCCTAACAAATGCACAATAAATTAAATTTAAAAAAATACGAGGAAGATGGACAGAGTGACAATGGGAACAAGAAGTTATCAGTGTTATTAAAGCAACAGCGTTGGTAGCAGATACCTGTGTGTTATCTGCTGGTATACACTCTGAGAAATGTACAGTGAGCTACCCTCAAAAGACTGTCAGACACATTTGGATATCAGGAATTCCACTCTGATGTACACAAGATGATGTTCATTCCTTCAGCAAGATAAGGAGTAGCCAAGCTAAGGTCAGCTACCATTTCCATGATGGTTGCATCATCAAGGTCATTTTGCTTCATCATACTTGTGGAATTATGTTCTGCCATCCCTAGCCATCAGTGTTCATGGTTATGTCCCTGTGCTTCGTGTTTAACAAACAAGAAATCCATTTTCTAGGCCAGTTGAAGATGGGTAGAAAGGTGCTGTAATTGCATCTACTTTTCAAACATTTTATAAACTGCAGGCTTTCATACACATATAATAATCACATGGAGGTCATCAAATACCTCCTTACTGTCAACCACAATACTTGGAATGCAGCCAATGACTATTGAGTGTAAATGCATTCCAATCATTCTGATTTCAGAAGTAGATACGGAAACAACAGAAAAAGAATTTCTTCACTCAAGAAAGGGCAATCATATTTCCAGCAGATTGTTCCTCTCTGTGAGAATCTGGCACATTCCACATGGAATTCACCATCAATTAAGGCACCAATGTGAACAATCTGGGAGCAAGTAAACTATCAGAGCACACGAAAAACATTGGTGCACAATTCACAAACCTGAGGTCCTTCTCGCCATCAAAGTCTTGTCTTCATTAACAAAACCAAAGTCCCATACTACTCCTTAACATGTATTCCAGCCTCTAACAGGGGCACAGATCTCTTTGCAACAATCAAACACTGCTCAGACTGCTTATTACTCACAGTAATTGCTGAGTCCTTAGAGAAATCCAGTGCCATCACTCATAGTTTTCCATCCAAAATTGACAAAATTAGACTTCATTTGATGTCTCCAACTTATCTGTACTGCCTTTATCTTTTACTTGCCCAATCTCTGCCCCGCTATCCTGAATCTACTTCACCCCTCTCAAACCAAAGCATCCACCGACATGCTCTCATCACTAAAGGCAAACATCCTACTTCCTACATTGTAACAAAGATCTCACATCATGCCCTCATTGCACTCCTTAACATTGTTAATTCCTCTTCCAATAGGGAATTTTGCCAAGCTGCTTAAATACAGGACTGATTCGCCCACTCCGTACACATCGACACTGGACCCCCATCAACTATTGACCAATTACCAAAGTCCAGTTCATTTTTAAAACATTGAGAGGTTAGTGGCAAATCACCTTCACAAACAGACCAACATGTCACATGGCTCCTGAACTACCAATCTGAGTCCATCCTAAATGGAGAACTGAAGCATACATCATCCAAGTAATCAATGATTTTCCCCATATATTGGACAGAGGGGATTCCTGCCTCCTGGAGCTATATGACGCCTTTGATTTGGTGGACCACCAGATTCTGATCAGCCTACTTGTATAAAGAATGTGCTTCGTGGAAACAGTTATGATATGATAGGATATGGCATTTATTATGTGCCTATACACAAGTGTTTCAAGGAGCGAAGGGAGGGCAAACAGAGGGAAGACAGACAACGGTCTTACTAGGCCAGGTGACATTGAGATTGCGCAGGGGAGGGGGGAAGGGGAAATGTGCAGGGGAAAAGGGGAGGGTGCAGTGCAGTACATAGGATAACAGTGAAATAAATAAAGAGAATAAAGAAAAGTGTGGCCATCTGGTGGCAAGTGCAAGGGTAAGTGCAGACATCAGGTGTCAAGTGCTGATAGGGAGCTGTGGGGATACAGAAACAGCCCCCCCCCAAGTGTAAGGGTGGCCAAGGGGACAGTGAAGGTGTGCAACTGATGGGCAGGGGACCTGGGCCCGAGATCAGAGGGCAGCCAGGTAACTAGTGTATTTTCAGATTCTGCCAGGAGATCAGCAGGGGAGAGGAGGAGAGAAAGCAGAAGCAAAGAGGAAGGTCTTGAGGTGCTTACGGCACTGAAGATGGTTCTCCTTAAGTTTCAGAGAGGCAGGGAGGCTATTCCTGAGGGAGGCCCCGGCAGAAGAAAGAGATTGACCACCAACTTGCTGCTTGAAGAAGTGACTAACCGTGAGGAAGTTGGAGGCAGATGAGCAAAGAGTTTGAAAAGGAAGATATTTAGGAAGAGAGCGTTGAAGGTATTGAGGTCCCAGGTCCCAGAAGGCCTTGTGGACAATGCAGAGGGTTTTGAATGTAATCCTCGGCGCCACTGGGAGCCAGAGCAGAGATTTCAGTCCTGGAGAGATACAATCCCTGGGCTTGAAGCCAAGGACAAGTCTCGCAGTCCTGTTTGGGATGAGTTTCAGAGGGCAGAGAATAGAGGCAGGCATATTTAGAAAGAGTCTGTTGCAGTAGTCCAGCCTGAGGAGACAGTGAGCTTCTGGAGACAGTGAGCTTCTGCGGGAAGGAGAGGAAAGGTAGAATACCTCTGAGGAGGTGCAGCTGGTAGTGTGATTTCTTAGAGACATCAGAGATGTGAGGAGAGAAGGAAAGTATGGAGTCAAAGATGACCCTGAGGTTTTTGTTTAGCACATCAGAGTATTCCAGCGAGCACTGAAAATGTGAAGCCCCCCTCTTATACCTGATTCACATCTGTCACGTTTATTGGACGGCCACTCTCAAGCAGGGAGTTTCTCCACCCACCCCAGCAAGGTGGCTCACAACAAAGCAGATTATACTTTAGTGAGGCCTCCAATCTATACAGTACCATTCAGCAAATACTCTTGTTACCACAAATGAGCTAGGATCCGGTGTATAATAAGAATATATATGTATTTATGTTTTTACAAAGAGTATTAGAACAGTCACAAAAGCACCAGCCACCAACTCAGTGGCACTACACAATATCACAATTTCAAATTACTTGCACCAATTGACTGACCTATATTTCTAATGGACTTTCAGTTATTGCGACACACAGGTAAAATTACATTTTTCATTGGATTTCTTGCAACTGAACCCATACAAAAATGTAAAACACACAGTGATTGCTTAGTTTCTTATCATGCTGTTTTCTCCTAGCATTCCTCACCCCTACAGGCACCAAGCAGATATGACCCCTTTCGTGTGAAGGCAAGGTACAGGGAGTGCAATGGGAAAATCGTTTTGGCTTTTTACTTGAAAAGCAAGGTTTGGGAATTAATTCTCTGGGAAAAATCGTTTTTCAACACATAATAAAGTGAAATGCAAGGATTTGGGGATTCTGGTTCGATAAGACATGGGAATAAATAGGAAATTGCACCACTCAAACAAGGGAAATGCAATAGTTGGTATTTTACACACTCTCCATTCACTTGAAAGGCAGAGTTTTAGTGTTACTACTTTTTGGGATTAAGGACACCCCCTTCTGTACAGAAGTCAGTGGTTTCAGAAAAATTGTCACCCAAGTACTTATTGTCTATACCGGCTCTAAAAAACCAGGCATGAACTTTGTTGGATTCGAACTCTAACAACACACACACTGTGATTTTTCTATATGGGATGAATTGATTTAAATGTAATCAAATGTGCTAAAGGTCTATTCAGTTTCACGCCCGCCCCCACAATTTAATGGAAAGGATTAAGATAGGCAGTTCCCAACACAATTCAATTTAAATGGATAGGATTTTTTCTATAGGGGAATTAATATAGTTATATTTTTAATAAAATGTGCCAAAGGTCTACCCATGTCCACCCACATCCTGCTATGCGAGATGGAGATTAAGGCTATCAGATTCCCCCCCACAATTTTGTTGGCATGTGGATTAATCTACTTAAATAGGAGGTTGTGGTTATGGGGTCTCCAGGGTAACAGCAGGGCTCCTCTTAGGACAGCAGAGATCTGGTCAAAGGCTTCAGTCAAGGATATTTCTCAGCACCCAGTCTTCCTCTCACTCCACAAATGGCAGGCCCAGCTAGCGTCTAGATTTTCCAGTCTCTATCTCCTATGCAAGGTTTAAGGCCTTTGCAGGTAAACAGCTTTTCTCCTGCAAGGTTTACCCTGATTGCCTTGGTAGCTCTCCTTGACTCTCTGCTAGTTGTTGCTCGCAAGAGTCCAAAAGTAGACTGTCTCTAGGAATAGAGTGGAAAAAGTCCCTCTCACTCTGAAAACGGATCTCTTATAACATTACCATACCATACCATATCATACATAATTCGAACAAAATGGCATTTTAAATTGAAAAGATGTGTTCAACATGACCTTTTGTATCGTGTCTGGTCCTGCTGTTTATAACTACAACGCAATATTTAAACAGATATAAGTTCTCTTCTAGTATTATTCACCCATAGGCCAAAGTTAACATAGGAAATTATTGTTCACTTCTCCAACAAGTCGGCATTTCCAATTAACGGGGTAATTCATAGAATTTCGCGCACAAGTGGCGCACAGGCTGGCGCACAGTCGCGCGTGCGAATGTCTGCGCCAGCCGCGTGCGCTAAAATCGATTTCCGCGCACAGCGTATTCATGGATTTTAGCCTCCAAAACCAGCCGTGGCACAGAGTGGCGCAGCGACCCTGCAGCAGCGTTAGTTACGCCCCCAAGAACGCCCTTGCGCCAGGAAAAGCCATCAAAATCCCCAATCCAGCGCAAAGGGCTGCGCTAACCCTGGGCCAGTTTACAGGGCTGCCAAACTGCAAACGCCAAGTGGGGAACGTGTATTATTGGGGTTTGTGTGAAGTTTCACACGCGAATGGCCTGTGCGAGTGGGGTATGTGTATAACTGGGGTTTGCGTGAAGTTTCCACGCAATTGGAGCAGGGTAAGTGTATTTCAGGGGTGCGCAGGAAGTTTCACACGCGAAAGGGCCTGTGCGAGTGGGGTACGTGTATAACTGGGGTTCGCAGGAAGTTTCACACGCGATTGGAGCAGGGTACGTGTATTACGGGGGTTCGCGGGAAGTCTCACACGCAACTGGAGCAGGGTACGTGTATTACGGGGGTTCGCAGGAAGTTTCACATGCGAAAGGGCCTGTGCGAGTGGGGTATGCGGGAAGTTTCGCGGGGCCATCAACATCGGAGAGGCAGGCATCGGCCAGAGGGCAGGAGGACCCAGGAATGGGAGTGTCTTCCGTGTGGCACCGGTTGGGCCAGCAGATAGGTGCGGAGCTGCGGCGGGTGGAAGAGGCGCGGCTCATCATGGTCAGGGCGGAGTTTTCCATGCGTCGGGCTTTGAGGCAGGCAGAGTGCCTCGAGGCAACTCGCAGGGAGTTGGAACAGGCCATGAGTGCCTCCCAGCGAGACCTCGGGGCCAGGACAGAGGCCCGCCTCCGGCAAATAGACATGGAGTTCAATGATGCCCTGGCCCGGGGCACCACAGAGTGAGCGCTGGACTTGCCCGCCGCCATTGTATATAGTTAGATAGTGTTAGGTTTCCTTTCGTTTTTTCTTTATTTTGGTTGCGCTTGGACAATGCACCACGTTTTTGTATATAGTTTTTTATTAGGTAGTATTTTTGATAGGTTTCATTTCATCAGTTGGGCTCATGGACCCTGGATTGTTCATCTGTACATAGTTCACCATTGGATTGTTCTCTTTTTTTTATTTTCACCATGGAGCAATGGTTTTCACTTTCTTTTTTCCCTTGGATTTGCTTTGTTGGACTGTGACTTGAGACACCATTTCTTTTGGATTTCTTTGGATTATGATTTCTTGTTTTTTATTCTTTTACGGACATGCAGCTTTTCTTTTATTATTCCCATTGTTGTGTGTTGGATTTAGATTACATTCATGTTGTGTTTAATACATTTTTTTCTTCATACTTTGATGTGTGGTATTATCTCATTGGTTTCATGCATGTCATGATATGGGTTTTCACATTCACTTGCACCCATTGTGTGTGTGTGACGGACATGTGTTCATTTACATACTTGCCATTGGGGTTGTATCATGTAATTGCCTTTTCTATGTGGGTATTCCTGGGGTTCGTGTGAAGTTTTACATGCAAAAGGGCCGTGTGCGAGCGGGGTACGTGTATAACTGGGGTTCGCGGGAAGTCTCACACGCGATTTCTGCAGGGCATGTGTATTACGGGGTTTGCGGGAAGTTTCACATGCGAAAGGGCCCCGTGCGAGCGGGGTACGTGTATAACTGGGGTTCGCGGGAAGTCTCACACGCGATTGGAGCCGGGTACGTGTATTCCTGGGGTGCGCGGGAAGTTTCACACGCGAAAGGGCCTGTGCGAGTGGGGTACGTGTATTCCTGGGGTTCGCAGGAAGTCTCACACACGATTTCAGCAGGGTACGTGTATTTCGGGGGTGCCGGGGAGTCCTACACATGAATTGGCAGTGTGGGTCCTCCCAGGTGTTCCCTCTACACCCTCCACGGCCCCTGCAGGCAGCCCACACCACAGGGGCCTACCCTGCACCCCTGGTCATGTCCCGCAGGCAGCCCATCCACCATGGGCATGCCCCCAGCCAAGCCACATGTCACCTTGCACTACTGATCACCAACTCATGTCCCCTTGCACCCCCACCCCCCAGCACTGAGGGGCACCTAGCAACAGGCCCCCACTCATGTCCCACTCATGTCCCCCTGCACCCCCAGCCCCCAGCACTGAGGGGCACCTGCCAGCAGGCCCCCACTCATGTCCCCCTGCACCCCCACCCCCCAGCACTGTGGGGCACCTGCCAGTAGGCCCCCACTCATGTCCCACTCATGTCCCCCTGCATCCCCACCCCCCAGCACTGGGGGGCACCTACCAGCAGGCCCCTACTAATGTCCCACTCATGTCCCCCTGCACCCCCCCCAGCACCGAGGGGCACCTGCCAGCAAGCCCCCACTCATGTCCCACTCATGTCACGCTGCACCCCCTCCCCCCAGCACTGTGGGGCACCTGCCAGCAGGCCCCCACTCATGTCCCACTCATGTCCCCCTGCATCCCCAGCCCCCAGCACTGGGGGGCACCTGCCAGCAGGCCCCTACTAATGTCCCACTCATGTACCCCTGCACCCCCACCCTCCAGCACTGAGGGGCACCTGCCAGCAGGCCCCCACTCATGTCCCCCTGCACCCCCACCCCCCAGCACTGAGGGGCACCTGCGTCTCCGGCTGGCGGGATGATCCCTGCGACTGTGCTCCACAGCACCCTCTCCGCCCTCTTCTTCAGTTGACGCTGCAGACAGGGAGAGATAAAACACAGGCATCAGGGCACGGTACAATGGACTGATACACACATGACAGTTGCACATGAGTGGCATTGTTTAACTACAGACACGGCATCACACTCCACGACACACATGTCATTTTAACTCACACACATGAATATTTCAACAGCAATATTGCACCAGGCAGCACCATCCATACACACACAACAGCATGAACAGCCAAAGGTGAGCCTGACATCACATGAAACACGAGGAGTGCACTAGACATGCACATACGCCACCACACTTACATGCATGTCTACATCTCCTCCAACTGTTGCAGTGATGAGATCGCCATACATATCACATCTGCCATTCATCCTTCTACATATCAGTGTCACGTGATCCATGTTGCATCTCAGTTGCACAATTTTCAGATACACATACATGCACATGTACACAGTGCAGATACATGCATTATGAACCACCATCCATGCCACAACCATGCCAATGTACATACACAGAAATTCAAACATGTGTGCTCCCACACCTGCATTTGCCCAGCATGCTTACCAACACATACACCATCAATGTGTCTCACAACTGAGAGGACTCACATGTGGCAGCCTCCCGCCCATGTTAATACACATCCCTACATGGCCCTACATAAACAAATGTGCAACCTGCACACTACTGGCACACCACGACACGCACAGCGTACTATCTTTTTTTTTTTTTTTTTTTTATTGTTATAACTGAACTGAATCAGCTTTACAATATTTCATATTATCAATTCTACATTTCCATATTTAAAAAAAAAAAAAAGTACACATATACCTGCATACATTCAATAGGGTTAAATTGACTATCACCGTTAGACCATACATTAGAAGGGGTCATCTAATCAAACATTGTAAGCATTGCAAACACTGCCGTAAGGGTTTTATAAAGTAAAATAAGTAAAATAAGAAAAGGGGAGCTGACATAGTTTTTTAAAATTAAAAACACTTGAAATAGTTACACTTAAGTCACAACGGAATAGAGGTCAGACACACCTCATGCCCCTTTAGCACTTCACTTTAAAACCAATAAAATTGCTCCAAGCTGCCTTACAATTTGTTTCTTTACAAAAACCTTTCAATTCTTAGGTTCTGATTGGTCAGGTCATGCCCATCTCTGCAGAATCAACATCTGTTGATGTATATGTACTTAACATTTCAGATATGCGGATAGTAGGTCATCTTTTAATCAGTTTCCTAATAAACATCATCTTTACCAAGGAGTGCTCATCTAACTATTTCCTCATTATTCTCTTCAATCCGAGTTTTCTTCCTCATTTTAACTTTCTTCCTAATTACTTATCGTCTAATCTTAGATCATTTAAGAAAGAAATAGTAGCAAGCCTTAGAGTGGTTGTATGTCCACAATAAATTAGCCACCAAAGGGATTCTGTTGTAATTTGTGTATATTCATATAACAGTGGTTTAAAATATAGCTCCTGTTTTTGTTTAAGAGCTACACATTCTGTGAGAAGATGGCATAAAGTTTCCGGTATATCATTAGTCTTACAGAACCGGCATACATTTCTCTCATTTGTTATCAGTTTGCGTTTGGCTTCCAAATCTCTTGTCTCATATAAATTAAACCTCAATCTCATGAATTTCTTTCTGTGTTCATACGTCGGAGATCTGAGTAGGTACGGTTCCACTACAGCACACCTTTTATGTAAGAAGGCGTTTTTCGGGAAGTCGAGATAACTCATACATGTCTCTCGGGTGCGAGACCAATCTTGAATAAATATCTTAGTTTTTACTCTGCCTGGATTCATAATAAGATCGTCTAGAGAGAGTTCAGCTTCTGCAAGAGCTTCAATTGTGATATGGCGCCATTTCATCATAAACTGATCGTTGGTTGTAAATACATAATCGGCAAGCGTGTTTAACAGTTTAGGTCTACCAGAGGCTAAAATGCATTTCCTGAATAGTGATATCATTTGCCAGGTGTAGCGCGCATATAGAGATATCAACCCTATTTCAGTCCTAATCCAAGCTATAGGTACACATTTTGGTAGACCTAGAATTCGTTTCCAGAATTTACTCTCATAGCGCTGCCATATATTTCTTACTATATAAGGCTTTGTTTCAGCTCCATAGAGTAACACTGGGGTTACTTTCTGCTTGAAGTATGTTAGCGCCGGGATAATAGTGAATTTACCATATTTGCCCTGAATAATTAGGGCCTGTGAGATCATCATATCCAATTTCATATTAAGGTTCTGCAAGAATATTTTGTTACTTGGACCATCAATAACAACTCCTAGATATGTATATTGCGTTACTCTTTCTAGAGCCTGGTCTTGTAAGCTCCACTTAAGTGTTTTTTGTTTCTTATTTCTAGGTCTTCTTATAGTTGGATTACAGATCATTACTTTAGTTTTATTCATGTTTACAGTTAGCATGTTCTTAGTAACATATCTTGCAAGTGCATCAAGCAGATTTTGTAGGCCGCGGGGTGTCTTTGATATTAGTACCAAATCATCTGCATACAACAACGCGGCAATTGGTTTCCCTGCCAATTTTGGAGCATCGGACATTACTTCCTTAAAGGCTTTGCATATATCCGAGATAAAAAAATTAAACAGGGTTGCTGCTAGTATGCAGCCTTGTCTTAGCCCTCTATAAATTGTAATCTCCGAGGTAAGCAGGCCTTCTAAGTTCAGTCTCACTCTTATGGTGGTTTCAGAGTGTAGCATATTTGTCAGATTGATTAGGTACAAGGGACATTCTTCACGGTCTAATTTATCCATTAATATAGATCTTACCACTGAATCAAATGCTGCTCTAAAATCGACAAACACAAAGTAAAGCGGTTGTTTTTGCATATTGTGATGTTGGATTAGAGCAGTAATTGTCAACAGATTTATTGACGTCCCCATGCCTGGTACAAATCCTGTTTGATGCGGATCTTGTTTCTCGCATGCTTTAACCCAATTGTTAAAGTCTCTCAGGATAAACCTACAAAAGATTTTACCCGGTATGTCCAAAAGTGCTATGGGTCTATAGTTAACAGGTTTGGATCTATCGCCTTTTTTAAAAATAGGAACCACCACGGACGATTTCCAGGATTTTGGAATACAGTTGGTTTGTTGTACGTGTGTAAAGATATTATATAGTATCATAGCCCAGATCTCAGGGTGCTGTTTCATCATACAATTGGTTAGGCCATCAGGGCCCGGAGCTCTTGAATTGGTGGCTTTTGTGATATACATCAATATATCTATTTGCAATAACTTCATATTATCGTTTGCTGACACAGGGCTATTTTGCTTGACCTTTGGATCAGCATAGAGCTCTGTGTAGTATTGAACCCACACTATTTCAGGTACCCCATTGATCTGTACCGGGCCCTGTTTCAAATGTGTAGCCGCATTAAGAAGGGTCCAAATTTGGGCTATATTTTTAGTCATAATTTCTTTAATTATGCATGTACACTTACCGCTCAACTCCAGACGGGTCTGCCTCTCAAGGATCTGGACGTATTGCGCTGGGCATATGCATTCCAGGACCCTCATTTGATGGTTCGACAGCTGGCCACGGCGCCCCTTGGCATTCGCTGCCTTAGCGAGGCGCCGGGCTTTGTTGAGGGTCCTGGACCTGAAGTCCTCCCAGCGCTTCTTGACATGATGTAAGTCTCGGACTGCCACCCCCTCCACGTTGATGGCAGTCACGATGTCCATCCAGATCCTGGTCCGTCCTTCATTGTCGGCGCGCGAACTTACAAAGAGGGCATCATACTGCCCCAGGACTTGCTCCACCAGGACACCAACTTCGGTGGCAGTGAAGCTGGGGGCCCTCTGCCACTCTGGCTGGGGGTTGCCAGTGCTGCCAGATGGTGTTGTGCTGGACATGGAAACCCCAGAGGCAGGAGTGGGTGGGCAACTGGGTCCTGGGGATGGGCTGTGGAGCGATGGAATCCCAGTCGGGAGTCTTCGGTTCCAGCAGGGGTGGCACAGCAACTACACCCCTGGCTGACGTGCAGGCAGCAAATGGCAGGGCACGTGGGAAGCAGGCAGTCAGACAGCAGCAGATGGCAGGTGGGAGCGTGCTCGGGGCTCTGGGGGGCAGTAATTCAGCCTTCTGGGCAGGAGCGTGGTCATCCGTGTGTTTTCGCGCGGCCAGCTTGATACGGAGTGATTTGGCACGTGAAAAAATTGCACGTCAGCGTGTAATTCGAGGAAAGGGCCTTAGCGCGTAAGCACGTCAGCACACGCACGCGATTTCATTGGACCAAAAGCCCTTACCGCGTAAGCGCGTAAGTTACATTACGCGCGAAGGCGTTTCCCTCATAGTACGTGATGACAGAGCACACGTGGAAAAACTGCACGTCCTAGTGTCATCGCGTGTAATTGGAGGAAAGCGCCCGCGTACACGCGTATCTGACTTTTACGTGTGGGTCGGTTTAAAAGCTACATGTAGGACGCCATTTCCTTGTACATGCTTTTCGTGGAGAGCGAGTGGGTGAAATCTGTACTTCTTGTCGGTTCACACGCGATTACTTCACAGCGTTTCTAGTTCGTATTCCCTGTTACCTCTGACAGCTCTTTTCTGAATTTTTGTTGGGCCCGTTTCCTCAAACAGAGTTCACTTCTCCTTTTGTCCTGTCTCCTCACACAGCGTACAATTCTTCTTTTGGCGGGGGTGTTGCCAACGCGCACACGCGTGTATTTTTCACATTCTTTTTCCAGGCAGACGGTGAGTAGTTCTGCACGTACTTAGCAACTGTGTGTGCCCCGTGTGTCGCGTTCCCCTTCAGAGGTCATTGTAGGCTGCGTGTATTACGCATACGCTTAGTTTTGTGTTTCTGGGTGCCACAGCATAGTGCAATTCATTTTTTCATGCACGTGGTCTACGATGGGTTGAGTGCACGTTAATTTTTGATTTTGGGCTGCCTGTGCGTTACGTGACCCGTCATCTTCCCCCAGGGGTCACAGACAGCCTTGTTAGAGCTCTAGGGTACGAATTCCATCTGGTATCCTACCCCTTTGACCCCCAATTGCCCAGGACAATAGTTTACTGCAACTCCCATACGCACAACAACATCAGTGCCATGGTTGGGAGGCGACCAAGCGCTAAGGAAGGCAAAGGTGGCCGACCTTCAAAAGGTAGGCGTGGTGGGCACGGTAGGGGACGTGGCCGGGATTTGCAGGGTGCCCCTATACCCCCATGTGTGGAGGAACAATCAGGGACACCCATGCCCCCCCCCCATGGTTGAGGGAAACGTGGCTGACACCATCCCTGCTCAGCCCCTGTTGGACCAGCCCATTGTGGCACCAGACCTGGCACAGGATGACTCCCTGGCTGACTTCCAGGTCAGCAAGTCTAGGCCACATGTGGCGGTGCAAGTTGTTGTCACCAAGCCACGTGGTTCTGGGGCAGCTATGTCATATGCTGCCCCAAGTGTGCAGCGTGGGGAGGCTGCAGAGGCAGCTGCAGTTCCATCCGCCCCAGCTCTGACTCTCCCAGCCAGGACAGTGTCAGTCCAGGTCCATCAAACTGACGTTCCCCCTGCCAACATTACCCTGCAACCAATGCCTGCATCAAGACCTATGGTCTTTGTGCATTCCCACACTCCTACTACCCAGTCCACCGGTGATTCTGCCCCTACTGACCAGAGTGGCGTAAGCCACTCTGGCTCTGCTCCACCTTTAAAGAAGAGGAAGAAGGGTGCTCTGGCACGACAGGCTGAGACCCCAGACACGGCTACACACTCTGGTACCTCAAGGAAGCCTTGCTTTAATGATCCAGAACTTGATGCACTTGTGGCCTATGTGTCAGCACATAGCCGCAAAATGGTGGTGACTGCAGGGTGCAAGACCACACCTGGTCAACGTAGGGCACACCGGCAGACCATCGCGGACTGCATAAGTGCCCTTGGATTTGTGAGGCGCACAGCTGATGATTGCTACAAGCGGTGGAATGACCTGAAACGCAGATCAAAGAACAAGCTGGCCTCAAATCATGCTGCTACTCTGGTGACTGGCGGTGGGTCTCCACAAGAGGACAACAAACTCACTGAACATGAGTCTGTTGCTGGGGCCTTCGTCACAGAGGAACAGATCCAAGGTGTGGGAGAACTACCTGATTATCATGCATTGTCCGGTGAGTGCCCATGCATGTTTGTGTAATGCAGGTGTATGTTGTTTGGGTGACGGGTTCTGATTGAGTGCCAGGTGAGGGTGTGTGTGCCTGAGTGGTATGGCTCACCCATGTGCTTCATCCAAAACATTCAGCGGCCTTGGATTTGGGTGTGACAGTATCCCTTCTGCCCACAGTAGTAATTTAGCACAACATTACGGCAGTTGCCCTTGAAGTGGCATCTTGCAACAACATTGTTTGTATTTTTCAGTGTTCGTTCAGGCTGATTGTTTCAATTCTCCCACTTTTGCTACGCATTCCTCAGCCCTATTGTCACATTTGTGACATGCTTCTGTCATTGATGAACCCCACATTGGCCCACATGTGTTACCTTGTTAGGTGAATGATTTGACAATTCAGGCTGATTGAGTTTTGGCCTGATCACATACATTTTTGGGGCCTGTTTGAATGTGGAACATGATAGTGGTTTCCTGTCATGTTGAAGTGCACAACCATTGATGTGTACATCGGCCTGCAATCACTGTATTTTTGTACACTGGATGTGTTGCAGTGTGTGGCACATGCCTATTTTGTCACACTATTTCGCATTTTTCATCTCATCATGTCCATCTCACATGGATGGCTGACAGTATTCATTCACTGACATATGGATGTACTTGTGGAATCTACCATAACTATGGTACATGCCATCTGTGTGATGGCATGTCATGTATGTGTATTGGACATGCCACTCACAGGCCAATGTGTGATGGCAGTGCTACCCAGCATGCAGCAAATGTGTTGCTCTTCCATCTTGGTGTCATCAGTGTCTACCTTTTGCCTCCCCTTGCAACTCAGTGACAGTGCATGCATGGGAGGGTTATAGTCATGTGGGACATGTGTAAATCATGTACTGGTTATGTAGCTTGTCAGGCCTATTTGTGTGCTATGGTGCTAATGCCTGTTTCCATGTTTTGTCTTTCATGTTTTTGCAGGGGATGACGCACTTGATGCTGTTGAGGTTGAGGAGATGGTGCAGATCCAGGAGGGATCTCAGGCACGACCGGGCACCAGTGGGGGATGTGGTATGGTGGTGGGTGAGAACCCAATCTTGCTGCATACCATTCTGTCCAGGGGTGTCTCTGGGTGCACCTCCCCAGACCTCTATTCAGGTGCTGATTTGGATGATGAGACCTATGTGGTGTCGCAGGTAAGTGTTTCTGGCAGGGATTCTGTTCTGTCCAACCCACCTGCACCAGGGGTAGAACTCTCTATGGGGATGTCAGTGTTGGTAAGTCCACCTTTGGCGGTTACGGATGCAGGGTCACACTCCACAACATCTGATCCTGTTCCTGGGCCAGCAGACCAGAGGGGGAATGCAGTCCTGCAGCCTCAGGCAGTGCCGGCACAGCAAGGCACAGATCGCCTTGCCCCAAACAGGTGTGGTGCACGCCGACACGGTGGCCGTACGCCACCAGGCAATACTGCATGGGAACAATCCATGTACGGTATGGCAACCCAACAGGCAGCATCAGTTCAGATGATGGCTCAAGCAATGGAGAGGGTGGCCACTTCCATTGTCCCCCCTGAAAGGCAGATGGAGAACTACAGCAGGCAACAGACTCCATTTGCCAATCACACAGGGAGGACATGTTGGCGTCCAACAGGGATAGACAGGCGGCACTGGAGACTCTACGCCAATCGATATCAATAGAGTCCCAGGGCCACAGGGAAGCCATGAGGGTAGAACTCCATCACCTCAGGGAGACTCTTGTTGACCTTGAGGCTTCCACTAACTTGAGGACAGAACAGCAGTTGGAGCGGCTCACACGTTCGCTCTCAGCTGAGATGCAGTCAACTCGGGAGGAGATCCGGGCATCACGTCAGGTGGTGCATGGGGATCTCCGCACTATAATCCTCCAGAACAAGACCTTCCACACCCGCATGCTTGCTTCCATGGAGGACCATACCAGGGCTTTGCTTGGGCTGCCTCCCATAGCACCACCACCTCCTGTGGCAGCAGCAGAGGGTGATGAGAGCGACAGCAGCAGTTCTCCCACATTGGCATAGCTGTGCAGGCTCTGAGCCCATGGAGGTGTTTTTTTTTCCCCAACATCCACACAGGTGGCTGTTGGTGCGCACCCTGTCCTCGGACCTCCTGGGTGCCCCCCCGGACCCCACATGGCCATTTTTGATTTTTGATTTTTGATTTTTGATTTTTGATTTCTTTTTACAGTGTGTTGACTTGTGTGGCTCCCGTGGGCATCCACTGTATTCCGGCTGGGCACAAGCAGGCTTGTCCTGAGTTTGGGTTAGATGCTTGGGTTCGTGAGACACACACCCCTCCTGCTTCCTGTTTCCATGGGCTTGCAAAGGGTTTGCCCAAGTGACAGTGACTTACACAGTGACGTTGGACTTCCATGAGCTGTGTGGGCAGTCAGTAGTCAATACTGTGTATACATTCCTAGTGGATATTGTTGTTGTATTGTACACTGCATGGTGTATTGATATGTGCTTGTGCATCCATGTCTTCCTCCTAATTTGCAGGTTCATTCCTCATGTCTTCACAAGGCTGTCTACTTTGGAGATGGAGTTCATGTTGTAAGCAGTGCACTTACACATTTGCGTGGCAGCAGCACTGTACAGTTGGACGTGGTCGATGTGCTGGCATAATCAGGTTGTAAAACTACCACTACTTTAATTTAGTACTGTCATATTTCTGCTATGTTTGAGGTTGTGTAGCTGCATTGTATTGTTGGTAAGTATTTGGTCATGTGTGTTGTTAGTTCTACATTACTGGGAGAATATTGTGTGTGGCCAGTTTCCATTAGGGACACTGTACTTTGTGACACTTGTGTCATGTTTTGGGGATTGCTTTGTTTGCTCTCACGTAGCATGACATGCCATGGTGTGTTGGGTGGTGGTGCTGGGGACGGGTTGGGTGACATGGCACTGTTTTCATGTTGTGTTTTCCAAGGGAGTAATGAATTTAGCAGCATCGAAGTGTGCCTTTTGATGACACAGCATTGGTGGTGTTTGTGTAGGTAGGGATGCACACAATGTAACACTTCCAGGTGACCAATCTCAGGCTGGTATGGTGTGACAGTTGACTGTCCCTTATGTCATCATCATTGATTGTCAGATGGTATGTGCCAGGGCTGTGTGCACTCCACAGGGGTGTGATTTTAGGTGAAGTAATTAGCCACCAGCTGCGTACGGGCTGCCTCACCCCGTGCCCTTTCCCTTCCGATATGCAGCGGGCATGCATGTGGTTGGAGATGTGGGGGCACCACCATGTCCACGGGCATGTCCCGGCGTGTTGCAACGTTGTGCAGGACACGTGCTGCCACTATGATCCTGCACACTACTGGGGGAGCGTATAACAGCTGCCCGCCAGAACGGTCAAGGGAGCGAAAGCGTGACTTGAGCACTCCGAATGTGCGCTCCACTATGCCCCGGGTTGCAATGTGGGCTGTGTTGTATCTTACCTCGGGTGGCGTGGTGGGGTTCCGAATTGGCGTCATCATGTGGGTGCTCAGAGGGTAGGCACTGTCCCCTGGGGAGATGGAGATGGGTATCATTAGTGGGGTTGTGACATTACTCAGTATCCGACATGCATGCATGTGCTGAGGCATTTATACTCTCCGAGCAGCCATGTATCACCATGCCGCCCAGCTTCTAGGTCCCGGTTTAGGGTTGACATTCTGTAAATAAAACTGTCGTGGTTGGACCCTGGATAGTTGGCATATACTGAGGTGATGATTCCCTTGGCGTCACATACTACCTGGAGGTTGATGGAATGCCAGTGCTTGCGGTTTCTATAGATGTGCTCTGATGCCCTGGGGGGACGTAGAGCCACATGGGTGCAATCAATGGCACCTAGGACTTTGGGGAATTGTGCCACCCCATAGAAATCCTGGACGGCAGCCTGCCTTTCTGCAGGTGTTCTGGGCAGGTATATGTGCCTGCGGACTGATGGGCGTGCAGTCATGATGGCCAAGACCTGGTGTAGGCAGCATGACTGCGTGGCCTGTGACACCCCCCACTATAGCACTTGTCCGCTGAAATGATCCAGTGACCAAGAAGTGCAGTACATTGAGGACCTTCTCCAGGGGGCTGAGGGCTGAGTGCTTGGGAGCACAGGGTGGGTGATGTGAGGTCATCCTCCCACTCACTGACCAGGTCGAGTATTATGTGAGGTGGAAACCTGTACCTCCCATACACCTGGTCATAAGGCATCCCAAAAAGGCTGGTTCTGGGTGTGAAAATTCTGGGCCTGACTATCCTCCTCCTCCTGCGGTATCCCACGACCACTGCTGCTAGGAATGGTCTATTCATCCTGGCGTCTGAGCTTGTTTGTTGTTTGCGCGCACTTTTATTCTGCGCGGGTCCACGTATGCCTGCTTCCTGCTGGCGTACGTGTTTCTGGATTAGCGCGTCTTTTTTGGCGCTCACGTTAGCCCCGTTCGAATCCATGAATATGTGTTTTGAACGTGCGTGCGGGCGTTCCGCGCATTTGCCCCCTGTACTTCCCATCCTGGGATTTACACGCGCACGGACTTCCATGAATCGCTGTGCGCGGGTTTCGCTGTGATTTTCGCACTGGCACTGCGAATCGTACGCTTTCGCACGCTTGCGCTGAAAATTTCAGCGCACAGGAATTCCATGAATCGGCCTGTAAATGTCAGTTTATTTGTGGAAAGTAAGTGTCTTTCTCTGAAATATGTCACTTGGCTTCACTTTTTAAATGTAAGGCACAGTTCCTCCTTTGTATTTTTCAAATGCTTATCATTTCAGTATATCTTTCCCATGTGCACTGCTGCAGTTTTGAATCTATTAAAATGTGCCTTTTTCCCAGTTTACACAAAGTCAGCATCTGCAGCACCACATGTCTTTTTGGAATCCATTGGACACAGTTAGCAATATGACAGTTCTGAGGCACACTCTCCTTCAGCAGAATGCCTTTCCATTTTGACAAAGATGAAAGAGGCCCATTTTTGTTCCTTCTCTAGGCTTTATGCCGGAAGTCAAACTTTTGATCAGGCCTGTATATTCCCATAGGTATCAAAATCACCCAGCTTCGTTCTGGTAATAGGACCTTGCCTGGTCTCTCAATCTCTGTCACCCTGGGGCTGCATGTTTACCCCACACTTCAAAAACGAATGCAACTCAAGAGATGCCGGGGTTTCTATGTGATGGTTTTGAGCAAATCTTTGTGAATCACATTTGCATGTGAGCCTTTGAAATTTTCTCCTGGCTAACTCAAACGTTCGGTAGTTTTAGGTTTTGTGTATCAAATGTAAAGTTGAAAATGCAATTCTCAGATGTTCACAACACCCCATGTTCTAGAGTGCTAATCTTGATGAATCTAACCCATTGGGCCTCATTAGGACCCTGGCACTCCCGTAAGGAACGGTGCTGGTACAGGAACGGCACTGTTCATTACGGGATGCCCTATTACGAGGCCTGCTAGCGGGTCCCACTTTTCACGTCTGTTCTGACCAGACGTGAAAAGCGGGACCAGCTAGCAGGCCAGGATGCCAACCAGGGGCCCGTCATTAACAGGCCCGTTGTTAGCATCCACCCCATTCCATGGGGATTGATTTTTACCGGGTCCAAGAAAAGGGCAATTACTGGGTCCGCCAAGGTCGGCATAACCCGGTTATTGCCCTTTTCTTGGACCCAGTAAAAAGTCATTACCGGCAGCAGCCGTGCCCTTTATAAGGGCACGGCTACTGCCAGGGTCGTAATGAGGCCCATCGTCTCATTTCGTCTGTGGTTGGAAGATCACTTGGGGCCTCATTTCAATTAATGAGGAAATTAATATGGATGCGAGAAAACACATAGGGGGTCATTACGACCCAGGCGCTAATTGCGCCAACATTACCACCATGGTGTAAACTACGTTTACACCATGGTGGATGGCGGATTTAACGCCCCATTCCAAGGTGAGTGGGGCGGTAAATCCCCATTTCCCATTTTCCCTTCCCCATTCCCATTTTTGCCCCATAGGGCATAATGGGAGTGGGGAAGGCGCTAATTACGCCACCGTAAATTACGGTGGCGTAATTAGCATCATGGCAGGTTAGCGCCATGGATTTTAACGGCTGCTAAAAGCAGCCGTTAAAATCAGAATCAGGCGTTAAGGGTTAACGACGGCGTTAACCCTTAACGCCTGGGTCGTAATGAGGCCCATAGAAACAAACTGTATGCAGTTTTTTCAAGGTCTGTGCTATTGTTTCACTGAGTGGGATATATGCTGGGAAATCGTTGTTGTTTGTTTCTTTGTGTGTTTCCAGTGAGCAGCAGCTAAAACCAGCTCCTGTGTGTCTGGCATCACCCAGTAGGCAGGAGCTTCCGCTGGGGAACCAGGAGCAAATACACACCACACTGCAGATCTCACTTTTACATGAGATGCACACTGTAATCTTTTCTCCATTATGTATGTTTCATTATGTTTAAATATATACTAGATTCAGTGAAAAAACTGTGTTATGGTAAAGTTGCGCTACTAAAAACCTATGAAATTCAGTGAAAAAACTTTGTCAAAGGAACGTTATGGTTCCAAGTAAAACCGAAAAACCCTTGAAATTCGCCAGTTATGGTAAGCTAAGCAACCATAACTCGCACCACCACCGTGCACTGCTAAAACTAACACCCAGGACATCAAAGATGACATCACAAATGTCATTGATGACATCACTGATGACATCACATGTGTATGTACTTTTCATGAAATATGTGTACAAGGGATTCTTATTATAATGTTGCGAAACAAGTGTCAAGGATCATTACAATAAATATCATACCCTAATTAGTGCATTGAACGATGCATTGATTTAAATAGCATTCTATTATGGGGTTCTATCTAGTATACTAAGCTACTGATACAGAAACATAACACGGTGTGCAGAGTACAAGATGAAGGTATAATATTCGTAATGTTAATATGTTGAATAATGAAATGATAATTGTTTTCTTAATAGATTTTTGTGTACTGTGAAATATGTAATACGTAGCTAATAAAACATTACTATAGACAAACCACAAAGTTACAAGAACACATACCAATATGGGTATATACAGGGAAAGTGAAGTTAGCAAAAAAGCACAAGTAGTAGCAGAAACAATTCATAACTTAACTGATTATTTTCATGCAAATAAATGATTGCTCTGTTTCAAAGCTGCTATTCACCCTATGTATATGTATCACTTGATGTGATTGGACCCACAGGGAAAGTACAGCCATAAAAAAAAAACAGAACTATCAGAAAGTGCTCATAAGTCTATTGATTATCTTTATGCACAAAAAGGATTGCTGTCTTTCAAGCTTGTGTCTTCCCGTATGTATATGTTTCATATGATGTGACTGGACTCTAACAGAATTACTGTAAGAACCTACTTGAAGGATACGTCTACAAATAAAATAAAATGTTTAGTTTCTGACTGTTACTGAAGAAAACCATGTGGCCTAGATATGTCAGCAAAAGAAAAAAGAGTGAGCCAGACATGTGAAGACAGAAGACAGACACGGGGCATGAGCGGGGGAGTCGGGGGCAACAGGAAAGAGACACGGGGCATGAGTGTGGGGTGGGGGGGTACAGGAGACAGACACGGGGCATGAGCGAGGGGAGGGGGCAACAGGAGAGAGACACGGGACATGAGTGGGTGGGGGGAACAGGAGACAGACACGGGGCATGAGTGGGGGGGCAACAGGAGACAGACACGGGGCATGAGCGGGGGGTGGGGGGGTACAGGAGACAGACACGGGGCATGAGCGGGGGTGGGGGGGTACAGGAGACAGACACGGGGCATGAGCGGGGGGTGGGGGGCAACAGGAGAGAGACACGGGGCATGAGCGGGGGGTAGGGGGAACAGGAGACAGACACGGGGCATGAGCGGGGGTGGGGGAACAACAGAGACAGACACGGGGCAAGAGCAGGGGGTGGGGGGCAACAGGAGACAGACACAGGGCATGAGCGGGGGGTGGGGGGCAACAGGAGACAGACACGGGGCATGAGCGGGGGGCAACAGGAGACAGACACGGGCATGAGCGGGGGGTGGGGGGCAACAGGAGACAGACACGGGGCATGAGCGGGGGGTGGGGGGAACAGGAGACAGACACGGAGCATGAGCGGGGGGTGGGGAGAACAGGAGACAGACACGGGGCATGAGCGGGGGGGTGGGGGGCAACAGGAGACAGACACAGGGCATGAGCAGGGGTGGGAGGAACAGGAGACAGACACGGGGCATGAGCGGGGGATGGGGAGAACAGGAGACAGACACGGGGCATGAAAGAGAAGAGCGGGGTGGGCGGGAGGGCGAAAGAGACACGGGGCAAGAGCGGGGGTGGGCGGGAGGGCGTAAGAGACACGGGGCAAGAGCGGGGGTGGGCGGGAGAGGGCAAGAGCGGGGGTGGGCGGGAGGGGGAAAGAGACACGGGCCAAGATCGGGGGTGGGCGGGAGGGGGAAAGAGACACAGTCAAGAGCGGGGGTGGGCGGGAGGGGGAAAGAGACACGGGGCAAGACCGGGGGTGGGCGGGAGGGGGGAAAGACACACGGGGCAAGAGCGGGGGTGGGTGGGAGGGGGAAAGACACACGGGGCAAGAGCGGGGGTGGGCAGGAGGGGGCAAGAGCGGGGGTGGGCGGGAGGGGGAAAGGCACACAGGGCAAGGGCGGGAGGGGGAAAGACACACGGGGCAAGAGCGGGGGTGGGCGGGAGGGGGAAAGACACACAGGGCAAGAGCGGGGGTGGGCGGGAGGGGGAAAGACACACGATGCATGAGCGGGGGGTGGGGGAAGGGGAGAGACACGCGGGGCATGAGCGGGGGGTGGGCGGGAGGGGGAGAGACACACGGGGCATGAGTGGGGGTGGGCGGGAGGGGGAGAGACACACGGGGCATGAGCGGGGGTGGGGGGGAGGGGGAGAGACACACGGACATGAGCGGGGGGGTGGGAGGAACAGGAGACAGACACAGGCATGAGCGGGGGTGGGGGACTTACTGTGCAGGCGGGATACAAAGCCTCTCATGCGAGGAACAAAGATGGCGGGCGTCTCTGAAGCCAGACGCACTGCACGCTTTCACGCATCCAATGAGAGAGCACGTCAGATGTCCACGGACATCACGCAAGCTGCTTGCCCAATCACCGTCCTGTCCGCAGAGCGAACAGGGAAGTGTGTCCGCGAAGCGAACACAGATATCACTAATTTTTTTCACTTACATTTTTGTCATTTTTTTAAAAACTACTGGACGGATTTATACCAAATAAAGCAAAGCACGCTTTCGGGACCAAGCCGCCGCTCCTGCCGCTAATTTGGTGTAAACCCGTCCAGCGGTTTGGGCTGTAGGCATGAGCAAAGTTTTTTCCCATTATGTCTATGGGAAAAAAAAAGTTTTGGGACCCCCCCTATAACTTTGCCCCCCCTGGACGAATCCTCACCAAACTTTGGTGACCCAACTACTTTTTTTGCAAAGTTTGGTGAGGATCCGTCCAGGGAGAGCGAAGTTATAAGCCACCCAAAAAGTGCTCTTCCTATGGAAACAGCAACTTAACCATAACTACATGGCCACTACCGTGTCCTAGTTCTTCTTTATTAGCATGTTCAAATGCTCAAATGCTCAAAGTTAATGTAATATATGCATGTTTGTAAGGCATCAATTGTCTGGGGTGCAGGTCCTGGTAGCTGCAAGCTAAGCAGGCTCCCCTAGGCTAGAAGCAGGAGCTAAATAGTTCCCAGCTCCCCTCACTTTCGAACCCTGGAATCTGAATGCATCTCTCACCACATTTGTACTTTAATACAGACAGACAGGGACTCTGACAGTTCTCACTAACAACAAATGCAATAATGGGTCCATAATGATGAGTTCATATGTTGTCCATCCCCTTTGCATAGTCTCATTGGTCTCGGGAGGAGTAAAGAAGGAGGAGTAAAGAAGTAAAGTGCCAGTTGTCCCTTGTGCCCCCCTGTACATTGTGCCTATGGTGTTAGGTGTACCCTAAGAGTAGCTCTTTGTAAATGTAAAAATAAACCTGCAACTTTCAGGTATCTGAAAGGGAATCCCAGAAAAAAGCATTACTATTGAGTAAATTGTAGAGCAGTTGTGGTCATCTTCCTAAATTCCTGACTTTAGAATGGGAAATCTGGAAGTCCTGGATCTGACACAGCATCAAAAAGTGTGATCCTGTGCAAATCAAGCCATGTCTCTGTGATGTAGATAGCAATACTAACCACTCTGCCAAAACGTAAGATCTTTTTCTTTAGCACAGAAGCTCCTGATGTATTCATTTAGTGAAGTCAGTCGTCAGCCAAAACTTTCCCCTGAGGACAGTCAATATATATATACAAACATGTACACCCACACATGCATTTTCTTCACAACAGAGTTCAGCACCCCCTCCTTGTGATTTCTTTATTTCCTATAAAGGATATCACACTCCTAATGGTAACCCCCTCGCATCATCCAATTATACCATTACTGTGTAAGAGAATCCCTCAAGAACCAGATACACATTTTCAAAGTATGTGTAAGAAACACCAAATCCACACTTTTGTGTCCAGTCCAATTATTGGCTTGTACACCATTATACACATATAAAACATGCTTGTATGTGGCATTTTCTTTTCAGAACTAAATCATGTTCATTCAAAATCAATACAGATGTTTGTCAGGAGTGAAATAGTCAGGATCCATGATCATTTCTCTCAGCGGTCTACTCTAGTGTCTCCAAGAAGTCTCAAAACCTTTCACAAATGGCACTCATCCACAGGGCATAGACAAATTCCCTTTTTAATGGCGAATATGGTCAAAAAGGGCTTTGATTCTTTGGCGAGTCCATTTTTTCAATATTGTGTGATGAATTAATTTTCCTTTATTTATTTATTTTTTTATTAAAAGTTGTCAGCACAGATGGATGCTGTTATTTTGACTGTTGCAATATATTTAGAACATTCAATATTCTCTATTGGTATCCATTTTCTGTGCGCCAGCTTTAGCTTAGTTTTGTTAGGGTGATTGCTTGTTCAACAATAATGACAATGAGCCATTCATTTTTTTAAGTTTTGTTTTTGTTTTATTGTTTTCTCCTTTTTTTCACACTTTTTTTGTGTGTTGCTCACACTTAATTTTCCTCTCTCTTATTTCACACTTTGGTTACTTCTCAAAAGCTCAAATCATTATTCCTCACAATTGGTTGCTTTTCTCACACCATTGATCCTCATACTTTGCCAGTGCTCTCTATACGTGTTTCACCATGGTCTTTTTCATGGCTCATCAGGAGAGAATCTATCAGAAATCAATACAGTATTCGAACCATTAACATCATACATAGTTTACTCCATAAATGTTTTTAATATACAGTCTCATACTTCTTTGTTACTCACCCTATTTGTTGTATGAAGCTCCTTTTGCAGTTAAGGAACTGGAACTAAATCTCAATGTTTTCCTTTCTGATTATTTTTAATAGTTTCCTGATGCTATAACCTTTTAATAAAAAGAGATTATGTTTTTGTAATAAAGTGTTTTTCTTTGATTGACTAATTTCTCGAAATTAGTTCTAAGCATTGTTTGGTTATTTACCACCAACTATTAAAATGACTACTTTGGCCTTACATTGCGAGCATTTTCAATTTGTAAATTTGCACACTTGGGTCTAGATCTTTATTTTCGGGACCTGCATATTTAAACAGACCCTTTGGTTGCTTCACCTCCCCTGGCAAGTATGACCAACTAGGAACTCTCTCATCCCTTAAGTATTATGACCTTAAACCCCTTACCTTCCTTCACCAATACCTCTATTACTCTATTACTCTATTACTCACTTAGTACATTCTACAACTTGTTACAGGGTTTTAACATTGAGCTTTTGGGCATTTCAAATAACAGTGTTACTAATAACCTCCACACTTACATGGATACCCTCATTCCACCCAGTTACATTTGCCCAGAAAAGCTGAATGGGAAATAAAAAGACAAACTGTGCGAAAACAAACAACATCCCAAGCACTGAAATCTACTGGGCCCTTCATTTTAAAGAACAGGTCGCCAGCATGATCGTTTTTTCCACCATCTTAATAATTGAAGATGGTCCAGAGCTAATATTTTACTAAGAACCTACACGCCCCTATTATCTAAAAGATATCAACATTAATGTCTACCACTATGGTATTATTGTGTTCCAAAGAAAGTCTGCCAGCATGTTGGCCCTCACTTATTTCCTACCACACCTTCCAGACTCCCCATCGCAGAACCTACATAACTAAGTGAAAGGGTATTAAATAGCCAAGCTCAAGATTCTCAAACCAACCAGTTGAAGCCTCAGAAAAGATCCAGCACCAGACAAGCAACAATAAATCTGACCCCCCTAACCCATTCCAAACAAAACCCATAACTGGTAAATTGATGTCCCCTCATTCGCTTGAAAAAAAAAAAAATTGGGGGATTGCAGGATTGTCCACTGCATATTCCATGTAATAATGTCTCCGGCAAAAACTTTTTTGCATGGCGACATTTTTTGGGGACATTATCACAAGGAACCCTCCTTCCTGGCGGCTGTAATGAAAATGGCTGCCAGGGGATGAGGGGATAGGAAAGCTTTGGAAGCAGGTTTCAGAAATGCAATTGCATACATTAACACATGTCTACTTTTCAAATAGTTTGGTAAAGCACATGGTATTGTGATTTATTCTGGATTTATTTTGAGCTGGCATGCTGCCAGATCCTACATTGGATGCCTTATCTTGATTACAGGGCTGAATTAATTCCTTTTGGCTGGATTGAATTCATATCAGGCAGATGTGCTGGGTTGTTGCCTCGATACCTTTGCATCGGTTATAGAGCAGAAGCTCAGCGAGATGTTGCCCCAGTATTTTGGGGTTGAGTATAAAAAAGTGCATGCTCCCTGTGCATTATTTCTTCAGCGATGGAGCCTGCGTTACGCTCTTTTCTGAAGAATGCAAAGTTATGCTCAGCATATAGTGGCAGATGTTCAAAAGGGTTAAATTGGGAGTAAACCACATGCATGACTTTCTGGTGAAATCAAATGTTATTAAACTCAAAAATGTGTCATTGTGTCACCAGCCAGGGCAGGCAGAAAAGGGTAGGAGAGATGTGATCACGCCTGGCAATGCCTGACAACAGGTGAGCCACACATTCTGCCTTGTGGGCAGATGATTCATAAGATAATGCAGCCAAGTATGCAAACATTCTTTAAAAAGCTGTTATAGTGAAAGTCAAAGTAGTCTGTGGTAGCCAGCTGAGATTCCAGAGAGAGGTTTGATCCTCCGACCTTAGCTAGAGTTGGGCATTGGTCGAAGTGTCAGAGCAACAGTGCTGAATCCCTGAGAACTAAAGACAATCTCCTTATATGTGCCATACTTTTCCATAGGTTTATGAGATCCCATGCAATATTGTGTAGCTTTAAGAATCGCTGGTAGCATGTCAGGTTTCATGTTCATGCTGGGAGACAACCTTTATGTCATAAAGGTAGCTGTGCTGTTTACAGCCACACAGTTTCATAATAGGCAGGGGAGAGAGGGATAAACATTAAATAAACAATGGGTTTGGGTCAAGAAGACTAGAAGGGTGCCATTTCAGGGATATACCTGCTATACAGATCTAGGAGAGTTGGTTGAACAACCAACCAGACGCCCGCATGTTATCTGCTGTGAACTTCCAAAGCATTCCAGCCTGCTGGCTCACTCTACATCCCAGACATTACCATTCACTAGCTCTCATTGAGCATCATCCCAACTCAGGAAAGAAGCTGTGTTAATGCCTCATCTCTCCAACTGCAGGCCTTCTCAAACCCAGGTGTGTATTCCAAACTGTTTGAGAGCAATGTCTATGACTAACTCCAATCCTACATTCAATACAGTCCTGTACACTTATCAGGCATGTTTAAGGACCAGAAGAAGTACAGAGTCAATGTCTGTTTCCCTTCTGTATGATCTTTGAAAGAAGGCAGGTGATGACATACTAATACCGCTGATATATAGCAGTGCTCCCCAGCACTGAACAACACTGGATTCATTCTTCCACGAGCAATAGAAAGCCACACATCTTGTTCTTCCTTTCCTCTCTGCCCTATGTCATATTATCTGGGACATCACACAGATCTGTACCTCTAAACCCTGTGTCATCAGAAACGACTTTGTTCTGTGGTTAACATCATCAATTAATTTGGATTCACATACTAAATGTATGCCGATGACACCCAGAATAAGCTCTGCTGGACAGGAAACCCGCCGAGGGAGCCCCTCCTCTCACTTTATGCCCCATCTCTGGATGAAGAACAAATGGCTGAAAAGAAATCCCTCAAAGGATTTTGAAAACTCGCCTATTTTGCTAATCCCCTTGCTATCTCCTTGCCTTCTTTTCTATTGTCCTTTCTCCTAAGTCTTGCCGTGTTAATGTAGCGGCCTGATACCCTCTTAAATAAATAAAGGCATATATGCGCCTGAGGGATGGCCCACACCTGGGAGCAAGAATCTGTGGCTGGACACTATGGACACCTGCCACAGCCAAGTACATCTTAATTAAAGAAACCATAAAGTGCACCATGTAATTAATTTAGAAACTTTGCTTTCCTTGAGAGCATTGCTGGCAGGAAAGGTTTTTGAAATTCGGACCCATTCCGTTAACATTATTAATGTTGACATGAACGTGTGTTGTCAAGAGTAGGGTGAGCTTTTCAACCCAATATTTACAGTACCATTTACTCAGCATGAATTGTCATAAACTGAACCTGAAACTATCACACAAATCATTTTAAAAGTATGTCCGAAGCCGAATCACTCGAGTACAGTGAAGTGGGGTGTTTGGAAGAATGTATTCACTCAGGTTTACTCTGGGCTTTGTATTTTATATAGACAAAGTCCTTAATTGAGTCCTCAGTTTTTAACTGAAATGCAGTTGGTCATTCATGAGAGTCTTTTCAACTAATGAGCTTTCCTGTAATGCAAATCGGTATTTCCATGCAAGTTCAATGCTATTCTTTTGAGCTACCCAAGTAGTTCAGCTGCAAAGTCTGCCATGTTTCTGCTAAAGCAATTGAACGCTGTGAAAACGGACTGTCTTGTAAAAGAGTGTATGTTATTTCTCTTAGCGTATTTGGCAGAGATTTGGCAAAGACTATATTATTTATTTGAGTGTTTATGAATTCATTACATTTGCCAAGTTACACAGCTCGTCAACAATCTTTCATCGTTTACAAATGTTAGCAGTTAAAAAGGAATGCTAGAAATGTGTACAACAACTTGTATATACATTTTCAGTTGCAGTTTCTTACTGCAGGGATCTAAATAAAATACTCCCTCAGCATAAGTTTCTTTTTTTTTTTAGATGAGTTCAGACTATTACATCTAAAACACGCAACAGCAGAAAAATCGATCTGCATATTGATGTTGGTATGGTAATGTTTATTTGTAAAGAGCCTAAACACAAGGCAGGTGTTTCAAGGCGCCCACGTCATGTTGTCAAATTACGTTGTATACAGTAATGTAGTAGATTCCGTCATTCAAACCCTTCCTTTGCTTCATAGCGCTTTCCTTTACTTGTTCTCTTAAGTTCATTTAGGCACTGTTGTGTAGATGGTAATTGTCGCTGACGCTGGGGTTTCATGAGCACTTTTTCCATGGGGGACTCCCAACTGTATTTACCGCCTATTAAATGTAAGGATTGTAGGGATCTTTATATATTGTTATGCATTTTGATACTTCATTTTTTAATACAGTCTAATGATGACATTTCCTTCTATTTAATAATGTCTGTATTTTGATATGTTCTACATTCATTCATTGTAATGATGAAAGGTTCTTTAATTTTAAAAAAATGTGTATATTTGTGTGATCTGTCTAAGGTTTATTTTGAAACACACAACAAATACAAAATGATTAGCATGTGTGCTAAGCGTCTCTGTCGACTTTTCTAATTGCCAACATTGATTAGGAGGAATGTAGCCAATCGAAGTTCCAGCTCAAGCTTCAGTCCTCTTCCCTCCTGTTTACCTTTTATCTTTCTGGTGTGGAACTTGTGGACTTGTGGAGTCCATTTTTAGGCCCGTGGAATCTACGCAAAAGCCATTTTTGAATCCCCTCAGGCTGAATTGCTGAATTTGACTGATTCCACAGGGCCTTGCAGGAGAATTCCAAGTTTGCGCAATTGGGGATTTCCTTAAATCGGTTTACAGATGTGTGAGGATTCAGTAAAGCTTGTCAGGGTCAAGTTGTGATGTAGGAACACTTGCAAGGAATCAAGAAATTCCATAGCTGAAAAGAAGGTTGGGTTGCCAATACATGAAGAAAACAAATCCTATTTTCTTCTTGGCTTGAGTTTGGCTGCTGAACAGTGAGACAGGACTTGAATATATTTTGCAGAGTGTAGGCAGCAATCTCTTCTCCTTCTAATATTGTTATTGTAGTCATGATACATTATATTTGCTATTTGTAGTTTGAGAATACCATTTTTTTTGGGAAGCCGGTTTGTTTTTGTGAGGCAAACCATTTATTTAGTTGATTTTTTTTGTTTAGCTTCTTGGGGTTTCTTTCTTTTTAAAGCATAACATTTTACCTTGTTAGTGGAAATGTTTGATTTTATTTATGCAGCCATCAGTTGTTTTTTTAGTGTGCTCATTAGTGTTGTGTTTGTATTTCCTCATAGGAGGAGTAAGATGTGTTACTGCCCATCAGCGAGTGCAGAAGCTTTTTTTCTGGAATACATGTGCGTGTGAAACAGTTGCCCTCCGACCTGAACTCTTAATACAGGGAGGCAAAGCTATTGAACATGTTTGGTGAGACACACAGACCATCGTCCTTCCGCAAAATATGGCACTGCTCCTAGAGTTTGTAGTGGGATGGATGTTACACTTTCGTAAATGGGACTCACGGAGCACTCATTTCTTTAATGAGATTGAACATGTTTTGCGTGGGTGAATCCCAAATTGAATTTGCAGATTATCTACTAATTAGTTGCCTTGATGTGAGCTCGAATCTGGAGCAATAGGTGTTTGGTAGAATGCTGGCCTGATTTGTCAAATTTCATTCAGTCAATAAGAGTCCCGGAATTTGTTAGTGGAATGTCCATCCTTTATAAAAAATTTAAAAAAAGGCCCAGCTAACTTCCTGAGCAAGTGGGGATTTTGCAGAGGTGTGATACGTTGCAGGTTCACAATTGGAGGGAGTTAGAAGCATTTTAATCAACTCTAGGACTTATGCTTTTTTTAAATAGTTTTGTGTTGTGTGGAGTGTTATTACTGTCTCTATTTGCTACTGTGTATGTATTTGTCTGCTAAGTGTTTGTCCAATATTGTTTTAGATCACCCCTGATAAAAAGTACAGAAACCCCTTCTATTTCCTCTTGTGTCTTTTTCTTCTTGGCACCAATGAAAATATTTTAAAAGACAACATTTTCTGTTGCTGTTGATTTCCCCAGAAGCACGCAAAAACTGTTGTTGTTGTCTCCCTAAGCGTTTGTTGTGTTGGTTTGTCATTCTTAATTAGGAGTATTGTGTTGTCTTGTTCTGTTGCTACATTTCTCTGTGTATAGCATTGGATCTATGGGTAATTGTGGTCCTCTGGTATCTGTTTCTTTAGTTTACTGGTTTTCTCTATAAAAGTTGGGGGTTAAGGATTGGAATGGCATGCTTGCGCCACTGGAAAGTGAAGGAGGTGGGAAGAAAAGATGTGCAGTAGCATTTCTCCTTGAAGGTGGAGGAGGATTATCCATGCTTGACTTAACAGATGGGGTCTTTATGCTGTTGTTGGTCCAGTTCATGGGTACAGGCCACACAACACTGACAGAGTTAGGTAGTGCTGAGGCATTGGGGAGGCCTCAGGAAAATGAGTAGGAGTTGAAGAGCAGACATTGAGGGAAATCCTTGACCCTGGAGGCAGAGGAGGCAAGGGCCTCCGTTTCTGTGTTGGAGTGTCTCATGTGGGCAAGTGAGGTAGGCCATGTTGTTGAACCCCTGCAGCACCTGCTTCTTGGGGGCATGATGCAGATGCTACAGAAAAAAGACATGAGCATGTTACTAAGGTAGCAGAGGGAAAAAGTTCCTCAAAGAACTCTGGAGGCATACATAGGGAGGGTTCATATCTGTATTGGGGACATCACAGAGGACAAATCGTCTGCACCCAGCATGGCAAGGGTGCTTAGAAATGGGGAAGTCCTTGAGGAGGCGCATCATGTTTGGGATGAGCCTAAAGGAGATGATCTGCTTGTGGTGGTACCAGAGCAAGAGGTGGACCTATCTGAGGAGAAGTAGGTGGAGGAAGACAAAGAGATGGTCAAGAAGAAGCTTTGCCATGTGTGTGCCATTGCAGGAGGAGCAAGGCAGGCACATGAGTCCCAAGACCTCTCCTTTTCATAAAGCCCTCAAGTTGCATGGCTTGGCAGTGCTTCACCAAGACATATCATGGGTGATGAGTGAACTATCGGGGGTGAAGATCAGGCGTGGGAGCAAAGCAATGGCCAGAGCATCAGGTTGACGGCCATGTTGAATCACATTTGCTGTTTGCATGAAGAAATTTACAAGGAAAGTGTGTCCCCAGTCACCACTGATCTCACCAGTGATCTGGTTACAAGCACTGATGAAGTGGATGCTAGCACTGTCTAGGTTCAGGGTGTAACATGTCATTGGACACACCATTCCAAACAGTTGGCAATGATCAGAAATACTCATCCTGCCAAATTAGGGCTAGCAGGACCTGCGACTGCAGGCAACAGTAGGGCTGTGTTGCTGGCACCACCCCAACAAGCAGTTGAAGGCAGCTTGCCACTGGCAATGCCTGCATTTGGAAGAATGTGCATAACCATCTGATGAGGCATTCAGGCATGTACTCTGCCTACCAGGGGGAGCTAGAACCCCTGGCAACTGAGTCTGTGGTGCTACACCTCTGTAGGTGGCTGTGCAGCCGAGAAGGAAACAGGCAGTCATGTGGGAGCAACTAGTGTGTTAAAGATACTTCACAAATGTAAGAGAGGCAATACTCTGTGGAGGGTTCTGTGATATATATGGGTGATATCACTCTGTGGGAGAAACAATGATATTTAGTGGTTGGCTGTGCTCTCTGGGAGAGCTCGATTACTTTTGGGAGTGGCGCACTCTGTGTGGGAATCTGTAAGCAGTATGGGGGTGGATGTGCTCTGTGTCAGAGCCTGAGAAATTAAGAGTCTAACCGTGCTTTTCGGGAAAGCCTTGGACCTTTAGGGGAGACTACCTTCTGAAGGAAAACTCAAGACTCTGTGGGAGAGCTTGAACATTCCAGGGTGTGCCGGCTACTCCACGGGGGAGGCTGAGAACATTTGACAAGAGGCAGTTGGGATTGTGATAATAGTAGTACTTAAAAACATACACAAAACGCTAAGGCATAATTTCACAAGCAATCCACCAACAGGTTAGAGCTTCTCAGTCACATGTACAGCTCTCTGTGGCCCAACCACTTGCACCAGGTAACTCTGTGCAACATTTCGGTATCTGCTATGTACTGGGTAAAATACCATCATCATCATCATTCAAGTCAGTGTTTTGGTGAGGGACGTATGTCATTCCTTAGGCTTCTGCAATGAAATGATTGTTTATTTTGATAAATGTCAATTTTTCAAATTGTGGCACTGGGTGGCTTCTCCTGTGGTTAGAGACAATTGCCCTTGGCACACTCAAAAGCATTATCTGACTCTACCTTGGTGGGGGGAAGCTTATTAATTTAAAAGCAACTTGCAGAAGTCCCAGTGGCCCATCAGACTACTTGCTGTACCAATAATATACAGGGTCATCTAACCTGCCCACAGGTGACGTGTCAGATGAATAGGCGTCAAGCATTTGTTAAGCTGATGGTTCACTGTCTGTTCCTCTTGTTGACACATCTGTTTTTAAGATTCTTGAGTCATTGATGATGGTATACCACAGCATCTCCTCTCAAAAGACAATGGGCCTCATTAGGACCCTGGCGGTATGGGATTAACGGCGCTGGTAGAGCTGCCGGCGCCTTTAACCCCATACCGCCTCATTATGATGTTCGTTCGCGGGACCCGCTCTGGAAGCCTGGTTTTACCAGACGTCCTTAGCGGGTCTTGCGAGTGGACCAGCATGCTAACAAGGGGCCCGTCATTAATGGGCTCGTTGTTAGCATGCTCCCCATTCCCATTGAGCCCTATGGGGGCTCGAATGGGAATGGGGATGTACCGGGTCCGGGTTCCCTGGATTGGGAAATACCGGACACTCCAAGGTCGGAATGGCCCAGTATTTCCCCATTCAGGGAACCCGGACCGGACCCGAGCTTGGAGGCAGCCATGCCCTTATGCCCTTATTAAGGGCATGACTACCTCCAAACTCGTAATGAGGCCCAATGCCAGCAGTTCTTATACAGATTTCAAGAGTTGTCAGGGAGGCACTGCTCAATTATGTGATTTTGAGATTGATATTCCCCGGGCAATTGTAAAATGTGGGCTGACTAATGTTGTACCTGCTGCCTGTATTCATTCTTCTGTTGATGTTGCAGCTCGTAAGGAAAAGCATGCTTGCACATTTGCATGATGTCTCCTCCTTGTGATGTCTGCTGTGAGTCCTCCTCCTATGGCAACCGACAGATGAATGGAAAGCATTCACTTTTACCTTGAAACATGGATCCATAAAGCAAGCCAGCAGATACACAAGGTTATCTTTAAAACCAAAATGCCATTGATCACCATGCAAGATTAAGAGCAGGACCCTGATCAGCTGTTCTGAATCTACATCACCTCACCATGTTGGACATGATCAGCTCAAACAGGAGCAGAAGAGTGAGAAACTCACTAAGGGATGGATTGGAATAGTTTACCCACTTGGCATTTCCTTGATAGATCATAGTGTAGACCAGACATTCAACATCAGATCCCATTCAAAAAGGTACAGATTATTAAATGCCCCATCTAAAGACTTGCTGTGCATGTCTATGATGATATTTCATTGGTTATGTAGTCTGTCCAACATGTGCTGAGGGCATAAGGTTTTGCAGTGGCAGCTTGTGAAACAGCTCTGCAATGCATTTCTGGTATAGTAAGCCCAGCTGAAATGTGAGCTGATATTCTGAGGCAAACTGATCATTTCTTTCACAGGGTAAAGTGCTTGATAAAGAGGTGAAGGCCATGTGCAAAGCAGGGTACGTGGATTTCCTGGCTTCTTCTTTAAGAAGCAAAGACACTTGATCAAGTGCCTTCACATTAAGAGTCCTTATTCACAGTGTCTCCATCTTTTCCACACTTTCCCAGACATCAAATGCCTTGTGGATTCTGTTGCGATGCAACAGGGAACCACATCTATGCATTGCTGGGATACCAGTGGTGGGGTTTGGTGTCCCAAGCAATGACTCAGTTTCAGTCTTATATTCAGAGATAAATGTGAGGATTGCTGGAGGTAAGCTGTTTCTAAAATGGTATGGGAATAGTTCTTCTTCTACCCCTTTTACTTCTTCCCATGTCTGTGCATGGTGCTGCAGCATATGGGAAGCATAGATTTGGAAACCAACTTGGTCTCTGCCTTTCCTCAGCACACACTTTTCCGGCAACATGTTCTAGTAGCCAGATTTGGTTGGGGTTTATTCTGTGTGAAGTATGTCCACACTTTTGATTTTTGTTGTGGGTTAACAACACACAGGATGAGCAGGCCACTATGGCCACAATATTACAGTCAGGGCTAGTCTTGTTCTAGATGTCACATCATTATTTGTTATACTTTCTGATCTGTGTGACTGTACACAAGTTGGTTCAAACGTCTATTACCACTACAGCCTCTGTATCTGTATCCGTGGTAACATTTCCACCCTCCTGAGTATCACTGCTTTCCAGAAGCAAGGCATGTCCCTGCCTATACTCTGATGAATCCAACGCTTTATCTTGATTATTATCTATGCCATCGTCATTACTGTCTGACTTATCAGTTGATGAGACAGTATTTGTATTTTATTTGTATTTATAAAGCGCTATAGACCAAGGGGCTGTACAAAATAATTCATTTCATAGTACAAACAACATGGGAAATTAAATCAGGCCAGTTATTGCAAAAGATGAGATTTGAAAGCAGAACGAAAAACAGAATGAGAAGAAATTAAGCGTAAAGAAGGAGGAAGCATCTCCCAGTGTAAAGAAGCCAGGAGAGATCAATGAGCAGACCGAGATTGAGCAGGAGGAAGGCAAGTGGTGGTCAATAAAAAGAGAGACTGAGAGCAAAGAATACTTTAAGGGACATAAAAGGAAATAACACATTACAGATAAAGAGGGGCTAAGTTATAAAGTGTTTTAAAAACCATACACAGAAAATTAAATTTCAGGTGAGAATGAAAAGAGAGCCATCCAAGAGAAATCAAAGATGAAATAAAATTGCAGGGTGAAAGAGAACAACGAAGATGAAAAGAAGAAATGAAAATAGATTCCAGAGGAGCCAAACGTGAAATGGGAAGACCAAAAACAGTACAAGAACAATAAAATAAATGTGAGAAAATAAAAGGAGAAATTAACAGTTTAGTTGCATAAGGTCCAGCCTTCTGGGTGTGAAATAAATGAATACGACACGAAAGCGAGAGCAACAAAATATGATGATCAACAGAAGGATCAGAATCAAGATAAAGGACTAGTTTGCGTGCAGAAGGAGAAATAGAAAGTAAAGAAGGATGGGAAAAATATCACAGTAGGAGACAGAGGAGGAGAAATTGTCGATGAGGGAAAGAAAAAGAAAGAAAATGTTGGGTGCCTTCAGTGGTGAGACAGCCCAGATGACGAAATAACAGAAGAGAGAGGACAAGTGTAAAGAAAGAAAAGAAAAGGGCTGTGAGAAAGATCTAGTTTGTAGATCTCATCCTGCTGCTCAATGACACCATGTGTTGTTCTTACAAGTGCTTCAGCAGATGAAATAGGCACTGATCTTCCTTCTGTCCCTGAGATGGTGGAGGGAACTGAAAGTGTAATGTCCTGTTTTGATTTCAGTGTATGGTCATCATTAAAGTGCAACGCCCATGCATGTACAGACACTGATTCATGTACTCCGCAGGGGCTTGTCGTGGGGATGTCGGTGATACCTTCAATTGACCACATGCAATGCTGGCATTCCCAGTGCACACAGCAAGAGCTTTTGAGCGTATTCAAAGATGAAAGCAGAACGTACCTCTCCCGCTGGCTTCTTTGGGCGCTCCAGACATTTCCCCCATATGTATTTTTCCTTGACCTGCTGGTTTTTCAACACCCATGAATCACTGCTTCTTTCTAAAACATATATCATGTGAATCTGAGTCTCTCTCAAGCTTCCCTCTGTGCTTCACTGCTTCACCAATTCTTCCTTCCAAATGTTACTCAATGGCACATGTGTTGTTTTCTCTCTTAAAGTTATAACTTCAAGGGAAAGACACCTGCTGGTGTCTTTTACGTCCTCAAAAATGTCCCTCAACATTCGTGTGAGCATGAGCCTCACACATGCTATCCTCAAGAACTCTTTGCTCCTCCTACTCCTTATCAGAAGTGACACATGGTGGCATGTGTGTTATTCGTTAATTTGAAGTGATTGATACTGAAACGCAGCTCCAACCTCCATGAATCTCTTCTACTTTCACCCACAAAGTTTGTGCATGCTTGAGTCTTACACAAGCTACCATGAGTGTATCTGGCTTCCTCCTGCGCCCCCCAAATATGAAGCACAGATTAGATAGAGGATTGTATTATTCTGAGGACATGTGTGTCCCTTAAATATCACACAATCACTGGCATGTTCTCCGAGCCCCTATACGTGTCACTCATAATCAAAAGGCACGTGTGTGTCCCTCCCATTCACCCAAGGTACTCTCGCTTTCAGTCCCTTTTCATAACCCGATGCAAGATTTTTCATGCATATCGAACTGAATGTGTCACAATATGTAAATGAAACCTACCATAATTCTAACCGTCTGAGCCGCTTAGTCACTCACTAACTCTCCATGTCCTCCTCCCAACTCAACTATTCCAACTCCACTCCAGTTTATTATCTTTTCCTAATGTATCTAACTCTTCCTCAAATAGCAACCTCATGCCTCTCTGAAAGCTGCCTAAGATTAAAAATAAACTCTGGCCATGCAAGCCCCTTCACATCCATAATGTCAAGCTAGGTCTTAAAAAGTTATAGTGAACTTCAGTCTTGTTGAATATCTTGAAAATCGAGTAATTTGAGGTTCTACAATAACGTTTACCCAGGAATAATGATGAGGCTGGTAGTGCCGGTGACAAGGAACTTGAGGGCTTGGTTCCAGGGATGAGCGGGGGGAGCATGATGTTTGTTGAGGGTGACTGGCGCCCCCCGCGCGCATCGCCGCAAGCCCCAGCCCCAAGAACTCAGACCCACACGTCCGTCTTGGTTCGGGCTTCCCGGTCGCTCTAATGCGGCCGGGAAACGCCCCGTTTATTTATACTGCACGCGACGGCGTGCAACGTCACGACACCGCGTGCGCGCCCATCGTCAGGCAGCGCCACACTCCTCCTTTTTCGGGGAGAACCAACAACTATCATTGAACTATTCACTGCAAACTATACAACACTGCAATTGAAACAAGTCATGAAAACAATGGGACAACGAAAACAAATCACAAAACCCCTGTTCCATGAACACCCCTTTATTGGCATCCACCCGGGTCCCCTTAGCTAGCCTTTCTCACCCTCCGGATCCTCAGCCAATTGTCCCAGCATGTAATCGGTGAGGCGAGCTGGTTTCCCTCGCCCAGCCCTGTGGGGGTACCTCCGGCTCGCCTGGTGATCTGTCTGCCGACGGACCCCGAACTGGGGACTCCGGCATGCAGGGTGGGTCTCCCTCGTTCTCCAGGACTCCTCCCAGGTCCGGATCAGGAGGTGGGACAGTTCTAGGGTCTCTGATCTTTTTGAAGAAACTCACGTTGCGAGTCACTTCCGACCGTCCATCCGACGCAGTCACCATGGAGCCCCAGACGGCCACGACATCCAGTGGCTCAGGCTCGTACGGCAAAGAGAGTTTTCCATGCGGGTGTCGATTGCGAATGAGAACCTCATCGCCCGGCTCCAGCTGTTGTGGTGTCATCATCGACCACTTGCGCAGCCCTGAAATACATGTCCAGGCGGTCCACCCACCTTCTCCATCTGGGCCCCAAGCTGGATGGCAGGCCCGACACATCGAATTCGGGGATGGGCTGCAGGGCAGCATGCGCACGTACCTGTGCCATGGCAGGCGCTGCCTGCTGAACACCAGGAGCAGCAGCAGGTTGAACTGGGGGTTGAAGGGCGGGAACCGCTGCCTGACCATCTGCTGGAGCTGCTGGTTGCTGCATTGGAGGTAGTAGACCCTGCGGGGCCACTGGTGCACGAGGATGAAACTGCGCCGCCACACTGTGTGTTCCGTCCTGGTCCTCGGTGTCACTCATGAGTTTGAGCGCACAGGCACCCCCGTAATGCTGATTGGGGCCGCAAATCAAACATTCAGCCCAAAGTGATCCTCAGCATGGACCACCTCTGGATGCAGTGACTCCTGCCACCTCTGTGATGATGAAGAGGATGAAGATAGGTGGAGTCACCAGGATGATTATGAAGGGGATGAAAAAAAAAGCAGAATGCCTTTGTGTGTTCCAAAAATTGGTAGCCAAAATAGTAACTGGATTCAGCAGGCCCAGCCAAGATAGGCATTCTCCTAGCTTCCACTCGACGTAGGAAACCCAAAATTGAGTCGAGGCACTAATTGGGCATACCTCCGTGTAGATGTAGCTGTCAGCTACTGAAGTGTCCAAAAATTAGGCCTGGGGTCGTTTCAGGGCCCAAACCGGAGCTCCTTGAAATCCCACAGCCGTTGCACAAAATGGCCGCCAGCCGCGTGGGCAACGCACTACCCGCGGCATGAAACGAAGTCTGTCCTTTGACCTCGTTTTGGTGAAAATGTATTCCGATGATCACCGCCGGGCCCGGGCATCGTTTCCCCCACTCGTCGCCACTGTTGAGGGTGACTGGCGCCCCCCGCGCGCATCGCCGCAAGCCCCGGCCCCAAGAACTCAGACCCACACGTCCGTCTTGGTTCGGGCTTCCCGGTCGCTCTAACGCGGCCGGGAAACGCTCCGTTTATTTATACTGCACGCGACGGCGTGCAATGTCACGCCGCCGCGTGCGCGCCCGTCATCAGGCAGCGCCACAATGTTGTGGATGAAAATGTGGTGGAGGCTCCTGACATGGTTTTGGAGGAGCCTCTGAGAGTGGCAGAGGAGGCTGAGAGCATGGCCCAAACTCTAATGCAGCACTCTGGAGGAGGAGGCACTAAGCCAACGGAGGTGTATCATCATCCTCTCAGGCATAGCAATATTGTAAAATACCTTGGGGAGGACATGTAGCCTGGAAGTGCATGAGTGGCTAAGATCTCTGTCCCTAATTAGATGGGTGTTACAACCATCCTGAACAAACTTTAGTGCTTTTACCAGGCGAAGTGTGACATTTTCTAATCCTTCAAACCCATACCAATGAGGATTGTGAATGTGTTTTTAAAGCAACAACCTTAAAGGGCACTATTCACTATTTTAAGCACAAGAGTGTTCCTGAAGTGAGCGGGTCCTGCTCACGTAATGATGCAGTCATACTGACACACAGAAGTCTCAAGCTAATTCCAGGAAGCACCTCATCCAACTGGACAGTCTAGCTTTTTCTAACAGTTCCCCCCAGATAATGATGTACCCACACAGTAGGCTAAATGCCTTGGGCTGCAGTGCAATGGTGTCACTGCTCTCTACTGTCCAGTGCACTGCAGCATATTTTGAAGAGCACCCCGAGTGCATTTGAAAATGTTGCCAATGTTGTTGTGGTGGTTATGACTTTAAGGGGATCTGCCAATTATTTGAATTCTCTTTGTGGAGGAAAGTGCTTAAGTTGTTTTCATTTTCTCCTTTTTTATCTTAAAGAAAAATAAAATAAAAATAAAAAACAACATTGTAAGAAATCACACAAACAAGAAAAATAGCACTCTACTCATTTTTCAGTGTGTTTTGCTGTAATGTTAGGTTAGACACTAGAAGAGCAGGTGTCTATATTCAATAAACATGAAGCTCTTTGGATATGAAAGAATCTTATGACAATCAATAAAACCTTTTATTGTCCCTCTTTCGTCTTAGATATGTGGCACAATGTTAGCTTGTCATTGGGAAGTACCCTATGATAAGGACAGATATATTTCCAAACAAAACAAAGACTAATAAGACATAGTTCTGATTTTGTTTAGATAAAATGATTCCCACACTTTTTCTGGTGTGGCAGCGGAATGCAGATGATTGAAGTTGTTAGTGAAGATGAGCCAACTATCTTACACTGATCTAAGGTTTATTGGTGCTCATCAGGAGTTGGGTTGAGCGCTAAAAATGCATTTGTAACTCTATTACCTCCGCATTACCGCTCCGTCCAATCCCGAGTTTGGGCGTACCTCAGAGCATTGACCTCTTTGAGCTGGTGGTGAATGCAGCGACTTTCTGCCCATTTTCGATGCGATTACCACAGGGCAGTTACCACCATGGTACTTGTGCTGAAAATGCCCCATTGAGTCCATTGGACTCAAAATAAATGGGGATTTACTGCAGTACCGCAACTTGTGATTCTGCATTAATAGCGCCAGTCCCAGTTGCAGTAATGCTAATTGTGTTGGGCAGTATCCTGGTGGATTTACCGCCGGGATACTGCCCCCTCATAATGAAGCCCATTGTCTTGAACCCCTTGTATCTATCCTCACGGGTATAGGGAAGTGGGGCCTACTATCTGATACCCAACCAGTGCGCATCATCATGAGGGAACCTCTCATACAACTTCCGCATTATAGCAGTGAAGTGGGGCCAACAGTATGAGACCCATGAAATAGGTATCCCTATAAGACTCACTCTTAAACTCCTGCCTCACTGTCACAGGAAAGATGGTCCAACTGCCTGACATCCATTCACTTGTTATCCCTATTGAGTCCATCTCAAACACGTGCTTCTCTGGCAGAGCGAAATGATTAGCAATTGTGTAGGCCCTTCCCTACTTCCTACTCTTCTTTTCACATCCTCCTTCCCTTCCTCCCTCCTCTGATAACCTCACAGCTGCTGAGATTGGTGACCAGGGCACGCATGTGTACTCCTGGGTGCTAGCAACCCACACCCATTCACCCACAGCCTCTGCCTCTCCCAGCACTCTGCCTTCACACCCACTGGCCTATGCCAGCACAGGCTTGCCCTTACCTATTTATTGGTGATTGACCACTCCACCTAGGCACTTACAGCTGCTCACTCCTAGCACTTCCCACTTGATACACCTAGAAATTACCCCCTACTGCCCCATCCCTTCTCTCTCTCTGCACTTGCACATTCTGAATGCTCACAAAGCCTAGTAGGTGCGCCTTTATCTTACATTGTTATATCCATTGTTACTCCTGTTACGGAGTCACGTGAGTGCGGCGGCGATGTCCGCAGTCGTGCATGTGTATAAAATAAAGTGGGTGTACACAAGCTCGTCAGAGCATGCCAGGAACCCGAACCATGAAGACCAGTGTCCTGTGTATTGATTAAGGTACGAGAGACCAAGGCATGATAATGGGGGTATTATGAGACATCACACTGGCGATGAGGCTGCTACTGGGTAGGGGGCTCATGATTGGACGCCTGATTCAGCATCTTCATCATTGTTCTGACGCCTACCAGGAGCGCTGCCTGCTCGGGAACGTTCTAACCACCATCGTGTGCTGTTTATGGTCACAGCCCCACATGTGGGATGCTCATGCACCATTCATTCCATTTTTGGAGCCCATCAGGGCTAAATCATACTAAGGAGGCCACAGGGGCCACCGGGAAGGGTCTGTGAGCACTCAGTTTAAAAATAAAAATAAATAGAATGTTTTTTCTGTTACATGCAAACAGTATACGTTAAGTGGAACTATCCATCTGAACTCTCTGGTACAGACACATTTTTTCTTTCTCTTTGGTGTCAAAGGAGAGAAGGACTTGTTATTAGACATTCTGTGTCTACCTGAAGAAGCACCACCATACACCACCAAGATACACACCGCAGCCCAGATGTGAGCTACGCACCTCAGTGACCCAACCAGTCAGCGGATTTGCGGTCTTTCACGCACCTGATAGGTGCCTGTGCCGTCCATGGTAATGAGTGACCCTGGAAATGATGCTGAAGGAGCTGGTGCACCCTCACAGATCAGAAGGGCGCCCTGACAACAAAGCACACTAGCCCTAATGCCAGAGTTTGATGCATCGGGCACTCCTTCGACGTTGGGTCCAAAATGGCTGCTGTGGTTCGAGAAACTGGAGATGTTTTTTAAGGCCATGGGTGAGGAGGATGACAAAGCAAAGGTGGCGACACCCCTCTACACTGCAGGGTCTGAGGAACATTGCATCTTCAAATCTCTCCCTCCCACCGACTGATCTTATCAAGCCGTGAAGGACTCGCTCAAGGAGCACTTCATAACGCTTTCAAACCAAGGCTTTGAACGCTTTGTGATGTGCAGCGAAAAACAACGTGAAGATGAGTCACTGGACCAATTTTGCAGGAGGCTACGTCAACTGGCTAGCAGATGACACTGGGAAAATAAAGAAGGCATGGTCTGCAACCAACTACTACAAGGCTGTAGTTCAGGGAAACTACGTCGACAGGTACTCCAAGAACCAGGGCTCACGCTAACACGCATCCTTGAAATGGGGCGGTGCTAAGAGCTAGTGGATATCCGCACCACCAAATTGGACACCGATGTCAAATCGGTGAAAAGTGAGAAGGTATGTGCTATTGGGCGGGCAATGAACGCTGGCCCGTCACAAACCCCCAGAAGAAGATAGACACATCACAGCCCTATGAATACTGTGGATATGATCTCCCACATGCAATTGACTGTCCAGCAAATGGGAGAGTGTGTGGGCACTGTGGGGCTGCAGGACACTTTGCAAGTATGTCCCGACCACAAATCCCAGGGGACCGAATAGAGTGTCAGTGCAGCACCTCACAGACAGAGGAACATAGCCATGAGAGAACAAGAGCTCCAATACCTGGAGATTGCGGAGGAGGAAGAAGAAGATGAGGAGGTCTTCTTCATATCGAACATATGTGTAAAAAAGAAAAGGAGGCAACCCACGTACACAGTGACTATGTGTGGGACTTTGACTCTGGTGCCAATAGACACAGACAAATCAGTAGGTGTACTGGTGACATACCCTTACGAGGCATTCCCAGGACCATCAGTGCTAGGAGAGACAAATGCCAAAATATATTCATTCGGTGGGGCCCGACCACTTCCCCTCCAAGGAGTGTTTGTAGCTCAAGTAACTCACGCAAACAGTACCATCAGAGCGAGATTCTTCATGACGGATGTCAGCCCCCACTCGCTCATGAGCTGCGCCGCATCGGAGGCACTCGACATTGTGCATTTTGCACCCTCAGTATATGAGGAATACATCAGAGACATAATTGAAAAGTTTGCTGACATCTTCCGAGGGAAGCTAGTAGGGCAGCCCATCAAATTGCATCTTGACGAAACAGTGCGCCCAACGGTGATGAAACACTGGTGCATACCCTTCCAATTGAGAGCAAAAGTGGAAAAAGAGCTGCAAAACCAAGTGGACTCAGACATCATTGAGAAGATTGATGGCCCAACTCTGTGGGTGTCCGCCATTGTAGTCGCAGCTAAATTCATACAGCCAGGATCTGTACGCATGTGTGTGGACATGAGTTTACCTAATCTCGCCATAAAACTGAAAGACACATCATGCCAACACTAGATGACATGGTGGGGGAGCTACAGGGAGCCAAGGTGTTTTCCAAACTGGACCTGCAAACCGGATATCACCAGCTAGAATTGCACCCGGACTCACGTTATATAACAATATTCACAACTCACAATGGACTATACCAATACAAGCACCTGAGCTTTGGGGTCTCCTTGGCACAGAAGTCTTCCAAAATGTCATTAAAGGTGCCCTCGCCGGCTTAGAAGGCGTAATTAGCTTGAGTGATGATATATTAGTATATGCTGCATCTGAGACTGAGCACATGGCTAGGCCGGAAAAGACACTGGAAAGGATCAGGAACCTACCCCTAACGCTGCACCGAGAGAAATGTGAATTTATCAAAGATAGCATAGAATCTTTAAGTTTCATCTTCCACTTGAAAGGAATCTCTCCAGACCCGCAGAAGGTGAAGGACATTCAAGAGACAAAACCTGCTGAGAATGCTACAGAGTTTAGAAGCTTCCTTGGCATGGTAACCTACTGTGAGAGGTTCATTCCAAACTTGGCAACTCTTTCAGAACCTCTCAGGACCCTGCGAAGAAAGACACTGCATGGACTTGATCAGATGCTGAACAGAAGGCTTTTGGCCCCATAAAAGCAGCCCTCACTCGTGGGGGGAACCATGGCATTCTTCGACCCACGGAAGGAATCCAAACTAATTGTGGATGCCAGCCCTGTGGGGTTGTGAGCATTGCTCCTTCAACCAGACATCCACGGACACATGAGACCCATTGCCTATGCCAGCAAGGCACTGACTGCGACCAAACAAAGATACCCCCAAATTGAGAGAGAGGCACTGGCTGTATTGTGGGGCTCTCAACACTTTTCCATCTATGTTCTGGGAAAACCTGTCTCCATAATCAGTGACCACAAGCCATAAATCCCAGTCCTGGCAGGCTCATCCTCCAAACCACCACAGAGGATAAAGAGGTGGATGCTTGTTCTCATGGAATATGGGGTGAAACTACAATACCAACCAGGTACCCACAATCTTTGCGGACTACCTGTCGCGTCATCCCAGGGGTGGCAATGATCTGGGGACAAAGGAAATCTCAGACTGTGTGGACTATGTTTGCCTAGTATCGGACGCAGCCATACCAGTGGCTCTGACATTGGAGGAAGCGGCAGAGGCCTCAAGCGAGGGTGAATGCTTCCGGCACATTCCGGATGCCATTGTTAGCAGTGACTGGAGGTGAACTCTAGCTGGCATGTCTTGCAAAGACAAGGATTCTCAACGTGAAATTCAACAGCTGTGGCGAGTCGACACAAACTCTCGAGGTTGCCAGAAGGTCTGATATTATGTGGACGACAGATTGTGATACCGAAGAGACTGGTCGGGAGAATGACATAATTGGCTCACTGCGGCCACCAAGGCACAACAAAGACCAAGGCAAGGCTGTGCTCCAAGGTGTGGTTCCCTGGGCTGGAGGAAAAGGTTGATGAATATGTGAGCCGGTGTATCCGATACCAGGCAGCTGCCCCTGTCAATAAAGAACCCTTCATTGAGTCTAGGGAACAAACCAACAGCCCGTGGGACACATTAAATGTGCATTTTGGGTCGACGGGGAGAGGGCTATATTTTTTGGTGCAAATGGACCAATGTTCAAGATACCTGGAGATGGAACTTGTCGATTCCATGTCATGCGAACAAACAATCCAGGCAATTGAAAAAGTATTTGTGACCCATGGATTCCCCTGAGTCCTATGCTCTGACAATGGGCCACCATTTCAAGAGAGACAGTTTTCGGAATTCATGACTGACTGCGGAATAACGCATAGAAAAGTGAACCTGGATGGTCAAGAGCAAATGGAGAAGCTGAGCGCTTCAAGTGTACGCTCAATAAAATATTTCGCATCTCACAGGGACGATGGGGTGAGGTGAAAAGAAACTTATACCAGTTCCTCAGAGAGTATGGTCGGCTCCCCATCAGTCCACAGGCATGCCCCCAGCTGAAGCTTTGTTCAACAGATGCCCGAGAGGGCTCATTTCCGAGAGGGATGGCCGACCGCCGGGTGTCATCGACGACCAGAAGACATCCGATGAGAGGCAAATGCAAAATGAAAAGGAAAATGCCAGATACAGGCTGAAACCTCCTGACATTTAAGTGGGCGATACGGTCCTGTTGAGAAACCGACATCCGGAAGGAAAACTCTCCCTCAACTATGAACCTACTCCCATGGGAGTGATCCTCATAAAGGGGTCCATGATGACTGCTGCCGACCAGCGAGGGTCGGTAAGAAGGAACTCATGCTTCTTCAGGAAACTTGCCAGAGAAGAACAACAGCGAGAGGCTGTAGTGGAAACATCCCTGGCCCTAGCGATTAAAAGAGAGCTAGCCCCTGAAGAGGACACAGGATATCCTGCAGTGAGAAGACACAACCTGGAAAGCGAGTGAAGCAATGAGACGACAGGAGAGAGATATCCCCGTCGGGAAGGCCCGAGGTGTCCGGCAAGATTCAAGGACTACCTAATAGACCCAAAACAAATCTGCAGTTATATGCACTTGCCCACGTTGGGCCCTTACACTGTGTGGTATACCTCTACACGTCTGTTTTGTCATGTTGACAGTATGTTATGCATAATGTGTGGTTAATGTTTTCGTTATGAAAAAGGAGTAATGTGACATAGTCACGTGAGCGCGACGGCGATGTCTGCCGTCGTGCATGTGTATAAAATAAAGTGGCCATATCGGAGCTCGTCAGAGCGTCCTGGGAACCCAACCCATCAAGACCTGTGTCCTGCGTATTGATTAAGGTATGAGAGGTCAAGGCCTGATAACGGGGGTTCTGGGGGCATATTATGAGACATCACAACTCCCATGTTCCCTCCGTGTTGCCGTCTGGGTGCTTTGAATCACAATTTACTTGTTGTAGAAGTGCCTTACAAATGCACAATAAAATAAAATGTAAAAAGATCATCTGTTTGGTCCTGTTATAAATTCAACATACCTGTGGGGCGTTCAGCAGCAGTGGCTGAAACAGTGATGTGAATACCTTTTCTGGGTCTGCATCCCTTCTGAAATGCGCTCAGCAGAAGGACTGAGGGGAGTATATGCCACATTCAACCCCTCATACTTACTCATCATCTGGATGATACTGGGCAACAGCATTACTTTTTTATGCTGGGTCCCCTTTCCAATCGAATCCACCTGGTGCAGGGGATGAGGGAACTGAATAAGAGCATGACTCCTCCTCCCTATCTCACCAACAGACTAAGTAATGTGTGTCCCTGTGTCAGTATAACAGAGAAAAAGACAGCGTCAACATTGACCATCAGCCTAGAAGAGTGTACCTAGTCATGTACCTAGTCACTATGGGAACAAGACCAGTTGTTTGGGTGTTTGCAGTGCTTTTGCTGTTCCCACGACTCCACCCTTGGCAACAGTGCAGTTTGTCTTGCTGAGATTTGGTACGACTGTTTTGTGAATGTACACAGATTAAACCTGATAGTTCAGCAAGCAACTCATCTCCCCATTGTGTTTCAGGTCACCTGAGAGCAACATACACATTGTATGTGTGTGCACATCCTTCCATACAGGAGTGCAACAAATCGTGTGTGTGTTCCCCTTGCCTATGGGAGTGCAGTACAACGGTTGTGTGTGTGCCCCCATCCCTAGGGAAGTGCAGCAAAAAGTGTATGGGCCTCATTACCAGTTTGCTGGTCCGGTAGTAACAGCGCCGGTAAGCTAGCGGCGCCGTTACTACCGGACCGGCAAACTACGAGTTGAGCTCGCGGGTGCCTGTGTGGCACCCGCGAGCACAGCATGTCAGATGCACCAGCACCATTCACGAATGGTGCCGGTGCATCCGGCTTCACCATTCCCATTGAGCCCGCCCATATATGTGTCTAACTTAGTTGACTTGATGATACATCCAGCAAAACTGCTGTCATATCCCCTTGTTTCTTTTTGGTAATAGACATACTAAATACAGCTTTCCTGGACCTTCACACTTCCTTTAAAACCACCAATGTTTTAACCTGTTCTATCTAATGAGGCATGTAGACCAAAAAAAAAAGAGAAGAAAGAGCAGTGATTGAATAAAGGACAACAAAATGCTGATTTATACATTCAGTACAATTCCCTTAGAGCTACGTCATGTTGGCATGTATATGATAAGTTGCACCACGTGCGAATGCACTCGCCAAGCACATGGGGCACTTGTGTGGTTGTTAAATATCGAGCACAAAGCCTCCATGGAACACCTTTCCAGACTGCCCCTTTTCCTAAAGGCATTTCTCTCAAATGAACAAAGTTGGAAAATAATTTTGGACCTGCCTGCTGTGTTCCACTTGTCGTTTTCTTCCCTGAAGCAAAGAGCAACGGTTTTCTTTCTGGAGAAAGAATATGCATACGTGGATTCTCTACCCAGAAGAAAATTGTGGTTGGTTGTGCAGTTCACACATTTTTCACCTCTTCCAAGGATTTCAGTTCTAGGTGGCATCCACAAAAAGTATGGGTTATGGCCACATCTCTACCAGTATTGGGGAGAGTCTGTGCAGCCCAGTTGATGTAGTCGAATCAAAATTATCAGATATTTTAGCTATATTTTAAATGATATCTTTGTATTTCCGAGTGAGCAGTGAATGTCAGTGAGTAGATCCAAAAACACATAAGGGGTCAACAAGTCAATTTACTTTATTTCGGATAAAATATATCCATAAAAGCAAAAACCTCAAATCGATGAAGATTTTAAAAATGAGGCAGTTTAAAAACAGAGCACACATTTAATTTTGTATTTCTTAGTGTAAACCAAGCGCAAGGGCATGGGGGTGCTTTAAAACAGAATCAGCAAGGTATTTTATTCAGTAACGCAGTACTATTGGTGGCGGGAGAGAGGGATTTTTATTCCTGCGGCATGCATTACTTAAAGGGCCATGTTTATTCCTCTGGCATTTATTGTTGAATAGGCCATGTTTATAGTGTTTCATGGAACTGGAGGATGGTAGGGACATTTCGAGCCTCTACCGGGATTGAGTTCCAGATGGTCAGGCGTAGCAGGAGAATTACTGCTTGTGGGTCTTCTCTTTCCAGGCTAGCTTTGACTCCAACCTTTAGAGTTTTGCTAGGTGAGTTGAGAGAGTCTCCAGAGGTGTGGAGTATAAGTGCTAAGTATGTTGGTGTTCCGACTGCTTTATACATGCAATTTTGAAATTTTTAATGTGATTCTGGCAGGGAGGTTAAGCCAGTGAAACATGCGAAATATTGCAGAGATATGGTAAAATTTGCAGGCACCTGTAATGAGGCCGGCTGCAGCGTGGTGTGCTGATTTGAGGGTGGGCGAGATGCACGTCGAAAGACCAGTAAGAAGGGCATTTACCCCATCAATGTGTGAAATAATGAGGGCTTGGACCACAGTACGCAATTCCTTTGTGGGCAATTAAGGGTTTTACTTTTGTGGAGTGTGTGGATCTGTAGCCATGTGCTTTTGAAAGGAAAGGCTACTGCCAACAATCAAGCCCTGGGATTTGGCCAAGTTTGACAGCTGAGGGGTAAATCCTTTCAGGCACATGTTATGTCATCTAGCTATGAGTGCATGCATTGTCGTTTGGTGTGGGGGCACAGGAGGATAAATTCAGTCTTGGTAAGGTTTAGGGAGTCAAGCAATTTCCTGGGGCCACTGACCTTAAGGTACAGTTGAGTGTCATCAGTACTGATGGATGTCTATGTTGGGATCATTTTGGACAGTTCCCAAGTGTTCCGTGTATAGATTGAAGTGAATGGGAGTCGGTTGGATCTGAATGAGCCCATCTGTATGACCTGGTGCCTATCGGATAGGTAGTACATGATTACATAATTAACAATGCAACAATCCTTAACAAATTCATTAAAACGTTTTCAAAGATATGTAAGTAAGGTCCATGCCACCAGCTTGGTATGTGTTGGAAGGATAAAGTGCATAGCAGATCTGTATTGACTAAAGTCCATGTTGCTCACAGGACTTTTAAGGTACTCTCCCTGATATTAGGATACGCCGGCCAAAATAAGAAAACGTGCATCCTATCTTCTATGGGGACATAAAGCAATAAACAAGAGAGGTCTCTCTCTACATCAGGGCTACTTGGAGACTAAAGGGTTCAGAATAACATGAAGGGGACAACCAACATTAGCATGCATGTCTTATTGGGTCCCTTTTATACAGTTTTCTTTACTTGATAAACTGAGCGGCTCATTTTCTACACCCCAGAGTGGAAACGCAATGTGTAAAAATGAGGTGGTCACCATTTACATCAGATTATTAGACTCCAATCCATTTTACAGCCATTTTAAGGCAGGAAAGGTGCATAAGAAGGAATTCAAAGTCCACTGTGTATCTCTCCTACAACCTTAAAGAGAACATGCTGTTTTGCAGGCAGGCAAAAAAGAAATTGATTCTCATGGAATCCACCTTTTTTTAGCATCATAGATGCAAATGAGACTGCATTCACCATGGATACCTATGGAATAAACCTGCTTTAAACAGCTGTATAAAATGGCAGATTCCAAAGGAGCCCATTCCCTTTACACCGGCATGAAAATCGTATGCAGGCATAAAAGCATATACCCTTTGATTGCAGAGGAAGAATGCACGGCTGAAATGTAAAATCTGTTTTGTGGCCCCTACTCTTTCAAGAGGTTTTAAATTACCTGGAGTGTAAAAGTAAGGCATGCATTGCTAACACCTTGCTTTTATATCTTACCTTTGCACTTCAGGCCTTAGACAATGAACCAATAAATCCCCAGAGTCTTTGTCACACTGGATGTCTCTAGACCATATTCTAGGAAGTTTTATATTATGTGACCAATTGTCAGAAATAATGATCTATAAAAGGTTTTCATCCTAGAAAGAGCAAAATCCTCTACAGACATACCCTCTGCATAACATGATGTGGGAAGGGGCGTGGGTTGCTAATGTAGATGGGGGGGCTTTTTGCTTTATTGCCCTTTGCTGTTGGAGCCATGCCAATCCTATTCGTGTCTTATCTTCTTTAAGTGTCGAAAATAGAAACATTGCCATAATAAATAATAAAGGTGGCAGGAGTACTCTGGTCACTGTTTACAAGAGGGCGGAGCGACCTTTGACGGGCCCATGGGATCAGAGCTCACCCTCAAGGACTATAAGACGAGATAGCTGCACCTTGAGGGGGAAGGGGTACAGGATTCTCTTACTCCAACACCAATCATTAAGGATAACTCAATGGTTTGGCAAAGGGAAGTATGTTTAATGACAAGTACAAAACGGGGAAACAACAGGGAATCTTCAGTGATGCGATCATCCGTCTCGCTTCAACTTCCAAATTCTTCATTCAGACAGGAATAGTTATACTAAATTCTCGTCATCATTGACGTGTAACACTCAAAAGTTTGTCATGCAATTCTATTGGTTAAAAAGAAAACTTAAGTATTGGTGCTATATCTGTATATGGTAACAGAGTGTGAGGATTGGATAACTCTTATCGGGTGGGCGTCTACGCCCATCCCTCTACATCACACATGCTAGACGTCACTACAAGTACAACGTCTCATTGGTTCTACTAACTATAGGACCCTAGATTATTTGGTCCATTGTGATTGGGTCAGTTACACCCCCAGGCATAAATCTCCACTTTAATTAGAAGCATGCCGAATGTTCACCCAGATCCGGTGTGCCCAACGATTCACCCTGCCTCCCTTCCATCAATCAGTACTTTAGGGCTATGTGTCAATTAGTTGGCTGAGGTTGGGCTCGAAACTGTAGCTTCTTATCGGGAAAAGTTATGGCATCCTCTGGTTTTAGGTGACATCAGACGTTGGTACCTCTTCGCACTTGGCTGGTCACGTGTTAGTACACTGTGAATCTGCTTCATTTTCCCTCTATTTGCATATTTGATTCTCCCTTCGGCCTCGCCACCTGCCTGGGCCTCCTTATCTCGACCTTCATGGGGCAGGCTGCTATGCTATGAAGTTTTGATTCTTCGAAGTTGCCACTCTCCTCCCTTCCTTAGGTTGACCTCGAATTCCCAGGCATGAGCTGCTTCTTGCTAAGTTTTTGCTCTTTCGTCTGGCTTTGTGCTGGTACATGAATCCTGGCCTGTTTGACCCCTACCATTCTGGGCGTAATTCTGCTTTTGTAAAATGGATTTGCACTTGTATAATGTACTTCTTTGATTTAGATATATAGTTGGTGCTTGCCGCTCTATTCTTCTACTAAGCATAGCAAGCCGCACTGTTTCCTTAGCTTCTTGTGTTCCAAGCCTATTTACAAGTGTTAGCTAGTTGCAGATTGTCATCCTAGTTCATGGTAACATTTCTTTATATTTCGACATCGTTTCTTCTTCCAAGTCCATTACATCATTATTCTTTACATTTCGTCTTCGTGTGTCATCTTTCGATTGTCATTTACGTTCATCTGTACATCTGTCCAGGCCCTTGTGTCCATTCACCTTCAATTAAGGCCCTTTGGGTCTCTTTGGGGACAGTTTGTAAGTAGTCTTCATTTCATGTCAGCTGCTGGTACGGTTGTCTCAATGGGTACCATGCTGCTCATGGTTGTCTGGTTATTGGAACTTCAACAGGTATTGCTCTACTGATGGGCACTGGGCAGAGCCCTAGTGCTGCTCTCTGTTGATTTATTTGTTCCTTATACGTCACATATCTCGGTGAGTATGTCCCTGGCATTTAAAAATAGGTGGCTGGAGTGCAGGCCATATCTGGGACCTCCTCTACACTCCCCCCTCTGGCCGGTTCATCGACCACTTCTACTTCCTCCTTTGGATTCATCTTGCTTGGTTCTTCTTTATCCATTTCTTCATCTTCTGGGTTTTATACATGATGATGTGAAGGAGTGTTTCTTTGGAGTCCAAATTTGTAACACTCTTTTTCGTACATGTTTTTACATGTTCGTCTTTTTTCCAGGTCGATAGCTGGGACTGTCCATTTGGGCTGCATTAGATCCATTTTCTTTCATACTTTCTTCCTTTTCTGGGATATACAAACTTTGTTCCTTCTGGCGCATATTCACTGGCATTCACAAAGTCTTTTATTTCTTCATCAGTCAGGTCTCTGGGCTTCCATCCTGGTTTGACATTGATCATGATCTTCATCCCTATGGCTTTCTTCGTAGTTATCTGGCACTGTGAGATGATTATCTTGATAACACAAAATCCTAATAGTATCATCAGTAGCAGGGCTCCCAGGAACTTGAATATGTCTTCCATCCATTGTGGGACCCATGAGAATAATGTCCAAACCAGCTGTCATCATCAACTTCGTCAGTTTCATTGATCATCTGGTTCTGTAGATTTGACAGCATGCTTATGGCTTCTGTTAAAGTTCAATTTTCTTCATCATGCGAAGGTATAAATGTGCAACATGATTCTCCGATTTTTGCGCAAGCACCTCCATCCATCGCTGTGATCATGTCAAGTACATATCTGTTCTGTAGAGTCATCAATTGGATTTCTCTTAGTTCTTCTTTAATTGCGTTGAATCCATTTATGGTGGTGTTGATGGTCTGTAATAATTCCCATCTGGATATATGCAACCATTTGGTATGTATTCCAACCTGGATTCTTGGCATGAAGATTGTTGTGAACACTGATGAGGTGAGGCTGAAAAGCCTGTGTTCATATGGGATTGCATGGAATGCTTCTTCTGATTTGGCAGAAAAGTAATTTGCTCTCTTCATTCAGGATACCAGCTCCACAGATCTCCTTTTCCTCAGGTGGGCATCTGCTTTCGGGAAAAAGGCTATATTCAGGTAACTTTCTGGAATCACTAGTGCAGGCACGTGGACGTTCGCTATTGTGCATATGCCTCCCCATTTTTCGGCAGACGTATGTATGCTTTGGATCCGCACGCTCAGTAATGATCCATGACTACTGCGGTTCCGTGAGTCATTCCTGGAGCTTCAAAGATTCGTCCGCAGTTCTGATTCTCTCCCATCTTCCTCGTGCCATTGTTCCTGAAACACAATGTTGGGCTTTCCAGCAGCACTATCTGCAAGGGTCCTCCTCTGTCTTCGACCGATGTTCGTAAATTTGTGAGTTTTGGCCATAAAGGTTTGTACAGTTTTTGTGAGTTTTCTATTGCTTCCTTGCAGGCTCCAAGGACCATCCAAGCTCGGCAGATCACAACCCCATCTTCCCATCCATTTGGGGAAACCATGGTTTCCCAAATCTGCATTTGGCCTCTGTTTTTCCAAATTTGAGCCTCTTCCGGGGTTTTTCCCTGGACGTTCAGTCTCATGTTTATTTCCCATCTTATTTCTGTTCCTTTAACTTCAGGCTTTTCATACCTGATCACGTGATTCCTCTATTTCTTGTCTTAATGTCCTGGACGTAACCATCTTCATCGGGGTAATCCGTTTCAGTTGCCCATATCAATGAGTTGTCCCTCCCCATAAACTGTCCTCTGGTGCTACGTGTGAAAGACAGTGTGCTGTCGGGGAATCAATTTCTACTGCCACGAAGATCTTGGATTTCCACATGCTGTACGGTAGGAGTGCACAAACGAAATATTCTCCTCCTGACACACTTCTTCCAACTTCTTTCATGTGCTGGTACCAAATGTTGTTTCCTAGATGTGCTGTGCTGTCCAGGTAGTCGTTCAGTTCATTGTTATCTTCATGTGGGCTTCTCTTGATTCTTAGTGTCTTCCTGTAGTTAGCTATAACTACATCTCTAAACGCGTCTGTGTGACTTTTCCTTGCTGGGGGTCTCTCGGGCATACTAGTCGGTGGTCCAGGTTTCTTTATCTGCATCGATGTGGTAGATGGAGGTTTTGCAATTCTCTCCTTCTCCTCTTGCATTCTTTTCGTGCCCTCTGTAAATCCTTTATCAACCACCAGCCTGTCACCGGCCCAGTGTATGGCTGCATCGTGGGCCTGGTACTTGTTCCTTGTGTTGGAACTTGTGTGCTTTTCAATACAGTCTCGGCGTTTTTTTTTTCCAGTTCCTCCTGCCTTTTCTTCGCTCTAGCTATAAAAGGGAATTAATGATCTATCAACATGTGTGTCCTATTTACTGGGACAAGTTGTTCGGTAGGCAGTCTTGTGCTCTCTGTTGCCTTTGCTTGAGATTCTGTGGCCATTGACATGTGCCCTGGTTCATGTGCATTCAGTGTGTGGGTGCATGTAGTTGTCAGTGCTATGTTTTCATCCATTACGTGCTGACCCTGTCTCCAGCCTTTTCCTCCATTCGTTACCACAAGTGTGTATGTATTACTGCTAATTACATTCATTTTCAGTTCATTTGTCTTACCATTAGATTTCCTTGGGACTGCGATGACTATATGGGGTCTGGGTGCTTTTGTGGGACTCATGTGTATACCATCAGGTGGGTGTACTGAAATTGGAATGCTTCGTGCACCAATAAAAAATGCAGTTCTGATCATTAAAGATAGCAAAATGATGATAAACACAATGCATAAATACATGATAGCGCGGTGGTTAAACGGCAGCATTTTCTTCCAAAGAAGCGATGGCGCCCCTCTGCTTGTAGGAGGACCAGGTTACTGTTCTGGGCCCCCATCTCAATCATTTGCTCAATGTCAATGTTATTGTTTTTCCCCAATTCAATATTGTTCTCGAACAGTTTGTGTCATAAAGTGCCTGGTGCTTCACAACTGTCCCCCCTCTTGCGGGTGACGATTGTCTCTGGATACAGGATACAGTTCTCTTGCTATACTATGGAAAAACAGATTGGACTAATGCTTTGGTGAGTCACCCTTACTGTACATGCTCAAAGTATGTAAGTTCCAAATCCACCCCCCGAATCTGCTTCAGTCCTGAGGACATGCTGGACACTGTTCAATGTGAAGAAATGGAAAAATGGCAATCAAAACAAATAAGGGCAACGTTATTGTCTCTGCTCCCTCGATCTGTCCCTCAGCGGAAGGTTTCACTGGAATCTCCTCATATAATCTCCTGAAAGTTGGACAGCTCCACTTGCAGCATGATGTCATGGAGGAGGATTCCCATCTGTGCGACATTGGCTGGGTCTCTGATGAATGTGAGGACGTCAACCTCAATAAGTCTCCCCACCATTTCTGGAAAGTCAGTGACTAGGCAAAAGAGGACGTTGTGCGCCAGTCGTCTGTCCTCGGGTGACAAGGACATTTGTCCTGCCTTGCTGGGTTCTGGATCACAGGCCCTTCCATTGATGTGAACAGTCCTTGCACTTTCCTGATGTGTGGATTGCAACTAAGTTACTGAGTTTATTCCACAGCTGGCTCAAATGTTCAGAGTTTGCTGGATCTGGAATAAACGTGAGAGTGTCTGTGGTTCTCCCGACAATAGCTGGACACTCCTCTATGATGCGAAAGAAAAGTGTATTGATGAGTTTGTCTATAATCGCCTGTGGTGGAAGCATTTGTGTCCTTCTCGCTGTACTCAAGCAGTACACTGAAGGCTTCTGCGATTACGGTAAGTAGCTTCCAGATTATCTTCTTGTTGGCAGGATCTTGGATAATGTCTGAGACACTGGTGACCCTCCCTACTAATGATTTAAATGATACCAGTACTAACTGAAAATAGGTGAGCGCGTCCCTTGTGATGTTTCTGCTGGGGGACACCATAAGTGCTGTCAAACAAAATCTTGATATTTGATGATTCAGGATACTGTGTTTAGCTCTTAAGGTAAAAGTCCTTGATCACAGTCTATTAAAGTATTATTTCTCAACAACGCTTAAGTGTGGTTTGATTTACAACTTTGTGTCAACAACGTGTTGTGGCTTAAATGCGCAATTTTCTTTTTCACCAGGGTATTTCATCATAGAATTCTTCATAGTTTGCACAGTCATGTATCGGCTCTCCTTCAGTTACTGTCTCAGCTATGAATGTAGCTGGGTTCACTGTTTTACATCAAACTATTTTGATCGATGGATTAGATATAATCACTTCATAGGCAGAAGCTCTTTTAAATGTTAACGTACCCTTTGGTTTCTCTAAGATGGAAAATAATGAGTGCTCGACGTATAACGTCATAGAACATCCCATCACAATGGTTGTCGCTTTCTCTATGGCGAACGCTGTGGCAGCTAAGCTTTGTTCGCATGGGAAGTGGCCTCTCATTACTGGGTCCAGGTTCCCACTGTAATATGCCAGATGCTTGTACCTCAACAAGGTCCTTTGAGCGAGCACTGCCATCATAACGCTGCCATCCGTATGTGAGAACAGGCAGAATTCCTCTGCATAATTAGGGATCCAGAGGACTGGAGCCGTGCAAATCGCACTCTTGAGTTCTGCAAACCCCTTTTCCATTGCCTTGGTCCATTCAATCTTTTCCTTGGTCACCTGGGCCTTCTTCGGGGCCTGGAGCAAGGGCTTGGTATACGAACTGTAATCGAATACCCATGCTCTAACATAGTTGCAAAGGCCTAGAAAGCTCTGCATTTGTTTTATGATGGCTTCTGCCCTTTCTGGGGTCACCTTTTTACCTTCATGTGAAATGAGCTGGCCTATGTACAGCATCTCCTGTTGACAGTATTGTAGCTTTTCCTTGTCAACCTTATATCCTTTCTCAGCCAGTATAGTCAGTATCTGAACAGAATTGTTCCTGCATTATTCTTCTGTGGTGCTGCAGATCAAGATGTCGTCCACGTACTGCAAGACAACACTTTATAGTGCAATATTGCTTAGGTCCTTCTGTAGGACTCTGTTGACTGTACCCCTGTGGTAACCTTGTGCTTTTCAGACTTATTTGTCTGAATGTAAATGATGTCAGATCTTGAGAATCTCGGTGCAACGGGATTGAGAAAAAGGCTTTTTTCAAGTCAATCACTGTGAAATATTTTGCCTCGATGGGTATGTTACATAGGATTGTAGATGGATTAAGGACTAGAGGGAACTCGGCTTCAACAATATCATTTAATGCTCTTAAATCTTGGAATGCCAAGACCCTCCCTTTGATTTCTTAACAGGATAAATCACTGTATTACAAGGTGACTCTGACGTCACTAAGATGCCGTGGTCCATCATGGCAGATATTGTCTTCACGATTCCTCCATCTGCCTCTCTGGACATGGGATATTGTCGGGCTCTTGGTAAAATATCTCCTGGTTTCAGTTTAATTTTCACTGCTTCCACCCCCTTCATAGGGTCCTGTAATCCATACTGAGACAGGCACCTGGGCCATGTCGTCGTCAAAGTATTCCGGACGCATCAGAGCCAACATAATTCTCTGAGGCACTTCTCTTTTGATCATTTTTACCCAAAATATGAGACTCACTTCCACCCTTGTCTCTTCTGAGTCTGGTTGTTCTTCAAACAGATCGTCATCAGTGACGTCAGTCACTCGATACCCTTCTCCAATGGCGATAATCGCACACCATTGTCTGCCTTCATCATCGTAGCCTTCAACCAGTGCTACTTTCCCTCCCACAGCTGCAGCATGTATCATCAAGGGAAATACTTGTCCCTCTTCTTCATGCATAGGTATTCTTGGTCTGAATAAAAACTCATCTGGGGACCTCATGACCTTGTCTGTAAGGCCTGGCAATCCCGCCATAAATATACGCATGCCATATGCGAAAACATCTGGCTCCAGCGGTATAGCTCTCATGGCTATGTGTCCTGAGTATGCCCTGATTATTTTGCACATGTTTGCATAATGCATTCCTGGGGTGGAGCATACTATGCCCTCCTCCGTGAATGAGATCGTCATGTTCAATTTTGTCATTAAGTCTCGACCCAAAATGTTTACTGGGGTCTGACGCAAATATAATAAAGGTACATTAATTTCGCTCTCTCTTACGGAGACTGGGAGTGCGTCTGTAAAGGGAACTCAACTGAGAGCTCCTGTAAAACTCTGAGTATCTATGGCCTTGCTGGACAAGGTAAACTTGCCTTCATGTATGCATAAGCGTGTTGCACCCATGTCAACTAAGAAGAAATATTCTTTACCCCCTATAACGACATTCACCCGAGGTTCCCTATGAGGGTCTAGTGTCACTGATTGGATAGAGCACATCAGGGTTCTCAGTGAGCTGTCCTAGTTCATATATAAGTTCAGTCCACTGTATACTTGTGGATTCTCTCCTTTCCCGTGGTTGCCTCCCCTTCCGGCGTTTGTGCCCTGAGACATTTGTAGGGGTGCCTGTTGAAATTTCCCTTGTGGCAAATCCTCCATGTGCGGGGGTTGAACCCCTTGTTGCACACCTTGATGCATGCCTGGTGCTTGCTGCTGAACAGTGTGTTTCTGTGAACCACCCTGTTGTGAGATTGCAGGTGGATTTGCCGTGCCTGCTCCCATTCTGTGGCCATTTTGCCATGCCCCTTGACTTCTGCACGTGCGTGCTAAGTGGCCCCTCATTCAGCACAGCCAACATACTGGTGGTGGTCAGATTATATGTCCGTTTGACATATCGGGGCTGCCCGTTTTCCCGTTTTGAAAACCTCCTTGATTGCCTTGGAACCCTCCTTGTTTACTCTGCCATCCTCTCCCTCTAAATCCTCTTCCCCTTGGGTACTGTCCTACGTTACCTTGGTTATTCAGCTGTGGGTTAGCCACCTGTTGTAAATTCTGTTCAGCTGGGCTAGTTAGCATGGCTCCATCAAGAGTATACTTTGATAATTTCTTTTGCACCAGCTTTGCTTCTTCACCCTTTCGTGTTGCCTCCTTTTTCTGATTCTTTTCTTGCAACAATCTACAGTAATGTGCCATAGTTAACTGTCATAGTTAACTGTATTTCTGCCCAAGGTTTAGCCTCTACCCCTACCAATTTCTTGAGCTGTTTCTGCACAGGTTCTGGCAACCCTTGGCACAATATATGGTAAAAAACTGGTATAGATTTTGTCCAAGATTCATGCGTTTTTAGCACCCACACGTCTTGGAAATTCTGGATATAATTCAATGGATCTTCTGACTCCTTCATTTTCTGAGTCATTATAGTTCCCATATCGGAAGTATCCATGTACAGCACTCGCAGCGCTTTCAATACTGCTGCTATGCAATTATTAAATGGTGCTCCATTGTGTGCAGTGTTAATTATGGTTACACCAGGGTACCCTGCCCGTGTCCAGACATCGTCTGCTTTCTCACCGTGTATGGCAATCAGGAGACCTTTAATGTCCCCTATAGCTAACGTGACGCCCCCTGTCATATTTTCTAACTCATGTATCCACTTCCCGGCTCCCGATGTCTGCATTGGAAGCTTGTTTTTCAGGTTCTCTTAATCCATGTGCGGCCATGGAATATATTGCAGTCTTAATCCACCCTTTCCTAATAGTGGAAATTGGAATGCACAGCCTTCTTCCTATTCCCCCATAGCTCTGTGTCAATCGCTGGGGCAACATTCTCACATCGCCGTCTGCCTGGCAATGTCCTCAACCTGTCTACATAGGCGGGTGCTGACACCCCCCTCTGACCATGGGGTGTTCCTTCATGCTGGTCAGACTGCACGGCAGACTCTGATGTCCTCGGTGCAGACTCGCTAACGTCTGACCATCTTACCCCTTTGTCCCTTGGGAGCTGCATTTTGCGCCATCTCCCATCATTATTTGTCTCACACTCCGTTTCCTCTCCCGAGTCGGACGTTGATTGTTCCCAATTCATGCAACTCCTTGTGTCTTCATCATTTTTACTGATTTATAGTCTGTCCAGGGACAGTCTCCTTCTCCCACTCCTTCTCCCACTCCTTCGAGTGACATCCTCAGTGTCATACAGCTTTCCAAGCGTTCGTCTTCCCTCTCCCTTTGGGACATTTGTTCCAGCCCTATTTCATCATATATTTTATCGATCATTTCCCCGATGCTTCTGGTGTCGAAGTCATCTTCAATATTTGCCCCAATCGTGCCTGGTACTGAGTCGTACGCAGGAAAGAATTCTTCAATGTCTTCCCATTCTACAACAGGATCGGGTTTTTTAACTTCCATCTCCAGATATTCGAGATCATGTGCCCTCTGACTACGCTTACATTCAATATCATCACCAAATTCTTTGCGCTTCCTTGCCTCTTCTCTGACTTCATCTTCTTTCCTTCTCTTTTCATTTCTACATTCATCTGCCCTTCGAACTTCCTCATCTTTGTTCCTCTGTATCCTTTTTTCATGTACTTGTTGCTCTTCTTCCAACCTTAGCTGTCTCTGTCTGTACTGTTCGTAGGCTGCTTTCTGTTTGCGATTGAGCTGCTTTTCTTGCTCCTCGCAATATAGTTGTTCTTGCCTTAGCCTATCTTCCCTTCTTATCCTTTCGTCCATTAACTCCTTTTCCTTCTCCTTCTCCCTTCTCTGTGCCTCGTCTGACCTTTCCTTAGGTCTCACATCATCACTTCCTTTTCCATCGAGTTTCAACAATATCTGCCCTCCCATCCATTTGTCTTTTGTGAATGCTATCTCATCAGTTCTGCTTTCACCTACTTTCCATTTCTTTCCCTCTCTCTCTTCATCGGGAGATGCACTAATCTGTGCCTGGTCCTTCCTCTCATCCTCACGTCTCTCCTTGTCTCACGGGACTGCAGAGGTAAGATTCCTATCCTGATCCTTCCCTTTATAGTCGTTACTACTGTATGTAGGTGACTCATATGTGGGGTTCTATACCCCATGGCTGCCTTAAGCTCTCTTAATGGATAGAGTCCCTCAGGCTCACTTCCCTCAGTTTCTGTTTCAGACGGGGCAGGTGCCACGGTAGGCGTCTCACCCCCTTCCGTGCACACATTTCATATCCAGTCTGCGGTGGGTCTTCTTCCTTTGACTGTTCGAAGATTTTCGAAAGTTCTAGAACAGCAAGGCGTTTCTCTAGTTTCTTGCCTGTATGTGTGGCATGCAAGTAAGTCGTCATATGCTGTAAGTCAGCTTTAGATAAAGACCCATTTTGTGGCCACGTCATAAACATCTTGTGGCCGGTACCCTTAACCCACTCAGTGCTATATTTCTTAAGCTTGGGTGCATGTTACGGCAGTTGTTTACATAAGTGTGCTAGTGGAGTAATGTCTTCCATGATTAAATCTGTTTCTAACAATACTTTCATGCAACTTCAACACTCCCAACAATATGAGCGTGGACCAAATTCCCGTAAGCTCCAATCCACTCTTTTCCCGCCAGAATTTTTGTATTACCAATTTACTTCAAGAACATACATTTGTGTGCGATTCCCTATTAACTATAGAATCGCGTAAAAACTCTACTTGATTTCAAACAACAAGGAGACACATTTCCTTACATGTGACATACGACAAAATACGTACAACAGAAATTTGACAGACTAGACAGACACCAGCTGGACACAAATATCTCTGCCTCTAATTTGTACCCTGACATGGAGTTTAGACAAACCCCTTTTGCAATGTCTTGGTAGTAGTCTGTCGTCCCCTATTATGTGGGCTCACATTTCTTCTGACCGCTATATTAAAGCACAGGAAATAAGGCGTATCCTCTCTCTTTATCTCAGGTGTCCGCCCTGGTATCCTCTCTCTTCTCGGATGTCTACCCCAGTATTCTCACTTTTCTCGGATGTCTACCCGAGTATTCTCTCTTTTTTATTCCATTATTCTCAAGTCATTATACCCTTATATTTATACAGTCTTCTCCAGCTCCCTCCGTTGCCTTTTCCCTTACTTGTTCTAATGCCTATGACATTTGCCAAAGCATTCAATTTTTTGTTTCACTCATCGCTTGCATGGTTCCTCTCTGGATCCTCGGGATCACTGCCTCCGTTACCGCCTTCTTTATTCTTTCGCCTGTTCCGCTGCCCATAGGAATGGAAGGGTTTAGGTTTTTAAAACTGGTTCCTTCAGACCCATTGCAGTTTTGGATATATTTAAACTATCATTGTCAACCGGAAGCTTCACAGTCTACTCGGCCAATTGGCGAAGGACTTGTGATATTGCTGAAAACCAAGAGTTACTCAGTGTCGAGGGTCACTAGGTGTCTTATTTTAATCAATAATCAATAATTGATGGTCAAAACCATCCTCTACTACCAAGTGTACAAGAGGGCGGAGCGACCTCTGATGGGCCCATGGGATCAGAGCTCTCCTCGAGTACTTTAAGACGAGATAGCTGCACCTTGAGGGGCATGGGGTGCGGGACAAAACGGGGAAACAACAGGGAATCTTCAGTGATGCGATCGCCCATCTTGCTTCGACTTCCAAATTCTTCATTCAGACAGCAATAGTTATAGTAAATTCTCGCCATCATTGACGTGTAACACTCAAAAGCATGCAATTCTATTGTTTAAAAAGAAAACTTAAGTATAGGCGCTATATCTGTATATGGTAACAGAGTGTGAAGATTGGATAACTCTTACCGGGTGTGCATCTACGCCCATCCCTCTACATCACTCATGCTAGACGTCATTACAAGTACGACATCTCATTGGTTCTACTAACTATAGGACCCTAGATTATTTCGTCCATTGTGATTGGGTCAGTTATACCCCCAGACATAAATCTCCACTTTAATTAGCAGCATGCAGAATGTTCACCCAGATGCAGTGTGCCCCAACGATTCACCTTGCCTCGCTTCCGTCAAACAGTACTTTAGGGCTATGTGTCAATTGGTTGGCTGAGGTTGGCCTCGAAACTATAGCTTCTTATCGGGAAATGTTATGGCATCCTCTGGTTCTGGGTGACATCAGACGTTGGTACCTCTTCGCACTTGGCTGGTCACATGTTAGTACACCGTGAAACTGCTTCATTGTCCCTCTATTTGCGTATTTGATTCTCCCTTCGGCCTCGCCACCTGCCTGGGCCTCCTTATCTCGACCTTCATGGGGCAGGCTGCTATGCTCTGAAGTTTCGATTCTTCGAAGTTACCGCTCTCCTCCCTTCCTTAGGTTGACGTTGAATTCCTAGGCATGAGCTGCTTCTTGCTACGTTTCGATTCCGCTCTTTCGTCTGGCTTTGTGCTGGTATATGAATCCTGGCTGTTTGACCCCTACCATTCTGGGCTTAATTCTGCTTTTGTAAAATGGATTCGCACTTGTATAATGTACTTCTTTGAGGGAGATATATAGTTGGTGCTTGCCGCTCTATTCTTCTACTAAGCATAGCAAGCCGCACTATTTCCTTAGCTTCTTGTATTCCAAGCCTATTTATAGGCGTTAGCTAGTTGCAGATTTTCATCGTACTTCATGGTTAGGTTTCTTTATATTTCAACATTGTTTCTTCTTCCAAGTCCATTACATCATTCTTCTTTACATTTCGTTTTTGTGTCATCTTTCGATTGTCGTTTACATTCATCTGTACATCTGTCCGGGCCCTTGTATCGTCACCATTCGCCTTTGTTAAGGCCCTTTGGGTCTCTTCGGGGAAAGTTTGTAAGTAGTCTTCATTTCGTTTCATCTGCTGGCACGGTTGTCTCAATGGGCACCGTGCTGCCCATGGTTGTCTGGTTATTGGCACTTCAACAAACAGATATTGCTCTCCTGATGGGCACTGGGCAGAGCCCTAGTGCTGCTCTCTGTTGATTTATTTGTTCCTTATACATCACATATCTCGGTGAGTATGTCCCTGGCATTTCAAAATGGGTGGCTGGAGTGCAGGCTATATGTGGGACCTCCTCTACAACTGAAAGAAGCCTTCCACCATCTTGTTTCTCACTGTCTCTTTTTCTCTTTCTGTCTCCTCCACTTCCTCTGGAGCAAAGCACGTTGGGTGCAATACCAACAGGGTAAAGTCCCGTCCAGCCAGGATAAGGGTTTGGTCCCTTAAAGCAGACTAGCTTTAGACCAACCATCTGAAGACTTGTGCCTTTGAAAGAAGTCTTGCACCCCTTCAGAAGAATGTCCTCAGTTCCTCAAGGATCCTATAAGGCCGAAGAGAAGTTCTGAACATTCTCACCTTCACTTCCTTTGGGAGAGTTGCACTGTTCAAAGCCCTCCTTCAGAGGTGAAGAAAGCGCTGCGTAAAGCAGAGGGAATACCTGTCTTCTAACCCCTCCAAGGGAACATCGGGAGTGACCATTGCTGTGGACCAGAAACAACCACTCTGCAATTAATCTTTTGTACCAGAAGAGCAGACCCGGAACTGCAGCATCCAGTCCTCAAGTCCTTTGCAAAGGCCTCACAGCAACTGCAGGGCCAGACCAGCCGAAGCTGCATCTTCTCTCACACCTAATTGGTTGCTCTGTGTTCCCAGCTTCCTTAACAATAGGCAAGACGCTGGTGTTGGTGTCTGCGTTCCTCTGAGCAGCCGAACTATTGCACTGCATCTAAACCAGCTCAACACTGCATGTGTCCTAGTGAAGCACATCACCTTCTAGCCCCAAAATGTCTGATCAGTGCTGAAATCCAAACAGAATCGCAGGAGGGTCATTAGCCGACACTCTAACCAGTGGTTACAACCATGGCCTGGCCCAGCTAGCCTAAGAACCACCGCCTCATTGACTGCACCTTGAGGAACCCTTGTTCACCCCGTCAATGACCATCGCCCATCGACTCAAACCACTGGAGCATCACTTGCCGACCCCTCCCAGCAGCCAAAGCCCAACTTGGTCTGTCTAACTGTCAAGCATTCTTGGGACCGCCCTGACTTGCACCATGGAACCATCAGCTTTCGACCGCCCATAGCACATGTATTCAACCCTACCTGATGCCTGCTTTCTGCCATGGCCTCCAAGATCCTATGTGCCTGAACTGAGCCTGATCACCTCGCATTGTCATTCGACACTAGGTCTGATGTGCTAGTCCACCAAAAACGGAATATTTTTTATATTTTTATTTTACTTTAAATGATCTAGCTTCATTACAAACTTTTTCATTTGTCATTCTCTAAAATGTACACATTCAATTCATTTTTGTGGTCATCTTTTTGGTCTTTCTTTTCCCCATACTTCGCCCTGATCAAATCCAAGAACTCTGTTCATGTGTGCTGTTTTACATATTATTGTGTCGTTCAGCTTTTGGCTTCTTTCATGTTTCAACTCCATTACATTGTCCCAAAATTGGATCAGCCTAAAGATAAGAGCTTTGTTGTTTCCTAGTAATATCTGTGCCCAGTGTTCTTGCATCTCATATTGGGTCATCTCTCGTGGAAGCATATCAAATAACAATTTTCTGCTGAACATTCCATGATAATATGGAAGATAGATTCTATAATAGTTCTCCTTTGCAGGTAGTTGCCTTGATTTTACCAGGACTTCACGTGTCGGCAGGACATAAAGTCGCATATGCAGGAATGTGTCTCTCATCTGTTGTGCTGGAAAGAGGATCAAATATTGGGGTAGCTGATTTAGTGCTCTTGTTTCAATGTCGCAATTAATAGCGAGCTGATATTTGGTTTTCATGTCTAACGTTCCAATCCAGTCAATACATTGTATTTTCTTTTTGAGATCTTGCAGCTGATTAATCAGCATGTCCAAATTTGCCTCAGCATTAAGTAGTTTGCATGCATGCTTCTTTCCAAGTATTTAGAACTGCATCATTTATCAAATTGTGTTTGTATCGCAGTACTTCAATTGATGGTATATCATCCTCTATTAAGGTCTTCCTAAATAGGTCTAGATATTTCCAATTTACAATGGATTCGATCTATTGAATGGTCAGTTCAAATATAATTCATGGGATCGTGTATGAGGTTGGTAGTGATAGTAACCTTTGCCAAAAAATCCCCTCTATTATGTTTTTCGGGATTAAGTATAGTTTCAATGCCATATGTTAGTGTGGCTGTCACTTTCTGTCTGTAAAAAGTTATTGTAGGTGTCATAGAAAACTCTCCATGTTTCCTATGTATTAGGATTCCTTGATGTGCTAATGAACAAGATTTGTTTTTTAAGTAATCAGCCCAATTTTTTTCTATCTCAGTTTGGTTTAACCAGACTCCAAAATATTTGATTGATTATTTTGTGGTGATCACGTTTTGTAAAGGGCATAATTTTTTACTTTCTAATTTTGCCTGTTAATGTTGCTGATGTGTAGATATAATCAACATATGCAACCGATCGAACTCTTGACCATGTTGGCATAGCCGGTATATCCTCTCCCATCGTTCCATTCAGTAGTACCAAATCTCTGCTTGTCATCTCCTTCGTCCAGGTTTGAGCTTTAGGTATTAATTTTCCATAAGTGACTTTGGTCCCATTACCATAGAATAGGTGTATATTCCAGTCCCCCAATAGGATGACTTCAATCTGGTTATATCTCACGTATATAGCGTTGATGTTTGATAGCACTGTATCAAGAAATACTGAATCACTTATGGCCGCTGTATAAGTTCAGTATCCCGAATCTCTTTGCCTGTTGGTTTTTGCTTTCCCAACTTCCCTATTGGTCCTTTATAGCTTTAAGTTCCAGAATTGTAATTTGAATGAAGGGGTTGGGATTGTATGATTCAACAGTTTCCGAATTTGCCTCTGCTTTTATTAGGGTAAGTAATCTTGCTGAAGCCTGACCTTATTTTCTCATTGTTGCCGGATTCATAAATGTCAAATATCCATTGCATAGTGGTTGTTTATTTATCCACGTCTCTTGAAGACAGACTCGAAGATTTGTAGATCTCCATTTTCATTCCCAAACAAATGTGTCAAGCCTCTAGTATTCCATGTGCAAATATTGAGGATTGAGTTATTCTAATGTTATAATTGTTATGGGCGCATGTTACTATGTTGACCACCATCTGGTTGTCTTCGGGCCGCTGCTTTCCTTATTTGTCATTTTGGGTTGAGCCCACTGGCCTGTGTTTATGTGGGTCCACGTCTACTTGTTCTTACTCTTGTCTGTCTATGATCAGAGGTGTTTTGCTCTATTGGTGTAGCATTTTGAGTTTGCCTTACTTTCTCTGTTTTCACGTTTCCATTTTCAAGCTCAGACTTCTCCACCATTGGGGCTAGTCTTCCTCTCGTGTATTGGTTTGTTGAACATTGAAAACCGAGTTGGCTGGAGTTGTCCATCACGCTCTCTAGGATTTGTCAGGATTTAAACTGGATCTCCACTCTATCCGTTATTCGTTGTTGGATAAATTCTACCAATTTGCTATCCTCTGAATTGATATATTGTAGTTGGGGAATCGCATGGAGAAATTGTAGTCTGTTAGTTCTATTCAGAATTAATTTGTCTTCCACAACCACTATTCTCTATATCCTCAACATGTTTGTTGTTGTCTTGCCTCACAGATCTATAAATGTAACGCTCACCTGATTCCCGCAGAGGCGCCGGTCTAGACTGGGTGAATGCCGTATCTTCAAAGGTGATGTGTAACACACGGTTGGCTCTTTGGGCTGGACCTCTGTGCACTGTATGTCTGACTCGAAGAGTAAGATGTCTGCAGATAGAAAATGTGGGATTAATGAACTGGGGTTATTGGGTGCCTCTCTCCTCTTCCCTTTCTCTTCTCCTGTAGAACCCCAAAGGTTAACGCCCTCACCTTAGGTAAGTGAACGCCGAGCTCTCCATCTGCCTCGGGGCAGGGTGCCGTAACCAGTTTCTTCACTGGATAAGGGTGCAGGCCTCTTGACCTGAGGACTGCTGTCCGTCGTTAACTGCACGAACGGTAAGTTCTGGGCACTTCAAATGTCTTAAAAGTCTTTAGTAATGATATCTCTTGTTTTGCAGGGTTCCGGCGATGGCGGATGGCGGGCTGATGAGAGTTGAGAATCGAACCCGCGTGAGGAATAGAAGCGCCTGGAAGCACGTAAGTAAGCGCTTGTAGCCTGCTTCACGATGCGCACTAACTGTCCCTTTTATCTTGCAGGTAAAAGTTCGGAGCTTTAGAGGAGCTGAAGGGTGCTGGAATACCCACTGGATTCGGCGTGGGAAGGAGTAATGGCACGTGAGTAATAAAGTTGCCCAATGTCTTTAAACGCACCTTCTTTTGTCTTTCAGATGCGGGATGCAGCGCCGAAGGCCTCCGGAGTGTGCGAAGAGCTGGTAAGCTTTTGTCTTTCAGATGCCGGAATGCAGTGCGAAGACCTCCGGAGCATGCGAAGAGTAGGTAAGCCTTTGTCTTTCACATGCCGGAATGCAGCGCGAGGCGTTGGTGACAGCCGATGGACCAGGTAAGAGATGCGCTGCCACTGAAGACCGTAGTGCTAACCTGTTCTTTCTTTGTCTTTACAGGTGCTGCTGAAGACTGGATTCCAGGATGGTAAGCCTTTGTTCCCTTAGGCCCAGGATCAGAAGCAGAAGAAACGATGAGCGTTCTGCTGCAGAGAATGCAGAATAACACAAAGCAAGATTCATTCATCGGGTGTGGTTTAAATAGCCTCCTGTAGTGCTTAGGTGTCTCCTTCCACAGGCTCGCCTAAGAAAAGAGTTCCTGCTTTCCAGAAGAGTTCCAGTGTTCTGAACCTAGGGCGTGGCTCCTGCCCCACCCAACAGGAAAAGTAGTCCCAAACAGAAGAGGATCAGGGGCTCAACTGGCAGGTAAGTAAGCAGCATGGTCTGCTGCAGGTAAGTCCACCCAAGCATTATGAGCCCGGCGCTTCCAGCACTGGGACTGGGCATCTTTATGAGCCTGGTGCCACTGGTGCCAGGACAGGGTCCAAAAGGTCCCAATTGGGACTGGCTGGCACTCGGAACCGGGGTTATGGGTCTGCTTCCAAGGGAGTTGGGCAAGTCCTGATCTTTTGGAAGCAGAGATCATGACAGCACCCCCCCTCAAGGCCCCTCCCAAACCGGGCTTCTCCGGGGGTTTTTGCTTGTTAGGAAATGTTCGATGAAATCTTTTGATTAGACGAGGCGCATGGACATATTCTGTAGGTTCCCAGGATCTTTCTTGGGGACCGTAGCCTTTCCAGTCAATCAGGTAAAATAGTTTAGATTTGGAGATCTTGGAATCCAGGATGCTTTTGACTTCAAACTCGAGTTCTCCATCAACTAGAATAGGTTTTGGAGATTTAGTTAGTCGGGTTTGCGGTTGCACGGGTTTTAATAGAGAGACGTGGAAGACCGGATGTATCTTCATGTGAGGGGGCAAGCCCAACTTGACCGCCACTGGATTTACTATGGTAGTGATGGAATAGGGACCAAGGTATCTTGGGTTGAATGTGCGTGGTCCTTTTAGAGGTAGATATTTGGTGGATAACCAGACTTGATCTCCTACTTGATATTGGGGCGCTTCCTTCCGATGTTGGTCTGCTCCTTTCTTGTATTGTTCTTTAGGCCTTTGAAGGTGAGAAACGGCTTCCTTAAAGGCTTGGGTGATTGTAGAATGCAGGTGGTCTACTGCTGGTGTTCCAAGATCTTGGAGTGGATCCAACTCCGAGGTTCGAGGGTGACTACCGTATAAAAGAAAAAACGAGGTCTTCCCAGTTCCCGAGTGGACAGAGTTATTGTAGGCATATTCGGCTATCCAAAGGATATCTTTCCAAGTTTTTTCAGTTTGTTGTAGCATGCAGCGCAAATACTGTTCCAGAGTTTGATTGGTCCTCTCGGTTTGTCCGTCGGTTTGAGGGTGGTGGCTGGTCGAAAGTCTCACATCAATTTGAGCCGACCGACAGCAACTTCGCCAAAAATGAGAAATGAATTGACTACCTCGATCCGAAATTAGAACTGAAGGAAAACCGTGCAGTCGGACGATGTTTTCGAGAAATTCTCGGGCCAGAGTTGCTGCTGTTGGTAAGCCTTTGAGTGGAATGAAATGCGCCATCTTGGAGAATAGGTCCACGATTACTAGGATCGTATTGTATCCGGAGCATGGAGGTAGATCGGTGATGAAGTCCATAGAAAGCGTATGCCAAGGGCGAGGTGGGATGTCAATAGGGCGTAAGAGGCCGGCTGGTTTTTCCTTTTGACTCGTGTTTTGGGCGCATACTCCACAGGACATCATAAAGTCTCTGATATCTTTTTTCCAAGACGGCCACCAGAAGTAGCGCTTGATCTTTTCCGAGGTTTTGGCCATACCGGGATGTCCTTCCATTAAAGAATCGTGATAACAAGAGATTACCTTCTTCTGTAAATCTGTGCTGGGGAGGTATAACCGTTCTTGGAAATATAATAGGTTGTCCTTCACCGTAAAGTCCTTTCCCTGCAGATGCCAATTCTGTATGTCTGCTGGAGTTACCAGTAGCCTGGCTTTATCCTTAACTTCCTCTATGGATTGTGTGGCGATTACACCCAGAATTCTTTGTTCGGGAATGATAGGTACAGGTTTAGGATTGATCAAATGTTCTTCCACTCCCATCCGAGAAAGGGCATCAGCTTTACCGTTTTTTGTACCAGGTCAATAGGTAATTATGAAGTCAAACTCGGCAAAGAATAGTGCCCAACGGAGTTGCCTAGAGGATTGAGCTTTTGCCGTTTTCAAATATTGTAGGTTTCGGTGATCTGTAATCACAGTAACGGTGTGTCGGGCCCCCAAAAGATAATGCCGCCAAGCCTTAAAGGTGGACTTGATAGCTAGAAGTTCCTTATCAGTAATAGTGTAATTGATTTCAGGAGGCGAGAATTTGCGGGACCAAAATGCCACGGGATGCAACTGATTGGTTACTGGGTCCTTTTGTGATAGAACTGCCCCCATGGCAAGGCTCGAAGCATCAGTTTCAACGACGTAGGGGAGTTCTGGGCGAGGATGTTTTAAGATCGGTGCAGAGATAAATCTAGTCTTCAAATTCTGGAAAGCTTGTTCCCCCTCGGTAGACCATTCAAAACGTTTGTTTTTCTTTAACAAGGCGGTGATGGGCTGGACTATTGGAGAGAATTCGGGGATAAACCTGCGGTAAAAGTTAGCGAAGCCTAACATGCTTTGAACACCTTTTACGGAGGATGGCGATGGCCATTTTAGAATTGCATCGACCTTCTTTGAATCCATACGCACTCCGCTAGGTGATAATATGAATCCCAAGAATTCAACTTCAGTCAAGTTGAAAACACATTTTTCCAACTTAGCGAAAAGTTTGTGTTGACGCAATCTCTCGAGGACCATTTTCACGTGTTTCCGATGTTCAGTTTCCGATGAAGAATAAACGAGGATGTCGTTAATGTAAACAACAACACACACATCTATGAGCTCTCTGAAGACATCGTTCATAAAATATTGAAAGGCGGCTGGAGCATTGCAAAGTCCAAAGGGCATGACCTGATATTCAAATAGCCCATACTTGGTGCGGAAGGCCGTCTTCCATTCATCGTCCTCTTTTACTCGTACCAAGTGGTAGGCTCCTCTAAGATCCAGCTTTGTATATATGCATGCTTTTCTGACTTGGTCCAGGAGTTCAGGGATCAAAGGTAACGGATATCTATTCTTAACGGTGATCTGGTTCAGGGCGCGGTAATCTATACAAGTTCTAAGGTCCCCTTCTTTTTTTGGAACGAAGAACAAAGCTGAGGAAGCAGGGGACTTGGAAGGACGAATAAACCCATTCGCTAGGTATTGATCCAGGTATTGTCGGAGGTGAAGATTCTCAGGCTCGGTGAGGGCATAAATTCTACTACAAGGAGGAGTAGATCCAGGTATCAGGTCTATCTGGCAGTCATAAGACCTATGAGGAGGTAGAGAGTTAGCCTGATCCTTCCGGAAAACATCTTGGAATTCTAGGTATTCGGGAGGTAACTGGGGAGCCTCCGAAGAAATTGCTGCCAGTGCAACACCAGGTCGAGGGTGACAAGTAGAGACACATTCTGGAAACTGAACCGTTCTTGCTCGCCAATCGATCTGAGGATTGTGCTTCTCTAACCAAGGAATTCCTAGAATAATCTGGAACTGAGGAGCCTTGATCACATCGAACACGATCTTCTCATGGTGTCCATCTTGACTTACTAGCGTCACTTCTTGGGTGGTATGCGTTACTGGTCCGGAGGCTATCTCCGTACCATCCACCGTAGTAATGACGTCCTTTACAGCCTTTGGACAAAGAGTCAGATTCATCCTCAAAACCATTTCATGATCCACATAATTGCCGATGGCACCGCTGTCGACGTAAGCTTCAATCGCATGTAATCGATCCGGATGTTCAGGGCTAATGAGGACCATAGGTATCACGAAATGCGAGGTCACAGAACTGGTTTTAACGCTCGGCAAGAGGACCTCTATTCTTGTCGGGCGAGGTTGTTTCCCTGCTCAGAGTTTGTGACCCTGGTAACTGCAGCTCCTACTGCCTTCTTGGCTGGTTTCACCAGACAGTCTCGAAGAAAGTGCCCTGAGTTTCCGCAATAGAGACATAATTGCAGCTGTTTTCTCCTTTCCCGCTCCCTTTGTGTTAGTGGTCCTTTCAGGCCCCCTATTTGCATGGGTTCCCCGGAGACTACTCCTTTGGTAGGAGTTGGTGGTTTGGAAAATACTCGAGCATCAAACTTGGAACGATCGCCCTTCCTGTTTTGCAGTCTGTGGTCTATTTGAACGACTAAGTCAATATAGTCCGAACAGTCTTGCGGGGGATTCACTACTTGGGCTAACACATCTTTGAGCTCTCCACGTAGACCTCTATAAAACAGCGTAATCCTTTTGTCCTCAGGCCATCGAGTTTCCACTATCAGTCTGTTGAAAGACGCAATATAAGCCAAAAGGTCTTGATTACCCTGTCGCAATGAAAGGAGCTCATTGTCCAAGGCCTGCCCCTGTGAATGTCTTGCAAACAGTTTTTCCATACTGAGCTGAAAAGCTTGAAAATCATGGAGAACCGGATCATCTTGATTAACTAGAGGGATCGACCAGTCTGCCGCATTGCCACTAAGGTACGAAAGCACGAAAGCTACCTTAGCTTGATCAGTTGGAAAGGCTGCTGGCCGGCATAAGAAGTGCAACCGGCACTGATTAATAAATACCGCAAACCTCTTTGGGTCACCAGAAAATCGTTCGGGCGGAGCCAGAGGTACATTCCCAGGTAGGTTGATCTGTACTGGGTTTGTAGAGGATGTTGAAGGAAGATTTGCCCCTGATGCGGGTAACGGAGTTTGTCCGGCTTGTGACTGTAGCAATTGTCTAGCGAGATCGTCTGTTCGCTCCTTGGAAATAATCAGTTCCCTTCTTACAGCATTCGTTTCCTGACGGGCTGCATGCACTTCTGCTCTTAGTTCCCCAAGTAACTGGGCTAGCTGGTCGGTATCCGAGGTTTCCATAGCGCCTGGGTGGGAGTTTTGCGGTAGGCTTTGTGTTCTGTAACGCTCACCTGATTCCCGCAGAGGCGCCGGTCTTGACTGGGTGAATGCCGTATCTTCAAAGGTGATGTGTAACACACGGTTGGCTCTTTGGGCTGGACCTCTGTGCACTGTATGTCTGACTCGAAGAGTAAGATGTCTGCAGATAGAAAATATGGGATTAATGAACTGGGGTTATTGGGTGCCTCTCTCCTCTTCCCTTTCTCTTCTCCTGTGGAACCCCAAAGGTTAACGCCCTCACCTTAGGTAAGTGAACGCCGAGCTCTCCATCTGCCTCGGGGCAGGGTGCCGTAACCAGTTTCTTCACTGGATAAGGGTGCAGGCCTCTTCACCTCAGAGGACTGCTGTCCGTTGTTAACTGCACGAACTGTAAGTTCTGGGCACTTCAAATGTCTTAAAAGTCTTTTGTAATGATATCTCTTGTTTTGCAGGGTTCCGGCGATGGTGGATGGTGGGCTGATGAGAGTTGAGGATCGAACCCGCGTGAGGAATAGAAGCGCCTGGAAGCACGTAAGTAAGCGCTTGTAGCCTGCTTCACGATGCGCACTAACTGTCCCTTTTATCTTGCAGGGACAAGTTCGGAGCTTTAGAGGAGCTGAAGGGTGCTGGAATACCCACTGGATTCGGCATGGGAAGGAGTAATGGCACGTGAGTAATAAAGTTGCCCAATGTCTTTAAACGCACCTTCTTTTGTCTTTCAGATGCGGGATGCAGCGCCGAAGGCCTCCGGAGCGTGCGAAGAGCTGGTAAGCTTTTGTCTTTCAGATGCCGGAATGCAGTGCGAAGACCTCCGGAGCATGCAAAGAGTAGGTAAGCCTTTGTCTTTCAGATGCCGGAATGCAGCGCGAGGCGTTGGTGACAGCCGATGGACCAGGTAAGAGATGCGCTGCCACTGAAGACCGTAGTGCTAACCTGTTCTTTCTTTGTCTTTACAGGTGCTGCTGAAGACTGGATTCCAGGATGGTAAGCCTTTGTTCCCTTAGGCCCAGGATCAGAAGCAGAAGACACGATGAGCCTTCTGCTGCAGAGAATGCAGAATAACACAAAGCAAGATTCATCCATCGGGTGTGGTTTAAATAGCCTCCTGTAGTGCTTAGGTGTCTCCTTCCACAGCCTCACCTAAGAAAAGAGTTCCTGCTTTCCAGAAGAGTTCCAGTGTTCTGAACCTAGGGCGTGACTCCTGCCCCACCCAACAGGAAAAGTAGCCCCAAACAGAAGAGGATCAGGGGCTCAACTGGCAGGTAAGTAAGCAGCATGGTCTGCTGCAGGTAAGTCCACCCAAGCATTATGAGCCCGGCGCTTCCAGCGCTGGGACTGGGCATCTTTATGAGCCTGGTGCCACTGGCGCCAGGACAGGGTCCAAAAGGTCCCAATTGGGACTGGCTGGCACTCGGAACCGGGGTTATGGGTCTGCTTCCAAGGGAGTTGGGCAAGTCCTGATCTTTTGGAAGCAGAGATCATGACAATAAAGATCGGTAGAATGAGTCTTGATATTGCTTGGGGAATTTTCCAGTCTCAACTCTTTTTACGGGTCTACACCAGTCTTGGCTTGATGTGTATGAGCTTCCATTATTTTGAGGGTTTGAGTTGTCACAATGTCGTCATGACAGTGCATCTCCCGACGTATCTAGATCTATGTCTGTAATGACTTCACAGGAGAGTTCAATGCATCCGTTGTATATCGTGTGGCCTTCTTCATATTCATCCACAATAAACAATGAAGCTTCTTGACCAAGGTCAGTATGTTCTACTTCTTCTTGGGATGATATGTTTTATTGATCGAAAGGTTCATCAGGAGTTCCTGTTGTTCACTTTCATTGATCATCGATCTAATTGATGTATTGTTTTGTGGTATCACAGCTTCCTGTCTTACTATCACTTCTCTTGATAGTGCAGGTTTTTTTTGGTGTTGTTTTGTAGGCATCGCTGGTATTGTGAATTTTCGAAGGAAAGGCCTGCAAGCCCCTCTTCGTTGGTCTCCCTTTCTTTATAGGTTTTTTTCTTTTTGTTCTTGATTTTTTTCCTTTTTCGACACTGTTGTCTTGGTAGTCTTTTTCATGCAATCGAATATCGAAAAAGTCTCTGGGCTAGCTGTTTTTGGTTGGTTTGTTTGTTGAAAGGTTTTCTGCAGTGGAGCTCTAGTTTTATGACTTATGGCTACAGATCTATTGTGTTCCTGTGTAGCTGGATTATTCTCTTGATCGCCCACTGTTGTCTTTCGTTTATGATTCAATCCCCGGTGTTTGCTTTTCGGTACAATTTCTATTCCATCTGGTGAAAGTGTTTGAACAGTCTGGTTATCGGGTTTCTTGTAGTTTTGATCTTCAGTATGGACTTGCTGATTATTCGTTAACTTAGTTACAGTTTTCAATTTTGGGCTCTTATGATGAAGCCTAGGTCTGTTATCATCTTTTTGGTTATGTATTGGCACTTTATCTTTTGTGTTTAATAATCCTCAGTCTGGATTGCTGTCTTGTGATCGGGTCTTTTCACAATGGATGTTATTCATATCTATTAAGGCTGTTGTCATATATGTTTTATCAGATTGATAATTTCTTGCTATCACAAACAGACAGGTTTGCCATTGCGCTGTGGCCTCAGCCTCAGTGTCTAATCTAGCTTGGATTTTATTTGTGAGTGACTCCATTATAAATGTGTTTGGTATGGACTAATGTCAATAACGTTGTCTGTGTAACGCTCACCTGATTCTCGCAGAGGCGCCGGTCTTGACTGGGCGACTACCGTATCTTCAAAGGTGATGTGTAGCACCCGGTTGGCTCTTTGGGCTGGACCTCTGTGCACTGTATGCCTGACGTGTAGAGTAAGATGTCTTAGGTAAGTGAATGCCGAGCTCTCCATCTGCCTCGGGGCAGGGTGCTGTAACCAGTTTCTTCACTGGATAGGTAGCGCAGGCCTCTTGACTTCAGAGGACTGCTGTCCGTCGTTTACTGCACGAACGGTAAGTTTCGAGTCATTCAAATGTCTTTAAAGTCTTTAGTAATGATGTCTCTTGTTTTGCAGGGTTCCGGCGATGGCGGATGACGGGCTGAAGTGAGTTGAAGATGGAGCCCGTGTGATGAATAGAAGCGCCTGGAAGCACGTAAGTAAGCGCTTGTTGCCTTCTTCACTATGCGCTCTAACTGTCTTTTTATTTTGCAGGTACGAGTTCGGAGCGGCTGCAGGGTGCCGGAATACCCACTGGATTAGATGTGGAAAGGAGTAATGGCACGTGAGTATTAAAGTTCCCCAATGTCTTTAAACGCACCTTGTTTTGTCTTTCAGATGCCGGAATGCAGTGTGAAGACCTCCGGAGCGCACGAAGAGTAGGTAAGCCTTTGCCTTTCAGATGCCGGAATGCTAACCTGTTCTTTCTTGTCTTTATAGGTGTTGCTGAAGACTGGATTCAGGATGGTAAGCCTTTGCCTTTCAGATGCCGGAATGCTAACCTGTTCTTTCTTGTCTTTATAGGTGTTGCTGAAGACTGGATTCAGGATGGTAAGCCTTTTTCCTTAGGCCCTGGACCGGATGCAGAAGACACGATGAGCGTTCTGCTGCAGAGGTTGCAGAAAAACGCAAAGCAAGATTCATCCACCGGGTGTGGTTTAAATAGCCTCCTGTAGTGCTTAGGTGTCTCCTTCCACAGCCACGCCTAAGTAAGAAAAGAGTTCCTGGTAAGAAAAGAGTTCCTGCCTTCCAGAAGAGTTCCAGTGTTCTGAATCTAGGGAGTGGCTCCAGCCCCACCCAACAGGAAAAGTAGTTCCAAACAGAAGAGGATCAGAGGCTCAACTGGCAGGCAAGTAAGCAGCATGGTCTGCTGAAGGTAAGTCCACCCAAGCATTATGAGCCCGGCGCTTCCAGCGCTGGGACTGGGCATGTTTATGAGCCTGGTGCCACTGGCGCCAGGACTGGGTCCAAAAGGTCCCAATTGGGACTGGTTGGCACTCGGAACCTGGGTTATGGATCTGCTTCCAAGGGAGTTGGGAAAACCCTGACCTTTTGGAAGCAGAGATCATGACAGTACCCCCCCTCAAGGCCCCTCCCAAACCGGGCTTCTCCGGGGGTTTTGGCTTGTCAGGAAATGTTCGGTGAAATCTTTTGATTAGGCGAGGAGAGTGGACATATTCAGCAGGTTCCCAGGATCTCTCTTGGGGGCCGTAGCCTTTCCAGTCAATTAGGTAGAATAGTTTAGATTTGGAGATCTTGGAGTCCAGAATGCTTTTGACTTCAAACTCGAGTTCTCCATCCACTAGGATAGGTTTTGGAGATTTGGTTAGTCGGGTTTGAGGTTGCACGGGTTTTAATAGAGAGACGTGGAAGACCGGATGTATCTTCATGTGCGGGGGCAAGTCCAACTTGACCGCTACTGGGTTTACTATGGTAGTGATGGAATAGGGACCAAGGTATCTTGGGTTGAATGTGCGTGGCCCTTTTAGAGATAGATATTTGGTGGATAACCAGACTTGATCCCCTACTTGATAGTGAGGGGCTTCCTTCCGATGTTGATCTGCTCCTTTCTTGTATTGTTCTTTAGCCCTTTGAAGGTGAGAAACAGCTTCCTTAAAGGCTTGGGTGATTGTAGAATGCAGGTAGTCTACTGCTGGTGTTTCAAGATCTTGGAGGGGATCCAACTCCGAGGTTCGAGGGTGACTGCCGTACAAAAGAAAAAACGGGGTTTTCCCAGTTCCCGAATGGACAGAGTTATTGTAGGCATACTCGGCTATCCAAAGGATATCTTTCCAAGTTTTTTCAGTTTGTTGCAGCATGCAGCGTAAATACTGTTCCAGAGTTTGATTGGTCCTCTCAGTTTGTCCGTCGGTCTGAGGGTGGTGACTGGTCGATAGTCTCACATCAATTTGAGCCGACCGACAGCAACTTCGCCAAAAATGAGAAATAAATTGACTACCTCGATCCGAAATTAGAACCGAAGGAAAACCGTGCAGTCGGACGATGTTTTCGAGAAATTCTCGGGCCAGAGTTGCTGCTGTTGGCAAGCCTTTGAGCGGAATGAAATGCGCCATCTTGGAGAATAAGTCCACGATTACTAGAATCGTATTGTATCCGGAGCATGGAGGTAGATCAGTGATGAAGTCCATAGAAAGCGTATGCCAAGGGCGAGGTGGGATGTCAATAGGGCGTAAGAGGCCTGCTGGTCTTTCCTTTTGACTCTTGTTTTGGGCGCATACTCCACAGGACATTATAAAGTCTCTGATATCTTTTTTCCAAGACGGCCACCAGAAGTAGCGCTTGATCTTTTCTGAGGTCTTGGCTATACCGGGATGACCTTCCATTAAAGAGTTGTGATAACAAGAGATTACTTTTTTCTGTAAATCTGTGCTGGGTAGGTATAATCGTTCTTGGAAATACAATAAGTTGTCCTTTACTACAAAGTCCTTTCCCTGCAGATGCCAATTCTGTATGTCTGCTGGAGTTACAAGTTGCTTGGCTTTATCCTTAACTTCCTCTATGGATTCTGTGGCGATTACACCCAGAATTCTTTGTTCGGGAATGATTGGTACAGGTTTAGGGTTGACCAAGTGTTCTTCCACTCCCATCCGAGAAAGGGCATCGGCTTTACCGTTCTTTGTACCAGGTCGATAGGTAATTATGAAGTCAAACTCGGCAAAGAATAATGCCCAACGGAGTTGTCTAGAGGATTGGGCTTTTGCGGTCTTCAAATATTGCAGGTTTCGGTGATCCGTAATCACAGTAACGGTGTGTCGGGCCCCCAGCAGATAATGCCGCCAAGCCTTAAAGGCAGACTTGATAGCCAGAAGTTCCTTGTCAGTAATCGTGTAATTGATTTCAGGAGGCGAGAATTTGCGGGACCAAAATGCCACGGGATGCAACTGATTGGTTACCGGGTCCTTTTGTGATAGAACTGCCCCCATGGCAAGGCTTGAAGCATCAGTTTCCACGATGTAGGGGAGTTCGGGGCGAGGGTGTTTTAAGATTGGTGCAGAGATAAATTTAGTCTTCAAATCCTGGAAAGCTTGTTCCGCCTCGGTAGACCATTCAAAACGTTTGTTTTTCTTTAACAAGGCAGTGATGGGCTGGACTATTCGAGAGAATTCGGGGATAAACCTGCGGTAAAAGTTAGCGAAGCCTAACATGCTTTGCACACCTTTTACGGAGGATGGTGATGGCCATTTGAGAACTGCATCAACCTTCTTTGAATCCATACGCACTCCGCCAGGTGATAATATGAATCCCAAGAATTCAACTTCAGTCACGTTGAAAACACATTTTTCCAACTTAGCGAAAAGTTTGTGTTGACGCAATCTTTCGAGGACCATTTTCACGTGTTTCCGATGTTCAGATTCCGATGAAGAATAAACGAGGATGTCGTCAATGTAAACAACAACACATACATCTATGAGCTCTCTGAGGACATCGTTCATAAAATATTGAAAGGCGGCCGGGGCATTACAAAGTCCGAAGGGCATGACCTGATATTCAAATAGCCCATACTTGGTGCGGAAGGCCGTCTTCCATTCATCGCCCTCTTTTACTCGTACCAAGTGGTAAGCTCCTCTAAGATCCAGCTTTGTATATATGCATGCTTTTCTGACTTGGTCCAGGAGTTCAGGGATCAAAGGTAACGGATATCTATTCTTAACGGTGATCTTGTTCAGGGAGCGATAATCGATACAAGTTCTAAGGTCTCCTTCCTTTTTTGGAACGAAGAACAAAGCTGAAGAAGCAGGGGACTTGGAAGGACGAATAAACCCATTTGCCAGGTATTGATCCAGGTATTGTCGAAGGTGAAGGTTCTCAGGCTCGGTGAGGGCATAAATTCTACTACAAGGAGGAGTAGATCCAGGTATCAGGTCTATCTGGCAGTCATAAGACCTATGAGGAGGTAGAGAGTTAGCCTGATCCTTCCGGAAAACATCTTGGTATTCTAGGTATTCGGGAGGTAACTGGGGAGTCTCTGAAGAAATTGCGGCCAGTGCAACACCAGGTGGAGGGTGACAAGTAGAGACACATTCTGGAAACTGGACCGTTCTTGCTCGCCAATCGATCAGAGGATTGTGTTTCTCTAACCAAGGTATTCCTAGAATAATCTGAAACTGAGGGGCCTTGATCACATCGAACACGATCTTCTCATGGTGTCCATCTTGACTTACTAGCGTCACCTCTTGAGTGGTATGCGTTACTGGCCCGGAGGCTATCTCCGTACCATCCACCGTAGTAATGACGTCCTTTACAGCCTTGGGACAAAGAGTTAGATTCATCCTCAAAACCATTTCATGATCCACATAATTGCCGATGGCACCGCTGTCGACGTAAGCTTCAATTGCATGTAATCGATCCGGATTATCAGGGCTAATGAGGACCATAGGTATCACGAAATGCGAGGTCACGGAACTGGTTTTCACGCTCGGCAAGAGGACCTCTATTCTTGTCGGGCGAGGTCGTTTCCCTGCTCAGAGTTTGTAACTTTGGTAACTGCAGCTCCTACTGCCTTCTTGGCAGGTTTCACCGGACAGTCTCGAAGAAAGTGCCCTGAGTTTCCGCAATATAGGCATAATTGCAACTGTTTCCTCCTTTCCCGCTCCCTTTGTGTTAGAGGACCTTTCAGACCCCCTATTTGCATGGGTTCCCCGGAGTCTACTCCTTTGGAAGGAGTTGGCGGTTTGGAAAATACTCGAGCATCAAACTTGGAACGATCGGCCTTCCTGTTCTGCAGCCTGTGATCTATTTGAACGACCAAGTCTATATAATCCGAACAGTCTTGTGGGGGATTCACTACTTGGGCTAAAACGTCTTTGAGCTCTCCACGTAGACCTCTATAAAACAGCGTAATCCTTTTGTCCTCAGGCCATTGAGTTTCCACTATTAGTCTATTGAAAGATGCAATATAAGCCAAAAGGTCTTGATTACCCTGTCGCAACGAAAGAAGCTCATTGTCCAAGGTCTGCCCCTGTGAATGTCTTGCGAACAGTTTTTCCATACTAAGCTGAAAGGCTTGAAAATCATGGAGAACCGGATCATCTTGATTAACTAGAGGGATCGACCAGTCTGCCGCATTGCCACTAAGGTACGAAAGTACAAAAGCTACTTTTGCTTGATCAGTTGGAAAGGCTGCTGGCCGGCATAAGAAGTGCAACCGGCACTGATTGATAAATACTGCAAACCTCTTTGGGTCACCAGAAAATCGTTCGGGCGGAGCCAGAGGTACATTCCCAGGTAGGTTGATCTGCACTGGATTCATAGAGGATGTTGAAGGAAGATTTGCCCCTGATGCGGGTAACGGGGTCTGTCCGGCTTGTGACTGTAGCACTTGTCTAGCAAGATTGTCTGTTCTCTCCTTGGAAATAATTAGTTCCCTTCTTAGAGCATTCGTTTCCTGACGAGCTGCATGCACTTCTGCCCTTAGTTCCCTAAGTAACCGGGGGTCAGTATCCGAGGTTTCCATAGCGCCTGGGCGAGAGTTTTGCGGTAGGCTTTGCGTTCTGTAACTCTCACCTGATTCTCGCAGAGGCGCCGGTCTTGACTGGGCGACTACCGTATCTTCAAAGGTGATGTGTAGCACCCGGTTGGCTCTTTGGGCTGGACCTCTGTGCACTGTATGCCTGACGTGTAGAGTAAGATGTCTTAGGTAAGTGAATGCCGAGCTCTCCATCTGCCTCGGGGCAGGGTGCTGTAACCAGTTTCTTCACTGGATAGGTAGCGCAGGCCTCTTGACTTCAGAGGACTGCTGTCCGTCGTTTACTGCACGAACGGTAAGTTTCGAGTCATTCAAATGTCTTTAAAGTCTTTAGTAATGATGTCTCTTGTTTTGCAGGGTTCCGGCGATGGCGGATGACGGGCTGAAGTGAGTTGAAGATGGAGCCCGTGTGATGAATAGAAGCGCCTGGAAGCACGTAAGTAAGCGCTTGTTGCCTGCTTCACTATGCGCTCTAACTGTCTTTTTATTTTGCAGGTACGAGTTCGGAGCGGCTGCAGGGTGCCGGAATACCCACTGGATTAGATGTGGAAAGGAGTAATGGCACGTGAGTATTAAAGTTCCCCAATGTCTTTAAACGCACCTTGTTTTGTCTTTCAGATGCCGGAATGCAGTGTGAAGACCTCCGGAGCGCACGAAGAGTAGGTAAGCCTTTGCCTTTCAGATGCCGGAATGCTAACCTGTTCTTTCTTGTCTTTATAGGTGTTGCTGAAGACTGGATTCAGGATGGTAAGCCTTTGCCTTTCAGATGCCGGAATGCTAACCTGTTCTTTCTTGTCTTTATAGGTGTTGCTGAAGACTGGATTCAGGATGGTAAGCCTTTTTCCTTAGGCCCTGGACCGGATGCAGAAGACACGATGAGCGTTCTGCTGCAGAGGTTGCAGAAAAACGCAAAGCAAGATTCATCCACCGGGTGTGGTTTAAATAGCCTCCTGTAGTGCTTAGGTGTCTCCTTCCACAGCCACGCCTAAGTAAGAAAAGAGTTCCTGGTAAGAAAAGAGTTCCTGCCTTCCAGAAGAGTTCCAGTGTTCTGAATCTAGGGAGTGGCTCCAGCCCCACCCAACAGGAAAAGTAGTTCCAAACAGAAGAGGATCAGAGGCTCAACTGGCAGGCAAGTAAGCAGCATGGTCTGCTGAAGGTAAGTCCACCCAAGCATTATGAGCCCGGCGCTTCCAGCGCTGGGACTGGGCATGTTTATGAGCCTGGTGCCACTGGCGCCAGGACTGGGTCCAAAAGGTCCCAATTGGGACTGGTTGGCACTCGGAACCTGGGTTATGGATCTGCTTCCAAGGGAGTTGGGAAAGCCCTGACCTTTTGGAAGCAGAGATCATGACAGTACCCCCCCTCAAGGCCCCTCCCAAACCGGGCTTCTCCGGGGGTTTTGGCTTGTCAGGAAATGTTCGGTGAAATCTTTTGATTAGGCGAGGAGAGTGGACATATTCAGCAGGTTCCCAGGATCTCTCTTGGGGGCCGTAGCCTTTCCAGTCAATTAGGTAGAATAGTTTAGATTTGGAGATCTTGGAGTCCAGAATGCTTTTGACTTCAAACTCGAGTTCTCCATCCACTAGGATAGGTTTTGGAGATTTGGTTAGTCGGGTTTGAGGTTGCACGGGTTTTAATAGAGAGACGTGGAAGACCGGATGTATCTTCATGTGCGGGGGCAAGTCCAACTTGACCGCTACTGGGTTTACTATGGTAGTGATGGAATAGGGACCAAGGTATCTTGGGTTGAATGTGCGTGGCCCTTTTAGAGATAGATATTTGGTGGATAACCAGACTTGATCCCCTACTTGATAGTGAGGGGCTTCCTTCCGATGTTGATCTGCTCCTTTCTTGTATTGTTCTTTAGCCCTTTGAAGGTGAGAAACAGCTTCCTTAAAGGCTTGGGTGATTGTAGAATGCAGGTAGTCTACTGCTGGTGTTTCAAGATCTTGGAGGGGATCCAACTCCGAGGTTCGAGGGTGACTGCCGTACAAAAGAAAAAACGGGGTTTTCCCAGTTCCCGAATGGACAGAGTTATTGTAGGCATACTCGGCTATCCAAAGGATATCTTTCCAAGTTTTTTCAGTTTGTTGCAGCATGCAGCGTAAATACTGTTCCAGAGTTTGATTGGTCCTCTCAGTTTGTCCGTCGGTCTGAGGGTGGTGACTGGTCGATAGTCTCACATCAATTTGAGCCGACCGACAGCAACTTCGCCAAAAATGAGAAATAAATTGACTACCTCGATCCGAAATTAGAACCGAAGGAAAACCGTGCAGTCGGACGATGTTTTCGAGAAATTCTCGGGCCAGAGTTGCTGCTGTTGGCAAGCCTTTGAGCGGAATGAAATGCGCCATCTTGGAGAATAAGTCCACGATTACTAGAATCGTATTGTATCCGGAGCATGGAGGTAGATCAGTGATGAAGTCCATAGAAAGCGTATGCCAAGGGCGAGGTGGGATGTCAATAGGGCGTAAGAGGCCTGCTGGTCTTTCCTTTTGACTCTTGTTTTGGGCGCATACTCCACAGGACATTATAAAGTCTCTGATATCTTTTTTCCAAGACGGCCACCAGAAGTAGCGCTTGATCTTTTCTGAGGTCTTGGCTATACCGGGATGACCTTCCATTAAAGAGTCGTGATAACAAGAGATTACTTTTTTCTGTAAATCTGTGCTGGGTAGGTATAATCGTTCTTGGAAATACAATAAGTTGTCCTTTACTACAAAGTCCTTTCCCTGTAGATGCCAATTCTGTATGTCTGCTGGAGTTACAAGTTGCTTGGCTTTATCCTTAACTTCCTCTATGGATTCTGTGGCGATTACACCCAGAATTCTTTGTTCGGGAATGATTGGTACAGGTTTAGGGTTGACCAAGTGTTCTTCCACTCCCATCCGAGAAAGGGCATCGGCTTTACCGTTCTTTGTACCAGGTCGATAGGTAATTATGAAGTCAAACTCGGCAAAGAATAATGCCCAACGGAGTTGTCTAGAGGATTGGGCTTTTGCGGTCTTCAAATATTGCAGGTTTCGGTGATCCGTAATCACAGTAACGGTGTGTCGGGCCCCCAGCAGATAATGCCGCCAAGCCTTAAAGGCAGACTTGATAGCCAGAAGTTCCTTGTCAGTAATCGTATAATTGATTTCAGGAGGCGAGAATTTGCGGGACCAAAATGCCACGGGATGCAACTGATTGGTTACCGGGTCCTTTTGTGATAGAACTGCCCCCATGGCAAGGCTTGAAGCATCAGTTTCCACGATGTAGGGGAGTTCGGGGCGAGGGTGTTTTAAGATTGGTGCAGAGATAAATTTAGTCTTCAAATCCTGGAAAGCTTGTTCCGCCTCGGTAGACCATTCAAAACGTTTGTTTTTCTTTAACAAGGCAGTGATGGGCTGGACTATTCGAGAGAATTCGGGGATAAACCTGCGGTAAAAGTTAGCGAAGCCTAACATGCTTTGCACACCTTTTACGGAGGATGGTGATGGCCATTTGAGAACTGCATCAACCTTCTTTGAATCCATACGCACTCCGCCAGGTGATAATATGAATCCCAAGAATTCAACTTCAGTCACGTTGAAAACACATTTTTCCAACTTAGCGAAAAGTTTGTGTTGACGCAATCTTTCGAGGACCATTTTCACGTGTTTCCGATGTTCAGATTCCGATGAAGAATAAACGAGGATGTCGTCAATGTAAACAACAACACATACATCTATGAGCTCTCTGAGGACATCGTTCATAAAATATTGAAAGGCGGCCGGGGCATTACAAAGTCCGAAGGGCATGACCTGATATTCAAATAGCCCATACTTGGTGCGGAAGGCCGTCTTCCATTCATCGCCCTCTTTTACTCGTACCAAGTGGTAAGCTCCTCTAAGATCCAGCTTTGTATATATGCATGCTTTTCTGACTTGGTCCAGGAGTTCAGGGATCAAAGGTAACGGATATCTATTCTTAACGGTGATCTGGTTCAGGGAGCGATAATCGATACAAGTTCTAAGGTCTCCTTCCTTTTTTGGAACGAAGAACAAAGCTGAAGAAGCAGGGGACTTGGAAGGACGAATAAACCCATTTGCCAGGTATTGATCCAGGTATTGTCGAAGGTGAAGGTTCTCAGGCTCGGTGAGGGCATAAATTCTACTACAAGGAGGAGTAGATCCAGGTATCAGGTCTATCTGGCAGTCATAAGACCTATGAGGAGGTAGAGAGTTAGCCTGATCCTTCCGGAAAACATCTTGGTATTCTAGGTATTCGGGAGGTAACTGGGGAGTCTCTGAAGAAATTGCGGCCAGTGCAACACCAGGTGGAGGGTGACAAGTAGAGACACATTCTGGAAACTGGACCGTTCTTGCTCGCCAATCGATCAGAGGATTGTGTTTCTCTAACCAAGGTATTCCTAGAATAATCTGAAACTGAGGGGCCTTGATCACATCGAACACGATCTTCTCATGGTGTCCATCTTGACTTACTAGCGTCACCTCTTGAGTGGTATGCGTTACTGGCCCGGAGGCTATCTCCGTACCATCCACCGTAGTAATGACGTCCTTTACAGCCTTGGGACAAAGAGTTAGATTCATCCTCAAAACCATTTCATGATCCACATAATTGCCGATGGCACCGCTGTCGACGTAAGCTTCAATTGCATGTAATCGATCCGGATTATCAGGGCTAATGAGGACCATAGGTATCACGAAATGCGAGGTCACGGAACTGGTTTTCACGCTCGGCAAGAGGACCTCTATTCTTGTCGGGCGAGGTCGTTTCCCTGCTCAGAGTTTGTAACTTTGGTAACTGCAGCTCCTACTGCCTTCTTGGCAGGTTTCACCGGACAGTCTCGAAGAAAGTGCCCTGAGTTTCCGCAATATAGGCATAATTGCAACTGTTTCCTCCTTTCCCGCTCCCTTTGTGTTAGAGGACCTTTCAGACCCCCTATTTGCATGGGTTCCCCGGAGTCTACTCCTTTGGAAGGAGTTGGCGGTTTGGAAAATACTCGAGCATCAAACTTGGAACGATCGGCCTTCCTGTTCTGCAGCCTGTGATCTATTTGAACGACCAAGTCTATATAATCCGAACAGTCTTGTGGGGGATTCACTACTTGGGCTAAAACGTCTTTGAGCTCTCCACGTAGACCTCTATAAAACAGCGTAATCCTTTTGTCCTCAGGCCATTGAGTTTCCACTATTAGTCTATTGAAAGATGCAATATAAGCCAAAAGGTCTTGATTACCCTGTCGCAACGAAAGAAGCTCATTGTCCAAGGTCTGCCCCTGTGAATGTCTTGCGAACAGTTTTTCCATACTAAGCTGAAAGGCTTGAAAATCATGGAGAACCGGATCATCTTGATTAACTAGAGGGATCGACCAGTCTGCCGCATTGCCACTAAGGTACGAAAGTACAAAAGCTACTTTTGCTTGATCAGTTGGAAAGGCTGCTGGCCGGCATAAGAAGTGCAACCGGCACTGATTGATAAATACTGCAAACCTCTTTGGGTCACCAGAAAATCGTTCGGGCGGAGCCAGAGGTACATTCCCAGGTAGGTTGATCTGCACTGGATTCATAGAGGATGTTGAAGGAAGATTTGCCCCTGATGCGGGTAACGGGGTCTGTCCGGCTTGTGACTGTAGCACTTGTCTAGCAAGATTGTCTGTTCTCTCCTTGGAAATAATTAGTTCCCTTCTTAGAGCATTCGTTTCCTGACGAGCTGCATGCACTTCTGCCCTTAGTTCCCTAAGTAACCGGGGGTCAGTATCCGAGGTTTCCATAGCGCCTGGGCGAGAGTTTTGCGGTAGGCTTTGCGTTCTGTAACTCTCACCTGATTCTCGCAGAGGCGCTGGTCTTGACTGGGCGACTACCGTATCTTCAAAGGTGATGTGTAGCACCCGGTTGGCTCTTTGGGCTGGACCTCTGTGCACTGTATGCCTGACGTGTAGAGTAAGATGTCTTAGGTAAGTGAATGCCGAGCTCTCCATCTGCCTCGGGGCAGGGTGCTGTAACCAGTTTCTTCACTGGATAGGTAGCGCAGGCCTCTTGACTTCAGAGGACTGCTGTCCGTCGTTTACTGCACGAACGGTAAGTTTCGAGTCATTCAAATGTCTTTAAAGTCTTTAGTAATGATGTCTCTTGTTTTGCAGGGTTCCGGCGATGGCGGATGACGGGCTGAAGTGAGTTGAAGATGGAGCCCGTGTGATGAATAGAAGCGCCTGGAAGCACGTAAGTAAGCGCTTGTTGCCTGCTTCACTATGCGCTCTAACTGTCTTTTTATTTTGCAGGTACGAGTTCGGAGCGGCTGCAGGGTGCCGGAATACCCACTGGATTAGATGTGGAAAGGAGTAATGGCACGTGAGTATTAAAGTTCCCCAATGTCTTTAAACGCACCTTGTTTTGTCTTTCAGATGCCGGAATGCAGTGTGAAGACCTCCGGAGCGCACGAAGAGTAGGTAAGCCTTTGCCTTTCAGATGCCGGAATGCTAACCTGTTCTTTCTTGTCTTTATAGGTGTTGCTGAAGACTGGATTCAGGATGGTAAGCCTTTGCCTTTCAGATGCCGGAATGCTAACCTGTTCTTTCTTGTCTTTATAGGTGTTGCTGAAGACTGGATTCAGGATGGTAAGCCTTTTTCCTTAGGCCCTGGACCGGATGCAGAAGACACGATGAGCGTTCTGCTGCAGAGGTTGCAGAAAAACGCAAAGCAAGATTCATCCACCGGGTGTGGTTTAAATAGCCTCCTGTAGTGCTTAGGTGTCTCCTTCCACAGCCACGCCTAAGTAAGAAAAGAGTTCCTGGTAAGAAAAGAGTTCCTGCCTTCCAGAAGAGTTCCAGTGTTCTGAATCTAGGGAGTGGCTCCAGCCCCACCCAACAGGAAAAGTAGTTCCAAACAGAAGAGGATCAGAGGCTCAACTGGCAGGCAAGTAAGCAGCATGGTCTGCTGAAGGTAAGTCCACCCAAGCATTATGAGCCCGGCGCTTCCAGCGCTGGGACTGGGCATGTTTATGAGCCTGGTGCCACTGGCGCCAGGACTGGGTCCAAAAGGTCCCAATTGGGACTGGTTGGCACTCGGAACCTGGGTTATGGATCTGCTTCCAAGGGAGTTGGGAAAACCCTGACCTTTTGGAAGCAGAGATCATGACAGTACCCCCCCTCAAGGCCCCTCCCAAACCGGGCTTCTCCGGGGGTTTTGGCTTGTCAGGAAATGTTCGGTGAAATCTTTTGATTAGGCGAGGAGAGTGGACATATTCAGCAGGTTCCCAGGATCTCTCTTGGGGGCCGTAGCCTTTCCAGTCAATTAGGTAGAATAGTTTAGATTTGGAGATCTTGGAGTCCAGAATGCTTTTGACTTCAAACTCGAGTTCTCCATCCACTAGGATAGGTTTTGGAGATTTGGTTAGTCGGGTTTGAGGTTGCACGGGTTTTAATAGAGAGACGTGGAAGACCGGATGTATCTTCATGTGCGGGGGCAAGTCCAACTTGACCGCTACTGGGTTTACTATGGTAGTGATGGAATAGGGACCAAGGTATCTTGGGTTGAATGTGCGTGGCCCTTTTAGAGATAGATATTTGGTGGATAACCAGACTTGATCCCCTACTTGATAGTGAGGGGCTTCCTTCCGATGTTGATCTGCTCCTTTCTTGTATTGTTCTTTAGCCCTTTGAAGGTGAGAAACAGCTTCCTTAAAGGCTTGGGTGATTGTAGAATGCAGGTAGTCTACTGCTGGTGTTTCAAGATCTTGGAGGGGATCCAACTCCGAGGTTCGAGGGTGACTGCCGTACAAAAGAAAAAACGGGGTTTTCCCAGTTCCCGAATGGACAGAGTTATTGTAGGCATACTCGGCTATCCAAAGGATATCTTTCCAAGTTTTTTCAGTTTGTTGCAGCATGCAGCGTAAATACTGTTCCAGAGTTTGATTGGTCCTCTCAGTTTGTCCGTCGGTCTGAGGGTGGTGACTGGTCAATAGTCTCACATCAATTTGAGCCGACCGACAGCAACTTCGCCAAAAATGAGAAATAAATTGACTACCTCGATCCGAAATTAGAACCGAAGGAAAACCGTGCAGTCGGACGATGTTTTCGAGAAATTCTCGGGCCAGAGTTGCTGCTGTTGGCAAGCCTTTGAGCGGAATGAAATGCGCCATCTTGGAGAATAAGTCCACGATTACTAGAATCGTATTGTATCCGGAGCATGGAGGTAGATCAGTGATGAAGTCCATAGAAAGCGTATGCCAAGGGCGAGGTGGGATGTCAATAGGGCGTAAGAGGCCTGCTGGTCTTTCCTTTTGACTCTTGTTTTGGGCGCATACTCCACAGGACATTATAAAGTCTCTGATATCTTTTTTCCAAGACGGCCACCAGAAGTAGCGCTTGATCTTTTCTGAGGTCTTGGCTATACCGGGATGACCTTCCATTAAAGAGTCGTGATAACAAGAGATTACTTTTTTCTGTAAATCTGTGCTGGGTAGGTATAATCGTTCTTGGAAATACAATAAGTTGTCCTTTACTACAAAGTCCTTTCCCTGTAGATGCCAATTCTGTATGTCTGCTGGAGTTACAAGTTGCTTGGCTTTATCCTTAACTTCCTCTATGGATTCTGTGGCGATTACACCCAGAATTCTTTGTTCGGGAATGATTGGTACAGGTTTAGGGTTGACCAAGTGTTCTTCCACTCCCATCCGAGAAAGGGCATCGGCTTTACCGTTCTTTGTACCAGGTCGATAGGTAATTATGAAGTCAAACTCGGCAAAGAATAATGCCCAACGGAGTTGTCTAGAGGATTGGGCTTTTGCGGTCTTCAAATATTGCAGGTTTCGGTGATCCGTAATCACAGTAACGGTGTGTCGGGCCCCCAGCAGATAATGCCGCCAAGCCTTAAAGGCAGACTTGATAGCCAGAAGTTCCTTGTCAGTAATCGTATAATTGATTTCAGGAGGCGAGAATTTGCGGGACCAAAATGCCACGGGATGCAACTGATTGGTTACCGGGTCCTTTTGTGATAGAACTGCCCCCATGGCAAGGCTTGAAGCATCAGTTTCCACGATGTAGGGGAGTTCGGGGCGAGGGTGTTTTAAGATTGGTGCAGAGATAAATTTAGTCTTCAAATCCTGGAAAGCTTGTTCCGCCTCGGTAGACCATTCAAAACGTTTGTTTTTCTTTAACAAGGCAGTGATGGGCTGGACTATTCGAGAGAATTCGGGGATAAACCTGCGGTAAAAGTTAGCGAAGCCTAACATGCTTTGCACACCTTTTACGGAGGATGGTGATGGCCATTTGAGAACTGCATCAACCTTCTTTGAATCCATACGCACTCCGCCAGGTGATAATATGAATCCCAAGAATTCAACTTCAGTCACGTTGAAAACACATTTTTCCAACTTAGCGAAAAGTTTGTGTTGACGCAATCTTTCGAGGACCATTTTCACGTGTTTCCGATGTTCAGATTCCGATGAAGAATAAACGAGGATGTCGTCAATGTAAACAACAACACATACATCTATGAGCTCTCTGAGGACATCGTTCATAAAATATTGAAAGGCGGCCGGGGCATTACAAAGTCCGAAGGGCATGACCTGATATTCAAATAGCCCATACTTGGTGCGGAAGGCCGTCTTCCATTCATCGCCCTCTTTTACTCGTACCAAGTGGTAAGCTCCTCTAAGATCCAGCTTTGTATATATGCATGCTTTTCTGACTTGGTCCAGGAGTTCAGGGATCAAAGGTAACGGATATCTATTCTTAACGGTGATCTGGTTCAGGGAGCGATAATCGATACAAGTTCTAAGGTCTCCTTCCTTTTTTGGAACGAAGAACAAAGCTGAAGAAGCAGGGGACTTGGAAGGACGAATAAACCCATTTGCCAGGTATTGATCCAGGTATTGTCGAAGGTGAAGGTTCTCAGGCTCGGTGAGGGCATAAATTCTACTACAAGGAGGAGTAGATCCAGGTATCAGGTCTATCTGGCAGTCATAAGACCTATGAGGAGGTAGAGAGTTAGCCTGATCCTTCCGGAAAACATCTTGGTATTCTAGGTATTCGGGAGGTAACTGGGGAGTCTCTGAAGAAATTGCGGCCAGTGCAACACCAGGTGGAGGGTGACAAGTAGAGACACATTCTGGAAACTGGACCGTTCTTGCTCGCCAATCGATCAGAGGATTGTGTTTCTCTAACCAAGGTATTCCTAGAATAATCTGAAACTGAGGGGCCTTGATCACATCGAACACGATCTTCTCATGGTGTCCATCTTGACTTACTAGCGTCACCTCTTGAGTGGTATGCGTTACTGGCCCGGAGGCTATCTCCGTACCATCCACCGTAGTAATGACGTCCTTTACAGCCTTGGGACAAAGAGTTAGATTCATCCTCAAAACCATTTCATGATCCACATAATTGCCGATGGCACCGCTGTCGACGTAAGCTTCAATTGCATGTAATCGATCCGGATTATCAGGGCTAATGAGGACCATAGGTATCACGAAATGCGAGGTCACGGAACTGGTTTTCACGCTCGGCAAGAGGACCTCTATTCTTGTCGGGCGAGGTCGTTTCCCTGCTCAGAGTTTGTAACTTTGGTAACTGCAGCTCCTACTGCCTTCTTGGCAGGTTTCACCGGACAGTCTCGAAGAAAGTGCCCTGAGTTTCCGCAATATAGGCATAATTGCAACTGTTTCCTCCTTTCCCGCTCCCTTTGTGTTAGAGGACCTTTCAGACCCCCTATTTGCATGGGTTCCCCGGAGTCTACTCCTTTGGAAGGAGTTGGCGGTTTGGAAAATACTCGAGCATCAAACTTGGAACGATCGGCCTTCCTGTTCTGCAGCCTGTGATCTATTTGAACGACCAAGTCTATATAATCCGAACAGTCTTGTGGGGGATTCACTACTTGGGCTAAAACGTCTTTGAGCTCTCCACGTAGACCTCTATAAAACAGCGTAATCCTTTTGTCCTCAGGCCATTGAGTTTCCACTATTAGTCTATTGAAAGATGCAATATAAGCCAAAAGGTCTTGATTACCCTGTCGCAACGAAAGAAGCTCATTGTCCAAGGCCTGCCCCTGTGAATGTCTTGCGAACAGTTTTTCCATACTAAGCTGAAAGGCTTGAAAATCATGGAGAACCGGATCATCTTGATTAACTAGAGGGATCGACCAGTCTGCCGCATTGCCACTAAGGTACGAAAGTACAAAAGCTACTTTTGCTTGATCAGTTGGAAAGGCTGCTGGCCGGCATAAGAAGTGCAACCGGCACTGATTGATAAATACTGCAAACCTCTTTGGGTCACCAGAAAATCGTTCGGGCGGAGCCAGAGGTACATTCCCAGGTAGGTTGATCTGCACTGGATTCATAGAGGATGTTGAAGGAAGATTTGCCCCTGATGCGGGTAACGGGGTCTGTCCGGCTTGTGACTGTAGCACTTGTCTAGCAAGATTGTCTGTTCTCTCCTTGGAAATAATTAGTTCCCTTCTTAGAGCATTCGTTTCCTGACGAGCTGCATGCACTTCTGCCCTTAGTTCCCTAAGTAACCGGGGGTCAGTATCCGAGGTTTCCATAGCGCCTGGGCGAGAGTTTTGCGGTAGGCTTTGCGTTCTGTAACTCTCACCTGATTCTCGCAGAGGCGCCGGTCTTGACTGGGCGACTACCGTATCTTCAAAGGTGATGTGTAGCACCCGGTTGGCTCTTTGGGCTGGACCTCTGTGCACTGTATGCCTGACGTGTAGAGTAAGATGTCTTAGGTAAGTGAATGCCGAGCTCTCCATCTGCCTCGGGGCAGGGTGCTGTAACCAGTTTCTTCACTGGATAGGTAGCGCAGGCCTCTTGACTTCAGAGGACTGCTGTCCGTCGTTTACTGCACGAACGGTAAGTTTCGAGTCATTCAAATGTCTTTAAAGTCTTTAGTAATGATGTCTCTTGTTTTGCAGGGTTCCGGCGATGGCGGATGACGGGCTGAAGTGAGTTGAAGATGGAGCCCGTGTGATGAATAGAAGCGCCTGGAAGCACGTAAGTAAGCGCTTGTTGCCTGCTTCACTATGCGCTCTAACTGTCTTTTTATTTTGCAGGTACGAGTTCGGAGCGGCTGCAGGGTGCCGGAATACCCACTGGATTAGATGTGGAAAGGAGTAATGGCACGTGAGTATTAAAGTTCCCCAATGTCTTTAAACGCACCTTGTTTTGTCTTTCAGATGCCGGAATGCAGTGTGAAGACCTCCGGAGCGCACGAAGAGTAGGTAAGCCTTTGCCTTTCAGATGCCGGAATGCTAACCTGTTCTTTCTTGTCTTTATAGGTGTTGCTGAAGACTGGATTCAGGATGGTAAGCCTTTGCCTTTCAGATGCCGGAATGCTAACCTGTTCTTTCTTGTCTTTATAGGTGTTGCTGAAGACTGGATTCAGGATGGTAAGCCTTTTTCCTTAGGCCCTGGACCGGATGCAGAAGACACGATGAGCGTTCTGCTGCAGAGGTTGCAGAAAAACGCAAAGCAAGATTCATCCACCGGGTGTGGTTTAAATAGCCTCCTGTAGTGCTTAGGTGTCTCCTTCCACAGCCACGCCTTAGTAAGAAAAGAGTTCCTGGTAAGAAAAGAGTTCCTGCCTTCCAGAAGAGTTCCAGTGTTCTGAATCTAGGGAGTGGCTCCAGCCCCACCCAACAGGAAAAGTAGTTCCAAACAGAAGAGGATCAGAGGCTCAACTGGCAGGCAAGTAAGCAGCATGGTCTGCTGAAGGTAAGTCCACCCAAGCATTATGAGCCCGGCGCTTCCAGCGCTGGGACTGGGCATGTTTATGAGCCTGGTGCCACTGGCGCCAGGACTGGGTCCAAAAGGTCCCAATTGGGACTGGTTGGCACTCGGAACCTGGGTTATGGATCTGCTTCCAAGGGAGTTGGGAAAACCCTGACCTTTTGGAAGCAGAGATCATGACAGTCTGGTCCTTTATTGAGTCACTAATTGATTCATATAACTTGAGAAACAGGGTTAATGCATGGGTTGAAGCTGACATGAGGGCATTTTGTAGCTCTAGGATTGTAGTAGGGATTGACAGATGTTGGTCATATCTCTGTGGCTCGCATTGGTTTTGGTTAGATGTCATATCCCTCTGGTCTCTTGCCTCCCTCTTCTGCAAATTCTGGATTGAAGGATTATTTATTTCTGTTTTAATTATTTGATCAGTCTGGGTATCTACTGGACTGTCATCCAGGTCGTCTTTCGATACCCTACTTATTGTTCTTACTGGTAGGTCTAATATTCCCTGGATGGGCGGTGACGTCATATCTGCTTCCCTCTGTTTTGAGTTTGGTGGCAGGAGCTTGCCAAATACCGTGTTTCTTATCTCGTGGTTTGACATGAGTAATTCTATTGCCATTATGTCAAATGACAACCGTGCCAACCGCAGACTCTCCACCATCAGGATTGTCGCTATGTTGGTTATAACCTTATTCTTATGGTCATACTTCTGTTGCCACAATTGCTTTGTCTGTGCGGCCCTTTTGCACCATTATCTTTTGTTTAGAGGTTTTAATTGGGCATTTGGCTGGGCAGCAGCATCCAGCACCTCCTCCCCTTGTCTCATTTCCTCCTCGGTACACTCCCCCATAGGAATTGTGTGCTGCGCTTGTTCACTCTCCTGTTCAGGAGCGTATTGATCTCTCCTTATTTTTGTCACCAATCGGTTGGGTTTGCATGGTGAGAGGGGCGGTTTCAGTAGGGAGGTGGAATTAGGCAGGGTTGAGGCTTCTGCAGGAGGGAAGTTCTCAGTCCGGTGCCTTGTTTGCGGCCCCATTAATGAAACCATTGTGGCCACGTCTCGTAAAATGACGGGTGGTAGTCACCTGATATTCATTGCTGCTTGTACCGGCCTTCTTCGTGGGACTTGGTAAGATCAATGGGGGAAAAGGCTGCATCGCTCGTTCTGTATTCGTTTGCACCATGGGCTTGAAAATGTTGGTCCATCAATAGAAATGAAGGTGATGATGAAACTGTATCAGGGCATTGTAGGAGCCTCCACTAAGACTCCCAAAGACTCCTCAAGACTCAGCTGACACCACCGGGTATTAATTAGGTGTGGGGAGCGGTGCACAGGGACTCCCTCCACATTTAACTTAGAGAACATGCCCTCAGAGCACCAAGTGTACACAGAGACTGTTTACTTTGGCTTTACTGCGTTTCTAACAGAATGATGACAACTGGCATCCTGCGACTCATATACAATGCTACAATTTAGGAACGCAATGCATTTTTAGGTAATTCAACCTACGTGTCATCAATAAATGAGGGCTGTTCCATCAACTGAAATTCGTTTTTGCTTTGATTTGAGGTAGGTAAGAAATTAGCTACATAGATTACTGACTACATTATCATTAGATATTGGTGAGACAGGGAGAGACAGAGAGAGAATGATACCACAGATAGAGTCAGTGCCTGTGTGAGAGGGAGGGAATGCGAGACTGACAAATGATACACCATGTACAGCAATGAAGTGAATATTGTATCATTCATTTCTTGAGCAAGCAGTGTAATATTTTAGGATTAGGGCAGCAGCATGCTATAGGCAGAGTCAAATTCATACAACCCCACCCCACATTTGAATTCCACACCTTGCTAGAGAAGTTCCACCTGCATTCTCATCTTTTCTAAGAAAATGAATTCTGTACTACATTTATAAAAAGTATAAACCAACAGGAATGCAAATTGTGTGAATGATAACTTGCCTGTAAACCAGAAATGTCATAGAGGATCCTCCTTCTCCTTGCTCTCAACAACACTAGAATTTCATGCCCAAACATCTTCACTCAGAAGAAGACTGCCTGCTTTCAGGGAACAGTTCAGAAACAGCTAAAAACATGGCTATCGACTAAAATATGAGACTGCAATAGACCAGCACACCAAGCCTCATCCCACGAGTATGTGTGGTAGGATTCATTTGGACAATTTTCTCTCTCTAAAGCACCCAAAACACTGACAGAAACAAGAGCTGCCAACATAGGGAACAAACAATCAATAAACACTGAACAAACCTGTAGGACTAATGAGGTCCCTCTGATCCAACCTCTCCTTAACCTTCTAACTGACCCCATGTTACACTACTCATACAATCAAACCCAACACCGCAAACTGCCCACATACACACCTCACTAATTGAGCCATACTCTGGTTTCTCTTCAGGATAAGGGTACTTCAAACCTACAGACATCAACACGACAGGATTAAAACGTGACATTTTCTCTATACTTAAAAACAAACTCACCCTCCCTTTTTCCTTGCAGAGCTGCATACAGCACACCTGCCAAAATAGTAGCAGTGCACTATACAAACCACTTTACATTGCATTAGATTTCATTACAGTATATTTCCTTCTTCAAAGTAAACCTGCTAACTATATTAATGGAATTAGGTATGTTGTTATCCAAAGCAAATGACAATTTGAAAAGAAAACAATGAACATACATCAGGAAATTGGGTTTAGGTATAGAAAGATAGCATAGATATATCAAGTGCCACTTAATACAAAAACTCACATTGTTGCTATAAATGTAAATTTAAAATGTTTGTTCACACACTCTTACAAGTGATCAGACTGCTTTTTGAACATAAATCCCTTCCCAATTCAAACATATTAAAAATCTTGCACAGTTTGGTTCAATAATCCCAAAAGGCAGTCAAATGGGCACATGGATGGCCTACAGATACTGTGTTCACTGCTGTAGCGGGGGCCCTGCCACACCAGGTCTAGAGGGGGGGTTCGTCCCAACACTCACCCGCAGGGCGAAGGCTTGGACAGTGTTGAATGTAGCTTGCAGCATGGGAAGAAGATAATCCACCTCTGGCTTCCTTGTGCTATGTCATGCAGGAACCAGGACACTCTCTTAGCTTCCTGGCTACTGTGTGCGCGCAGCATGGAGGGGCCGGAGTGAAAGGGGCCCCTGGGGGACCCTGACGTCTATGGAAACAAGGCGAGTCACCACACACGATAGATACGCCAGACACGAGGTTGTATTCCCAAAGCTAGGGTTTATTGCAAACGCAAAAGTCTCAGTTGGCCAATTCGGTCTCACGCCCCGCGACGTGTATCTCTAGACCTCGAGGGATGCAAGAGAGTGAATTACGTACATCAGTTACATATATACAAAATGCATATCAAACAATCAGCTATGACATGTTTAACACCCCCCTTTATTGGGTTTCTTTGAACTTGGTGTGATGATGGACATCTCCGACTGCTATGACACCTTCAAACATCTATTCTAGTAACAATTTGCAATTTGTGAGTGCGAAGGTATCTTTCAGTTGTTGAATAGAACACAGCGCTTCTGTTCTTGGAAGCGAGCTACATACGGGGGGAAGAGTTGCATTCCGGACCTTTCTATCTATTAGGTGCTATTCGCGTCCTGGGAGCCGACACGCTCTAGCGGGCTCAGCAAAGGGGGGCCGTAAGAAAAGCATTATTTAAGCCTTTAGCGGTATTATTCTAACATATTCTACCATATAACGAGACTGGCGTGCAGCTGTGAAATGATTAAATGACTTGCAGCTCTGCTTCAAGCTACATTCGGGAGTTAGTCGGGCATTCGTCCTGGCGCTGCCTACGTTTGTGTTTCAGCAAACTCTTGTTATCCTCTCGGCCCAGTGGCCTTGTCCTTTTCACATACAGACAACAATGTTTTATAGTCGAACAGTGTAAGCGGAAAATATACTGCGAAGCAATGGGAACAGAAAGCAATGAGCAATGGTTAGAAAACAAAATGGCGATTCTTGTTACATCAAAATGGCTGTTCATTGGCAAACTTGAAAACCTATATTCTGTCATATCGTGCATGAGACGGTTGGCCCACAGCCACCAAAATGCGTTTGCGGTCACAAAGTAGAGGTATCCATTTTTCTAGACTGACAGGAGGCCTGGAGTGCCACAGCTAAACGAAACTTCAGCAGTAAACATTGAAGAACGCTGTTTTATTTTATTTTTGTATGTGTATGGTGTAATATGTGTATTTTGCATGTGTGAGGTGCGTGTCGGATGTATGTATTTTAAGGGTGTTGAAGAAGAATGCTGACACAAGGGTGGCATTTTGGTTGGTAGAAACATGTATTTATCAAAAAGAAGAAACCCTCACTATACCTATCATCTAAGAGGGGTTTCCCCTGCCGCAAACCAATACTAAAGGATCTGTCAGAATATCTGTTGAAATCAAACTCCACTGTCCTGTGTCATGGCCTACTTCTACCCCTTACACTACAACTAAAGAATAGAGTCCTTCTTTGGGTGAATGACTCCCTTCTCCTGGTATTTGGTTGGTATTCTCATACATTTTCTTTGGCAAAAAGATAGCAGGGGGATGACTCCCTTGCCCTGGCTTGTGGTTCCAACCAACCTTTGCACCAGTCAACTTTTGGAACCAAGAGAATGACTCCCTTCTCCTGGAATTGGTCCACACACTCCAATATACTTCACAACAAAACCAGGGGAATGACTCCTTTACCCTGTTGTCCCTTAAGTGTATCAAAAGTGCGTTGCGTCTCTTCATGAGGATAATTACTTCCTTCTCCTGTTGATGGAGAGTTTGTTTCCGTATCTCTCAACTTGACATTTTATTCACCCCCTTCTCATGGAATTAGCAAACACCACTACTGTGATGAGGATGCTTTCCTCTGATGCTTAGTACACTTATGTCAGTGTCCCAGAACCTTCTCTGGTGGTCACTGGGATTGTTGATGCCACTGTGATTAGGACGTTCTCCTTGGATGCCTGATGCACTTGTGTTGGGGTCCCAGACCCTTCTCTGGTGTTCAGTGGGTTTGTTGCTGCCACTGCAATGAGGGCGTTTTCATCGGATGCTGGTCCACCCTTTGAAATAGTTTGATTGTTACTAATATGCAGGCAGAAATATGTTCAAAGCTCTCTCTCTTCCACCCCTGTGTCCCCCTCGGTCTCTCATACTTCTCGTTACCTTACTTGGGACTTCTGTACACCCCCAGGGCTTCTTGGGTGTAAGGAGCATCTCTCCGGCTCTCTGGGCTTCTCTCCTCCACTTCCGCAGTACCACAGCAGTTCCTCACTCTACTGGACTGCTCAGCTCTCTCTTCCTGCTTCGTGTTCAGGTCCCCTTCACCTGGACCCATGGAGAACTCCCTCAGTGATTTGCCGGCATACTCTGCTCTTCGGCATCCACGTTCATCCGATAGGATTTGAAACACCTGCTCTGGATGGTTTTCACACCTGCTGCCTCTCCTGGCTATGCTTGACCAAATCTCCAGTCCATCTTCTCTTCTTATAAATTGTTGCCAGTTCCACTCTGATGGGTTGTCAAAGTTCTTTGTTGTTCTTGATAGGTTGATCTTCTTGCATCCTTGGGGCCCCCTCGTACCAGTGCTAGAACAGTCAGTCATCTTCATGTCTTCTGTGCTAGTCCTTGTCCTGGTACTTTGTGCTTTGGCTATTTCTCCTACATTACAGATCAACATGGTTCTACTCTCAAGGAAGTGGTTTCCAATGGAGGGGGTGAGGGTAGGGAAAGTTGGGGTGCTATGTTTGGAGGGTCTATGGGTGAGTGACTGGTGGGTGAAAGGGGTTGAATGTGATTGTGTGTGTATGCAAGCACCTGGGAGGCCACAGATAACTGGAGCACTTTTGACACATCCTTAAGAGACATGGCATGTTTTCCTGGCATTTCTGGGCACAGGAAAATTCATGTGTGTTATTATGTGCAGCCAGTCTAGCCATTCCTTACTGTTGCATACTTATGGCAAATACTTACACCATTCAATCAAACAGCTCACCACCCACCAATGGAGGCTGGTATATTTGGGGGGCAGGTGCTGACCCCTTCTTTCTCTGCTAGGTGAAATATTTAAGCTTTCATTAAAAACATACTTACAGTTTTCAACTGGAGCAGTGCTGCCCCTGCAGCAGCATGATCATCATGAACATTGTGCACACATGGGGTCTAGGCCGGCCCAGACTGTGGCGTGCCACATGCTTTCTTAAGGAGTTTGTGGGGACCCTCAGAATGGCTCGCAAGAGGGCCTCACATTTTGTGCTACACCATGGACTGTGTTGTGAATGCATGGAAGAAGAAAAGGAGATATTATTTTGGGCTATCAGTGAACACGTTCACCAATTCCGTGTTATATTGACATTATTTCTATTGTCCCTTCTTCTTAGGACACCTCAAACCAGAAGGAATATATGTAGATCTGAGTATTGTTAATGAAATGTATCAGGGGTGGTACAAAATTCCCTATAACACTTGCAACTGAATAATAAGTGCAGCAAACAACATCTGCTTAAATAAGCAGCTCTGTGCAAAAAAAAATATTTACCGTTGCATTTATTAAAAAAGTATAGAGATCATGTTTCCCTTTAATGCTGCAAAAAACAATTCTATATTTAAATGAAATTGTCTACTTTTAAAAAGGGTATGTTCTTACTTTTGGTGCTGTTAATATGATTGCCTGTCATTTATTTTGATAGTGACTACTCTAACTAGAATTTCACAGAGATTAGATTAACGCTGATATACAAATCGAGGTAATCTAGGTAATATAAAAAAAAATCTGTATTTCCCTCTACCTAGGTGTGCCCACATACCAACTAAGAATGCTCTAACGGGTTCAGAACTCTGCAGCAAGGCTCCTCCTCACTCTCTCCCCCAGGGAACACATCTACCCCATCGTCAGGACACTCCACTGGCTGCTGATCAGTTGGTGCCCACCGTGCAATCCACAAGAAAAGACTGGAATTTCGACAAAACAAGCTCTCCTGCTACGACCTCACCAGAAACCTTCACACCTCTTGGTGATACATTCATTCAAGTTTTCCAGACAACGAGGAGCCCGAATCTCTGTCCTATACTCGCACCTACATTCTGGTACTCCCTTACCCTCATGATCCGCCTCATAGCGGATCATCTGGCCTTCAGGAGAACCCTCAAAACCTGGTTATTCCCCCGACCTAATGATCCCCCGCCTCACCGGCACCCACCCCTGCCTATGACACACCCACTTCAGCCAACAGTCCCAACATGGGTTTCACCATTCCTGCCCTGCTCCAACCCCCCCACACCACCTGGCCTGCTCGCCCACGCCATCCTGTCCATCTCAGCCTCTAGTATCTTTTTCCGCAAACAGCCTGGGTTTAGGCCATCCAACCATTGGGGAATGCTAAAAACTCATTGAGGACTTAGGTGGTCACTCCAGCAACTTGCACCCAGAACGCACACTGAGAGTGGGCTAGGTGATGCACCCATATGGGCTAGGAGGGCGACAATCCATAGCACTTCAAATGCACCTTAAGAACATCAAGCTGATCGTGCTGAAGGAGGACAACCAGGTACCTCGGACCAGTCGCTCAGGGTTGGCAAAGCAGATAACTCTAAAGCACAGGATGTCAGACCAAGCCGCCACACACAATCATGAAACAGGATCATTGTTCAAGTAATAGAAGAAACTAGGGATGGTAATCTCTCTCTCACCAAGCACTTAAATCTCCTCTGAGACGATGCAATGCTACTTGTACATAGATGGAACCCAGGAATTACTCATTGTTGTATGTACAATTAACTTATTTCTCCCCTTGCACACTGCTACTTTGCAGCTTAGTGGAAGGCATGGCCTCACTCCATATGTCATGCACACACATATAACACAAACACGAATTAAGCTAATTTTAACAAAAATAATTCAAGTTGTAGCTTCACACATCTATGTCGCCTTAAGCACAATCCCTCCTTAGCCCAGAGTATTCCTCTGCTACGCCCATACACACTCCATTTAGACATGGGTGACTAACGGGGTCTTGGCCAGCCTCGCATAATTATAATGGCTGAAATGCACACACGCATAATAGCACCTCCCAAACCTTTCATAATTTTCTGGACCCCAGTCCTTCCAATGGCATTCAACCAAAAGCATGTTGGGACCATAATTATGGTGAAAAAAGCACTCGAACAAAAGAGAAAGGGCCTCATCATGAGTTGGGTGGTATCCCGGCTGGGATACCGTCCAACTTATTTGCGTCTGGGGTATTAACGCTGGATCACGGGTTGGGTGTTAACTGTTACTCCCCATTCCCGATTGGGTCCATTGGACACAATGGGGAATTTTTGGCACAATTACCAAGCAGTAATACTGCAGGCAGTGATTGCACCACAAATTGGCATTTTTCTGGTGTGTTTACCCCCAGCTCTGAGCGTAAACACGCCAGACTCAAGATTGGGCTGACCCTTAAATGCAGCAGTAACATTGTTACCGCTGCATGTTACCGTCACATTTAAGGGCTACGGTCCAACTCGTGATCAGTCCCAAAATGAATAGATGAATGAATTAAACAACACATGGACACACATCTTAACTTATATGATTGATTTAATTCTTTCAGCTGCAGATGTTTTAATTGGGCTGCAGAGATCGTTTTAAATACTTGTTTTCATCCTCTCAAGGAAGAAATTCACAGAGGGGTCAACAACGACCCTACTGTTTCATAATGTACAAGGTACAGTAGCAACATGATCTGCAAATGTATGTAATCTATGTCACTCACTCAAAGATGGCTGGACGTGACTTTTGGTGTACTGCGATTACCATATGCATTAACACTAATTACTGCATGCAATAGCCAAGGGCTGAAATCTGCAAATGTCATTACAAGGACAGTGTTCTTGATGCATATAATATTACTTTAGCACTTTCAGAGCGTGTCACTTTAGGCCAAATGATGTATGTGAAGGAATGCCATTTGGCAGGGGTAGGCAAGCTTTAGCTTTTTCCTTTGTATTAATAATAAAATGATGCACAGGTCGTCTATCTCAGAAAAGGTAGTTGCTAATCAATTACCTTAAATCTTTGAATGCCACACCAAACCACAACCAGTTCCAATTCGAACATAACTCGACACTGGCTCCTCATCTATATCACCATGGCTTGTTGCTTCCAATCCAGGTTGAAACGGCTCACACAGCGATAAGCATGGTTTAACACAGTTGAAACACCAAGAACTAAGCAGGTTACTGTTGGAAGGCCTCAGCCCCCATATTCCATGTGTTGGGACCCTACAGAATGGTTAAGTCTACTTAATATTTCCCGAAGACATATCCTTTTTCAACAACATTGAAGTGCTTTATTGTCTTTTCCTGTCTTTAAAGTATCCAGATGCTTCCATCATTGCATTCTGCATTTTTCTATCTTCCTTAGCAGGTGTGGGTTTTTGTTAGGGTTTTCTACTACAGTTTATATTGCATTATGATGTGTTTAATGAAATAATATAAATACGTATAGTGCCTTGATTGGACATTATTTTATTTTGTAGCATTGTACTATAGGTACTTGGGTGGCTACTGTCTCACATTCACACCACTCTTAGGAGTGCCGTCTACCCTCAGCCCATGTTACCACAAAATGAAAAGGTGGAATAGCTCTTATCTGTGCCTGTTTCACCTTTATGACTGGGATCACTGCTGTTTTGTAGAAGTGTGGGGGTTGAGTAGGCAGTTTAGCCACTACTCTTCCCTGTACTCCTGCAGTAGTTTTGCCGGTATTAGCATTCAAACAGTTTTAGGTGCGCATGAGAAATAAAATAAGGCCATGGAAAAGAAGCCAGTCAAGCAAATAACATCTGTAATCTTGATGTGAGCAGTCCTCTTTCATCTTTCTGCTCAGGAAAAGAGATGATGGTGGATAGTGGATACCAATGAGAGTATGAAGACGGCAGAGCATGAAGGTTTGGGGAAAGGTCGAAGCAGGAGACACACAGATTACTGTAAGATCCTGAGAGTCACCAGAAAATAAAGAATAGTTACATTTCTTTGCATTCTTTTATTTGGTTATTCAAACCTTTTAAAAGTTAACATGACAAATACAGTGTAAAAGACACGATATAGGTTATAGATACAAAATCATGCAATACTCCATTCATCTCAATAAAAGAATAATATATGTGCTTTCAGGTATACCATCAAGAAGCACAGAGTGGAATTGTAATTAATCAATAAGAGTGATGTGTGTTAAAAAAGATAAAACTGCCAAGGAAAATGTTTTGTGGGCCGCGGAATACATGTCATCCCAAATGTGCATGTGATCTACTAGTTTGTTATTAGAAAATTGATCAGCTTATTAACTAAAGCCGGGCACAGTACTAATTCATGTTTCACTGTCTCAATCTCTTCTAGTCCGCAGAAATAATAGAAAGGAGATGGATGTTCCTTATTAGCTCTGATTTGAAGTATTTACCTAGCATTCAAGAGATTCAACCATAGTCTAAGGGATTCCACTCTCCAGTTAGCACTACGGAATTCCACACGGTATGTGGGTAGAACTCCCCCTTTTTAAGGATTCACTTCAGCTCGGTGTATCCTTTGTAAGTGGACAATTCTTGTATAGTAAGTTTCCAATTATGGTCCCAAAATTGCTTCTTAACTGTTGAGTGACAACATATCGATGTCTCAATCAATCTTCCAATATCAAGCAATACCATTACATGTGTCCATCCATATTACAAATCTATTTCATCTGTAGGCTGCCCGATATAGAATATTTAGCTACACCAGGATCTGAGCATTCCAATTCAGGTGCTAATACAATGTATTCTCTACGTTTAGCCTGGGCATCTGTGTAAATTACACAATGGGATTGAATGAAATATTGAAGACGGCTTGAAACTGAACTCTAAACTAAAGAAAAATGGCAATTCAATTCAAAACTTCAGTAATAAAAGTCCTTTGACTTGATTAAAAAAGTTGAGAAGAAATAAAAGGGACAATTTTTCCTACTTCCTTTATCCTGACAGGCTGCTTTGTTTCTCAGTGGCCTGTCGGGATTGGTGTAGGGCTTATGTAGGTAAGGAGTGGGGCCTGGGGCTGGGGGATGTTGGGTTTCGCAAGGAGGGAAGGCATGGGGTAGAGGGAGAAGGACGGTATGGACTTTAGACGGAATGAGTGGACCTTAGCACGAGATCCCGGGCCGCCGGGTTATACGCTGCGCAAGAGACGGTTGAAAGTAGGAAGGGGAAGGGATGATGGGGTTGTCTGCTGAGACAAGAGGAGGCTCAGGGAAGGGAAAGGGGGAATACACTGTACCAGATTTATGTCTATGATTGTCAGGGCTGAGGTGGTGGCGAAGTGTTCCATCAACTTAATGATCGTCATTGCAGAAGATGCATATATCTACAGGACATGGTATTTACTCTGGTATGGCGACTGATGCACACTTTTCCATGTGCAGCTGGTTGATTTGAGAGTTTTTAAAATCATCTTTCTCATCGACTGATTCACAGAGGTTCACAGAGGTTACATCCATGCCTTGCAAGATTGAAGACTAACTCAAAATTAGAGCTTTGTGAATTGACTCAAAAGAACAGGACAGGACTGAAAATAAATGCAAACACTTCCTTGTGTGCGTTCCTTTTGTGAATAGATGCTATTTTGTCTTCTGATCTATTTTACTTCAGATTAACGAACTGTGAGTATTTTATCTGTCTTTTCCTGTATAAGTAAATCCAAGCATTTGTGCTTCAGGGGAAAAAGTAAACTGTGGAGGATTTACCGGCTTATAACCTTAAGAGGACACGTCAAAAAGAAACTCTGCTAATGAGACCAGTGGTCACACTGGTTCTATAAAATGGATCCATTGAGTTTAAAGACTCTTCAATATGCCACAACCCTAGAGTTTAACCAATAAACGATTGACACATAGCTCTCAACCATTTGTCTTGCAAAGGCGGGTGAAATCACCCGATTTTGTTTTTGGCGGGTGAGAGGCCCATTGGAATGAATGGGAGTGCTGGAGGCTTGGCGGGTGAGTCAGCCCTTTACAAGACGGGTGACACCCGCCAAAAGCGTGTGAGTTGAGAGCTATGATTGACATCAACATAACGGGTGAAGCAGCAATTACTGGCTGAATCCATGAATGTAAATGCTACAGCATTGTCATGGTTTTTCTTACAAAATCCCCTGCTGTCCTTTATTAACTTATTAACTGTCCTGTACACCCTGTCTCGTTTGAGGATTGTAATGTCGATGGAATAGATTCCTTTCCTTTCCTTTCCTTTCCTTTCCTTTCCTTTCCTTTCCTTTCCTTTCCTTTCCTTTCCTTTCCTTTCCTTCCCTTCCCTTCCCTTCTCTTCCCTTCCCTTCCTTCCCCTTATTAATCTTCTCTTATACTCCTGTACCTGCCATGTTAACCTTCTCTTTTTCCCCACACGTTAATCAAACCGAGAAGATGATGCTGGATGGTTCCCCATCCCCAGAGAGCATTATCAGTAGCACACAGCCTATGAAGGAGGAGGAGCATGAACATGAGAAGGTAGTGACACATCCTATGCTATGTACTGCTGCACATCTCAGCCTGGAATGATCATTGTTGCAGGCTGACTTCAGCAACAGACTGTTGTAGATAGCACAGCATGTGCAACCATGGGCCAATTTACTCTGGCTCTTCATCTTACTGCTATGTAACTCTCTCTCTCTCTCTGATTTGGTGATTTGTAACAAGCATATCCAGAGGAACTGAGCAGAGACTGCATCTAGGTGCAGATGATAAGAAACAGTCCTGATACAGAGTAAAAGGGAACAGTCATTCAAGAGGTATTTATTGGAAAAAAAGTGTTTAGTTTCTTCCTCAATAAAAACAGGGAGTTTACTTCATGAAGATTGGGAGGCAACAGCTTCCAGGCCTGAGAGCCTCCAATCAAGTAGCTCCTGTCCCCGCGATGCACAAAACGAGAGGATGGAATAATCAGGAGATGTGGGCCTGCAGACTGAAGTGCTTTCTCTCTCTCTCTCTTTCTCGCTCTCTCTCTCTCTCTCTCTCTCTCTCTCTCTCTCTCTCTCTCTCTTTCTCTGTCTATCTTTCTCTTGCTCTTTCTCTTTCCTCTTTTGCAACTCAACTTCCTCCCTCTGCACCCGCTTGGTCACCAATACTGTGGCCCACCTGACAGATTTCTTCCATTTGCCTTGTAGGCCATAATCCACATAGACAGAGAGGTTGTAATGGACCTGCAAGTGAAAATGATGAGACCCTTCAAGAAGATTTGGATGGCAGCAGTGTGATACTAGGAAAACTAAGGTATTCCTTATTGTCCCTCTTCCCCCTTTCCAAACCCACCCACTGGTCAATGTAACCAATATGCATACCTTTTTTGTGTCCCAACTAACAACCTTTTTTATTTTCACTTCAATGCCAGAGTCCACTAAGTGCTGATGGTGCTGCAAGAGGATGTGTTAACGCCAGATCAGAAGGTTTGTTTGGATAGCACCAAGAACTTAATAGGAAAAGTGACATATTTCTTCATGTCCTTTTTCTCTCTTTCCCAACCATATGTTCTTACTCTCTGTACGCCAGATGTGCCCCCACTTTATGCCCCAATTGCCCACCTGACAGCCTTTTTCAATTTTTTTTTATTGTGTTATAGTTCGAAAATAAATAACTTTTCACAAAATAATACATAGAGAGAAATATAATAACAGACCAACACATTAATTCAGCAGCAGTTACAGATTCAGCATACAAATAAGAAAAAAATGCAACCATAAAATACTATATACAATGAAAGAAAGTATGCATTTTACACAGCAATTCCAAATACAGAAGTCTAGACATCGATTTTCTCAAGACCTCTTCTTCAAATTTACATAAGCGTTCTTTAGCCACTTTCCATATCTGAGTGATGGCAATAATCAGAAAGTTACTCCTCCCAGATTGACAGCGCAGCCAGAAGTTTTCACTCTCAATATCATAAAATTCCTGATCAAGTTTGGCAAAGTATTTATCATATATAGGACTCATCGAATAGCAACAGGTAAGGACATGTCTTATAGTTTCCACCTTATCATTCATTGCACAGAGTCTACATATCCTTTTATCCTTCGGTAGACCCATCCATGTTCCGCGAACCCCCAGGACATCAAGACGGTTAAGTCTAATATCCATGAAGATTCTGCGATTTAACTGTGATGGCATGAGAAGGAGGCATCGTTGAGGTTATTTATAGATAAAAGGCATCATTGCGAAGGTATGTAAGGAGCTCATAGCAGAAACCTTATCATGGCTAGTCACCATGTCCCACTTTTCAATGACATCTTTTAGGGATTTTAACACCACACCTTCACCATGTTCCCATCTGGGTTTCCAGCAGATTTTTTCAAACAATTGCAAATTGAGTTCTTTAAATTTATTAAGAGCCTCCATCTTACCCTCCTCCAATCCTTCCTTTAGGATGTGTAGGAGAGTTCCAGGATATGCAAATTTAATTTTTATATACAGTTTGGCCCTATTATGTTCAATTTGGGTGGCCAAGGAAATAAGCCCTACTTCCAAGCGAACCGCCTGTATAGGTGTCTAGTTATTCAGACCCAGCAGTCTACGCCATATGATACCTTCAGTGGTATCAGCCCAATCTTACCAATCCGCAAATGAAGTCTCCAATGCATACAGAAACATGGCCACAAGTTTTTGTTTATATTTATTGATGATTCCAAGCAAGCTATATCCTGCCGTTTTTTTTTAGAAGGACATAACTGCTGTGAGTGTGGCCATAACTTTAGCTCATTTGTTCTGTTGTACCTTCTTATTAAGAGTCCCTCTATCTCTGCAAAGCTCATAACCCAGGTATTTAAAGGAGTTAACTCTCCTGATCACACCCAAAGAACAAGGTATTCCCAACTTATTACAACTATTCCACCCTACAGCCATGAACTGGGTTTTGCCAAGGTTGATAGTGAGACCATTAGCATTCGCATAATCACATACAGCAATGGCACTAGCCAATTTTTTGAGAGCCCATTCTAGGAAAGGCATTCATCTTAGTTTTGAATATTCCACCAAAATCCGACTTAAATAGGTTGTAAAGAGTAGGTGCCAATGTACAACCCTGTCTGACCCCTTTAGCAATAGCAACTGGCTCAGACAGAGAACCCTCATTGTCAATACGTATCCTGGCCTTACTATCATCGTATATCATTTTACAAATATATAAGAGATGGGATGGCATACCAAGCAACTCCAGTTTAGTCCAACAATCTAGCCCGCTCAACTGAGTCAAAGGCTGAAGAGAAATCAACAAATAACATGTAGAACGGCAACCTATTCTTACCTTTAGCCTGTTCAATAAGAGTATTGACTATAAAGATATTATCCCTTGTAGAGCATCCTTTGCGAAAGCTAGTGTGGGCCCTATCGAGAATATGATCCTTGTCAATTCACTTCATTATTTCATGAAGAACTATCGTACAGAAGATCTTACTAGACACATCGGTAAGAGCAAGGAGCCTATAGTTCTCAGGTGAGCTCCGGCGTCCCGACTTAAACACAGGAATAATGTGAGACATCTTCCATGAAATTGGCTTGACACCAGTATCAATAACTTTCTGGAAGATAATCCTCAATATACCGGACCAAACCTCCGGATTATCTTTGATGATAACGTTACAAAGGCCATCAGGCCCAGGCGCTCTTGATGTTTTTAGTCCCTTAATTACCATAAGGATATCATCCCTTACTATAGATAGAGTGTCAATGGGTCTTTTGACCAAGGTAGTAGCATCTCCCTTAAATTTATTGGCAAGATACCTAACCCATGTGTAGCTGTTAATAGGAATATCCTGCTCAGAGTTCCCAGTTTTACCCAGGGATCTAAAACTAGCCCAAAATGTCCTGATGTTTCAATCAAGAAGTAAGCAAACCATATATTGGCAATTAATATTGTTCACAGAGGACAGATATCTTCTTATCTCATTATGATGTCTGTTTCTGATCTTTCTCTTGTCATTACATATTAGCATGGGATCATTACTACTGGAGTCACACAGGCGGAGCTTTCAACACTTCTCCCTTTTCATATCGCTAATTAGCCTGCCATAGGCTCTAATTCTATTAGGATTATCCTTAAAGTGACCAAGCTTACCGCCAGTAGGCATAATATCATGTAAATGTTTGGATAGCCAAATGCAAATATCATCTGCAGAGCGATAGAGAAGATGATCAATATTAATATCTAGGCACCATTTGTTTGCTTTCGTTAAATTGATGTCCGACCAACAAATCCTATTGCCACGGTTAGAGATATTCATCCCCTTGGTTGAATCAACTGCAGCATCCTATTCATCCAACTAATCATACATTGTAAGATGGAATGATCACTGAATTCATTGGCCAGAATATGGAAGCCAGTGATGTTGTCAAATAGTTTATCACTCATACATATAAAATCAAGCATAGAAGAATGGCAGCCATTAGTCCAGGTCGAAGTAGTGTTAATGTGATCAAAGCAACTTCCATTCAACACCACTAGCTCCATACCCTTGATAAATGTAGACCATTTTTCTGCTTTTGTCATATCTCCCGGATTATAGCACAGGATATTGGAATTCAGATCACCACCAAATACTATATTTGTCAGACCATCGAATTAGCATTTGTCAAGCATATATTCGTAAATACTCTGTTGAATAGCAGCAGTCTTTTTCTTTTACCATGTAGGCTACATTTCACTTGGAGGGTGAAGTTGGGATGTGAGATTAGGGAAGGGAGTGTTGGAGCTTTGCCAGAAGATGAGGATATATTCTTTTTGTGTTCATTTTCTCTTGGAGTACTTCCTCATGTCACTCTTTCCAGTGGAAATGGGCAAGTTACATACAGAATATATTCATCCATGCTCGTAACACATGCTTTATGCTGTTGAATGCCATCGATTCGCTAATAATCCTTGTTGGGTAGGATGGTCACTGCAGGTGATAGTTTTAGATAGTATGTAACAATCACAGACATGCACGTGTACAAGTGTGTGTTTTGATGATGTTATTTTGGAAACAGGTGCATAAAAGATTCCAATGATGACATATGAGTAACATCATTATTTATGCCCACAGCAAACCATCTTTATCACCACCACAAACATCATCAGGGTCTCCCTGGTCAGTGCACAAGGTTTGAAATGTAGGTTTTGGGGTTATTAGGCACTGAATATGTTTATCTGCCTACTTTCTCTTGGAAAGCCTGTCCTCTTGTCTTTTAGTAGCCCTTCAGTGGCACTGAAAGGATGCACTGATTGAGTACTTGCTAGTCGGCAGCTAAGCACTGTTACAGCAACATGTGCAAGTGCAGCCATACACTGCTATGGGTGGACACATCCACATGTCTCTCACAATCTCTTCAGCACCAGAGAAAACCGCTGTTTGCAAACAAGGCATTATTTACACTCATGCATCGCTGGTATGCTGACAGTGCATTGCTGACTAAGCATGTTGCAGTGAAATTATGTAGCCAATTATGGCCAAGGATGATTTAATGAGGTGGTTTAGTGTATTTCAGGCACTTCCTCTGACAGACTGGCCTGTCAACTGCTCCAAAGGCAATACAGACTCTCCATCTGCTCAAAGAAGAAGGCCTATGTCCCAGCCCTCATTGCTGGGGCCACTAACAACACAGGTGAGCTGTTCAAAATCTGCAAGGATCTTGCCAATCCTACTGCAGTCTCCACTTCTCCTCTGCCATCCCTGATCCTCTGCACTGCACTGGCTTCCTGTTTCTTAACCAAAACTCAGGACATCCTGTCCTCACTCTACTTTACACCCCCCTCCTCCCTTACCTGCTCTCTTCTGGCTTCCCTTGACCCTCCCTTTCCCATTGCCTCTAATTCTCCTCTTTCTCACCCATAGCACCGGATGAGGTCTCTAGACAAGTCCTCTGTATGAAAGTCTCCTTCCAAACATGTGCTCCCCTGCACCTTCAGAACTATCAAGCACAACATGGTCTCCCTTGCTCCAGCCTTGGCTGATTTCTGCAATCACTCCTTTGCCACTAACCCGTTCATTCGACTCCTCAAGCACTGCGTTGTGCATTCTCCTCTCAAAAAGCTATGCGCCAAACCCTTCCTGCCCGGCTAACTACCGCCCTATCTCCATTACCCCCTTCCTAGGAAAACTTTTGGATATACTGGCCATCTCCCAACTGATCCACCATACGGAATCTGTTGGTTGTCTCAACAACCACAAGTCTGGCTTCAGAGCAGTCAGAGGCATGGAAACTACACCTCTGAACACCTGTGAAGACTTGCTCGCAAATCTCTATTCCAACAATCCTTCCTTTCTCATTCTTCTTGATCTTTCCTCTGCCTTTCATACGGTCAATCATGCCACCCACTGTATAAATTGTCTCTCTGATACCCTTCGCATCAAGGACCTGGGATTGGACTGGTTGACGTCCTTCCTCTCTGACCGACCTTCCCAGTCTCAACTGGGCCCTTTTATCACCTCCATCACACTCTCCACCTGTGGCATCCCTAAGTGCTCTATCCTGTCACCATGGCTCTTTAACATCTACATTGCCCCTCTGTCCCACTTGATCTCTGCCTTCTCTCCTCACTTCTTCAAGCTTCTCTCCACTGCCTCCTCTTCTTCCTTTCTCATTCCTGACTGTCTGACTGATATTCAGGCATGGTGTGCTGCTAATGATCTTTGCCTTAATGCCAGTAAGACTGAGATCCTTCTCACTGGGACCCCAGCTCCCTCCTTCCTTCCTACCGTTTGGCTGCCCTCAATGTGTCATGTCCCCTTAACCTCTGGTGAGGCAAAAGATCTTGGTGTCAGCTTCGACTCGTGTCTCTCCTTCTCTCCTCACATTGTGGACCTTGCCAAGAAGGCCCACTTTCAGCTGCTCCTACTCAAAGGCATTCTACCTTTTGTCACCTTCCCCACAAACTCAATGTTCCTCATTATAATGTCGGCGGATACGGTATGAACGGTGCCGATAAGGCACCAGCACCGTTCATACCGTACTGTCGAATTACAGGTTCTGCTCGCAGGTGCCTGACAGCACGCAGAGTCTGACCTGGCGGGCTGTGCGGCACCAGCGAACATAACTCGGAATTGCAACGGCACCGTTATCAAGGGCAGAATGGGGATCGGGAGCCCGAAAATACTGCCACCCGCGAAAGGACAATTACTGGCCCATTCAACTCATAATGGGCCAGTTATTGCCCAATCGTGGGTGGCAGTGCCGGTAGCGAGTTTGGCGGTAGCCGTGCCTGTAAAACAGGCACGGCTACCGCCAAACTTGTAATGAGGCCCAATGTCTCCATACCTTGGGTCATCTCTTGACTGGACTACTGCAACAGCCTCTTCCTCAATCTGCCTATATCCTCCCTTCTCCCCTGTCAACTAATCCAGAATAGGACTGTGAGACTTATCTTTGGTCTCAAGCCCAGGGACTGCATCTCTCCAGCCCTAAAATCTCTCCACTGGCTTCCGGTTGCTGCGAGGATCATGCCTGGGACCCTGCAACACCTGACTCTCTCTCCATAAATACATCCCTGCTAGAGCCCTTCAGTCTTCTAGCTCCCACTCTCTGAAAATCAGATGATTTTGCAAGCATAGAGTGAGTGTGATACATTTTTTCTTTGGGCAGCGGCATCTATGCTTCGTAAGTACGAATTCCTCCCTACTAACCCTTTCATGACTCTTGAATCTAATTCTGCTTGGGCTGTATCTGTCATCCTTAAGAGACTGTGTGTTCTGTTTTCTGTGTGCATAGTTTCCTTCTCCCGAGTTTCAACGCGGGACTTGTTTACTTCCTTATGAGCTACGAGGAGGATCTTATTCCTCCGGTCGTGTTTTCCACTCCCTACCAACGCGGTACGTGTGATCATCGCCGCCTTAGAATATCTCGCCCATTCCTTGGTGCATCCATAATTTAATACTCAGACACGTTATATTCTAATCAAAAGGCGAGTCCACAGAAAACATCCTGAGTATTCACCCGTTCTACTTTTACCTCTGGTGGAGATGAGAACACATTGCCCGGACTCTTTCTACCTGGGGTTAAGATTCCACCCTACACACCCATGAGTTTCAGTTAAATCTCTTACTAGCTAGGATTCTCGCTAAAAATCCCATTCTTTCTATATTTGCAGCCCCTCCGTCTCTCCCTATGACTCTTCTCAGTATTTACTCTGTGTTCGCCATTCCTGATGTCTGGACTAACTCAACCTGGAGAGAGGGGTAAGCCTTATATAGACCTATTTAGGTATCACTTCTCAGCTGGCTTTAGCCACTCCTCTATTCTCATCACTTTCCTTGTGCTTACTGTATGTACATAGACATTACCCGGCAGAAGGAAGTTACTTGGACCACTGAGGATTCTGTAGTTAAGACCACATCCAAGAGCTGCTTTCAGGGGACCCCGTACTCTAGCAGCTCTGCACAGGGTTTTTTCCCCTACGGGGGTTTTCCCTGGAAGTCCCACCACGGGCAGGCCATCCTAGAGCTGGTCCGTGGAAGGGCTTCTAGGTATTTCCTCATAAACATCAGACTCCTGTAAGATTGGTACCACAAGAGGTAGCAAGGTAGGTGAGTCCTAGTTGTTGCATGCGTCATTTATCAATAATTGTGCATACAATTTTAACAGTGAGGGGTAGATCGCTCTCTCTTCCGCAGTAGCCTCCCTCTGGAATGGCCTCTGTGCCCTTCTCAGTCTTGAGCTGGATCTCCTTAAGTACAGAAGCTCCTCAAGACCCGCCTTTTCTCTTCTTCCCTCCCTCTTCCTGCTAATGCTCCCATCTGCCTTATTTCACTGGCTGTCTGATTCCTTCTGAGTTTTAAGGGGCCCAACGCTATCCTTGCCCAGTCCACCCTCGCACTTAGCATTTGGACCATCACTCCCAGCACTCCCTGCATCCCCTGGCACTTTCCCACCAGGCCTCCCCCTAGCACTTGCCTAGCCCCTGGGCCCCGCCCCTCATAACCTCCCCCCACAGCACTTACATGCCATCCACTCTGAAGTGCACTTCCTTTCACACCCTAGCATTATCACATTCCGCTCCAACTAGCACACCTCTACTCCCCACTGCCCTCTACCTTGCACTTCTTGTTACTGCACTTGCATGACACCCCGAATTACACAAGACCAAGTAGGACCATTATTATTTCTCATCTGCTCCCCACCCCTTTTTTTCCTTGTGGCACCTTGAAAAACCGTTCACTGTATAGGCACTTTATAAATACCCAATACATAAAAATAAATAAATATGTCTGGTGGACTTTAGCTGATTTAGGATCTCCAGTTTCATTTGAATGTGAGACAGCTGATGTGCTTCCTAGAAGCAAACCGATTTCTATATTATGTTTCTAAAGCACACTAACTTAAATGTACAGGGCTAATTGCCAAGAAGGGGAACCTGGGGAATGACCCTTGGCCAGGTAGCCAGATAAGCCAGAAAGATAATGCTGGAAGAGAAGCGTTTTAACAATTTCTCAAATCTATCAAGATAGGACTCCAACCTAAGTGAATGGTGTACATTATTTCAGATGTTTCTGCCCCCTGCAGAACTGAGTCTGAATCTGGTATGAATGAGCTGCTTAATTAATGAAGAGCAGCACAGGTCCAAAAGAAGATAGCATGTTATTAAGTCTGGAACTGTTCAAACACCAGGTCACAATCATATGGCCGAAGCATGGTACATGGATAATGCCAGGTTTGTTCAGAGCCACTACGACACTGCTGCCATTGCCTACCATGTCAAACCCAACTTTAATGGATTGAGAACCAAGACATTTACTGAGCACCACACAGTTCTTCATAATCATATTTGCTCAGACTGTCTTTGTCAGATGTGACATACCAATCTCATGCTCCTATCTATATAATCCCACCCCCACACTTCAGGGCCAAAGAACAGACAATGAGGTAGTCGAAAATCAAAATGTATTAAACAAATGCTAAGCAATTTAAAGCAATTATGTCTCCAACTTTAACCTGGAGATCACCACTAGGTACATGTATCCAAAATAATGATCATTACAAACGAAAATGTAACTGCACATTTGAATTTCACTTTCAGAAGTCCACAAATACATATATGATGATACCCTAAAAGCCATTAGGAATTCTAACATTTCTGCTGCTCTTGGACTGATTTATGAACATCATTGACTTCTCACTAGAATATTTTACACAATGCCAGTATGGTTAAACATTTGATTTACTCCTGCATCAAGACAAGTTTGGTTAACATTCAAAGTACATATATAATGCACCAACTCCTGTGTGCAGGTGTGAGACAGTGAACATATATACATATGTGGAGTCAACTTGAGAAACATTCAATGACCGGCTACCATAGGAATGTGATTAACCATGTACATGCATAAGGTGACTTGTTTGCATTGGCAATGTAAATTTAAATTCATAAGTAATGTTCTCTGGAATCTGTATGTTATGTTCTGAGCCCACATTGATCCTATGTTTTTTTAATGTGTAGGTGCAGTTCTCTATAGACTTGTGTATGTGACTTTCATTAAACCAGGATTTGTTTTTTGATCTATTGATGTGTATATGTGTGTGTCGTTCCTTTCAATCCAGATGCATTGTCATGATCACTGCTTCCAAGGAGCCAGGACCAGCCCAACGTCCTTGGAAGCAGGCCCCTAACCCTAATCCTAGGCACCAGCCGGTCCCCACTGGGACCTTTTGGACCTTGTCCTGGCGCCGGTGGCACCAGGCTCATCAAAACCATTGGTCCGGGCACTGGAAGCGCCGGGCTCATATTAGGTGTGAGGATGCTTGGGTGGACTTACCTGCAGCAGACCATGCTGCTTACTTACCAGCCACTTAGAAGCTATCTAAGAACAGGAACTACTTTCTTACCTGGGTGGGGCAGCTCCACTCCCAGGATACAGCACTGGAACTCTTCTGGAAACTGGAACTCTTTTCTTACCTAGGCGGGGCCGTGGAATGAGACGCCTCATCACTTCAAGGCTATTTAAACCACACCCGATAGATGAAGCGTGCTTCGCGTTATTCTGCATCTGCAGCAGAACGCTCACCGAGTCTGCTCCGGCTTTTCTTCTTCTGATCCTGGACCTGCAAGAATCCTACTTACCATTTCAGCATCCAGTCATCATCAGCACCTGCAAAGAACAGAAACAACAGGTTAGCAAGGCGAACTTTACACGCAGTACTTACTCACCTGATCCATCGGCTGCGGCCGCTTCTTCACGCCACATCTCCACCTGCAAAGGCAAAAGCATTGCCATACTTACCGGCACGCTGTGAATCCCGGATTTCTTCGTTCTGCATCGCCGCCTGTAAAGACAAAGTATCGTTAACAACTTACTGGCATTCCGCGGACTCCGGCGCTGCAAACCACTATCTGAAAGGCAAAAGAAAAGACATTAAGCAGGTATTTACTTACGTCCATCACGCTCGTCACAATCAGACGCCTGCAAATACTCTGGCGTCTCTTTAACACGAACTAAGCTGCAAGGAAAGAGACAGTTAGAGCGCTTGATATACTTACGAACTTCCAGGCGCTTCACTTCATCTTCCATCTCAAGAGCCCTGCAATACATAAGGGAAAAGCATTATATAGAGTCTGCATATAAACATGCCACGCATTTAAAGACTATAAAGACAAAAGGTGTCCAGAAACTCACCGCTCGTGCAGATAACGACGGTACCAATCCTCTGAATTCAAGAGGCCTATGTTTCACCAGTGAAGGAACTGGCAACGGCACCCTGCACCAGACGCAGATGGAGAGCCCAGCATTCACCTATATAAGGTGAGCACGTTGACCTGGGGGGGGCTCTACGAAAAAGCTGGGAAGAGAGAGAGAGAGAGAGAGGGACATTCAACTACCCAGACCATTAACCCCCATATTCTTTCACCTGCAGAAACCTCACTCTTCGAGTCTGACACACAGTGCGAAGAGGTTCGACCCCAGAAGCCAATCGAGTCCTGCACATCACTTTTCGAGTCACAGACAGCTTCCTGCCAAGACCCGCGCCTCCGTGGGAATCAGGTGAGCGTTACATGCATGCACCATTTTATTAGGGCCTGCATGTAATAAATGAAATCTCTTTATATTTCTGGGCTGGAGATGTACTATTCTCCAGTAAACCTCTTTGAAAATACAGAGGATTTGTACTTCAGACATTTCTTATTTATTGTATTTTTGTACCTGGTAACTACTTTTAAACCTTCACTCATGTGTATAATTTGAAAGGAGTATACATCCATACAATCAATCATCACATACATAAGGTGGAATATAAAACATTTCAGAATCCATATTTAAAATAAACAATCACATAAGTGAATCCATGGATGCTACCCTGTAATTAATTAACTTTCCATTCCATACTGACCCTTTTCCAAAGAATATATGCATACATGATGAAATTCGAGTTAGCACAGACAATAGTGGCCCGGAATTGGTTACCAGCGATACTTTCCATACTGCTTACAAATTTGCTGTAATGAATTGTATACAGATGCAGCAGGTTAGGACATTGCATAAGCAGATGTCTAATGTTCTCATATGTGGCTGTACACGTCCTGCATTTCCTTTCATCTACCGGGATACACTCCTTGGCACTGAATTTAGATGAGGGAGTATAGTGAACCAAAACAGATTTTGATCCCTTGTGGTCCTAATAAAACAGTTAAATTTTAGGTAAGGGAAAGATTGTTGTGCAAATTCTGCATTTGTTTTTTCATGTTTAACTGGGAAAGGTTGTCGGCATGATCCCATGCATACGTTATGTTTACCAATGTTCTCCTGAACATAACAATACCTTTATCAATATAATCCACCAAAGGCCTGTTTATCTGCTCGTGAAACATAAGGCAGGATGTATACAATGCTCTCAATGTGTGGGACTTTTAAGAAGAAGCCATACCATCAGGTGCAGGACAGCTAAATAATGGATTAGCTCCATCAGTGAGCATTTTGTACAATAACGCACTTCTATGTATTGTAAGCATAGTTGTCAGTGTTATGAGCCCTAGCTCCACGTTTATTGCCTCTACGGGAGTTGACTGGGCAAGTCCAAGATTTTGCAACCATAGTTTACCCTCAAATATGCTTAGCCACTGCAACTGCTTATCTGTGAAGGTGTCCAGGCTGTAAAGTACAGCCGGGACAATACTACTCTTATACACAGAGATCATTCCCTCCACAGATGGTCCCTCTTTTTTCTGCACAAAAGATTTAATAAGACCAAATCGCTCATAGCATTTGAAACAGTATAACCCTGTTGAGGTTTGGCTGGAAGGGTCGGGGCGACCAGAATACCCAACTCGATATGCATTATTAACATCCACCATCGAGCGCCCCCCATCTTCCAGGTACATTTCTTATGGGAGCCTGATATTCCTACTACCAATATTTTCGACTTGGTGTTATTTACTTTTAAATTAGTTTCCAGGGAATATTTCTCCAGAATATTAGAGGAGCGCTGAAGTCCAATGGGGATAAGATTCAACAGAGCAATGTCATCCGCATAGGATTAGCAGGACATCCTAATATTTGCTTTTTCATGGGATAGTTATTGTAATTGTAATTGTAAATGGTTATTTATGACACGCTTAATACCGAGAGGTTTCTAAGCGCTGAACCAGGGATCAAACCTGTGTTGCTCCGCATCATCATGCTTTCAAGGCGAGCGTGTTGCCCCTGAGTTACCCTTTTGTGTAGATATGTGGATCACCTTGATCAGCCATGTTTCGTGGAGATCAAAAATGCCTGATCTCAGTAATTTGCAGAGAGCGATTTTCTTAAAAAATAGGTGCCTATGGCCTCGAGTGTTCCAACTAACTACGGTCAGTGTCACCTCTGTATGATTTCAGTCCATGTTCTTAACTTCATGATATGGAAACCAGACCCAGTCTCCCTGAGCAACCATATTTTGTGGGAAGTACCCAGTATTACCCGCTTCTACAGGTAGACTTTTTACCTGCCTCTCAAGTAAGTCTCTGTCTCGTTAATTCTGGTGTATCTCTGTACTCTAATATGGGCCCCTTTTCAAATGAGAACCCATTTTGAGAAAGAAGGATGTAACTTGCATGATGAAGTCCAAAGTCTGAGCTTTTTTAGGTGCCGGCTGGCCCAATTCATCACATTTTGTGTATCTTGGAGAACTACTCTCAGCAGGCCCTTTGTCGAAATGACCCTTAGTTGAGGCAACATATGTAGAAATTCAACACCTCTGAATGGTTTTGGAAAGGCCTTTCCACTGTTGCAAAATGCTCTGTTATTGTTATTTTTAAATTGTCCTTTGCCAATGGAATTTTCGGTAATGGTGCCCCACTTTGTAAAAACCTAGGGTGCTGTGCTTTTGCACCGGATAGTCCTTCATCCAATTCCTTGTTTGAAGATGATGCTGTTTGAAGAGGAAACTCTTGAACAACGACAGAGAGATCATAACAATCCCTTCCCATGAGCATCATGATTTCCTCTACTACTGCGGTGCCAGGAGGGTCCTCTTGCCAAGGTCTATGAACCCATTCATCCACAATCTCAGTGTCAACTGCCATAGTCTCTTTATTATTTGTCATGCTCTCTTTTTTGCATTGGCCACACTATTTGTAGTAATTGACAGCTCTCTGCAGTTGAAACACATGTCACATTTGATTGCTGGTTTGTCACTTCTTTCTGCAATTGTCTCAGAGACGCTGACTGGTTTGATCTCCCTTTCTGAGGAATTTGTTTTTCTGATTTTCTTTACCCTGCTGCATCTGCCTTTCAACAATCTTTCCTCTTTTCTCAGTTTATTGAGTATGTCTATACTGATCTATGTTGTTTCCCTCTTCCTGCTTAACCTGTGACCCTTCTCTACTCAGTGGACGATATATATCTGTTACGTTCTCTTCTAACTCAACCACGATCTGAGGAGATAGATTATCTCTAGTTGTTCCAGGATCTTGTATTGTAGATTCCATGAGTGAGGAAAATTGTCTATTGCTGTCAACAATGCTGTCAACACACCACATTTTTTTTTCCTTGTATACATCAAAGCACAAAGCAAACAATGATTTTAATTTAAGTGGACAGAAGTCAGTGTTTCACTGTCCAATACAGTATTATCTGTAGCCATCTCATCAATGCTTAATTCTATGTACTGCAAGCACACTTTCACTATTTTCAGTGCGGATGGATTTATTACTGTGGTCTGCAAACCTGTCTCGGTCTGCGATAACTTCCCCAATCAAATGTTCACTAAAGCCCAGTGATTTACCTTGGTTATCCATCTCTAATGACTCCCTTTATAGACTGTAACACAAGTTGAGTAAAAGAGATATTGTCAATAAGTGGGGAGGGGGTTCATTTGAATCTTGTTTTTGCCCAGTTGCTTCTGTCTGGTAGAATATACTTCTGATTAAAGGCTCTGAGTGTCGTACTGATGTCTCGGCAACAAAATCAAAAGAGGCTAAAGTCAGAAATAAATTCCCTTATGTTCCCATTCTTTAGTCCAACATTTGCAGAGTCCCCGGTAGTGTCCTCTCTAGACGTTTTATATGGAGGATAGTACCCTGAATGCAATCAGTACCCCTATTGGAGTTTTCCACCATGGCCTTGTTTTTTGCTCCAGCTCTAGTGCAGCTCCTAGTTGGATAATGACCTGCCCTTTATGGCATGTAGAGAGAGATTCTTCCTTAAGTGATGATCTTTAATATTTAAGTGCTAATTGTATCAATTTTACCTCTAATGTAGAGGTTCCATGGAACTCAGCTTGGCCGCTTGCTGAGTGCCGACTGCACTTGAAGCATACTTGCCTGCATGTGCTTAAATGTAGCTCCTGCTCAAAATCTGTTCTCAAACACTCTGCTCTGCCGTCCTTCCTCCACCTGGTCTCTTGTCCTTACTTCAACTCCATCTGCAACCTCATCCGTACAACACAATTAATAGAATTCATTATTTCAGCATGCATTTTGTGGTGCACCCATCCACTCTATGCTATGGTGTCCACCAGTGGCATTAACTGCATGATGTCTTTTACTCTATTGTGGATCATGATTCCACTATCTTTTGAATGAGTGAACACCAGCTTAAACCCCTAACTATAGTTGCAAATTTACTTTACAAAGGCAATCCCACTGTAAAGTGAAAGCCCAAATGCTTTCAGAAGTGGATCACGTTTTTCACTGCACAAGTGGTTTGGGCCTTAAAGAAACCACATGCCACTTTTTGTTGGATATGTATAAGGAACACATATCATTGGGATATTAGAATGTGTGTCCCTACTTTCGAAGTGCAGCTCCCTGCCTTACTAGTCTTATTACATTGCACTATTTCACCCTCAAGTTGGATAATTTAGGAATTGGTTTTAAATGTACCATTTAAGATGTAACTTCTGATTTTGGCAGGAACTGGTGAGGCAATTGTCAACCCTCAATTCAGGTGGCTTATTTGGAAGTCAGTTCCCCTCTGCAGACTAGTCATTCTTCTATGGGCTGTTCTCCTCTCTGCATGGATCATTGATTTACCAAGAGGGAAAATTCAATCAGTCCTTTTGTTCTCTAATCTCCAGTGTGTTCCCCTCTTTAGTCTTCATCACCCAAATCCATATTCCATCCTTCCCCTTCTGTGCTATGGGTATCCAATGATATGCCACTCTAACTGCTTCCCTGGTTTGTGAGAGGTGTGGTTTACAACCACCTGACTAAAAAGGTGGGAATGATGTACTTTTTCTGAAGAAATACTCTCATTTGTAAACTCTAATTTCTGACACTTCAGTACTACCTAAATGAAATGTGCATGTTTTAGATTCTTTAATTTGGGATGAACATTTTAAAATGTTATTGGACATTGTAGGATGAAATCTGGGGATTTCACACATTACCACCAATTCCGGCCAATTTTGAACCTGATGAACTGTAATTATTTTTAAAGATTCTGATAGAGATTACTCTTCTATACAAACTCGCAAAGTATTGTAGCAATCAGATTTTTACACATTTTAAGCACATTTTTTCTCAGTGTAAATGCATCTATTTCTTTGGTGTGCATTGGCAGCAGTTATCCACCACAAGGCAGAGATGATACATACCTAAATAGTAAATTTCCAAATAGATAATTCAAATTAAATTGTCATGAAATGCCTATTCTCAATGACCTTTCATCTTGACTAATCCAAGACAGATGTCTGGCCACAGTGCATCTGAATGTCATTCACCTCTTCTGTTGACATCTCCTGACTAATGACTGTGACTTTGATCCCTAATTCAATATGTTACAGATTCCATTTTGAAATTGAGGCCTTGTGTTCATTGGTGTGTTCTTGTAGTAAATGTATTGTGTGGATATTGTTTCAATTAGCCTTCCATACAAAGGTATAACATTTAATTGTGGTCTAAAAGCAACTGGCCTGACCATGAAATGCAATGATTTTCTAACAGGTTCCACCTGGATGGTGAACCTGGGTACTCTTCATAAATCTGATTCTGGCTAAGGCATGCTTGGAAAGGTAAAGAGAGAAAGGGCCTGATTTACAAAGCCTTTTTTCAATGGGATTGTGCCATTGTAAAACGCTTTTGCAAATCAGGTCCAAAGTGTTTCCAGATCTATTTCTTAGAAGTTTTTAATTGCAAAGTTAATCACCAGATTCAGGCATGTCATTTTAAATCTCTAATACAAGAACTCCAAGTGCATTGATATGTTAGAATACATTGAACTGTAACCTAGATTCCAATCTTATCTTTAATTCTGCCTCATTATGACTGTGTCAGTCTGGTAACAACTGTGCCGGTAGGCATACTGGAACCATTGTTACTAGACTGACACAGTACTGGACTGGCACAGTACGACTCTGTGGGCGTGTGCCGTCCCGCCTATCAGGGTCAGACCCCCGAGTGGGATGGCATCCGCTCGCAGAGTTCTCACAGGAGCACTGGCACCATTGTTTACAGAGTCCTATGGGACTCCATGGGAATGGGGACTAACAGAATTTCCCCGGCAGGGTTACCACCAGACCCGTAATGAGGCCCATTGTGTTATTTTAGGTAAATTAAATTGTGCAGTCCTAGAAATTACATGTAGTTTTCTTTGTCACATAATAGTAATTTTCTATTTCATGCGCTGGATATTTTAGGCACAGAAAATCACACATGGGTAAAAGAAAATATGCAATGGCATTCTGACCAAACATGATATTAAAATGCACAATCTGACAAGTGTCTTTTTGATTGTAACAACATGCAAGAGGCAGAAATATCCAAGAAGTGCCAAAGTCGATACATGTCATTTCTCTTGCTCTTGCCAGGGAGGCCTCTATCATTTTATTTATTCTAGGCCTCATTATTCTTATGTAAACCGTCAAAACATTGTATGCCATTGCCTGCCACAGTCTCCTGTTTACAGGCAGGTGTGCTGCATGCACTTGTCCGCATGTCCATGGTGAGATGAACATTCTTACCTTCTGATGCTTGGAGTGCCTTATGTAGATGTACAACAACCTGGTGTTACAGTTTATGAACTACAGGCCTTGGACTTAGTGACAAGTTGTTCTATTTCCCTTGTGTACCCCATATGTCAACAATTCTCAACAATCATGATTTTTTACAAAAGAGTATTGTCTGGTCCACAGAATGAATCTTTGCAGGAATGTCCTCGAACTGTCGGGTAGGGGGGTATTTGCAGTCAGAAATGTTTGTTTTAAATTATTTTATCAAGGATTCGACCAACATGGGCTATTGCAATCTCCCTCTGGTTTGTGATTTCATTTGTGCAGATCAAGGGGAACATAGATTTCGTGCTTGGCGTGGCTATTCTTGTGAGATATCTGACCCATTGTTTATGAATACACTGTCTTACTTTGCTCTGGTAGACTGTCTTTTTGCAAATGCCACAGTATGCAATGTTTCCCTTTCCTTTGTGTGGAGTGAAGTAGTCCCACATTGTAGACTTCCTGATGGATGTTTTTATTTTGATTGGCTACATTTAATGTGTGGGCTTGCAGTTGGCACTGGTGGTATGCAGACTTGTGCCATGTTCCTGATAAAGGTTCCATGAATAGTAGCTGTTACAATATCAGCTAGTGGCTGATTCTGAGTCAGTGAATGCATGGTGCTGGATTGGCCGGAACTGTAAGTTGCAGAACAGCACAGTAACAAAGTGGTTGCCTAATTCTCATTACGGTAACAATGGAAGCAATGATGAGCACCGTAGGCATTTGCTTAACAGGTCCCTTTTGCAGACATCTCTTCATTGGGGCGACATTCTGCATTTGCCATTAAAAACCTCATTCACCTGGCATGTTTCATCATCATCTGGGTTAATAATGTTGATGAAAGCAAGGCTGGCTTGCATATGGAGCCTCTTGAACATGATACTCGTTCATTCTCTCTGCTAACTAACACCAGAAGAATAAACTAGCTGTGGTCCAGGTTTAAAGGGAAAGGAAGAATTTGCAACACAAAAACATTACCAAGTGGAAACATATCACATTTACCATTAGCACTGTGTCAAATTCTTTGTCACGTGAGGTCTAAAAAATACCAACGTTCTTTTGGGTCCTCTTTACATACCCACCCCCAAATATAAAAGCTGGCACTGGCATTTCACCTTCAATGTGCAGCAATGATATGTTTTTCATGCTGAGTTCCTCTTATTGGAGTTATCAAGCTTTAGTGTTTGACTATGGCTCTGGGTCTGTCCAATTTCATGGCTGTGTAGATAAAGGGGCCATGAGGACTGAATTCCTTGCCTATTTCCTCATGCAGCCAATGGAGTTGAAAGTGAGAAAATCTCTTGTTTCCCTAAGATATATATGTCCAGCTCTGTGATAGTATGTGTTGCTCATTTACAGTGTGACCACCACCTGGTGAAAAAGACTCCTGGACTTCAAAAGCTTATGCATCTAACATCTCAGGATAATGCATTTATTTAGTCCAAGAAAAAGTATCACAAATTCGATTTTCTTTGATTTTCGAACTGGACTAACTCTGTGTCAGGCGCTTACACTGCATGGGTAAGGGAAAAAGGGAAAATTGATTAGTATAATATTTTTAAGATAAAAAAGTGACAAAAACACGTAAAACTCTGAAAATGCAACACAAGTTCATTAGTCATTTTTTGTACCCTAATAAATATAAGGTAAAGTTTGAGTCAAATAATAAAGCAACATACCCCAACATCGTGGGGCACTAACAGAAGACGGTTCCTACTGCTTGTAGCACCCTGGCATGCTTTCCAATATGCTAACATATGAATGTTTTAACTAGAAAATAAAATGCCCATCATGGGTAAAGGAGGAATGGATCTACATGTAGTCCCTTCTCCCTTTCGAGGACAACCATTGCTCTGTTGTGGAGGCGCCAGAACAGTTACTGTTCCTGATTCTGGCGAGGTAGTAGGCAGCTGCAGCTAAGTGGAGCAGGGGTTGGGCGAGGGTACAGTGGGCGTGGGAGTTAAACATTGCAGGGCAAGTGTAAGGGAGCATGGGAGGTAGTACATGTTGCCCGACAGGGAAGATGGAGCTGTCCCGCTTATGAGGAGGCTCAGAGCTCAGGCAATACCACATGGTATATTGCACCTTCTAAACTTCCTGATTGGCTGGATGGCACCATGGTCCCACATGCTGTGTGCTAAAAATTATGAAAATAATTAGTAAGCAAAATAATATTGCAGTTAAAAAAATATATAATCTCCAAGAAACAAAGTGACTCCACTTTGTTAGGAATGGTGCTTCACAGTTAGCCCCAATTAGGTTGCTAATACTTAGTCTACTACAGAATATATCAGAGTGTTAATCAGAAGAAATTATGAAAGTCGTAAGTTTCATAGCAGGAAATGTTTAATGCACATTCCTGAAGTGTCTACTAGTAAAGTTTGTCTTCGTAAATCACACAATGAGTGTTCAACTAAGATTGCCCATAATACTCTGGTGCCAAATTCATTTCAGATAAAACCTTCATCAGGGTGGTATTATAGCAACAAATGATATCACATGACTGTTATTGTAACAACGTTCACAGAATGCATCACAATACACACATAGCTGTCATTATCAAAAATATTTACAAAAGCACATACTGATCCGTGAACCACATCCGTTTTGATAGATTGTGGAGAGAATGAAACAAAAAAGCATTCCAATTAGTTAACTGTGGTGATTGTGCATGTTCTGTCTATGTATCAGCCATAAAGGCAAGTCATACCTTAGTCATGCCAAAAAACGCTTGGATCGTAAAGTTGTGCGGTTGCACAACGGGTAGATCTACAAGAAAATAATTAAATGTAACTATGAGTCACCCTCGCAAACTTTCGAGGGTTGAGCATATATGCCGCTGGATGTATCAGTGCTTACCGAATAGCTTGCAGGACGTGTTTGTCGGGAGAGCTGCTTCTAACGCGCTCGCGGTGGAATTGCTTTCGTTTTAAATGTTACCATGGAGACGGTGCGAGGCGTCGTGGTCCGTCTGGAGCACGTACGCCTCGTGCCCCACCCCCGGGTGCAAGCCCTGGGGCGGGATGTCTCCATGGTGACTTACACTTGGAGGATGCCTACGCATAAATTGAATCTCATGCCTGCGGGGACTTAGAGGAACCAATGCAAGTTCCAAATGAATCGCGTATGGAAATAGTTCTGTATGCATGTTCCGAAAGAATCGCGTATGGGAAACATTCTGAATGGTGCACTGTGGTATCTATTCTGTATACCTAACAACGATCGCGTTATTATTTATAGTGGGTCCGGTGGGAACCAATGGGTGAGAGTTCCTGGGGTTTACACGGATGTGTATATGCTTTACCCAAATTGAGAAACGTGTAGCTATCATATTGTGTACATTAGGTCCCTAACAGACCAACGACTTATACTAAGTGTGCCACTTTAAAGCATGTTCATTTAAATACAAATTGCATCTGAAGAAGCAAAGTAGAAATTACAAAAATGCACAAAAGTCATTTGTTAAACATAGGTCCGAACTGGGCCAACAAATTGATCAAAATCTGTGGAAATAAGAGCATGATGAATACAATGTGCTCCACCACTCTAACGGAGGCAACAAGGCTAAATCAAAAAGGTTAAAAATTGCAACACAATTTAAGTGAATACACAAAAGGCATGTGAAAGGGAGCCATAGAGACAAGGAGCAGAGGGTCCACGTCTTCATGAAAAAATCAAAATATAGCCAAAACTATTAGTTCAATTACTCCGAATGATATTACAGGAAGCACATGTAGTTTATTTCTTCATTAAGCCCCTTTGGAGTGAGGGAGCTTAGACGGTCAATCCAAAAGGTTTCTCTTTGGTCCATCTTCCTTTGGAAATTATCATGCGTGTCTCTTCTGAAAACCACTTCTAAAATTACAAAACGGATCTGGGCTAGGTTGTGTTTCCTCTGATCCCAATGTCTTGATACCGCTGAGTTAGGATTGTGGTTCCTTATGCATGATCTGTGTTCATTCCATCTAGTCTTAGCTTCTCTAAGTGTCTGACCCACATAGTACAGTCCACATGGACATTTATGGCATAAATTACGTTGTGAGAGTCACATGTAGCAAAGTTCTTGAGTCTAATTGTCTCCCCTGTGTGGGGATGCTTAATTGTTTCTCCTTTTATTACATAGCCACAATTGCTACAATTCAAACAAGGGAATGTCCCAATCTTTTCTGTGAGTTTCTTCTTCAGTGCTGGTTTAATTTGAACTAATCTGTCCTTTAAGTTTTGACTCCACTGGTAAGCGAATGTTGGAGCTTCTTTAAACAAGTGTTCCACTCGATGATCACATAGTAGTACGTTCCGATGTTTTTTGATGATGCACTTAATGCGATTACTTTGATGTGAATATTTGGACACAAAGACAAGTGGAGGAGCTTGATCCTGCTTAGTCTTAACCTTAAGTAAGTCTTCTCTGCTCTGAGTGGCTACACGATATTGAGCTGTGCTTATCTCTTCTTCTGAATATCCTCTGTCTAAGAACTTTTTGCCCATTTCTTGGATAGCCATCTGGTAATCTTCTGGGTCACTTACCAATCTTTTCACCCTCATCCTTTTTTATGAGGCTCGGTTTATGGAAGCTGAGGCGTTGTAGTAGATTGTTCCGATCTGTTGGTTTCCAAAAGATGGTGGTTTGATATCCCATGGTGGTAATCTTAATGTCTACATCCAAGAAATGGATATTGGTGAGAGAATATTCCTGAGTAAATTGAATGCGGGCATCTATGCTGTTGAGATATGTAAAGAAACTAAGCAGTTCTTCTTCTGTGTCTTTCCATACTCCAAATATATCATCAATATACCTAATCCAAAGGCCCAATTTGGAATGCCAATGTTCATTCTGTAGTATATTTTCAGATTTGAATTTGTGCATGAAAGAATTAGCATAGGAGGGAGCCATGGTGGCTTCCATAGCTGTCCCAGCTACTTGGGGATAGTATTCATCTTTATATCTGAAGTAAGAGTTGTTACTAATGAACTCAAGAAGTGCCATTATGAACTCCTTTTGGGCTGGTATCTCTTCAGCATTGAGTAACATCCACTCCACCGCCTCACCCCCTAAGTCGTGGGGGATCGATGTGTAAAGACTCTTGACGTCGATTTTAAAACAGATATTATTGCAATTGAATGTAGTTGAATTCAACAGTTGTAAGAAATGGGTGGAGTCCTTGATGTATGTATTGGTTTTTTGAATAAGCGGTTGCAAAAAATAATCCACGTATTTGCCTAAAGGTTCTAGTATACTGTTCATCCCTGCTACAATGGGTCTCCCAGGGGGTTTAACCGGATCTTTATGCACCTTAGGGAGCGTGTAGAAGTGTGGTATTCTGGGGTGTTGATTAGTCAAAAATGTCTTGGTATGGTGATTGATCCACTCCAACTCCTCCGCCTTATCTAACAAAGACTTCAAGTTTTCTTTTATCTCCGGTGTTGGGTCATGTGCCAATTTGGCATATGTATTAGCATCACTCAGTTGTCTTTCACATTCTTGTTCGTATTCTCTTGTGTTAAGCAGTACTAGACCTCCTCCTTTGTCCGCAGCCCTTATTGTGATCGATGGATCTCCATATAAATCACGTAGGACTCTGCTGAGGGGTGGAGGGAAGGACTGGGGTTGGGTGCATTCACCCTTTGTCCAGTCCGTTGAAAAGTCTCGGATTTGCTATTGAAATAACATGTAGTGGACAAGGCCGTGTTCTTACCTAACCATTCCAGTGAGAGGAAAACCTGATGAAGCAGGGACTCACCCTGCCCCCCATCCTCTGAGCACACAGAGACACAAAGCTTAACACCCTTAAAAAGTAGGGACTTAAAAAGAAGTCCCTATGAAACCTGAAACCGGAAATAAGAGGGGCCCATGCTTTTCCGTAGCCAAGCACCCAGTGACCTAGCACATTCTACCAGCCAGAATTCTTATGAAGGTGCAGATGTGCTCTGACTCACAGTATTTCAACACGTCTGTAGGCATGTAACATATGGAGTTCATGTAAATTAGAAACAAAATCAATGCATAGGTTACGTAACTAAGGCAACTCTAGTTACACTACACAAAGGACTTACTATTATTTGCTTAAACAAAGCAATGCCATACACTTCTTAAGGTGAACAACATCAGCAATCAATGTGAGTGGGAACAGTCGGGAGCAGTATCCCAACACTTTTATTTTTTATTTTTTATTTTTTGCTTTTTTACTATTCCTCCACTTTTTATGACCATATTCACCATTCTATGATTCGACCGTCCATGTCCTTTTGCAAGTGTCAGGTTGTAATAGGAGCCTTAGTTACTAGTCACCTAGGGCCCTATTCATGGAATATTTTCCCAGTTCAAAGTGAATTTGCACTGTTGAAAAGTGACTTTGCACTGCCGAAACAAACACTGATTCATGGAACCGTGCAAAGTATATTTTTCAATGTGCACTGACTTTGCCTAGACTTTGCATTGCAAAAATACACATTGCACGGTTCCATGAATCAGGGTTTGCATCGCCAGTGCAAAGTCACTCTTCAGCAGTGCAAATTGACTTTGAAAAGGGAAACTATTCTGTGAAACGGGCCCTTAGGCTATTGTAATGCTTCGGCCGCAACACCATGTCACATGTTGAGCTATGATTCCACCTACCCTCTGCCCAGCCGAGACCACAGTTCCACTACTTTTTGCAGTACACTTCTAGCACTGAACAACATGCCTTCCTTAGAATGGCAAAGCGCAAGGACTCTCTATGTACACTTGCACAGGATGTAACGCTAGTATTGGGGCTGGAATATTCTGCTACGAGTGCTTCATTCGCCGCCCTGTTATGGTGTTGAGATATGCTTTTCAATTCTGTTGGAATACCGTATTTCCTACTCTGCTTGGGCTCTGGTCGGCAGCCTCCATCGCCCAAATCCCCAAACTCTTATTTCAGGGTTTAGTGGCTGCAACCTCGTCATCCAACTGAAAACAGACCAGTGTTGTGATTGTTTAATTCCAAAACCTAGTTTCACTGCCAGTGGAAAGTAACCCACATCGACTGGTATTACAATTATAATCTGCAAAACTGTTTAATATGGCCACAATCAATTAATACAACATCTGTTCATCTCACCATTTACTGTTTTTATGGATTATGTTGTAATAGATATGCACAGGAATATAGTGTATCATTTGGAGGTCAATTGATTAATATGTGTGTTCTTTAAATATTCAAGGTTATAAACTAATGTACTGATGCTGAACAAATGAACTGTAAACAGTAAACCTCCTATAGTTCTGCATCAGGACAAATCAAACTCAATTTTGGGGGTCGTTTTCTAACACCCAACGTGCAGAAGTAAGGCGTAAAAGCAACGTTTCAGCAATGTACTCTTTACTTTTACACTCCAGAGCATTTTACAGCCATTTGGAGACAGAGAAGGAGGACAAACCAGAATTAACAAACCCATAGTGCATTCCGCCTCCGAATTCGAAGGACCCATGTGTTTAGGCCTGCATGATATTTGTATATCGTGTAAGCGTAGGATCAGATATTGAACCTGTGCTACTCTGCATTGTCTTGTTTCCAAGACAAGTGTGTTGCCCCTGAGCTATCATCCCAACCCAACATCTTGGAGGCAATGGGCCTCATTACCCGGTAGGCGGTGAGCCATGGCGCTTTTAGCGCCATGGCTCATGCCGGTAAAATACCGGCACCGCCTTGGCGGAAAGGGGATTTACCGCCCCATTCCAAGGTTGGAGGGGCGGTAAATCCCCTTTCCGCCATTGCCCTTCCCCATTCCCATTTCTGCCCCATAGGGCTCTATGGGAATGGGGAAGGCGCTAATTACGGCACCGCAATTTTGCGGTGTCGTAATTAGCTCCGAGGTCCCTTAGTGGGTTGGATTTTAACGCCTGCAAAAAGCAGGCGTTAAATCCCCCAACCCGCAAAGGGACCTCGTAGTAAGGCAGTAGGGATTTACTGGTAACGGTATTTTACCGGTACCGGTAAATCCCTACCGCCATCCGTGTAATGAGGCCCAATGACTTTTACCAATGGTCATTTTGCAGACCATGCATGCATAGCTGTCTGTTAGGAAGAGGGTTGAATCCTATTGGAAGGAGGCAAAGGATGGAAATGTAACCCTACAAGGTACATGTATGGAATAGAAAACCGAGGAAGCACCTCAGGCATTGCTCCCATGTGAAACTATCTATCATGCATTGCAGGTAGAGTAATCAGTCCTGTCGGAGGTGAGGAGGTAAAGGCAGTCTATTCAAAACTATGAGCTATAGGCTAGGAACAGATTCAACGTGCCCATTGAGCAAGGGTACCATAATCTTTGAAGTAAGGGACATTTAGGAGAAAATGCTGTCTGTGGGAGATTCACTTAAGATGTATGCAGGAGGAGGGATAGCCTCCACTGTTTATAAAGGGCAAGAAAAGGCTGGCAACATGGTGGTTCAGCTTGCAGGAGTGGAAAGAATAGGTGCTGCTATAAGGACGAAAGTATGAAGCCCTCTTTTGTAAGCAATGACTAACATGACAGCACTGCTACTTGAGGCTGAAGCCGAACCTTTATGATTTAGATACCACTATGGAGTGAATGTATGTCTCATTAATGCGATTGGGAAATATGTGTAAAGGTTTTAAGCTCGGTTGTTTGGGGGATGAACTGTCTGTGGGAACTGGGAGACAGCCCTGCTTCATTGAACCTTAAATAGGAACTCAATTTGAGGTCACCAGGGGTAGAAAGCCATGTATTCTTTTTGCAATTGGCCCTCGTGAAGGCCAAAGGCAGAGGTGGAAATGGGGAGCGGGGACTCTGAACTCTTCCTCCCTCACCAGAGAGGCCAGGTTTCCCAGTTTCATGTGTGGCACCTCGAGCCAGCCCTGTGTTTTCACACTGCATGCTGGGATTTGCAGATCCACTTACTTACACTGGGGAAAAACAAAGCTACAGGTCCCTACCTGCAATGGGAAAATAAGGATTGGCTCGAGGTTAACTCGGAAAATGTTACGCTATGCCTCACCATAGCAGCAGGAAGTTTAAGAGGGCCATTAAGCTGAGATGGTTTAGAGAGGTGCATCAGCCTTATCCAGTCCCTTAATTCCCTGCCCACCCTTCATATCCCCACATGTTGCACAACTACAATGTAAATGAGTTAAGGCGTGGCGTTGATGCGCTAATGCTCTTTCACACTCAGGCTGAGGTGGCCCTGTATATGGTAGGGAGCCGCTCTCTGGCAATCACTGTCTGAGCCTCCTGTGTAGGCTGGTTTCTGAGGTTATAATTGATATGATGTCAGCACATGGGTATGTGAGGCTCTCTTTACATATGAGACAATATCTCACTTTTGAGTCTTCACCTGCCATAATATGAGAGTATGTTGTACTTGGCATGTACCTGTAGACGTGAGATTGTTGTGCCTCTGTGGCTTTACTTGGAAGACAATGCTAGTATTTGGGCATTTGACTTTGCATTTGGCATATGAAGCATGCAGAGTTGCACCTTAAATCTGATTTGTGTGTATACCTGTCATATAAGACTTTACTGTCATATGAGCGAATAACTTGGGGCAGAACCTGGCATTTAATGTCAACACGTACACAAGTGATGCTTTACATTACATCTGATGACTATATCCACCATGCAATGCTTTACCTATCATAAGACTTCAGTGCTAGAGTGTTTGAGCTTGCACTTGGCCTATGTTGACATAACCTAGGCCAGCAAAGATGTATCCTGAAAATGTAGGTTAACATTGCAATTGCTGTGTTTAAGAGGCTGCACTTGGCAACACCTGGGCATGTGAAGCTAAATTTAGAATCGTATTAGCATATTATTATTACACCTTCCACGTGAGGCAGTAATTGGTTATCCTACGAGGCAGTACTGCCACATGAAGTCAGTGCTACTGTCACAGAATACAATGTATGTGACCCTGACATGGCAAAACAGCATCTTAGTTACTAAATTGCTATTAACCAGTATTTATTCTTCAATCATAATTACTTCCTGACCATATTCTTGCCACTGTAATAGCCATCCAGGGATGATGCGGAAGTCTGAAATGTTATTAATTAATGTTTACAACCCACCACGAAATGACAGCACAGAATATATCATCTCCCAGATAGATAATCTTTTAAATGCTTGCAAAATGAAATACCCTAAAAACCTATATCACGTTATAGGAGACTTGAATTTCCAATGGCCCCATTTCCCGGAAAAAAGGGTGAGGGTGTTGGAATGCCACATTTATGTTACAAATAAGAATGAGGTGTGGGCAACTGGGCCTGCAGGAAATGAATTATTAATAAGCCAAAACCTTTGGACCTCATTTTATAGTGAATTCCAACTATATCAATTGATAAATGTGAGACATGATTACTTGTTTTCACTTAATTTTCCAGGATTGACTTTGTGTTGTTTGAAGTTGCAGGACATGTACCTATTAGAAATGTTAGGCTTATTGCTAATACTTTTAGCAACCATGTCATAATTGAATGGAAATAACACATAAAACCGGCCAGAAGAGATTGAAAGAAGACTATTATATTAACGATAGGGGTAATTAAATACAATGGACCAGAAACAAGCTATTCAATATCAATGAATTGCTAATAGGAGCATTGTCTGAAGATAACTTCCCCCTGTTTGCTAATATGGAGACCTTTAACATCATAGCTCAGAACACTCTAATTACGGCATTGGACCATCAACATAAAATCACCTCCAGTAGTTGCACTCATAAGAACAAATAATGATAATGATAATGATAATGATAATGATAATGATGTGGTATTTATATAGCGCCTTAATCCAAAGCGCTTAAATAAAAATAAAATTAAATAAGACCCAACTGTAGCCAGAAGCAAAAAAGAACTCCACATTAATATACGTTGGCTGAAAAGAAATATACAACATCCTGAGATGATAACTATGAGAGTAAGGGAGTCGAAAATGTAACATAAGAATCTGGTATAGGATGCACAAAGGCTAAATATCTTTCGCACAGTGGAAATTAATGTTCTTAGCACCAAAAGATAGCAACATTTTGGCACATTTAAAAAGGTATAGCTCTGGGATGCTAGGAACTCGTGAAATTAACCCTACTACTACTGACTTCTGGAGAACTTATATATTCTCCCTCTATTACCAAGAACAAATTACTGAGATCAGCAGCGAGTACTTAAATACAGGGGATAACACATTTTTTAGGTTGTTTATAGCTGAAATCAAAAAAAATAATAGGGGATCTAAAGCCTTCCAGGGCTCCAAGGCTGGATGGACTACCAAATGTACTATACAAGGAAAAGAGAAAGATCTGGGCTTCAATTCTGAATACAGTCTTCAGTGAGATTTTATGTAGAGGACACATTCTGAATTCCTGAAAATACCCAGTGCTAATATTTATTTATAAAAAAAAGGAGCCAGAGAAAGCCCGTCCAATTACAGAATCTTGGCAATTATACATTCCAGTGCCAAGATCTTCAGCAAATTGTTGTTAAATTATATGAATGCTTGGTTAGTAGAAAAGAAGATACTCAGCAACCAACAATCTGGATTTCAAAAGGGCTACAGTACCATGTCTACTTTCTGGGTTTCACTATATCTTATACATACTCATTTTCTATTAACAATTAAAATGCTATATATTTGCTACATGCATTATAGCAAAGCATTTGACACAGTTAATTGCCAAATTATCTGCGATAAAATGGAGAAAGGCAGATTACATTGACAAACATTATACTTTGTCAAATTACTGTATACCGATACCATGGTTCAGTTTAGAATTGATCAAGAGGGTAAAATGAGTGAAGTAATTCCTGTGAACTATGGATTAAAACAAGGTTGCACCCTGGAACTGATATTTGTTTACATATATATTTCAGACCTTTTATTGACTGTAATAACCACAACCCTCTCATAGGTGCCTTCCCCATTGTCTGGCTATCCTATGCAGGCGATATATTAATTTTTGACCAGGCAGCGAGAGGCTTACAACATAGCCTGGACAAATTAGCAACATATTCTGAACAACATGGTTTGGTTATCAATATGTCCAAATCCAGAATTATGACGATTAAAGCAAAATCAAAAAACTATAAAGAGATTTAGATGGTCAAAAGAAGAAGTAGAACATTATGTGTATCTTGGAATGATCATCACTAACAACTTGAGTAAAGAGACCCTATCTAAAAACATAATCTGTAAGGCCGCTACAAAGTTTAAAGCCACCAGGTCTTTTATTTCACAATCTGGCAGATATTCCATGGAGAGCCTATTGAAATTACATAACACCTGTATTGTTCCTAGTTCACTCTATGGTCTTGAAGCTTATTCTGCCAAAGAGACCAACTAGCTTAAAGTCTTAGAAGGGAAACTTCGGAGAAGTGCCTTGGGTTTCCCTTAGTCTGTACCAGCAGAAGCAATATGCCTCGAGCTGGGTCAGACCTCTCTGATTACCCGAAAAATGATTGCAGGTGAAAACTTATATCTTAAAATACGGTTGAATGGTGGCAATATTGATTCTGTATACTCATACTTAAGTGATGAAAATGGAAATAGATCTCTCTTTCCAGCCTTGCAAACATGGTATAGTGAGATCAATCTTTTTTTGGAGGAAATTGGCTGCGTCCTGATGCCAGAAAACAACCTGGACACAAAATTCAATGAGATTTAAAAAAAAAAGACAATCATTTCGGTTAGGGACAAGCAAACAACTTATCTAACTGGGAAATCCAGCTATAAGTTATACTCCATGCAAGCATTCCTAACTGACTTTGCATGCCTCTATCTTATTAACTTGCAAAACATTAAGGTACAGAGGTTTATCCTTCTATTAAGACTAAATCAGCTTCCTGTGCTGTCAAATAGGGGATGGGGCAACGATTTCTAAGCAGGAACAAGTATGCAGAATATGGAGAGTACAACAGGAGACTGCACAATACCTGCTGACAGAATGTTCTGGTCTACTCCCCTTATATGAGAAAGGAAACTCAATGCGGGTTGAGGATATGAATGTTATTCATACACATCAATTTTGGTCTGTAATATATGAGGGTAGAAATACTTTGCTACATTTTACTGTTTATCAAATATTGTAAGAGATTATGAATGTATTGCCCTAAATGCAGTTTTGCACAAACTGAAGGACATTTTACACAGGTTTTTAGATATGGATTTCTTTCAGAAAGTTATGTCATCTTGTATACACTATAAGATTGATGAAATCTGTTTAATTTGAATGTTGTAGTCATGTTCAATATAATTGTATGTTTTATATTGATGATATTCTATTTCTAACCATTGTATTTACTGTATTAAGTTATATTGTTAAAGGTTATAGCTAACCAAATGACATTTAAACATAAAAATACTTCCAGTTTATTTTATATTTTCTTCAGTGATGCATTGTCATCAAGGGCAAATGTCATGTAATATTGCTTTCAGACATGCGATTAAGTGTCATGTTATGCCTTTTCCTGTGACATCACAGATTGTGTGATACTACATCTATTACACATCACAGTTTGGCAGATTGACTTCCCTGATTATTAAGCACTAATGGGAGATATGAGTAAAAAGAGGGTGTTTTCTATCAGCTCATAAAACAAAGTAAGCTGTATAGGGACCCATTCACAGAGCTTTTTTCCACTTTTCATGAACCATGTGATCGTGGAAGTTACAGATGCACTTTGACATCTGCTCCTACTGTAAAGTGCTTCCCACTGTGCCTAGTCTGAGCTGATGCAGAACAGGCATAGGGAAAGTGGGGTTCAGCTCAGACCTGTCCTGCCATGCTCAAATCATACATGCCAAGGCACACCTGTGTGTTTGTGGTTAACTTCACATTGTGTCTCTGGCTTAAATTAGGGCTGGACATGCATTTCTGCCAAGAAGCTCTTTGAGGGCTAATGAGAACCCCCACTGGTGGAGAGCTGAAGGACTGCTGATGTCGAAAGACCTCTCAGTCCCCCATGAAGATGGGTACTGGGGGCCAATAGATATAAATGGCAGGTCCATGCACATATTCAGGCATGCAAATGGTGTGTGCAGTTTTTTTGCTGGTATCCCAGCCGTTGCACTGCAAGATCATCCTCAGTGAGGCCCTTGCAGCCATGTCCTCCTACTGCAGGCAGTTCCCTTTGTGTTGTGTAGGGCCAGCAGGACGCAGAATGCATACAGAATGCATAATGCATACAGGCACTCAGCTTGTTGGGTCCTGCTCCCAGTCAGCTTACTAGCTAGGGGATAGTTTATAAAGAAATGAATTCTGAGTTACTCCAGGAGCCAGGGTTTTCAGGAGTAACCAAGGAGTAAGTCAGAGTTTCTCCAGGTAACTTCTTTGTGAATTGAATGGTCTCTCTGCAGGAGTAAAGCAAGCTGCTCCCAGTCAGCTTACTAGCTATGGGATAGTTTATAAAGAAATGAATTCTGAGTTACTCCAGGAGCCAGGGTTTTCAGGAGTAACCAAGGAGTAAGTCAGAGTTTCTCCAGGTAACTTCTTTGTGAATTGAATGGTCTCTCTGCAGGAGTAAAGCAAGCGTAAGTCAGAGTTACTACTAATCATTATTATGAGAATCAACCTCACGGTCTCGGGGGGATAGCCCAGTGGCAACTTGCTTGCCTTGAAAACAAGACGACACAGAGCAACGCAGGTTCCCGGATCCGTGCTTAGAAACCTCTGGGTATTAAATGCGTTATAAATGACATATCATATCATATGGGCCAGGACCTCCACAGTTTGAGAGTCATCCTCATTACAGATAGTTTGAATTAAAAGTTATCAGCACCATGCATCTTCCTTTTAGTGTATTCCGGAGTCTATACATTACACATTTGGGTAACCACAATAAAAGGAAAGATATAGCAGATGAATGGAAACATACATTTAATAAATGTGGAGTAATGCAAAGATATTTCCGTGAAAAGCAAATGTGGAGTAACAAAGAAAGCAAAGAAAGTGTAATAAATAAAACAGGCATTTCCAAAGTCTATATCTGAAGAAGAGAATTCGGATTTCAAGAACTGCAAATGCAAGGTGATTTATTGGCAATGCTTTTGTGATTCATGCTAATTAGAGAGAGTGCATTGGAAACATGTTCGTCTGTAGCTCGAAATGCATTGCCAATACGATGATTGCAAAACATGAGTCCAACTAATATGATATTGTTTATGTTACGAGGAGGACAATACATACATACACAAGGTCCATATCAGAAATGAGGTGGAATTTTATTATTGTGTTCTGGACAGACTCCCAGTTAAAGCCAGCTGACTAGCATATGACTAGCATATGATCTTCAGAAATGTGTTCCACCTGCAATACATCAACAGACAAGTCTCCAGTTTATCCAAGTTTAAAGTATTTCACTTCCAAAAATAGCAAATATTTCTAAAATGAGAAGGAAAAAAGGAAATTGCTTTCAGTTTCATGCACTAATGTAATTTTGTCCTCCAAAATAGGGCCTACAGTTGCCCAAACATTGTGATAAGGCATCATATAATTAATTCATATTTTATAAAAACACTTAACACTGGGGACCAGTCTCTAAGTGCGGAACCGGGACTCAAAACTGTGCTGCTTTGTGTTGTTTTGCTTCCAAGACAAGGGTGTTGCCCCTGCACTATCCTCCCTGCCCTGAAACACTTAGGCAATAACACCCGATCGAGCGAATCTGGTGGTAACGGACCAGGGCCCAAGTTCCAGGCCTGAGTACAGCAAGGGCCTTAACGATGGGCCCCAGTGCCTTTACCACCGATCCGGTGTTACCGCCATTATCCAATCCGGAATCCTGGGGTGCTGATAGCAATGTTTTTTTTTGTGTATGAAGGAATGGGACAGGAATGGGACAGACTCACAGCCACTTGGTGAAAGTAGGCAAATTCCTTAAAATCCGTTGTAAATGCCCCCAGCAATTGTTAATCGCGTGAGGCATTTACATGTTACCTAAGTGAAGCAAAAAATACTTTTTGCCTAGTATTTAACCCTCACCTTTCCACTGCATTGGTGAAGTTAAGAATTTTACATGCATTTGCACCAAAGTGCAAATAGAGCTGGACCATTCCGCCTGTTTTATTCAAAATGACCTACACTGATTGTACAAGCTGCCACCCTTCGACACCAAGGTTTAATCGCCGTTGTAGACCTGCCCTGGGTATATTTAATAGTCTCCTATGACTGCCAGCTGCCAGCCTCAGATGGTCGAAAAACACTAGCCATATTTAATTTGCGATTACTTAGGCCATACCATAACAATGCTGACACACGGAGACGGTGCCGCCATGTTTTCCTAGCGTTCAAGCTGTCAGAAACATAGGCCAGCAAAGGGAGGCGGCCTGGCCACATGACTTATCTTTCGCTGATAAAATACCTTTAAACCCTATGTGAGAGTTCAGTTCATGCATAGAAGGCCAATCGTTTCTCTTTATCCTCTTGATTTTATGATACAACAATATTTGGCTTTGGAATATTTTTAGAACTCTGCTCAGAAGCAAATAGAGTTCAGAATGGAAAAAAAAAATCTTTTAGGTTGCTCTCAGCAGGAGAGCTGTTCAAGCGGGAAGAAAAAAAAACAAAAGATTGAGTTGCCAATACCTACTGCTGAGTCCCGCGGGCTTTCTCGGGAACTCGTTCCAAGACTTCGCTTGGCTGGGACGGGGAAGGCCCCTCAGCATCACAGGCCAGGCTTGCAAATCCGCAAGTGCTATCGGAGTCCAGCTACAAAGCAACTCCGCCAAGGCGTGACACGTGTGCAGAACTGTGTTTAGCTTGCAGACTTCCGTGTCCCTCAATATGTGTGCAAACAGAATGACCGTGTGCGTTGAGCGAATGCTTCTTCATTTCACACCGCGACGCCATTTTGCCATCTTTCTGGTTTTCACCGATGCTGTTTGATTTGCTTCTTTTTAGATTGTGAAGATTAAAGGTTTATTGCCGTGTTAACATTTTTAAAATAAAGCAAAAGACAACATTTGATGACTTAAATAGAACTAACTGAAAATAATATCTGCAGATGGTAAAATGCATGCTTTTTCGAGCGCTGTGAATGTGATTATATGGTGTGACAAGCATTCGATGAAGAGGTCTAAGGCATTTCGCTGAGCACAATAGTTTCATTTAGTCCAACAAAGGTCTACACATCTGAATGTTCATTGTTTTCTGTTTAGATTGTACTTCATTCAGATCGCATCTTTTTTGTATTTTGAAGAAGGACGTGTTGGATTCTGCGTATCGAGCTCAGTTTAAGCCATAATACCATCCTCTTAATGTACATGCTTAATGTGCATGCTGTCGCTTTGATTCACCAGCACATTCTCCGACTTCTAAACGACTTCTAATTGGCCACTTATCCATAATGAGCAAGGCTGTTAGTAGCCTAGGAGGGGACGCACGTCAGAGAAAAGAGATCTGCCTACAGCCAGTTCCAGGTCACATTGCTTATCCTGCAAAACACTACTTGGGCAGGTGTCTTGCTTACGTGCTTATACACTCGCACACATGGCCCACTCTCATTAAAGAGAGACCATTTTTTATTTTTAAACACAACAGGAAGTGGAAATAATAAGACATGTTTTGATGTATTTTTGCACCTGCGCTATATCTGCTGTAGTATTAGTATTTTGCGGAGGTGCAAATAATGTATTCATAATTCATTGAGAAAATCTGGTTTTAGCCCTAAGGCAGTGGTCTTCAAACTTTTTTGGCCAGGGCCCCCCTGAGCAAAATTTGGGCAGGTCGGGACCCCCCAGAAAAGCCAAATGGACAGTATATATTGCGCGCCGTCACCTGCTCCCATCAAAGTCGCTGGGCTCCCTCATCCCACTCCTACCCAGTCGCTGGTCTCTCCCCACCCCATCACACACCCAGGGCTCTCCCCACTCTGCTCCCATCACTATCCCATGGTTCCCGCCCATTGTGCTCCCACCATAGTCCCTCGGTAAAGTAAAACAATAATGTATTATTTTAGGCACTTATGACATCCAGTTCATAACATCAAACAACTCCTTGATATATTTCTCTCCATTATTACTATTATTGTACAGACATTAGGAGAAGTCGCTCATACCACCCCATATAATGAATTATATTAAAACAGTTGTCGCTCTCTTTGATCATATTGTTAAAAACCATCATTATTTTCTGTTTTATTATGTCTGTAAGGAAGGAACAATATTTACTCATTGGTTTGAGGCTTCTCTTTTTCTACTTAATAATAGTACCGACTGGATATGTTTACCTCAAGTAATATAACCACTAAAAACATTCTTGCTGAGAAGTAGCAACTCGCAGTGTGACTTCTGTAAAACTCTAAACAGAAGAACTATTAAATACTATTATTGTATGAAACTCCAATATATATATGAAGATTCAATCTTCTAACTGAGACGTTCCCTAGACAGGTCTTGATCAGGAATAAATCTCACTTCATCTATAAGTTCAAGATAATTCCTAGGTGCATTCTTAAATGGCAATGAACGTGGTCTCAAAATTACCTACGTGCAAACCTGCAGCTTGACCAATACAAAACCTCTAATGTGTTAAGGATATTTACTTAGGACCTGGAGAACTGGCATTACTTATCCGTGTCTAATAAATTACTGTCATTACACGCTTTCAGTTCTTCCCCTGCACTTACTCTAATTTTCCTTCTTATAATAATGCATCATCTTGCTTCTGTGTAGATCGTAATCACGCTACATGTTTTGGATTTCAACACCATCTTAACATGGTCATCTATCAATATGTTGATACCAAACTCGCAACTAGAAAATCTATATGTTATAGAGGGAAAGAACTGCACATGAGTGATCATGGCATGAAGAAAGCCAGTATTTTAACCCTCAAGTGCATATGTGGTCCATGCATGAACTTTTTCTTTAATATTGCCAATCTGTTGGTTTGCACAAAGGCAGTTGTGGCGGCTGCATACAATGTCTTATTTTCCTATACATAGGGCCTAATTACGAGGCTGGCGGCCGCGGAATGCACAGTGCCGGTAAGTGACAGGCACCGTTCATTCCGGGCAGCCACATTACGAGGGCTGCAGCAGTTCCCGCTCTGGACGCCTGGCCAGACAAGACATGCAGAGCGGGACCCGCTAGCAGTACAGGATGCTAACAAGGGGCCCATCATTAATGGGCCCATTGTTAACAAACGCCCTATGGGGGCTCAAATGGGAATGGGGATGTACCGGGTCCGGGTCCCGTGAAAGGGAATTACCGGGCCCTTAAAGGTCGTAATGGCCCAGTAAGTCCCCTTTTGCGGGACACGGACCCGAGTTTGGGGGTAGCCATGCCGCTAAAAATGGCATGGCTACCTTCAAACTCGTAATGAGGCTCATTATGTTGATCCTATCAATGAAGTGAACTTTATTCCCTGAGAAAGCCCTCCATAGGTAAAATCCTCAATAAGAAACTTTCATCTTTCGATATTGGAGTTTTATAATTTTACCATAAAATAATAGGATTACATATATCTTCTATTTAGGTTTCCACAGATGTCACAATGAGAGTTTCTAATTCTCCGAAAGAAACTTCTTTGACACTCAATTAAATTAGTGCTTATATTAGTTAAGGTAAACATATACAGTTCATGGTTTTATGAAGTAGAAAAAATAAAACCTCAAAATAATGAGTAAATATTATGTCTTCCTTACAGACATACACATATAGGACACAATGATGGTTCTTAACAACAAGATGTTCAAACAGAGTGAAGAATAGCTGTATGCAATTCATGAAGTGGGTTGTTAAAAGTTAGACCAATGTCTATTAGTAATAACAAAGGACAGAAACATGTCAACGTGTTGTTTCATGCTATGAACTGGATGTTATATGGGCCTACCTTTATTGTATAACTGTAAGACCAAACTATTAATGTTATGTCTTGTATATAAATTCATTTGAGTAGAATTTCATCTGAATACAGCCAATGAGTAAAGATTTTAAATCTTTATATAATTTTGTAGTTCTCTATGCTGATTATGTATTGTATTTTTGGGAACACTTGGGAATTTGTATGCATACATAAATAAAATTATTTTTGTTTTTTTGTGATAACAAAGTTTCCCTTTTCTTAGTTAGGATTGATGTTATCTTTGCTGATGGCCTCCTCTATTTTTATACATATGACAGTGGTACATATAATAGTGATACATTATTTCTAAGCGAAACATTTGAATAAGAATGGTGATAGTATGTACGTAAAGGCATTTCATAAATTAGACGCCTGTTCTGTGCATGGACACTAGTTAGATAAAACAATGTATATAACAAGTAGCTTGAGCGCACACCTTTCCTTTTGGTCAATGTATTCAAATAGTCATAACTGTAAAGATAATGTGGGTGCAGAAGAGGTAACACAACTTTGACATGAGGTTGTAGACATAAGCAACAAAACAAAGCAGCCAAAGTATTGCATACTCATGTCCCCTGCACACCTTATTTCTGAATAGATCAGCCATAATTTGAATGAAGAGCATATAGTGTTTTAAACCACATATAATACAATGATTTCATAAATACAATTCAAATGATTCAATTCAATGACAATGCAGTTTGTTAAAACAATGTTTCTTTATGTTCATCAGTACAAGCACAAAGTGTTTTGGGAATGTTCTGTTTTTAAATGATCGCAATGTGAATCTACCTATGTAGATCATTTGATGAATTGTTCAAGCATGAACCACTGTATGAAAACACTTCAAGATTTGGAGTTTATGATTCTAGAAACATGTGATGCTTAGAACAACAACTGTAAATGGGACACATCTGAATTGTGCCATGTCTCTTTGAGATACACTGACCAATGAGATTGTGTTGTCATTCCACGTTAATTCATGAACAATGTTTATTTATAAATATTGTTAAATAGGCTCACCACAATTTGGTTAACACTATTGTCATTTTATATGTTGTTTATCTTTATCTTACGTGTTGCCACATTCCCCCTGACATTTTTATCATCTACCCACTGAGCATTCTAGCTCCCACTACATTTACCGTGCTCCCCTATGGATTTTCACATTACACAGAATTGGCGACTATCTTCATTGTCCGCTCTATTTCATCATAGTAAATACTGAAATGTGTATGTAGTCGCAGGTACTCCGGTTACATATTTTGATTTCACATGTTTCCAATCTGCGGTTTCATGTCAGTTATTCATCTCTTATACTGTTCGAAGAAGAGCACTCCCGTGTTCCTTTCTGTGTTAAACACAAGTTAGTTTACTTTGGCTACCATGGCAACCATGTAAATCAAATCAGAATAGAAACACTGCAGCACGTGTCCATCTTTTATTTCTCCTATGAAGACCATGGTAACAAAACTAAAACAAAGCGCAAGCGAGGCCTGGTGCCAATCCGCAATGACCAACTCAACTAAACGCTGCTCCTTCGAAAGCGGGTGACTACTCTTTCGTGCGTTATAGACAAAAATGTGTTTACTATGGCTAACATGGATACCATGTAAATCAGATCAGATTAGATTCACTCTAGCAGGTGTCCATCTTTTATTTCCGCTTTGATCACCATGCTAACAAAACAAATACAAAGTGTGAGTGAGGCGCGTTACCTTGCCGCGATGACCTGTTTCACTAAATGCTGCTTATTCGGAAGCGAGCGAGTAATCTATCCAAGCACTAGCATTTAATATCTTTCCCACATTTGCTTAGTAACTTGTATTTGGATGTGATTGTCATGATAAGATGCGATTGTTACGATAAGAACCCATTTCCTCATGCTCCCCTGTTTTGTGTTTTGAACTTCTCTCCGAAGGTGGTAAGCGTCTCACTGGCATCCCCCATGTGGTCCTGCGATTCACCTTTCAATTAAAGGTAACATGTTCTGCTTGAGATCTATCATGCGTTGACATTAATATCCAAAGTTTAAATAGTGTGCAGGATTCATCATACACACTACTTTGTAGATACACGACAGAGGTCTCTGAACCATGTGAGACGTAGCACTTAATAAAATAGAGCTTCCTGTAATATCATGTACTTCTTTGAACACATGAGTACTCCTACTCTCCTGTTGCATCTGGGGTTAGTACCTAATAACTTCTCCATTCTGTGTGTCACATCAAGTCACACCAGATGAGTGTCTTTCATTAAAAAACTGTATTTTCACCTTTTTAAGGTTGGGTTTGTATCCTTTATTTTTCCTATATTGGGAGTGACTTCCACTATGTATCGCTTTTCATGTAGTATTGACGACACCAAAACTACCCATGACAACATAAGATATGCTTAATGGCCTCCCATATGTTTGATGTATTGAGTTATATACTCACATACTCAAGAAATGTGATCTACTGCACAATATATTTTGAATTTATAATACTTATGTAGATATCCTCGTAGGGTGTGGAGGGACTGTTAATTATTTTGTAGAATTTCGAACTTGCACCTGATGAAGGGATTGAAATCCCCGAAAAGTGTTGTGCCGATAGATACGAACACGAAGAAACATTGTTTTAACAACCTGGATGGTCATTGAAATGAATTGTTTGAATTATATTAATGGAATTATTGTATCATATGTGGTTTAAGACACTATATACTCCTCATTCAAATTTTGGCTGCTCTATTCAGCAATAACGTGTGCATGGGGCTGGAACTATCCAATACTTTGGATAATTTTTTCTGTCATTAGCTAGAGAAAACCAGGGATCACTCTTGTCATCAACAATGTTCAATATTTATATAGAAACTCTAAAGATCTGGTTGCTGCATTAGGTGTCCGCCTCCATGATGCTGACAATACCCCATGTTACTGGATGCATCCTCTGCAATGGATATTAGTCATCTCAAGATCTACCTCTAAGGATTTGATGAGTGTGTGGTGAGGTGATGTTTCAAGCCTAAACCCCAAAATACTGTGTTTTTACTTCTTTCAAGGGACTATATTTGTTTGAGAATTAACATTTTGCTTCAGGAGTGGATTGTATACTTTCCATCCATAGCCCAGCCACCATATCCCTTTGTTTGTATCATAGATCCTGCCCTTACTTTAAATTTCATATCCAGTCAGCTACCAATTATGTACAGTGCTTGGATACCCCTGGTGGTGGTACATATGTGCTCTATTAAAAGTTCAAATAAACATGAATGCCTATTGTGCAGTAGGTACTTAAAAGATCTGTCACAGATTTGCACTGCATTTGATTGTTATAGCTTTAGAATGCATAATGAGTATATATAATATATAAATAGCAGAATGAGTGAAGGGGGAATGTAATACTGCCAAATATGAAAATCAGCCCACAAGTCTTGCCATCCAAGCCAACCAAATCTCTTTTCTTTTGAGTTTTTATAGTAGTCAGACACGTGTTGCTTAAAGATATATACCATAGAACCATTCCCCAGAGAACAGCCATAAGTGCAGATTTCTGTATCAACAACATCATTCTCCTTTTATTAATGTTTCGTTAAGCGATAGATTCTTGTAACTGCGTTGATGACTTTATTGTACATTATGGTGCACTTCCACCTATTGGTTCATCTACTTTCATGTATTTCTCCCAAACTCTTTGCCGTCTGCCGTCCATGGTGGCATGAACACTAGTACAGATGGCTATTTCCAGCTTTTGAAACTTCCCCACATTAAAGGCAACCTCGGAACAAGAAAACACTTACAGCCGTGCTGTGTGCATGATTATCAGGTACCAGGGTGTGAACTATAACGCCATTTAGCAGGTACTTTTTGCATCCGGAGTAGTCAAGAATTGCATATCTGGAAGGTATGAATCCATTCATAGCAAGACACAACAGCACATTATTTTACATGCCCAATCTCGAGAAGCCAAGTGCATTTGCCACACGTATTCACAGAAAAAAGATTAAAATGAACACAATAGAAAACGTGGGAGGAGATACTGCAACAGGAACCGCCACCTTCATCACTTCTCGTTGTTTCTTATGACATATGATACAATAAACACCAGTACAATAAACAGTTCAGTAGCTCTCTGTGAAACTGCCCCTCTCTCTCATTCCCATTCCCAGGATGCTCTGCCATATAGTATGCTCCACCCTATGTCATTATTTTGCTTAAGTACTCTTGCTCTCTGCTCTACAGTTATTGATATTGATATAGATAGTTTATTTCTATCGCGCTCGTACACAAGTGTTTCAGAGCGCAACAAGGCAAGGGAGGGGAACAGGGGAGAACAAAACAACTACTATGCCCAATGACATTGAGAAAGCACAAGTGCCTGGGAGAGGGAGAGGGGAAAAGTGCATGGCAGGGGGAGAAGTGGAAAGTGCGGAGGAAAGGAGCAACAGATAAATAATAATAAATAAATAAATAAATAAATAATAAAGACAACAAATAGTGTTAGTGCTGCCAGCAATTGGCAAGTACTGGGTTTAAAGCAGCAGACGGGTTAGGTCTGATAAGTTGTGGGATGTCTTAACCCACTAATCCAAGCCCTGCAACATCACTATGCATTGCTGGCAGCAGGAACATCATAATGGCCACCGGAAAGCATGCTGCTCGCCAGAAATCACCAGAAGTGCACAGTGAAAACCTGAAAAATAGGCCACCATCTACTTTTACCTATGTCAGTGGTAACACAGGAGACCACTACCAAAACCCATCATTTGGCTGCTCACAGAGCAAAATCATTGCAAAAGAAACAGAGCTGGTTTCAACTATCCGTTTTTATTTGGTGTCACATTTGTAGAAATCATGGCTTACAAACCACCCGAAAAGATCCAACCTCTTTGTTGGGTGGTCAACATCATTCCCCTGCAAGAATCTACATAAATATAAGGTCCACAGAAGTATATATATATCTGAACAAAGTATACTTTTGAGGATTGCTTGCTGGAAGAAATCTGTCAAAAATGGGTGTAATACCATTACTCACCTCTACCAGAAGCCGGCGTTTTAAAACCATTTTGGGTAAAGTTGAACATGGAACTCAAACCATGCCAAAGAAAGACTTGCTATCAGAAGCCTAAGAGATGGATACAATTTAAAACCATATTCTCAAAAGGGTTGAAGCAAGAAGTTGTTTAATGTATGTGTTAAATATGTGAGTTATATTGTAAGAAAAGACCCTTTTTAGACATTGGGTTAAGAGGTAAAGTTTCCCACACGGTGTTCAAACAAATTCTACACCTTCTCCATAGACAAAGGAGACTTCCCCTGCCCTTGGCTAAGAGATTGACAGGCTGTTGTGAATAGGAACTAGGAGGGGCACCCTGGCCTGTTGCTCTCAGTGCAGACAAAGGATTCCTTGGGCTGAATAGAAAATGCTAATTCGGGTGTGACTGACAACAAACTGCTGGCAGGAAGGAGAGACATGTGACCTCTGAGTCAGCCCAGACCTTGGAGACAGAGACAAACCATTGTATGGATCCAGAAAGCACAGCAAATGTATGTTTTAGAAACAAATGCTTATAAAATATTGTACTGAACTGACAAAAATGTGAAACTTTGAGATTGTTAAAATGAAAAATTTGCTCAGAGTTGAAGACTAAGCTGGACTCCGTGCGATGTTCTGGGACCAAACCCCGGAATTATTCATATTGTAGCTACTGTGTTTATGCCAGGAACTGGAAAAATTACAGAATTGTGCTAAGATAGGGTGTGTATGCATGTCTAAAAATTGGTGCAGGAATAATATTGAGAAACCCATCAAAAGTGCAAAAAGTGGTCATTTCTGAACCAAAGCTCTTAGGAAGATGAGAGTTGAATAGAAATGTACCTTAGTTAATCTGTCATGTGATTTATGTAGTATTAACAAGTTGTGTATATTGTAAATATGTGTTTTATGAAAAATAAGATATACTGTACAGAGACAAAGGGGACACGCTGATCCTTTCTCCAATCGGGGGACAGGGAATCCTATGACCTTAGAGGGTTGGGCATAGAGAATCAGCCTCCCCACCCACTTTGGAAATACATAAATAGGGACTGCTGAGGACAGACAAGACACACACCTTTCCACTACTCAACTGATTTCTTGGTGAAGCACCCTGCAGGAAGATCCAGACCAGATCCAGACAATATCCAGACAGAAACTCTACAACCAACTAAAGAACTTTGAAGCAGAGAGGCCTAACCCAAAAGCTGAACCCTTCTCGGCAGGCCTTCAGAATCTAGCAACCTGATTCTAACCCCTAAACCTCCAAGGGGCTCTCACATTCAACAGCCGGACTGTGCTGTTTTGCTATTCTAGCCAAGAACCCTGTGCTAGCACCAAGATCCAGACCCAGAAAGCAGAGCTGTATCCAGAACCCATCAGATCCAGTCCAAGAGGCCGCGCAGACCGCAGTGCAGTGCTGAGAGCAGAACTGAGACGTGTCCGGTGGCGAGAGAATCCCAGCCAAACCCTTGACCAGATCTTTGACAGGGCCCACTCCATTCCCAAGCCATATGAGTGAGTATCCAGTCTAGAACTGTACATAACCAATCGCTTAGTTTAAAGTAATACTATTCCATACATTTCAATCTGTCCAGACTGCCTTACAGAACCTCTATTGTCTATCCTAAATTCTTCTCTCCTCCACATAATCCTTGATAATTGTAGTGATAATCATGTTGGTGCTAATATATATTTTCTGGAGAAAGGCAATCGTCTCGTTCAGACAGAAACCATCCGGAGGCGCCTCTGGATAGGTGGCTGGGCTGTCGTGCAGTTTGCGGCTCCATAGACTCTTTAGTGATAAGAAATCTTTGTTTCTAATCTTTAAAGCGCATCTGTCATTTTTGAAATCTTGACTTTGTTTTTAAAAAATCTGCCTTGATTAAAACTTCTGTAACCTTTGAACCGCACGTCCTAGAACCGAAATGTAACTGTCATTTTGAAGCTAGGATTCTAGTCTATATATGTGCTTTAATCGCATTTCCCGCACCTGGAATAACTGCTGCGAATTGCAGTTTGACTCAATTTCACCACATGTCAAAATAGCTGTTTCTTGTTTTCAACTGCTGAATTTCGTTTTCAATCTGATACTCATTCATGAATCATTGCTAGTGTTGACCTGAACCAATCCAAAGTAACTCTCACTTATCCTGAATCTCCTTTAGTTAATTAAAATCATTTTAGAATATTTTCCCTTTCATTGCAATCACATTCAAAAGTATTTTTGCCTGTTTTAAAATCATACCTGTTTTCTCTAGCTTGCTGGGGGGAACTGGGATTGAACTGCATTGTTGATGAATATTCCTGAAACCTGTGTGCCCCCATGTCCATCTCTTCATATTGCATAGTGGGGGGAGTGAGTAATAACAGGGGAAAAAGTGATCATATTACCTTTTGATTAAAATCATATCAAGTTTATTTCTGTGTTCTTTCCCATCATTGCATTTCCTTGAATCATACAGAGTATTCTCTGCTACCTTATCCTTTCTATTTCTACTCCTAACTGATTAAAGAGATTGTTGATATTGTAATATTACCCATTGCTGCTCACTGTACATATTCATAAGTGTGCTATTCAGATATTATTCTGTTCATAAAAGTGTGATATATATTGTTCAATTCTTCAAATAAACCTTTTAATTTGCAAAACAAACCTACTCCTTGGCTCAGTGAGGTCGGGTAGATTCAAAGAGAGGGGCGTTATATAAGGGTTCATCATCCAGATTTAAAGAACTTTGACATAAATATATATATATAAATAAGGGCTTCCATTGGGCATCCCATACTAAGCATTGACTTAGTTGGAGTGCTGGATTGAAGTCACTTACAAAGTGCATGAAGAAAAAGGGGGTTGGGGAGATTGTATGGGTACAGATACAGACCCTAGTGCAAGGAGTGGCCCAGATGCAGTATGGGCGGGGTTCAGGCTGATCAGGTACCTGGGCCCGGAGGACAGAGGTTGGCCAGGTGCATGGTGCCAAGAGAGAGCAGATCAGCAGGGGGTAGGGAGACCGAAGGCAGAAGCAAAGAGGAAGGTTTTGAGGTGCTTCCAGAACCAGAGATGGTTCTCCTCAAGTTTTAGAGTTGCAGGGAGGCTGTTACAGAGATTAACCTGGTACCAAATGTTGTTTTGGAGCAGGAATTTAAAGAGGTATACACTCGGGGAAAAAACCTGAAAATCATAATCCAATCAAGAGCTATTAGTGCCTTCAATCCTGAACCAATCAATGAGCACTGACATTGGACCCAAACAACTTTTTCTTCACATCCAAGCACATCAAACCCACAGCACCTGCACACTTCTGCCACCTCTATACACCCTTCCGAACCAACATGCAACTCCACGTACTGCCATGGTGATATTCTCCCCCACACACCATGAACAACATCTACTAACTCTACCCTGCAAACCTGGGCATTCCAGCAACACTGGTAAATGCTTCCACCCCCACAAATGGTGACCTACCAGACATGCTGACCTCAATCATAAAGTTGGCTAACGTTGATGGTGCGAAGAAGAAAGAGCACACATTGCCAATTGCCCAATTATCCTTTCAGAGAGATTGAGGCAAAAGACGAACAAGTGATTGTTAGCATCTACTAATATTAAGTCATCAAGGTTTCACTAATCATGTATGCTAACTGTTTAAGAACATATATACACGTCTTAAAGACTGTGTGAGGAAATGGCTACTGCTCTGCAGGAGTGCAGGGATGGGCACTGGCTAAACCAATAATAGCCCCACACTACTATAAACAGGCAGTTATCTCAATCATAAAGGTAATACAGGCACAGCCTGATGGATCCACACCCTTCACCTGTAGTGGTAACGTAGCCTGAGGGCGGCTTCACTGCCAGGAAGGATTTCAAGTGTTCACAGTAGCAACCAAAGAGCAGTAATATGAATACCCCCCATAGAAACTAATGTCCAATCAAGATTTTATAAAAAGATAAAAAGATAGACTTTTAATGAAACAACACAAAAAAACTCAAGCAAACCCCACCTGTGTGGTGAGAACTCAGAATATGCTGACTGGTATAGAGTAGCACTCTGGGTACTTGAGGATGTGTGATCAAGGAAGGAATGGCATCAATGCCAATAGTAAAAAAAAGGAGAAACAAAATAATTACTTGTAAGTAAAAGGACAGTGCCCTGTGTTGATATTCCTCTAACGATAACTTAGATTACTAGCCATGACCGTATACCTTCAAAATGTATTTTTAAAAAGGTTTGCTGTGAATATATTACACTCAACACATGTCTTTGATTTATATATTGCCAAAACATGTTTTGAGCTCCTTAGCTCTTCTTTATGGTAGCTATATCAAGTTTAGTGATGTTAATAAAAGTGATTATTTACAGTTTCAGCAATACATGGACCTTTCACATTAATAGTGCCTTCTACTGCTTATTTAAAAAAAAACAAGTGGCAATCACTAATTATGTTTACATAGCTGTATATTAGTTTTCTCAATTAATAGCATTAATATTGTTTTTTTGTCATCAATAGTTCTGTCAACTGTATACAGATTCAGGATTTCTAATGATATTTTAAGAGACTATATTTCCATCTTGTTTGTGTACACTTACAGATTCTCAAGTGTTCAAGCATGTTTGGCCATGTGCTGAGCAAATCAGATAAAAGTATAGTCTCTTGGCATCTAAGGAGAAATCTCGAATAAACATAAAGATGGCACCACTACAAAACTAAACATCATTGCTAAATTATAACAGGTTGCAACATTTGGAAGACCACTGTATAAGAAAAAGAACGATGAAATATTGGAAAATAAAGACATATCTTGATTTAAAAAAAAAAACAATATTAGGGTTATTCACAGAGCAAACTAACATACAGGTATGTATATCTGATATGTGATTGCCATTGGATGTGTTAAATAGGCAAGACACATTAGAACAAGCTATTTATTGATGAAACTGTGAGTGATCACTTTTACTAACATCACTATACTTGACATGTTTGCCCAGAAGAAGAGCATTCTGGCAGTATATAAATCAAATGTATTTGTGTTACTAACCTTGCCATTCAATGTGATGTGGTTGGAAGGATCCAACAGTTTTAGATTGGTGGTCGAGTCAGTTTGATAAATTGTTATCGCTGAGTCAAGTCGGTTCATGACAAAATGGCTTCCAGTGTTTTAAATTGGTATTGCTGTTTGGTTGAAGCGAGGTCCTGTTGATTTGATGCAGTGCACGAAAGATGCAGTGTGTCGAAGACTTCCACAGCAGTGCACCAGTGGATGCGTCAATGAGCACAACAGGTGAGAAGCAGTGTCAAGCCAGTTCAAAGAAGCAGGAGAGCATTTCTTAGCGGTTGAGTGCCAATAGCAGCAACTGGTCCTGTGTCAGTTTGAAGGATGACAAATGCAATTCAAATGTGGTTTGAAGCTATGTGAACAGGATTCCAGCTGCTCATAGGCTTTCTGATTACACCTTGGTCCAAACAGCAGTTGCCCCATCCTCCGTTCCTTGGGTATGATTAGGGTACAGAGCTGTCCTCTTCCTTGGATGCCTTCTACCTTCACCATGCTGTTGGAGGACTTTGGAGGGGACGTAACACTCAGTAGAGGTCTAATGAAATGGAAAGGCCTTCTTGTTGTTTTAAAGGTCCATAATTAATCAAGTAAAGAGAGTGAGATACCTTGCACTTTGTACATGCACAATTGCACATAAAGGCACATTGTCTCTGGGGATTGGACAAAAGCAACCCTGCTACTGTAACAGGTGATCCATGTCTTATTATATCATATCCAGACTGATTTGTCCTGCACATAATAGAGGGGACAGGATGGAAGAAAGCCATGAGAGAAAAGCAAGATGGTGAAACCCTTTCCCTGGCCCTCCTTTCACTTCCTTGCTACTGCCTCTTTGCCATGCTTGCTGGCTTCAAAGGCCTTTTGCAGTGTATTGTCCTGGTTTTAGGTTGGCCAATGTAATGTAAGTGACTCTTTAAATAGGTTTCCCAGGAGATCTCCTGTACGTGAAGGGAGGAGGTACCCTTCCTCACAGGTAATGAAAATAAAACAGCATCCTGGCTTTTATCTCATTGTGAGCAGTCCAGACGGCTAGGTTTCCATGAATATACTTGCCTTGACATCACTGACCTGGTGCCACAGGGTTGACACTAGATTACCATGCTACCTGACTGATAAGGCACTAGTTATTGCTTACATTTTAGAAGAGAGTTGTTAAAATTCTACTTTGCGCTTCAGTGAATTTGGGTCACTGCACCTGTCATGAATGAACATTTGACATTTGAACCTGCCCTGAGCCACTGAACTGAAGTTGCTGCAGTTGTTATGGGACTGTTGCAGTAAGACACATTATGGTTTTGGCATGGAGCTTTTTATGAAACAGGGCTCTGTTAACAGATTCCCATTGGAGAAACTGAATTACCAACATGATTGTAATGAAAATCAAAACAACCAGGGCCTTAACACCCTTGCCACCCTGTCACAGAGAAACACTACATTTGATGGAAAATAAATGTTCTCTTATTATTTTATGCCATCTACAATATGTCTCAAAACGTTTGGTTTTTTGAGTTCATATGAAGCTGAAATAATCACAAATGCACACTCTCCAAACAATCTGACATAGACACAAATTCACACCCTATCTAAAATTACACATGCTATAAAACTCGATAAAATCAAACAAAGAACGTTGACACAATTCTTGCCAATGTCAATCATAACTAATAAAAACTAGACAAACAAGGCGTTTTAAACAATGTGCTGAGAGCAGTCAACCATACCTCGACTTTCATATCACATTAAACTGTCTGCCGTCACTATAAACAATACTGTAATTCTATAGTGGATATTAGAAGGTTAGTGATGCACTTAAGGAAGGATGAGTTGTTCTAGGATGGATGATCAGGTGGAAAGGGACTGGTGGTGATGTCAATACCAGAAAGTAGCAAATATTTCTGATTACTGCAGGTCCTCCTCTGATGCTGTGCTGCTGCATTTGATTTGTGGGGATGAGGATTATAGGGATGTGTGTGCATGTGAGAGTAGTCAAGTTTCAGTGAATAGGTGCGCACAGTGGTTGTCTTCATCAATGCTTGAAGAAGGAGATCTGGGGCCAGATTACAGAAACTTTGCACTGGTGCAAGTGCAAAGTTTGCACGGTATTAGCACTAGGACAAAATGTGCCCTATTTTCCACCTTAAAAAAGCCATTGCACCTCGACAAGTGCAGTTTGGCATATTAAAAGCACCTGGACAAAAATTGCCCTAGTGCAAAAAAGATGCATTTTCACTACATTTTTGCACCAGGGCAAAGTTTTGTCTAGTGCAAATACGAATGGCATTAGCACTAGGGCAAACTTTGCCCTGATGCAAAAATGCTTCGTAAATGCATCTTTATAGCACTAGGGCAATTTTTCTTTTTTTAAACAACTCTTTATTTGCATTTTTAAACAAAACTGTTCCCCATTAACTGCACCAGCATCCTCCCCCAACCTGCACCCCCCCCGCCCCTTGTCCAAGAGTAGTCCAGGATGCTTCTGTCCTCTTCTGTGAGTGTCCCCTTTTCCACTCAGTCATTTTGTGCTGTGTTCGCTTCTCCTAATCCTCCCCAGTTCCTTTGTCGCTGGGGCTGTTGAGCTGCCAAACTGCACTTGTCGAGGTGCGATGATTTTTTCTAATGTGTCCAAGTGTTTGCCCTAGTGTTTGTTAATACCGGTGCAAAGTTCGGTGAGATATGAGTGTCAAAAAGAAACACTGTTTTTGATTGATTTGTCTTGGGATTTTGTAGTGTGTTTCGGCTGTTTGAGTTACTACTAAAAACTAAGGACATGGCAGTGGTCTAAAGAAAAGCACACTCATACTAGTGTTCAGTGACAAAGTTAAGTCGCACATCGTAACTCTTCAATATGTACAAATACAACGAATACAAATGAAAAACGCCATCAAAATGTTTTTAAATGAATGCGTTCAACATTCAAATTGTTACTGTGTGGAGCCATAAATAATAATTCTTCAATAATGAGGTGGCCATACGTAGCTCTACCGTAAGGAGCGTCATTCAACTTTGGTGTTTCCATATAGTGTCTCGTTAAGGATAATTTCTCCAGATGTTTTGCCAAATTATGGGAAAATGAAAAACTCCTTGCAGGAGTATCAAGTCACAGTTTAATGAAGCTATCAAAGCACTCGAGAAACAGTAATGATCCTCGAAGAGGCAATGTTTCATGATTACCTAGACGTGTCCCCTTTTTTGCGCTCCTTGGTTGTGGTCATTTGTAACAACGGCGTGAAGTTGTCCCTGAAGACTAGTGCGTGCACGTTGAAGAAATGCTGTTTACACTGGAGTTCCTGTATTTATCGTAATTGCCCATTGGTAATGGACTGCGCCTGAAATCATTAACTCTGACATTCTAACCAGTGCTGCTATTACACACAAGCTGGACCATACTGCAGAGTCATCCAGAGGCCTTCTTCTCTATCACGTACACCTGGATAATAGATTAAAAGAAAATCCCACACACAGATCCTATCATTAGTGTGTCATCATGAGCTGTGAAATATTAAGGTGGGTGCAATTTTCACTATCAACTGATGAAGGTATACCAACCCTTAATTTATGATTTAAACCGGTTTCATTGTGACAAATTGTGTAAAAGGTTTGGCATAGTGCCAAAAGGGCTTGTCTTTCCAGTTTAATCAGTTAACCTGTGACTTGTTATGTAGACAATGTGTAAGTTACTGCTGTTTTTATACCATGTTATGTTATTTTATGTTATTGTGATTTATATAGAAGCCAGCTTCCATTTGTATGGCCCATAGGCACTCAACCCTGCATCTGAAAATGAAACTGGGATTGGGCTTAGTTAGGGGAAGAGAGGGAAAAGAGAAGGAGCTGTGCTTAATTGTAGATACAAGGAGAACCGCAGGTGAAACTGGCAAATGTGTGGGTGTGTTTTCTAGGTGTGTATTGATTTGTAAAGTAAAGTCTTCTTGTTTCCAGATGGGAGACTTCAAGTACTTGAGTTGTCATGGTGCTTGACTGGTGTGTGAGATTTTCACTTTGAATTGAGAGATGAATTGTCTTTTGGTAAGGGAGAAGGTTTCATCTGGATATTTGCGATGGCGTGATTATCGTGCATTCTGTGTGTGAGGGTGATTGAGAATGTGAGGCCGTTAGTGGTTTAGTAGTGGTCTGGCAGCCTCTATGTTTAATTTGACATGTTAAGGTCGTTTGTACAAGGGAAGGGTATACGTAAATATGTGAGTGAGTGCCCCTTGCATTTGATCTAGGTTTGTGTGGGATTGATGGAATATATGTTGACAGGCTTCATGATCTGTACCAGTAGGAATATGTCAACCCTTAAGTAAAAAGAGCAGCCAGACATATGATTCTTTCGAACTTATAACAGGATTCAAACCTGTGTTGCTCTGTGTTGTCTTGCTTCCAAGACATATGTGTTGCGCCTGAGGTATCCCCTGGCCCAGAATAATGGTAGAAGAGGCACTGGGCCTCATTACGAGTTTGGAGGTAGCCATGCAGTTTTTAGCGCCATGGCTACCTCCAAACTCGGAACTCGGGTCTGGGTCCGCAAAAGGGGACATACTGGGCCATTCTGAGGTTACATCCCATTCCCATTTGAGTCCCCATAGGGCTCAATGGGAATGGGGAGGATGCTAACAACGGCCCGTTAATAACGGGGCCGTTGTTAGCATCCTGTACTGCTAGCAGGTCCCGCTAAGGATGTCTGGTCTGACCAGGGGTCCTGAGTGGGACCCGCTGCCGGACCCGTAATGTGGCGGCCCAGTATGAACGGTGCCAGTCCCGTACTGGCACCATTCATACCGCGGTCGCAATCCTAGTAATGAGGCCCACTGTCTAAATATAAATTTCTAAATACCTCCTGTAACTCTGATCTATGTGTTGTGTAAGAAGCCCTGTCAGGTTCTTGGCAGCATGATTACAATGGCAAGTTAATTGAAATATGTAACACCAGATACAACCCATTCATTATATATAAATACCATTCATGCTATGTCAAATAAATTGAAATCATTGAGGTTGAGAATAGGACAACAGATACCTTCCACTGAGATTTTTGGGCTACTGACCTGGGCATATGGCCATAGTCTTACTCCTGTAAGGTTCCTACAGGGCACTGCAGCTGCTAGTGGTATCACACCAGGTTCCCCTCCTGGTCTGACTGAAGCGGGCACTGTCTGTCCGTCTGCCCCAGCCAGTGGTGCCTATCATGATACTTTATTCTGTGTTTTGAGGACTTGCTGGATGTCTCAAAGTCAACAGTGTTTGGCTGCTCTCCTCCTTGTCAGCAGGTATCTGCTGCTTAGTTGGTCGATCCATATGCTGATGCTATGAGATGGAGAGAGTTGCCTTTTACTGTCCCATAGGTAAGAGCTGGCATGCTTCTAATGGCTTCTGATGGACTGGGAAATACTTCTGTCCAAGGTAAAGTCTGCTATCCATCCTTGGCAATTAGTGTGGACATTATCTGCAGTCAGTGACAGTTCGACTGGCAGGGGTGACCAAGAAATGACGGTACTGCTGGTATCAGAAGCTGATGTCTACTCCTTTCTGAACTGTGTTTTAATAAATTCAAATGGACTATTTGGAGAAGCTGAAGGCCTGGCACCTTGATATTTATTTAACCAACCTGGCTCTGCTCCTTCCATCAACTGTTGGAAATATTTTGAGAGCTGTGTTTCTTTTAAGCCTAATCTCACCAGGTGTTCAGATTGGAATGACTTACTGCAAAGGTTGGTGGAGAGTTCGGAGTGTTCTATTCGATTTCACCAATTGTTTATGAATGTTTTTGGGTATTAATGCTTTGTATGAGTGTCAGGGTCACTTGCTGCAATGTGTGGCAGGTGATTGATACTCTTCAGACAAAGTCTATTTTTATGATTCTAGGTTGGTCCTTGTGAGCCAATGCAAGGGATTTGAGAGATACTGAAAGAAAGAAACATAACAATTCTGCAAACGGGGATGCCCAGACGTGGGTCCTGTGCCTGTTGGGCTTAGCGACCCAAGCTACTCCTCACTAATGTCTGGGGATGCTTATGGTCTTGTGCAGCAATGATATGTGACATATCATTTCGGGCTGGACTGCCCCTTTGGGGATGGGACAAAGCCTGATTTGCATATGGTCTTTCACCCTTCTGTAATGGCATAGCAGGTGACAGCCAATGGTCTGGAGGGAGGCCCAGAGCAATTGCGAGAGGTTTAAGGTTAATTCCAAACCTTCCAGCCATCACCTCGTTGTTTTGCTCTGCCATCAGCAGGGCACAGTGAATGATGGTGCTACGGTCCTTGCCATAGATGATGATTTTCATCAAGAGTTGAATAACTTATTTGCTAGTGTTTGCGGCTTCAAAACTATATTTAGTAGAGAGAACAGCAGGAGCACAGAGGCGGTAACAGGCAGTATCAAGGGTGATATCTCGACATATAAGTGCACAGTGGTTTTAATAAATGGCTCATGACTGATGAGAATATGTGATAGCACTTGTATAAGATATAGGCACAAAGACATCAGCAGTCTCAGTGTGTTGGAGAACATAAAAGTGAGGGATGTGGAGAGTTTTATTGAGGTACTGATTTGAGATGTATAATCTAATCCCTGTTCATGGCTCACAGTTAAAAGAGTTAATAGGTGCCTGACTCATTGTCTAAGCCATGTGAACCCCCAAGCCTCTCACGTATGGACACTTCAATAGAAGGACTATGATCCTCACAGTGGCTGCGAGGATTAAGTTAAAAACCCTCTGCATTGTACACAAGGCCTTCTGGGGTCTGGGGCCGCAATACCTTCAACTCTCTCTTCCTAAATATCTTCCTTCTCAAGCTCTTTGCTCATCTGCCTCCAACTCCCTTAGGGTCAGTCGCTTCTCCAAGCAACGAGTTGGTGGCAGATCACTCTCCTCGGCAGGTGCCTCTCTCTGGAACAGCCTTCCTGTCTCCCAGAAACTCGACGAGAACCATCTCTGGTTCCAGAAACACCTGAAAACTTTCCTCTTTGCTTCTGCTTTCTCTCCTCCCCTCCCTTGCTGAATTCCTGACTGCAATTGCACTGGCTACCTGGCCACCCTTTCTGATATCTGGCCCAGGCCCCGTCCATTACCCACCTGCACTGCCTCCCTGGCAACCCCTGCACTTGGGGACCTTTTTCTGCATCCCTTCAGTCCCCCTACCAACACTTACATCTGCACTTCCTTGCACTTGCCACTAGCTTTTATGTGTCTTATTTATTCCACTTCCCATGTACTGCACTTTCCCCTCGCCCTTCCCCTTGCGCACTTTCCTTTACCTCCTTCCCATGCACTTGCGCGATCTGATTGACACCTGGCCTAGTAGTTGTTGTCTGTCCTCCCTGTGTCCCCCCCTTGCCTCGTCGCGCCTTGAAACACTTGTGTTTAGGCACGTTATAAATGCCATATCATATCATATATCATGTTAATTCACTAAGAGGCAACCCTTAGCTTGCAAACTTCAACTAAAAACTGCAGACTGCATGTTTAACCCTCCATGCCTGCAACATCCTTACCCCTCGTCCATCGTCGGCCATCTCCCTCAAGTGAACTCCTCTGCTGTCTTGTTCTCATATCTCTGAAGCTACCGCTCTGGCTGGCCTTTTACTCCTCCAAGCCCTTCCACCCCAACAGGGCTATCATGGGGACAGCCTACTAGCCATTATCGTGGGTCCTGTATTGTCTACCACCTTTGACATTGCCCCTGACTGGCACTTGAGATTCGGTAAGGAAAAGTCCTCATGACCTCTTAATTAAACTGGTTAGTGTGGATATGCTTGTGCAGCTCAATGAAAGCAGGTTTACGAAAGGGAAGTGTCTATGTACAGTCTTTTTACTCTGTCTCTACTCTGTGCCCCCTTCCTTCACTCTTTCACTATTCAAGGTGTTCCACACCTCCATTTCTGTTTGAACCTCTGCCCTTGTTCTGGCCCCATTACCTCTCTAACAGCTTGCTCCCATCTCTTTTCTAAAGCCCCCCTTTTCCCTCTCCTACACAATCTTCTCCTCAAGTCCCCATTTTTGTGTGATATTTTCTGGCCCTTCCCTCCACCCCACTCTTATCATCACCCTTGGATTCTCAGCAGTTCTTTCTGCGAAGGCAAACAGGCCATCAATTTGCCCTCCTGTCTGTGGCCTTTGCTTGGAACTCAAGTTGCTTCCTTAAGTATCTACTTCCTTTCTCCTACTCTTCATGGCACCACTGCTGCATCCTTCTATGGTTTTCTTTTGCATAAAGCCAGTACACACCTGTGTTGCTTGTGCTGTGTCCTCTGCTGCCTGACACTGTAATTATTTTCAGGATACATGTTCCTACCACTGCTCTTTGTTAGTTATGTAGTTAGAGCTTCTGCATTATTAAAATACTGTGTGAGACAACCTCTTGCACCACAACATGCATAATCTGCTCTTTAATTGTTAAATCCATTTTCTGTGATGTGGGCATTTATTACTTGAGACTGAATGCCTTAGGACCCTTTCCACTGAAACATTCTTGGAGGTGTTTGTTCTGAGATCACCGCCTTCATTGGGAACCTAAATGGTTTCTGTACATTAATGCTTTTGCGGCTGATGGGTTTAATGTATCTGAAATTGACCCAGGTGAATGCAAAGCTTGGTGAAATCCTTCCATGTCAGCACAAACATCATATATCATTCCCTAAGGCAAGACAATATTTGAACTGCTGGATGGTCACCATTTATGTGTATTGAATGGTCACACATTATCGGATTCTCCCACCAGGGATACTGTTGTGAAGAGTCTTTGGAATGTGGAACCACAGGGTGGAATGTATATGTGGAAAACAGGCTCTTTGTTCTGTTATGAGCAGTTGTGAGTGTGGATCCTGAGAAGGGAGGGTGTGCTGGGGGTCATTATGAAGATACTGAATAAACTAGAGAGAAATCATACCTGGTGAGTCCTAGCAATTTGGCCCGAAAAAAATTTCAGTGTTGGTGAGATAGGTGTTGGCCTGCCATTAGACTGTGGAAGATTTTCTAATGTTGTGCGGTGTTCATAATTAGAATGGACAATAAAACACTTAAGAACATGTCCAAGGGTTCGAGAAAAATGTCACGAAGAGTGGCTAGATGTGTCCCAAATTCTCCATGGAGGTTATTTCAGGCTGTGAAAATGTGTTAGCTGATCATTTGTCAAGATTGGGAGATCAAAAAGAGGAAGAAGGCATAGAGAAAATATCAGAATTATTTTGTGAATCATGATGGAATAGTAGGGGAAAGGAGAAATGGTTGGTTTTAAACAATGAAGAGGGGCTACTCCATGTTATGGGATATGAAGACAGAGTGGCCAGGTAAATTGAGATTAAGGCAAGATGAATATGCCTTGTGGGAAGTCAGTGAGGAATTAAGATTAAGTTTGGTGGGTGGATTGTTGTATCATTGGGAGAGTGTAGTTGTTCCCAAATCCATATGCAATAGAGTTGTTGAGTTGGTGCATGGGGAACATTTAGGAGTGTCTCAAACTGAAGCAGTTTTAAGGAGTGATTATTGGTGGCCGCGGTTTGATCAGAATGTGGAAACAAGTTTGACAGATTGCATGGAGCCTGAATGGAAAGGTAAAGAGGAGCAGGTCAGTGTGCAGCTACTGTTGAAGGTTGAAGTGCCTACGAAGGTATGGGAATACTTGGTCATGAATGTACTAGGCCCAGTTGAGATGGCAGATGGACGAGGAAAGTTCATTATTGTTTTAGAGGACTTATTGTCTAAGTGGACAGAGTATAACATTGGGAGAGAGGCTACAGGTGAAGCTGTGGTGGAGTTTGCACAGGATGTTTTTGCAAGTGAAGGGCTGCTTAAAAGCATTCTAATGGATAATGGGACACAGTTCTTAGGTGGAGAGTTTCAGGAATATTTGAAGAGGTGTGGTTTACAACACAAGGAGACTTGACTATCCCACCCTGAAAGTAATGGTATGGTGAAAAGAACAAATAGGGGCATTGTGCAGGCCATTCAAATGGCTGGTGTATGTGGCAAGGATAAGAAGGTTGCGGTCCATGAGAGGATGTATGCTCTGTGATTGTCATCACATTGAATAACAGTTATTAGCCGGTTTGAGATGATGTGAGGGCAGAAGGCCAATACGAAAATGGTTCCTCCCGGCTTGGAAAGGGTGAGAGAGTCAGATTGTGTATTTGAGGGGTTACGAGGGAAGTTGAACAAGAAGAAGAATGAATAGCTTTTGAATGAGAATGCATAGAGGCGGTGGGGTGGTTTGGAGACTGGGTAAGGATCAATAAAGAAGTGCAAGTGTAGAGAGTGAAGAATGGAGTGGTGAGAGTGAGGACAGGTGTCGAATATGAAGCATGTTGTGGTTGTGAAAAGGAGGATGTGTTGAAAGATGGAAAGGAGACATGTTGTGAACAGTCGGGTGGAATGTATCTGTGGTAAACTGGATCTGTGTTTCTTTGTTATGAGCATTTGGGAGCGTGGATCCTGAGAAGGGGGGACCTGCTGTGGTCATTGTTGTTTGGAAAAATGTCACTTACTGCTATTTTACCTCTATATTTGTGGACCCCCCCAACTTTTTGCTTTTGTTTCAGCCTCCTGGCCTGACTTTCTGCCAGTGAAGCAGAGCCTTCAGCTGCATCCTACTGGGATTTTGCTCATCATTATGGTGAAACTGACTTGTCCTTAATGCAGTTATTACTGAGAAACTGTGTTTCTCTTAGATTTATGACTTTGTTGCCACTTTTGACAACTGTTTTTCAGTGCGCAAAGTACATTGCGGTACCGCATTCTCTGGGGTCCTTGCATTTTCTGGCCTTAGACATCCCTTAAGGATTATTTGGTGACTGGACAATGTGCCTAGGCAGAAGAAGCCTTTTCATGTGTTTGTACAATACTTTACTAAGCTATCCTGTGCTTACCACTTTTGGCTGCTGACTGTGGCTAGTGGGTGTCATGGCTGTACCACTAGGTCTTTTGTCTTCTCCTTTGGCCATTTTGTCCGTTGGTCTTCCTCCTGGCCTTTGTGACCTGGAGAGTCCTTACCTGGGCAAGCATTCACCTGCAAAATCCAGAACATTTTGCTGGCTAATGCATCTCACATATGTGGGTACTCAGGAAGAGGGCTGGGACTGTCTGGTCCCAATCCACACTACTGGTGACAGGATACCTGGTGTGCACAAGAGCATGACAGCCACAGTGGTCCCTGATTGGACCACTGCTGGTATGTATGAGTGGGGCATATCTCCTTATTGATCAGTTGGGTGTGAACATTCAATGGCTTTGGGATATGAGGAGGGGCCTGAGTACAGACCTGAAGATCACCCATATTGCCAAATCGACCTATACACGGAGACAAGTATCCAGAGAAGCGACGCAGATCGACAGACAATCCAGAATCATGCAGAGAAGAGGAACCCTGTTGTCCCGGTAGAGCCCTGCTTTGTGCTCGATCTCTGAAGACCTGCAAAGGTGCTTCAACTCCTTGGAATGGTGGGACCAATCACTTTCAATGTTTTCTTGTTACCCAGCAACCAAACCTTCTCAGAAGTGTCACTGAGCCCTCCAGTGGACTGACCAGCTTGTTCCTTGACACCTGTGTTGGAGCACTGCTACATCAAGTATTGCCCAGAGCTTTGTGGACATCCTAGCCTGCACTGCAACACATCTCCTTGACAAACTTCTTTGACCCAGTTGTTTTGGGCCATGAGAGAGGAGCGAGCATCAAACCCCAAGACTTGGGTTCCCCTGCGTCACTGTGTGACAGTGGCAGTCACTGCTGGTGACTTAACCTCCATTTTTTAAGTGTCCGGAGACCAGCTGCATCAGTACTTTCCTTGTCCTGAATTCATGACAAGATTTCCAGCTCCAGTTGTAAACTGGACCCACATCTGCACCCGCAGTGCCTGTGCATTTTGAAGCTTAACCTAAGAGGGGATTTCGTCCTCCAGGTGACCGTCTCCAAGACTGCCAAGTTTGGACCCAGAGTGAGCTAAGGGAGGTGAGTAATAATACCACTTACTGGGGGCCCCTAGTTCATTCAACCCATTTTACGCACAGAGGATCCCTTGTGGTCTTTGGCTTGGCTTGGGTGGCTCTTTCTTCCTAAAGTAGTCTGAAAGTTGGGCACAGCTGTGTTCTCTGCAGCAGATCCACCTCTGACTCTTGGAAACAAATGTTCACGCTCCAGAATCTCTTTCTAACCTTTCCTTCCCATTGAATATTGTCCTTTATTAGCTTTAGGCATCACTGAGCACTTTTACGCACACATTTCACACTGAGCACAACGCTCAAATCTTCGTAGGGCCAGACTTTTTTTTTAAGTTAGGGATATTCATCTCGGGAGTTGACCAATGTATTACATCTTGTCTGCCTTCCCTAGCGACAGGTTTTGTCAGGAAACTGCACTTTACCGCATTGACCAAAAAGTGATTGTAAATATATTTTACATTGTGTGTGTTTAAGTAGTGATATTACTGTGTTTGTTCTGGGTATAATAAATTGTATATTTTTTATATACACCTGTCTAAGGGTAATTCTTGCTGTCTTACTCTGTGTGCTCATCCAAGATCTCAGATCACCCCCACTACTCCTGAGACTTAGCCTTGGCTTCTCTCCAAGCTACCTTAATTTGTCCTGGCGAACTTCTCAGACGTGTTCCCTGTTTCACTAACAAAGGTGGCCGCCGAAACAGAGTAGAGTTTAGAAATCCATTCTAACAGTTGTGCAGAAACTCAATAAACTACAGAGAAATCATACCTGGTGTTTCCTGACATCTTACATTAAGTACGTGAATCTGAACTGGGTCCACATGCCAATTTCATTAGTTAAACTTGTGAATTGTGTTGTATTGATGATGTAGTGATATTGAAGAGGGTGAAAAGTGATCATGCCCACTCCTCATTAAAGTGAATAGTTCCACCTCCCTCCCCCATGATTAATGACAATGGGATGAATGGTAGTGTTGGGTGTAGTAACACAAATCACAGGCTTGGGTAGACAATTACAAAGCTAGATGCAAAATAGTTAAAGGTGGTTCAGCATTTTCAAATCCTCTTAGTAGATTGTTTTACAGTTGTCATTGATCCACTCATTACAGTCAACAAGTTTGACTCTCTAATGTAATTATTAGAAAGCTGTGTTCCACATATAAACCCACTGTTAAAGAAAGAGCAAGATTCTCCTGGTTTGATAAAGGTTGTCGGATGGGAAAAAGTACAGATATTATTAAAAATCCAATTAATTTAAAATACCCCTTATAAAGTCATAACACTTAACTATGTAAAAATAGGTTTTCACGCATTGACTGTGGCACATGTATTAATTGTTGAAATGATGTACTAACGTTTGATTTGCTGATTTTCACAAATATTGCTGGATTTGCACAGACCTGCAGCACTTTGACAGACTGGTGGTACTTTGCATAAATATTGCTGGATTTTCACAGACCTGGTGGTTGTTAATGACTCCAATCAAGCATTCCCACTAAGTCAGTGCCTTGTCTGGGATTGCTCAAGGGAAGCCCTTATTTATATATTTTTATGACAAGTTATAATCTGGATGATGAACCCTTGTATAACGCCCCTCTCTTAGAATCCCCCTGTCCCCACTGAGCCACGAAGTAGGTTTGATTTGCAAATTAAAAAGGTTTATTTGAAAAATTAAACAATAGAGATATATCACACTTTTATAATAAATTAATAATTGATAGCACACTTGTGAATATGAGCAGTAATCAGCAATAGGTAATCCTACAGTAGCACAGTTCTTGGTTACTTATGAGTAAGAACAGGGGACTAAGGTAGGCGAGAATGCTTTATATGGTTCAAGGAAATGCAAGGTGGGACAGAATGCAACACAGAAATAATTTGATATGATTTCAACAAGAGATAATGTGATCACTTTTCCTTTTGACAATTCACTCCCCCCCTTTTGCAATGTAAGGAGATGGAAGTAACACACACAGTCTTCAGGAATACAATCACAGTTCCATCCAAATTCAGTTCCCTCCTAGCAAGTTTAGAGAAACAGGGATGATTTTAAACACAGGCAAAGTACTTTAAAGGTGGTATGCAAAGAAGGGAAAATATGCTTAAAATGCTTTTAATTCCCTCTAGAGGTTCAGGGTGGGTGATAGCTACTTTAAATTAGTTCAGGATCACTTTAGCAATGCTCTATGAATGATTGTCAGGTTGCAAACGAATTTCAGCAAAGGAAAGCAAGAAGCGTGATTACGGAAAAAGTATAATGAATCGGAAGTCGGTTCTGGGTTCGTTGGAAAGCCTAGAATCTTAGCTTAGATTCTAGCACAAACGGTTCAAGAGATATGGACGATTTAGTGGAGGTAGATTTTCAGAAATGAAATTTTAAAGTTTCAGAATGACAGATGACAGTTTTGCAGCTTTAAAGTCACAGAAGGACACACAATTCTATGATGTAGTTCTAGATAGGTTAAAATAGTTTGAATTAGATTATTTTAAACTAAGAGATTGGGTTTTGCACAGTTCTGGCTGAGTACTCACACTATAATTTGGACAGGAATGCGACTTTGTCACGGATCGGGTCAGGATTGGCTGCGGTTCTCTCGCCACTTGGTACTGGTTCTGCGCACAGCGATCTGGGTCAGCTCTCAGCACTGCACAGCGATCTGGGTCTAGTCTCTCTGGATCTCTGGTTCTGCTCACAGCGATCTGGTCTGGGTCCGGTCTGCGGTTCTGGATACAGCTCTGCTTTCTGGGTGTTTCTGGCACAGGGTTCTAGGCCAGAATCCGTCAGCTCAGCCCGGCTGTTTGAATAATTTGCAAATGATTTTGAGGCCTGCTGAAAAAGGATTCAGCGTGTGGATTCAGGCCTCTCTGCTACAAGTTCTGGAGTCTGGATTCAAAGTTCTGGTCTCTGGAGATTGATGGATTTGAAGTCTGGAGTCTCCCGGCAAAGCGTCCCGCAAGAAAGTGGAAAGTGAATGTCCCTACCTGGGTTCCAGTGGCTCTTTTTATGCCTTTTGAAAATGGGTGTGGATGCTAACTTTCTTTGCCCAACCCACTCACGATTTGATAGGTCAAGGATTTCTCTTTGACCTGATTTGAGAAGGGAACAGTGAGTCAGAGTGATGAGGTAGGTTTATGGTCAGAGGATCCTCCCCTTGTCAAATTGCACACAAATCTATTTCTGATCCAAATACCCATTTATCTATGTACCATTTTTCTAATATTATATGTCCAGTTAACATATTTTCTGTAGCACCAAACCATCCGATCCCTGTCTTTTTAAGATGTCGTGTCCACTTTTGACAGAATTCTGCCCTTTTCATCCAGATAACGACCTCTAAACTTTTCCAGATTTTACACAAATGTGCACAAGGGATATGGGTTTCAGATGATAAAGTGTCAGATTTTTAACATGCATACATTTGGAGTAACAACCTTATTTTCCGCTACTACTCCCCAGAACATACCACAGAGTCCTGACACCTCTTAAAATGTACACAGAAAAATCACAAGAATGATGATATTATTTATATAATGTTTACAAGTCCGCACTATGAATTATCCATCTTTTTAAAATTATGCTCTGGCCCCAAAGGGGTATGGTTTTCCAAAGCACATGGTGGAATTTCTGGTTTGTCCACTTCCCCCAAGCTCAGCTTGCTCACAGAGGCACTTCTCCTCCCACTTCTCCCAAGAGGAAGCTATTTTACGACCCCCCCAATATAACATTTGCCTGAGCCCAAAACAGTGCTTTGTTCAGTTTCCTGCATTCCCCAGGTGCCACTCCCCTAATTCAATCAGAGAGGTGTCATCTCCTTTTGGCAGGGGCAGCAGAATGCAACCAGGCCTTGGAACACAGCTGCTGATCAAGTTTCAACTCCTGTCGGGGGTAGTTGTCCGGCAGAATTCAATCTCTTTAAGCCAGGCTTCAGCTAAATCTCACTTTGGTTCCCAGTTTTCTACATTCAAACCAAACTTGCAATTTTTACACATGCAGCTAGAATGCTGATTCTAAGTTCAAAACTATGACATTTAACAGTTGCAAACTATGTGACACTCAACAGTAGGTCACTCATTTATTTTAAACATTTCGATTTTAGTGGTTTCAAGTCCAATTTCACTTCAGCTGCTGACATCCACAGCTCAGCCAGTTTCATTATGAACATTATTTTGGGCTCTTTCTCTTTCCAGATTGTGTATGCACATAAGTCTACCTTCTGCCAAATGTCTGCTGGTGTTCATTGAGATTTTTGAATATCTTGCAATGTTTAAAATAGGCATTTTTAGCTTGCATTTCAGAGAAACAAAGGTGATTTCAAAGCGCTTTCTGAGCTAACCGGCACTGCTGTTTTTCCTTTGGCACACATTTCACCCATGGCACTCCTGGCCCATCACGCTCGCATTGGTGGGTGGTAGGTCAGGCGACCATTTTGGTGTGCGCAAAAACTGCGCGGTTTTCCTGGATCCTGGCGCAAATGTGGGCTTTTCCGCCATCTTAGATTTTCTAAGCCCACAGCACAAAATGTTGCAGCATAATAGTCCAAACGTGGGTCAGGACACCCAACATGGTACTTTGCATGAATATTGATGGATTTTCACAGACCTGGTACATTTTGCAGCATTTTGCAGTATTACGCATAAATATTGCTGGAATAGTATATATAGTGATTTAGAATGGCGTGCATGTAACGGGAGGGCTCTCCCATATGTGGGCAATCAGTGTAGCTGACAGACCGATTCTATAACAATAAGCATGGCTGACTGGACCAAGGTTATCAGCATGGAAGTGAACCCACAAAGTGATAGTGACCATTATCACCTGAGTTGCATAGTGAGAGTGAGGACAGTCAATGGCAGCACACATAGAGGAATGAGGGATGGGAGCTCTATCATGGTCACGGGGCACTGTAAATGGGTGCTTAAATGGTCATCACTTGACCTGTGTCTAATTAAACTGAAAATATATGCTAACATCGACCCTTATATCGTAGCGATTTGTTCAATTGGTGACATTCCCATCAGTGTTGGAGATTTATACTCAGATATGATGCAAGCATTGCTCCATTTCATCAGTGTTGGAGATTTATACTCAGATATGATGCAAGCATTGCTCCATTTCTTCACTAAGCCACAGGGGCCAATCATAAAGCAGGCTTTGGGTAACAAGGGCTGGTTTGACGTGTCAGAAGGCAAATAACTATCTATCAACTTACCTAAAGAAAACAGCTCATATCAACAACCCACACCTAAGAACATTAAAGGACACTTACAAGACAACACTGGCAACAAAAAAGGGGCAGTTTAATGAGAACAAATTGGATGATCTACTAACTTGTAGAAATTATTGAGCTGTGCAGATCTGGGGGCGGTGGAAAAGTAGACACAATTCTTTCTGATGCAGAAGTGAAAAAGGCCATTAAAGGTTTAGGTGGGGGGAAAGCTCCAGGGCGGGATGGAGTACCAATAGATATGTTCCAAGATGAACTTTGCTTAAGTGTGTATTTGACTTTGTTGCAACGACAGGGAATGTCACAGAATCCTGGCAGAGGGTTATAATAGTGCCTATGTACAAGAAGGGCGATCATACAATGCAAGGCAACTATAGACCTATCTCACTCTTAGATGCTGTGGGTAAGGTTTATGCCAAATTATTGCTAACACGCCTACAATCGTGGGCCTTTGAAGGACAAATCATAAACCTCCTACAAGTGTTTTTTTTTTTTTTTAACCTGGGATCAGCACAGTGGACCAGTGTTTCAGGTTAAATGCAATTTTGGCAAAATATGTCTCAGTTCAGCACACCACAGTTCACGCCATCGTTGTGGATCTACCACGCTTGATAGTGTTCCCCGCAGAAAACTCTGGTCAGTCCTGAGGGATAAAGGCATCCCAGGATCTCTCTTGACTAACATTTAATCCCTCTACTGTGATAACAAAGCATCCACAGGTGGGGGCTGGATGTGGAGCTCATTGACCACTTTGCAGTGGAGAGAGGAGTGTGCCATGTGTGTGTGCTGGCCCCACTTTTATTTTGTTTGTATATCAGCGACACCATAGAAGAACTGCTGGTAGCCGGTCTCGATCCACCTAAACTTGGACGCAACAGGTTCCCGACTCTCTTCTATGCTGACAATGCTGTTTTATTATCTACCACCCCCAATGACCTGAGGCCTAATCTGAAAATATTCAAAGAGAAATGCTAAGAGCTCTCTATGATGCTCAACTTAGAAAAACCAAAGATGATGGCATTTGGCAGAAAGAATCAGCACAAAATCAAGCTGAAGTTGATGACTGGTGACTATGAACTGGAACAGGTCTGCAACTAGAACTATGTAGGGATCCGTTTTTCAAAGTATCCTACTTGGACAGCCCATTTTACCAAGACTACAGGGACCTTGGAGAAATACAGCACTGGTGATCGTTGTTTTTACAACAAATTCGGTAGAGGTGTAGTGTCCCCAGCCATCAAACTGTACTAAGAACAGGGTTGGGCAGACACAATGTATTGGGCAGAATTGTGGGGACACTACCCTTTACATGAGTTAAGTGTGGCTGACAACCATGGGCGTTGCTATGTTTGTAAGAAATCCGGGGCTAGAGCCCATTGCAAGTTTGGACTTCACATAACTACATGATCTGAACCTACGCGCCATCAATAAGAATAATGGGATTAATTGGCGTTTTTTCTTGTGTGTGCCCTCATGATCGAACATCCAGAGAATTCTGTGGCCCACTCACACCACTAACTCTGCCTATAAGCATTAGATGAGCAGTGATTGCCTCACGTGCGCGCGCGCGCGCGCGCGCGCGCACAGACAGACACCCACACACACACACACACACTGATAAGATAATAAGAAGAAACAGCTACACACATTGCCTCTGTTTAACTATTAGATCATCATCTATTCAGAGAAAAAACAGACTTAACTATTTTCCATTAGAACTTTTGCAGATGAGGTACATTCAGATCAAATGATCTGCCCAGGATCACACATTTTAGTTGAGTAGTGTAGCCACAGTTTGAGATGGGTCTGCAATTTAGGCACTTGAACATTCTGTAACACAGAGATGGTGCTAACATGAAAAAGTACCCACAAAAGCAATCCCCTTTTTACATGCTGCAAATAAACACACATTAAATCGTTAAATTAAAAGAGGCCATTTTAAATCTCTTTTGTTAAGTGGGTCAGTCCGTTTAATGGCCTGGAAAGATTTGAGTGACAGGACAAGGTTAGAGTTTTTATAGGCTGTTGTATTGCATTTAAAAGATGTTACTATTGGCCACCTAAATGGCACTGCAAGAATACAAATTCATTGGTTATTTGCTTATTTATGCAATAATAATTTCGCATTTATATATCATTCAGATTCCACAAACTTGATGGTGATGTACATGAACGTGAACCTGGTCTCATGGGATGAACTTTCGTAATTGGTCCCAGCGCTTCGCCCCCCTATCCCCTGGGATCTCTCTCTGTGTTCTCTCCTTTTTGTATGGTGCATTATTTCTTGGTAGAACGTTGTGTTCTACATAAACCACACACATATGTGTACATATTTGCTTTTCTGTCATGCAACAGTAATCTGCATTCAAAATAACTTTGGAGTGTACGTATTCCGAAGGTGGTCACTTAGACGAACCACTGGACATTTTTCTCGCCCAATGCCTTCATTCCCACACTTGTTTCATGAAAATGTGCTGACACTGGGCTCAGAGATTATGTTCTGCAAGTCCTGGCACTGCGAGCACAAGAGGATACCCCAGGGAGGATAGCTCAGGGGCAAATGGCTTGCATGCAAAACAACGAGGAGCAAGACAGGTTCGATCCCCGGGTCCACGCTACCTGTGGGTAATAAGCGCATTATAAATAACCAATTACAATGTATGTATTGTTGTACAGTTTATAAATACAGGCCCCGCCCACCAAGATGTAACATCACGTGAGCCGAAAAAGCCAAGACTGATTGACTATTTTGTACCAGGCAACTGTACATCCTGCCCAGTAAGGGCAATAATCACACTTTTAGTCATTTTGACATAGGCACACAGTTAACATTTATTCTGTAGTTTGGCAAAAAGTTAACATCAGTTTCAACGCGAAACAAGCTAATAGGTGTTCCCATCACCTGCCACAAATTGCTCTGAACTTAAGTGGGCAGTGGCCAGAAAGGCAGGTTGGGCTTTGAGACAATATTTAGGACACTCGCTTGTATGCTCATTTTGGGACTTCTCCCCCTCCCCCCCCCAGCGACGCCTCTGCTCCACCACACTGTTGATGAAGGACGCTGCTGGGTTTTAGTTATGTCGTAGGCCGCGGGCCACGAATAATATTACCAATCCAATACCGAAAGAGTACACAGACACAGACACCTACCTTGGCACTGCAATTAGCTGGCGCCGGTCAGTGCAAATATGCTGCCACAGGCATGGGCTTGGTCCTAGTGTCGGCCGGCACTGTCTGTAGCTTTACAAGGGTGGGGGTTGCCCAGTGACACGGCTGGGGGCCACAACTGTCACGTCACACAGTAGATGGATTGGTTCAGGTGGCGAGTGACTGGCGTTGTGGGTCTTCTCGCTCACAGAAGCTCGCGTTCAGTGTCTGCACTGGCACAGAACTGGGCGTGACCTGCTGGATTGATCTGCGCATGCGCGCATGCAGGGAAAGACACAGGGCACGTGCCTGGGAGGTGGCTCGGCTCCCTGCTGCTGGCTGCGCAAGCACAGACGGTGATCATGAGGCAGTAGCACAGCACGAGTAGCAGCATTGCCTCCTGGCCTGCCTGCATGCTGCGTCTACCTGTGTGCACAGTGCCGCCTTTCCAACACTGCAGGCGGCAGCAAAAATGTGCGGAATTCGGCCCAGGGCTAGCCTTTGCTTGTAGACCTGTGATCTTCATCTGGGGCTACAAGCAAAGGATCTGGGGCTATAGCCCCTTTAGCCCCCCCTAGCAACGCCTCGGCTGACAACACCTTCTTTCAGAATTTATGAATGCAATCTAAGGGGGCCCCAATGGCCACTTTGGCTGGGAATGCTGTCCAAAGCCTATAAATGAAGTGATTGCTACTAAGCCATTGATGTACTGGGTTAGACTGTGGAGTAGACCGGAGCTATGCAAAGATTGTGAAGCCATGATATCATGAAGCTATCTTCTGGGTCTGGGAGGATAGCTCGTGGGCAAGGTGCTCAACTTGGAAGCAAGACGACGTGGGACAGCACAGGTTTGATCCCCGGGTCAGTGCTTTGAAACCTTTGGGTATTAAGAACGTTATAAATAACCAATTACAATAGCTCTGCAAAATATGTGCATTATTCATCTGACCTCTTGGTAACAGATCCATATATATCTGCCAGAACATTATCAGACATTGTTCTATCTCCTCAAGGTCTGTGAACTCCTTATGACTGACAATGGCTATCTGCAGGAGCAAGACATGTGAGAGTTGAATGGTGCACAATGGGGACCTACATAATGGAACAATCTCCTGCTCGCTCTATCTCCCGAGATACCCACATCTATTTCCAGAAATGGTTAAAGATATTCCTTTCAAAATATTTTTTTTAACCTTCATTTTAATGCTGGCCCATAGCAACCTATGAAGGGTTGAGCGAAATTGTGAAATTCCAAAGATCTGTAAGATATTGATCCTTTTCACTGAAATCTGCCGTTCTTCCACTCCTGTGTATAAAAGAGAGCGGCACGATGTTTCTCGTGCCATCCCGTGAACTGAAATGAAGCGCGCAATGTTTCTCGTGCTGCTGCACGTACCTAGAATGAATCAAAAAGAGGGGCACAAAGTTTCTCATGCCACTGCGTGGATCTAGCATAAATCAAAAAAGACTGGCATGAATTGTATGTTTCTGCTGCGTGATCCTAGTATGAATCGAACAAAAAGCTGCACAGAGCTTCTCATGAAGCTGCGCAAACGTAGTACGAATTGAAAAACACAGCATGAAGTGGCTCCTAACACTGCACGAACTTACCATGAATCAAATAAAAAGCTGTGTGAAGTTTCTCGTGCAACTGTGTGAACATAGCAAAGTTACAAATAAATGCACACAGATTCTCGTGCCACAACCTGAAACTAGTACGGATCCAAAATAAGCCTGCTCAATATTTGTTGTGTTGCTGCGAGAAAATACCACTGTTCGTGGAAAACTGTGCAAATGTACTTGTGCCACTGCACAAAACTACCATGGATCAAAAAGGACACGCACAAAGTTTATGGTGCCACTGCACGAAATTAGTACGGATCGGAAAAAGACCTGCACAAAGTTTCTCCTGATGCTGTGCAAAACTATCATGAATCAAATAAAAACAGATTCTTTCTTGTGGCACTGCACGAAATTAGCATGGTTTGGAAAAACCTGTATCAAGTTTCTCGTGTCGCTGCACAAAACTAACACGGATCAAAAAAAGACATGTGAGAAACTTCTTGTTGCGCTACATGAAGCTAATATGGGATTGAAACACCAAGCTCTGCACAAAACCAAACAAAATCGGATGCTTTCAGTGGCGGTGGAACTGTAATGTTGATTTCGCAGAACGGGTGGAATCGAGTTCCAGTGTGCATACCACACTTTTTGCTTCGCACCCCAAAATCTGACTCACCCCTACATTTGATCCATGAAGATTCTAACTGAACACCCAGTGGGTTGTCATGACGCTGCACTTAAATGCACTTCTTTTCATGAATTCTTAGTTTTCTTGGCTGTGCACCATTTTCCCCTCCTCCATGGCACCTAACCTGTCCTGATTGTTGCAAGACATGGCAGGTACAAGTTCCTTTTTTCCTGACCTGTCACACTTCCCACTCTTTTTCTTCCACTTTGGGCCAAACAAAGTAAATGTGTTAGCTGTTTGTGCTTTATAAGACAGCAATAAATACATTCAACCAATGCATATGAACATATTAGCCTCCATGCAGATTTGGTATTGACACATATGTTTGCAGATCTTCTGGTAATTATTGTAATTTCAGCTCCTATAGGTGTTCACTTGACACATTTTGAACTTCTTTGTTTAATATCTATTGCAACATGTCCCTTTCAGTGTACTGGAATCTAATAAATATACTAGTCAAATAAAGACATATGCAAGCAGTCAGCAGTCACAGGTGTGGACCTGGTAGGGCCAACTATGCACTCCATGCTCCCATAGCCAATAACATGAGATAACAACACCAATTAGTGCTTAAAACTGGTAGAAATCTGTATGATACGTTATATACCTCCGTCGATTCGAGCAGGAGCTCGCCCAGCATCCCGCGCTGCAGGAGCAGCCTCCCCAACCTCTGTGGAGGTAAGCCTCTGCCCCAAGGTGATCCGTCCCAACTTGCTATTTTACGCACCTTTCGGGTAGCTGATGCTACTAAATAGCACTGCTTTACTATAGCATTGCTAAACTGCTTCTTCCTCACATGTGCTGCATTTCTGCACAATCACAGTACAGACGCCATTAGTAACCACAAGGGTTACTATACTCGGATATGGCCGCCGTATTGTGATTCAACAGACTTCCTACTTCAGAACCGCATCACGGCTGATCCTTGAACCTGATTGGCCACCCCAGGCTTATTAGCCAACCAGCAGCCGCCGGCCCCAAGGCCGAGGATCTAAGGCTAACTGCTGACTGAGCTGACCGAGCGTTACTGGCGTTTGGTGACCTCCTCATACCCTTTTTTTGGCTGCAGGTTACGGTGATCTTCCTTTGGCCCTTCCTGCCTACCTAAACCAGCGATGCCAGGCAACTATCATGCGTGAGGTAACCTTACTGCCCTGCCCACAGCATAAGGTATGATATGAACTCTGCAATCTTAGCGCCCTGCATACTTTGGTACTCCGATTCATTACCGCGGCTGCGCCTACTGCAGTCCAGCTTACCTTCTGCATCCCCCAATCACTTAAGGACTTACCTCACCTGTCCAGCATAACATCACCCTTACTGCTTCTGTGTGCCCTGCATCCAAATCGAATTTAGCCTGTGTGCCTACACTGCTTAGCCTTGGTGTGCCCTGCATCAAAATCGAATTTAGCCTGTGTGCCTACATTTGCTTAGCCTTGGTGTGCCCTGCATCCAAATCGAATTTAGCCTGTGTGCCTACACTGCTTAGCCTTGGTGTGCCCTGCATCCAAATCGAATTTAGCCTGTGTGCCTACATTTGCTTAGTCTTGGTGTGCCCTGCATCCAAATCGAATTTAGCCTGTGTGCCTACATTTGCTTAGCCTTGGTGTGCCCTGCATCCAAATCGAATTTAGCCTGTGGGCCTATACTGCTTAGCCTTGGTGTGCCCTGCATCCAAATCGAATTCAGCCTGTGTGCCTACATTTGCTTAGCCTACTATTCAGCCGAGTCAAACGTATGCTTTGCTTACTCAGCTACTGATACTCTTTGCAAATGACTGCATGTTATGTGCCCACACTACCAATTCAACCTAGTCAAACGTATGCTATGATACATTGCTGCCGCCTCAAGTACCCTCACCTCACGCCTATGTACCCACCTGATCATGCCGGTCGCGCAGTATATATTTAATTAAATGCACGCTAGTACACCTCCAGACGCGCTTATAGTCGAGCCTCGCCCCTGATTCTCACTACAAGCTACCTGCTTATTGGGACTGACTGCCTTTAACTATTGTTTCAGCCAAACTACCTCACAGTGATATTGCACCTCAACTTGGTAACAGTACCCTAGCCTTGTGAGATTTGCCATTATGCCCGGCCTCGCTTAACGAATACTTCCCACAGACCACTCCTTCCTGCACTAGCTGTTATCACAATACTCTACCTTACATTCCACATAGCCTCCTGGCACAACTCTTGTACCGCATCAGTACCACCTAACTGTTGCTATCACAATACACAGTCATGGCTAGCACCCCCCCCTGAAACTAACCCATACCTGAATAACCCTGCCTCATGTCTCCAACACTTTGCCTCCAAACCCACCACCAACCAACCTTGCCCATTTTCCATAAGAAACACTAGGCTGGGCTCCAGACTCCACCATGCTTCTCACCACCACATGAAACTCCGTCAGAACAAACACCTCCAGTCAGCCACTAGGTCTGCCTCCCCACCTCACACTAAAATTCCTACCTCCCTAGTCGACTCTGCTGCTACCAATACTATCAAAAGCGCATTAATCAACGCCAGATCCATTACAGCACATGCATTAGACATAGCCGATATCATCCTTTCCCACAACCTTGACTTCCTGGCTGTCACTGAATCCTGGCTCAACGCGGCCTCAGGGCCTTTACTTTCACTTGCTATCCCCACTGATTATAACATCATCGGACACCACCGCAATACCAATCAGTCCAAAGGTGGTGGCATTGCCATTATTCACAAAAACTCCCTAAACATCCACCTTTCCGCGGTGCACCACTTCTCCTCGATGGAAGTGCTAACCTCTAAACTTGCCCTCACCCCCAACCGTTCAATCACACTACACTTACTATACAGGCCTCCAGGACCTTTATCTACCTTCTCTGAAGACCTATCCAACATTCTGCTAGACAACACCAAAACTGGCTCCCGCATTATCGTATTAGGTGACTTTAACTTGGGGTTTGCTGACCCTAATGACTCAGCTTCCGTGTCAATTGACAATCTGCTCACAAACGCTGGCTTTACTCAACACATCAACAGCCCTACCCACCTCAAGGGGAGAACCCTTGACTGGATAGCCGACCTTACTGCGAAATTAACATTGAATCCAACCAACCTTGTGTGTGGACTGACCACCACTTAATCACCTTTAACCTTCTCGCTAAAATAATCAGTCCCACCACCGATGTTGCTCCCGCGATTCTCACCAGAAATAAGCATGACATAACCTGCACCAAACTCCTCCCGCTCATTCTTCCAGCCCTTAATGAACAGGCTCGCTCTTGCACCGATCCCACGGTCATGGTTGATACTTTCAACCACGCTATGTTAAAAGCTCTTGACCTCATTGCTCCATCCAAACTTAGGAAACCTAAACCTCATGCTCACTTGAACTCCTGGTTTACACCACAGCTCAGAATCCTACGAAAAGATAAACGCACTGCCGAATCACATTGGAAAAGCAACCCCACTGAAGCCAATAAAGCTGGTGTTATTCTAGCTACGCTTAATTACAAAGACGCCATACTCCAGGCAAAAAAGGATACGTACAACAAATGAATCGAACAAGCCAAATCTAACACAAAAGAACTGTTTAAAATACTGAAAGAACTGGAAACCCCTGTCTCTGCACCAGACACTTGCACCAAAGATAGCACTTGGTGTACCAAGATTCAAAACGCACTCCTTGGCAAAATAGACTCCCTCCAAGCGAAAATCAACGATAAACATACTAGTCTTCAACTTAACCCACAACCTAATATATAACCTAAAATCATCAACGCACCCCCTAAATCAATAACACCTTTCAGTTTTTCTTCCCTCACCATCGCTAAAGTGGAAAAGATCACCAACAGCCTCAAACCTTCCAACTGCCAGGTCGACCTGTGCCCTGCACCCATCATCAAGGAGGCTGCCCATGAGCTATCCCCCTTCATTACCTCATTCATCAACTCATCCTTTAGCACAGGGGTCGTTCCAGACAATCTGAAGGATGCCTAGGTTATCCCGCTGTTAAAGAAAACCTTCCTTGGACCCCAATATTCCCACCAACTACAGGCCCATTACAACTGTGCCATTTTTCCTAAAAATCCTCGACCGAGCAGCCTACTTACAGATCCAAGAATACCTTGAATCTAACAAACTCCTGGGACTAAGGCAATCTGGGTTCCGACCACGTCACGGCACGGGAACGGCCCTCATTGACCTTAAGACCCAGATGGAAGACCTTAGAGACAAGGGTAAACTTGCCCTATTGCTCCTCCTCGATCTATCCGTGGCTTTCGATCTCGTCAATCATAAAATATTGTGTCGTCACCTTAAACAGGCAGCACACTTCTCAGATAAAGCCACAGCCTGGATTAGTTCTTTCCTGGACAATAGATCAATGCGCGTCTTCTCCCCTTCTGCGGCAGCCGCACCCTCACCCGTCTCTTGCGGGGTACCACAAGGTTCTTGTGTGTCTCCTACCCTGTATAATGTTTTTACAAAACCTTTATTCGATATCTTGGATTATCTGGGTGTCACCTACACTAATTACGCCGATGACACCCAGATACTCATCCCCATCTCAGGAGATACTTAGTCATCCAAGCCTGGATGGCGCAGCACGGACTCTGTCTTAACGACGAAAAGACAGAGCACCTCATCATCGGCTCCCCCCAAAAACTAACCAAACTTGACCCTGCTTTTAAATCTTTCAGGATTGATGGTAATACTATCAAAGTCTCTAACGACACAAAAACTCTAGGGATTTACATCGATTCCACCTTATCCTTGGTCAGACAAACTAACGCTGTCGCATCTGCAGCCGCTTACACTTGTAAGCTCATCACAGCTAGCCGCCCTCTCCTATCACCGGCTAATTGTATCGCACTTGCCAGGACACTAGTGCTTTCCAAAATTGATTACTGCAATGCACTGTACTTGGGCACCAACACGGGTAACCTAAGTAAGCTACAAATTATCCAAAATAATGCGATCAGAGCAGCTCTCAACATCCCTAGGAACCAACGCATCTCAGATACCAGAAGTAACCTACGCTGGCACTTGGTCCCACAACGAATCTCCCAGAAAACTCTCACGCTGACCCACAAATGCCTCACCAACCAAGCACCCCGCTACCTAGCTAACAGATTCACCCCACACAACCCCAACAGACCCCTCAGATCCGCCCAGAACAACTTACTCTCCATACCTCCTTTCAACCAGCAGAGATCAGCCGGCAACAGTTTACCAGTACTGACCGCTAAACTCTGAAAAGAGCTCCCCAACCTGCTAAGAGTGGAACCCTTCTTCCACAGATTTAAAAACAAGACCAGAGTCTGGCTATACGCCCAAGATTCACCCACTACACTGACTAAGCTCCCCTGCAATAACCACTAGCCTTTCCAATGATTTAGCTGCTCGCGCCCTGATGTTTAGCATTCTATGTGCCTTATGAATATTACTGTAAACTATACTGTATTGTACTATGCCCTCATACCTGTATTATATGTATATAATTGTAATTTTACTGAATCGCACGTCCCTGTAACATGACTACTATGTTGTATTAAGTTATGCGCCCGGATGCCCCTGGGCCTGGTGCGATTTACAAATAAACAAAATAAAAATACAATACAAATATAAATATGTGATATTATGGGTGGCTACAAAGCTTTGCGCCATTTCTGGGGTATATTTGTCATTTTGATGACCCCTGTGCAAAAACATTTCTGGGTATTTTTTATGGTGTGGGGTGGGAAATTGATTCTGATGAAGCACAACTGACTGCCTGTTTGCACCTTTTATTGGTTAATAAAGATTAACATTGAATTATATTTTGCGTCTTTCTCATTGGAAAAGGTTAGAAAACAAGCTCTAAATGCCATGCTTCAGGAACCTACCTATATAGGTTATGAGCCTATATGCACCAGTGAACTTTCTGCATAAGGAAAGCTGCTTCCATTGTTGACCATGTCTATGTGTTGGATGTTTGCACTGCTGTTGTCCAAGTTGACCTGCTCAGTATGAAGAAAACCTGTGCTATCTATCACGGACCTTCATGTTCTGAATGGAAGAAACTTGTGCTACTGCACTTCAATCTGTCCTGGGTATAGGCAGTGCCAGGGCAGAAGTAATCTCACTTGACACTGTGTATGGATGCTACACTGGCCAGGAAACATCATGCCATAGCCCAAAACGTGTCTCAACCCCACAGAACACTCCCCCCTCAGGGCGGTGCAAAGAGGTGAGGCCTCTGTCTTCCCCCCATAACCCTCTCAGGGGGCGATATCACAGGCCACTCTCTCATCACCAGTCCAAATTGTCTCCTGATTCCGCCCAGTCCAGACCTCTCTTAAACAGGACCCCCCACTGGCAAATCCTTTTCTCGATCGAGGGGGGCTTCCTTTGTGCAATTCTGGCCCGGGATCACTCTGAAGGGGCAGCTCTATGTCCACATGGTCCTCCCCCACCTGCTGCACTAGCTCCCTTTACCTTAAACCTTAGGGTGGGTTGGATGGGAAAGTTAAATCAGGATGTTGGCAGGTGTCTAGTGCCCAGGGTGGCAGGAGGCACAGCAGCCCAGACTTCCACAGAGAGGTGAAGTCCTATCCTCTCCTCTCCTGTGGCCTCTCCTTTTAGGACCCATGTCGGGCCACTGCGCTCCCTGTTACCCCACAGCCACCAAAGGGCACCAGTAGGTGCCAAAAACCAGTTATCAGAAGCTATCCTGCTTTTGCCGCCCCTGACCCATCCTCTCAATTGGTGGGTCTTTGCATTTGGAAGGATGCTTGCACTGCCATGTCTGCCATTGCTTTGGCAGTTCTGTTTTTCTGCAGGAAACTTGTGCTGTTCCAACCCTAGACGTCCTCTTCTATGTAAAGGATGAATTAAAAGGCGTGCACTACTGCTGTGTCAGTACTGGGCATGGACGCTTGCAGTGCTGTTCCATTATGTGTCAGGAAAGCTTGCCCTTCTTCCTTTTTTATTTGTGATTGACACTTGCCCTGTTCCCCATTCAGTACCTGCTCTATGGGTCAAGGAAGCTTTCTGTTTTACAGGCGATGCAGTGCCGGTCTTGTTTGAGAGGAGTTATTGGCAACCCCTGATTTTTGTGTATAAAAACGAAGGTTGCACAACCAGGGACGTCATTTCACCAAAATGCCAGGGGTAGCGGAAGTGAAATCACACGACCCTTGACCCCTGATGAAATCACAGGAAGTGATGTCATTTGACCCTACCCCAAAGTGATATTGCGGGAAGCGATGGAACATGACCTTTCACCAGTTGACAAAACAGGAAGTGGCATCACATAGCATTGTACACTACGAAAAATATGGTTACGATATCAGTATAATGTGATGTACATTTCATGCCTGAATGGATCGCCATATGTATCGTTAAGATCAGTGTGTATAGGCCCATATTACCAAATTACTGTGATTGCAAGCAGACGTCCATGACCAAATGATAATGGTGTGTTATTCTATAGCACTTAAGCTTAAGCGCTTTACATAGAAGAAATATACACCCAATATCACCCAACCTGTGTTGGTACCCATTTATCGACCTCAGAAGGATGAAAGGCTGAGTTCAGGCGTTTGAGAACAGACTAAATCAGTGACTCACCCCCTGAAGTGTGCCTGAAATAAACCTTTAATGAGTCTAGCAATTATTGTATAAAATTCCAGAAAGACACATTTTTTGGCATTCCTATTCTTTCTTATTTAGGTTCAGTGCTGAAAGTGTTAGACTTGTGGCCCTCATGTTCTTATTTTTCTTCTTTTTTAAGGGGCCTGAACAAGAAAGCCAACCACTGCAGAAGTAAAGAGCCACATGGTGCTGGCCACAGCCCAGGAGCTTGCATTGCAAAAAAAAAAGTTTTTTTTATTATTATTTTTTTTAGAGGTCGCAAGGGAGACCACAGAGCTTGCAAGGGAGACCTCAGAGGTCGCACTTGCGACCTCTGGCGACCCCCAAATGAAGTCCCTTTGCCCAAGCAGTGCTTGTGGCGGACGAGGGTATGTGGTGGGAGCCACACTGCTGCTATCTGTGCGGGGTGATGGAAAGGTTACATAGCTGGGACCCATTATATTCAGAAAACATCCAACAAAAACATCAAAACATACCCATTGCATTCCTGTTATTGTGTTAGTGTGGTTTGCGCTGCTGAGGGCCACATTGAAATTCCCTTATATATATATGACTGTAGTTTGAACAGCTGCTGCATGTGCTGTTTGGCTTACTGTGCGTGATTGAATTGTGTTCTGCTGCTACCAATACGTCTTGTTTCTGTGGTTGTGTGCGTGTTTGGCCGAGGGATTTAAGCTGCCAGGGTGGTGGTGGTGATGCTTGTTGGTCATAGCATCTGATCTTACAAGACGCTGTCGTTTGCTATCCTGCCTCAGCATGAGTGCGTGTGTGAGCCCGTGTGTTTGTTAAGGTGTTTTTGTGTGTGGTTTAATTTTACCTTGTCAAAAAGCTGAGTTAAAATATGAGGAAACGTGCTAATGTTCATTTGGAAGGTTAGGGGCGTGCAATGTATGTGAGCATATGCCGGCGGGGGTGCGATTGTGGCGTTGTGACTATATCTGGGTGAGGCAAATTACCTCTTGACTAGGACTAATCCTTGAACCAGCCCTGCGGCCAGCCACTGCTTAATTCTCAAGCACGGTTGTGTGTGGTCCTGCTGAAAAGCGCACCGAATCTGGGTTTTGTTTATGCCAAATGTGGGTGTAGCTAATCTAGTTAACAAGGTATACATCAGAAAACCGTGCAGAGGGGTCTGCACGCGCATGGTCAAACAAACAAGGGGAGAGAAAATGGGCGCTCAATTAGTTCCACCAATCATGCAGCAGCCTCTGCAACTACTACAACAAACAGAGGAAGGAAAATAAACCACCTCCACCGTCGGCCATCCCATCTGTCTGCAAGTCTTCATAACCCCAGAGCACGTACGCTTTCAGATGTCTTCACTGATTTTGTGAATGTGTGAGAACAATGCCTGACTCTTCTCACTGCGCCTGCGCAATTGCTCATTTTGCAACTGTAGCTGGGCTTACATCGTTGGCTCCCATAAAATGAATATGTCCTGATGGATAATGGAGTTTACTTCCTTATTCATACGTTGTACTCGACGAGAGTTCCCTGTGCTTGTGCAGCTGGACAGGACGTCGTGTAACATTTCTAGATTTGGACTGAGGCCGCCGAATCCGTATCTTGTTTTTCCTATGTAGTGCAGAGAACATGGGACCTTAAATGCAATGTTGCACCGGCGCACAATCTTATATTAGAAACACGTATGTTCACAGTATGATCGTTATATGTTCGCCTCTATCAGATGCAGGGTTGAACTGTTGGAGTGCAGTGCATGGTGCGAATTAAGACTGTAGTTCCCATTTTCATGTTTATGTTATTTTGATGCAGTGGTGATGATCTGATGATTTGCCAGGTCAGTATTCCATATGGTGTGCTGTCAAAATGCACTGTTCCATCTGTGTTACCATTTACATAATAAAAATGCACATACCAAGTACAATATGCCAAAACCTGCTACTGACCGCCAACAAGGGCAATGTGGCTCTATTCAGTGGACCACCACTGGCACCATAATGCACACATGTGTAGTTTAGCACAGCATTCTTCATTTGCACCGCCGCGTGCAGTTTATGAAAATCAACCAGAAGGTTGCATTCTGCTTTCGGCCTACGTTATGTAGGACAGGTGAGGTGAGGGCAGGGCACTACAATATGTAGGTCACTGCGCTAATGAATTAGAATGTGTGTTGGACCCTGCTGCCAGTGAGGGGGTTCTAAGGAGAATGCACCCTTCCATCACAAAATTGGTGTGAATAGAAAATGGCTGGGACCCTGGTTGGGACCTGGTTACATAGCCGCTGGGTCTGTGGTTCTGTTTTACTGATACTTCTATCCTTTCAGAAGAACTCAAGGTAGTTGGAAGAGATTGGTCATGGGGTGGATTTAATAAAATAATTAGCCAACACGTGTTTCGACATTCCTGGGTCTTTTTCAAGGCTATGAGCCTATTCAGGCAAAAATACAACATAGATAAACATTGTTGTTACACCCTGGTGAAACCCAAGGCAAGTGTCATGGATACCAGAAGTATGGTGCGTCATGTGGGTTGGATTAAACATGTGTACATAGTGATATAGTACATTATTCATTTGGTTGTTACTGTTGCATTTAATGGTATACATTGACATGCAGAGAAAAAGTGTTAGCCGTGTGATGCGGGAGTGCCATGAACATGCTGTCTGAAGAGGTGGTCATGGGGGCCATGTACAGGTGGTGAAAAGTGCATTGATTGGCAGATTTACATATCAGGCAATAGCGCCTGTGGCACTGGTTGTGAGTGCTGCTGGTGTTTGCAGGAGACCTGGAACTATATGTTGAAAGTGTGGTGCAGAAATGGAGTCCCAAGTAGGGTATGAGTTCATAGAAATGTTTGCGCTAGTCGTGGAGCTGCCTGATGTGTATGAGGGAGATGTTGCGTCTGTGGAGCGCAAAACTGCGTTGGTACGAGGTATCGGTTCCTGAGGGTGGGCATGAAGGTGGTGAGGTCAGGTTAGGCTGGTCGGTGCTGCTGGGTGGCAGTAGTGAGAGGCAATTCGCTTGGGCCATGTATGTGAGAGCGGGGGAGACATTCTGTCTTAGAATGGTCTTGGCGATGTGTCAATGCCGGCCGCCAAAAAGGTGGTGAGTCAGTAGGCTTGGATTTCTGTTGTAAAGAAGGGTTGCTAAAACAGGGTTGTTGTATAGGACCCAGTTGTTTCATTGATGGGACGGTGTGCGCATGTGTGGGCATGGTAATAAATGCCAAGTTCATGTAGGCCAATTGCAGGAATTGCGAGGTCTAGTTCAGTGAAATACCCTGTTGAATGAGAACCCGTAATAAAATGCTTTTAATAAGACAATCAGGAACTGTGGGGTATGAACATTATGACTGGTATGCACATATTACTGATCAGCCTAATAGATGAGAATGAGGGAGAGAGGCACCTGGGGAGCACAAGCCGTGAAGGTGCACAGCAGTGGGTGTCTCGGTGTCAATGTGTGATGTGGGGTTAGGCAGGGCCACTCTGCTTAGTGGCAGTAGTGGTGGGGCTGGCTGCACAGGTCGTGTGTGCAGGAGTGTGGTGGAGTGCCTGAAAGGCCTTCTGCTAGAACGCATGCGATCTCTGCAATCTTTCAATGCCGGTCGCTATTTTGGATGTGATTAAGTAGGCTGTACGTCTAACGTGATGACGTGTCACTCTAGATACGGATATTGTTTACCTCACTATGTATTTCAGTACTGTGTGAATGTACGTATGTGTTCTCAAGGTTGTCAGTGCCATATACATGCAGGGCAATTGAGGTAATTAGTGATATGCCCAATTGTATCAGACTCCTGTACTCAGAGGCTTTTGTTATGGGAATCATGTTACTAATGTGTCATGGAAGTGTGCATGTCCCTTCTTTCTGGGACAGTCATGCCACAGGACACTGGCCTGGGAACCCGAAATCGAAGGGCACACCCATTCACAAAGAGTCAGGCATCGCACCAGGTGGCTGCATTTCTAAAGGCCTTTGTTTCTATTGGGAAGTAAAGGTGATGGGTTTGTGGAGCCAGAGAGAGGTCTGTACAGTTTATGGAGAATTCTGCCATTTTGTTTCTCTCTGCTTCTCGTTCACTTTCCAGTCCCCAGAGGGGCATAGTCCACTCATTTCAAAAGCAAGGTTTGGACCACTAAAGCGGGCAAGCTTAAGTCCAATCACTTGAGGGCTTTCACCATTAAAAGAAGGAGTCTCACACCATAGGGGTCATTACGAGTGAGGCGGTAAGGGGTTAACGGCGCAGGTAAAGGTGCCACAGTTGTCCACCCCTTACCGTCTCATTACGAGTTTGCTCGTGGGAACCCGCTAAGGATGCCGGGTTGTACCAGGTGCCGTTAGCGGGCCCCGTGAGCAGACCAGGGTGCTAACAATGGGCCTGTTATTAACGGGCCCGTTGTTAGCACCCTCCCCATTCCCATTGAGCACTATGGGGGCTCGAATGGGAATGGGGATGTTCAGGGTCTGGGTTCCCTGAATGGGTAATTACCAGGCCCTTCAAGGTCGGAATGGCCCGGTAATTCCTCATTCAAGGAACCCGGACCCGGTATCCAGTAAGGGGGTAGCCATGCCGCTAATAGTGGCATGGTTACCTCCTACCTCGTAATGACCCCCTATGTCTTTTAATACCTTGGGAATTATCTTGAAGCATCTCTAGATCATAACTTGAGAAGATTTCACAGAGAACTGTCCTTTTTAATGTCCTCCGGTTGTGAGGTGAAAGCTGGTGTTCCAAGGCAGAGACCAGCTCTGTCCCCTAACCACCCCCAGGGGTCATTGGAGGTGATCTGCTCCTGGAACAGGACCTGTGTTTCTGCCAGCTACAGCAGTACCTAGGACCTCACCATGTTGGGGGACCCCTGCAATTGTGTACCAGCTTCCCCCATGTTTGGTAGCCAGACAAAAATATTAATCTTGACCCTGAGCCCCAGGATTGGGGCTCACAGCATCCTGATAGTCAAGAAAGCCAGGATCCTAGTGTTTTTCACTGTTGAATTTCTTGCAGCATGTTTCAAGAACTGATCCACTCTTTTGAACCAGCAGAACACCCCGTTGATGCCTTTTGCTCTCTCCCGATCTTCACTCTGCTCCAAGAGGTCTGCTTTGGCGCTGCTCAACAACCAAGAACTGCCAAGAAGGTAATATTGACTACTATCTGCCCCGTTGGTAAATTTTTCGGCCTTAGAGACTAGTTAGGCCACTTTGCACCATTTTTGTTCAAAGTACATATTCTTTTCAGGAACATTGTTGCTTTGCTTGCCTTTCGTCCCCGATTCATTACCCAGAGTGCTGGCTTTTTCATAGCGTTTTCTCTAGTTAGTTATTATTGTACATGGTGTGTTTAATTAAAGTGTATACATTTTTATAGACCCTTAATTGAATATTCTGTTATTTTGTACCGTAATACTTCGCTGTTTGGGTTGCTACGGAATCACATTCACACCCCTCTTAAAAGAATAGCCTACCCTCAGCCCACGTTACCACAAAAAGTGAAGGAGGCATCTCTCTTGACGGTGCCTGTTTTACCTCTATGATCGTGTTGGCTCTTGGTTTGTAGAAGTGGGAGCGCTGAGTAGGCAATTTAGCCTCTACTCTTCCTTGTACTCCTGCTGAGCAGAAGTTAATTCGTCACAGATTAGTACAGGGGAATTTTTGAATAATTAAATATGTTCTCTCCCATTGAATGGTTCGATGCACCACCCATATAGCCTTGAAGTTAATGCAAGCCTTCACCACAACCAATGCAGTGCATGGTTTGCTGGGAAAACGTTTTCAAACATGCCCTGGCATAAGTAACATCCATGCTGGGGCATGTTCTACTATACTGTAATTTGCTTCTATTCTGTTAAATGCATTTCACATTTTGAGAAGTACACTGTTCTACAGTAGGGAGGTGAACAATCAGAGTATTAGCATAGTCTAGGTGATCAGAGCCTATGGGCCTCATTACACGGATGGCGGTAATGGTTAACGGTGACCGTTAATGGTAACGGTGACCGTTAACCATTACCGCCTTAGTACGAGGTCCCTTAGTGGGTTGGTGCTTTAACGCCTGCTTTTTGCAGGCGTTAAAAACCAACCCGCTAAGGGACCTTGGTGCTAATTACGGCACCGCAAAATTGCATTGCCGTAATTAGCACCTTCCCCATTCCCATTATGCCCTATGGGGCAAAAATTGGAATGGGGAAGGGCAGTGGTGGAAGGGGGAATTACCGCCCCGCCAACCTTGGAATGGGGCGGTAATTCCCCCTTCCACCAAGGCGGTGCCAGTATTTTACCAGCATGGACCAAGGTGCTAATAGCGCCATCCGTGTAATGAGGCCCTATGTCTTACATTGAATGGTTGGGAATGGAAAACATCATATTTACCAAAAATAAAGAAACGTTGTTTGGTCACTGGTGCAATTTGCGAGTATAGGGACAACTCAGAGTCAATTAGCACTCCTATGTTCTATGATTTTGCTGAATTCTTTTAACTATGTCAAGGGGTTCAGAGAAATGATATCACGGAACATTTCACTGCCTGATATAGAACGTTCAATCACTCAACATTTGAATTCAGGTTCAGTATTGTATTTTAACAATTTATATGACACAGCCTGTTATTGAAGAGTAATTGCTCATAACCTGCAAATACTGGGTCACTAAAATTGGTAAAAATGTAGTCAGACTTACTTTAACATCAGGAGAAGCACTGGTAAAATCATAGCGATTGCAAAGAAGTGATCAAAGTAATGCACAGAAAAGCAAATGTTGGCAGTCCACTTTTGTGTGGATGAACCAGTCACTGGCATACCGGCACATATTCCATTATCCCATGTCCCCACTCTCACTGCACACAGGGCTTCATTCCCCCCACAGGCCTTCAAGTAAGAGAGCAACTATTTTTCTGTTTCCAGCAATAGAACATTGGAAATAGAAAACAAGTTTAATATGCCCAATGCCATACTTGCTGCTATCATGCACTGTTGTCCCTGGGATGAATTGCCAGAAAAGTTTTAATAGTTTACCGCAAAGGATATTGTTAAAAAATAAAGTGAACTGAGAACTCCCTTTCTGAAAGAGCAAGAGAAGCAGCATTCACAATTAGGTCATTTGTTGTGCATTTCTGCCTATTGCTCGCTATCTTGATGAGAAGGACGCCTCGGTCAAGAAATGAAAAATGGGAATGCACGCATGCTTAAGAACATTCTCCCACAGTTTCAAGATTGATACGTAAGTTCAGATCTCTCAAAGATGGACATCAGATGAACATATATGTTTAATGTAAGGGGTAACAATGGTGACCCCTGAGGAGCACTGACATTAGAGCAACATTGACACAATTGGCGATTGATGAAGAAAGGCCCAATTACACACACCGAGTTCTCCCACCCGAGAAAAACTGACACCAACTGATGCCCTTCTTGGAAACGGCTGTGACTGAGGTAAGGCGGGACTACACGATTTGATGTTGATAAACAATATCAGAGTCCAGCCAAAAGTAGAAGTTGTTATAGGTGGGTCCGAAGAAGCTTTGTGATAAGGATAAGCCAACAAGCCAACAGGTATTTTTTTTTAAATGTAGCCTTGTCCTTGTCACATGAAGTTTTTATCATATCAGTAATAGTAGTTGTTTGATTTTACATAGCACTTACCACAGTATGCCATCATCAGCTCTAAATGAAAACTGTTACTGTCAGACTGTGTTTACTTCCAAAGAATGATAGGCTATATATGCCTACCTAGCATCTAAACCTATAGGATGTGCATGCCAGCAAAGAGTGCCAATACCACCGGTGCTTACCTTCCAGGTCTTTTCACATTGCCAGAGGGGACCGATTACGTTTGCATCTACATGCAAACAGGTTCCTTCCATGCAATTTTCCTCATTTGCACTACAGCCAACCTATCATGTTCAGCATACACACCTATCACCTTCAGCATGGTCACCTGCAGCACTGCCGCTGTGTACAGAGCTGTCAAGCATGTCCCTGCTTTTGTTGGATGCTTTCATGATGGCTCTTGTGATGCTTTGGCTGTGCTGATGAGGGCCCTCAGGATCTGGAATTCTTCTTGATGGTTTGATTTTTTTAACAAACATGTCTTGTCTGTAGATAGCATCCTTGCAGTCAATGATGTGTGTACCATGGTGTGGAGCACTTGTGTTTGTTGACTCAAAGTTTAGGTGGTCCTCGGGTATTAGTGAACATGGTGTACTGCGGTGCGCTAGTTGATGTTCTCTGAGAGGTCAATCAGGAGGCAAAGTTGTTAAGAATATGGTCCAATATTCTAGAAGGTATGGTGGCATTTCGTGATTGGTTTGGGATGGCCCCATTGGGAGGGAGGTGTGGGGTGGATCGGGATGGTTGTCTCTGCATCGTTTGGCCAGTCAAGTGGAAGGGAAAGAAGACATTATTCAGCCTGTGAGCTGGCCAATAGAAATGCAAGTGTGTTGTCTTTCTCGTGGGTTTATTCTGTGACAAGTTACATTTTGTCCATGGGAGTTACATTTTGTCCATGGTGTTCAGCAGCTTGAGTATGCTTTTTTTAGGCACTTGGCTTCTGAGAATGTTTGAGGTCCATGGAGAAGTTGTTAGTTATGTTGTTGGTGCATGCTTTCATGACGAGTGTGTGATTTTGTTGAAGATAGACTTGTTGGTGTACTGTGGTTGGTAGATCAGGTGAACGATGGCTGTGTGTGGATGAGCAGGAAATGGGTGTTAGTAGGGCCATTGAGGAAGGAGTGGGATTCTCATAGAGGCTTCATATCTAGGTGATCTTGTGTATGAGTGATGGCCATCATCCAGCACTCCCTTTTCAGTACTTCTGATGCATGTTGTGGGAATTAGAATGTACCACGATATGGTGAAGGTCGGGGTCAGCCAAGATGATGTGATGAAGTTGTGAGTAGGGTTGAGGTGAGCAAAGTCTGATGTTTGAAGCGCCTGAGGTGGCATGTGTGTTTTAGAGGTGGACTGTGGGTGACGATGAAGGGTTATTCATGCGTCTCAGTGGGTTCAAGATGCCTGGAAGTGGGGTGCAGACTGGGTGTTTTCATATGTGGGTATGAGTGAGAATAGAAAATGTGAGTGTTTTATGATACACTTATTACTGGCTTACATATGTTGAAAAGAACATGGGATTTTACCATTTCCATGTCCTCGTGACCTTCTTTTGTAGTTTCCTCTTTCTCACTATAAATATGGTGTTGGAGTCCCACAATACCACAATTTCGTTGCTAAATAGTCAGAATAGGGTGAATGTGCTGCACATAACATTGATTCATTTGGCAGCTGTATCTGGTTTTGGGTTCATTCAAGGACTCCCTAAGGTGGGGCATGCATGCACGCTATCCTTTACGCCTTGTTGATGTACAGTCCCCTCAACTGCCTCGTAAACTAATTTCAGCAAAATACATCAAAACGTGCACATTTTGTGATTTGGATATTTCTAGCTGGCACGGGTATTTAACTAGCATTCGTGCAAGTACAAACAGTTATTAGTAATATAGTTAAAATACGCACAAACACACAAGCATATTTCACTCTTTCGATGATGACTGCGACAAAAGTCACTGTAAAATAGCAATATGGGTTTGTGTGTGTGTGTGTGTGCCCGCGCGCGCGCCTCAACTGAATTGAGCTGCTAGTTTATGAAATGCAGTCTTTATTTAACATCAAAGTCAAACGCTGTGTCCCCTTCTTGTGCTTTGATATTTTAATATTCAGCAAAGGAAACTATTATCTATTCATTGCTTAAAGCATTGTTTGTTTTGGTTGCTTTATCTTTGTTATTTCTTCAGCGATGAACGGCCAAGGAGTAAAGCCCCCTGCGTACTGCCCAGCAGCTGGAACCAAGAAGTTAGACGGCTAAATCTTTTATCCTGAACAGCTGAGGAGCTACGTGTTTAAGTTTCCAATGTCCGGATCCAGGCTGGAGTCACTGCACTTCCCCACCCTCTATTGTGAATCTAATGTTTGTGTTCTAAAAACAATCCAACAATCTGCTCACTTGTGAAAAAAATAATAACGTAAAGATGTCCTTAAATCCAAATTGTAATATGTATGTGTGATTTGAGCAAAGAGTGCCTCTTTGTTAAAGTGATATGTGGACTGTAGCTCGTCGAGACACGCTCTGCTGGGTGCTCTTTGACCTCTCTCTTCTCTCCTGTACTCTCTTCTCCTTGGTGGCTTGGGTCGCGTCTGCCCTAAGGGCTGCAATGGTGAGCCACGGTAGTATAAACTGGTTTTGCTGGGCTAGGTTGGTGCACTTTGTGGCAGAATAAATTACCACTCATGATTCTGGTGGATTAGTGACAGTTTGATTAGTAAAAAGGAATAACACAATCAGACCCAGTGGCAGCGCAAGACCTCAGTGCAATTGACCCCCCTCCTTCTGTGCACAGTTCTCTTGTACTCAAAGAAATACATGGATTTCAATGGACGTGTGGCTCTAACAGTGAAGGTCCTACCTTGAAACAATGTTGCTTGCAGAGAACAAAGCCTCATTATACAGGCCTTTAATACCAGCTGCTTCTTGCTTGTTAGCTAGTGTTATCAGTGAGGATATTATATCATAATACATTAACTCAAGGAAAATGCACTCCTTAAACATTTACGCTAACTCCAGTAAGGCGAGACCACTTGCAATATGACTTCCGTATGCTAATGCTGCTCTTCCTTAGAAAACGAGAGCCTAAAATACACATATATGCCAAATGGGCAACAAATCAGAAGGGAGAGATGTGAAAGTGAGCATTCCTACATGCTAGGCAAAGGGCCTTCATTGCAATGACATGTGTAGTACGTTCTATGGTCTCTCCTTGCACAAGCAAGATACAGTGGTTGAAACATGGCAGTTTGCAGCGCCTACTCAACATTATACAGCAGTGATATACAAGGGGAGTGCATACATTTTCAATTTCCAAACTTGCTCCACAGTCCCCCTGCATCTCAAAAAACTTAGGCCGATTCATGGAATAATTAGCGCGGCGCAAGTGGGCAAAAACGTGCGAATCGCAGTGGAATAGCGAAAATCGCAGTGCAATTGCGAAAATCGCATGAAAAGCAGCGCACGTCGATTCATGGAAGGCCATGCGCGAGAAAACCAGTGGATGTGCGATAAAAAAGTGCGCGGCGCACGTTGGCGCACAGGCCATCTAACAGCGTGCGCCAGGTCACAGCGAAAATCGCACAGGCCACAGCGAAATTCGCACATAGCGCGGCGCACGCAACAAAAGTAGGCGGAACACGGGCGTAACACTCGGAATGGGGAACAACTTGCCAAAACGTGGGCGTCACGGGGGAAGTACAGGGCACAAGTGCGCGGAACGCCCACACGCTCGCCTACAACACGTATTCATGGAATAGAATAGGGCAAAAAAGCGCACGCTCAAACCAGCGCACAGGCACAAACACGACCGCCACAAGAAAGCAGGCGGTAGCGTCTCTGCGGCTGTAAGAAATGTGCGCCAAAAGGTGCGCCAACAAATAGCACCTATATACTGCCATGATGAATGTCCCATACTGTGGCCCTCCAGGAAAAATGACGTGCAAAGGGGTACCCACAAACACGGACACCCGCTGACAAAAAATACGTGTGCGTGTATACCGGGGTGCGCGGGAAGTCTAACACGCGATTTCAGCAGGGTACGTGCATCACAGGGGTTCGCGTGAAGTTATTCACGCGATCGGGCCTGGGGGAGCGGGCTACGTGTATTTCAGGGGTTCGCGTGAAGTTTCACACGCGATCGGGTATGGGTGAGCGGGCTACGTGTATTACAGGGGTTCCCGTGAAGTTCCTCACGCGATCGGGTCTGGGGGAGCGGGCTACGTGTATTACAGGGGTTCGCGTGAAGTTCCTCACGCAATCGGGCCTGGGGGAGCGTGCTACGTGTATATCAGGGGTTCGCGTGAAGTTTCACACGCGATCGGGCCTGGGGGAGCGGGCTACGTGTATTACAGGGGTTCGCGTGAAGTTCCTCACGCGATCGGGCCTGGGGTAGCGGGCTACGTGTATTACAGGGGTTCGCGTGAAGTTCCTCACGCGATCGGGCCTGGGGGAGCGGGCTACGTGTATTCCAGGGGTGCGCGGGAAGTTCCACACGCAAATAGCCTGGGCGCGTGTATTTCAGGGGTGCGCGGGAATTTCCACACGCGAATAGCCTGGGCGCGTGTATTTCAGGGGTGCACGGGAAGTTCCACACGCGAATAGCCTGGGCGCGTGTATTTCAGGTGTGCGCGGGAAGTTCCACACGCTAATAGCCTGGGGGCGCGTGTATTTCAGGGGTGCGCGGGAAGTTCCACACGCGAATAGCCTGGGCGCGTGTATATCAGGGGTGCGCGGGAAGTTCCACATGTGATTTGACAGTGTGGGTCCTCCCAGGTGTACCCTGTACACCCTCCACGGCCCCTGCAGGCAGCCCACACCACAGGGGACTACCCTGCATCCCTGGTCATGTCCCGCAGGCAGCCCACCCACCATGGGCATGCCCCCCAGCAAAGGCACATGTCTCCTTGAACTAATGAACACCAACTCATGTCCCCTTGCACCCCCACCCCCCAGCACTGTGGGGCACCTGCCAGCAGGCCCCCACCCATGTCCAACTCATGTCCCCCACCACCCCCACCCCCCAGCACTGTGGGGCACCTGCCAGCAGGCCCCCACCCATGTCCAACTCATGTCTCCCACCACCCCCACCCCCCAGCCGCCAGGGTCACCCTCCACCAGGCCCCCACTCATGTCTACCACCACCCCCACCCCCCAGCCACCAGGGGCACCCTCCACCAGGCCCCCACTCATGTCTCCCATCACCCCCACACCCCAGCAGTGCAGGGTCACCCTCCGCCAGGCCCCCACTCATGTCTCCCACCACCCCCACCCCCCAGCAGTGCAGGGTCACCCTCCACCAGGCCCCCACTCATGTCTCCCACCACCCCCACACCCCAGCAGTGCAGGGTCACCCTCCACCAGGCCCCCACTCATGTCAACCACCACCCCCACACCCCAGCCACCAGGGGCACCCTCCACCAGGCCCCCACTCATGTCTCCCACCACCCCCACACCCCAGCAGTGCAGGGTCACCCTCCACCAGGCCCCCACTCATGTCACCCACCACCCCCACACCCCAGCAGTGCAGGGTCACCCTCCACCAGGCCCCCACTCATGTCACCCACCACCCCCACCCCCCAGCCACCAGGGGCACCCTCCACCAGGCCCCCACTCATGTCTCCCACCACCCCACACCCCAGCAGTGCAGGGTCACCCTCCACCAGGCCCCCACTCATGTCACCCACCACCCCCACACCCCAGCAGTGCAGGGTCACCCTCCACCAGGCCCCCACTCATGTCTCCCACCACCCCCACCCCCCAGCCACCAGGGTCACCCTCCACCAGGCACCCACTCATGTCTCCCACCACCCCCACACCCCAGCAGTGCAGGGTCACCCTCCACCAGGCCCCCACTCATGTCACCCACCACCCCCACACCCCAGCAGTGCAGGGTCACCCTCCACCAAGCACCACTCATGTCACCCACCACCCCCACACCCCAGCAGTGCAGGGGCACCCTCCACCAGGCCCCCACTCATGTCTCCCACCACCCCCACACCCCAGCAGTGCAGGGTCACCCTCCACCAGGCCCCCACTCATGTCTCCCACCACCCCCACACCCCAGCCACCAGGGTCACCCTCCACCAGGCCCCCACTCATGTCTCCCACCACCCCCACACCCCAGCAGTGCAGGGTCACCCTCCACCAGGCCCCCACTCATGTCTCCCACCACCCCCACCCCCCAGCCACCAGGGTCACCCTCCACCAGGCCCCCACTCATGTCTCCCACCACCCCCACACCCCAGCAGTGCAGGGTCACCCTCCACCAGGCCCCCACTCATGTCACCCACCACCCCCACACCCCAGCAGTGCAGGGTCACCCTCCACCAGGCCCCCACTCATGTCACCCACCACCCCCACCCCCCAGCCACCAGGGGCACCCTCCACCAGGCCCCCACTCATGTCTCCCACCACCCCACACCCCAGCAGTGCAGGGTCACCCTCCACCAGGCCCCCACTCATGTCTCCCAGCACCCCCACACTCCAGCAGTGCAGGGTCACCCTCCACCAGGCCCCCACTCATGTCACCCACCACCCCCACACCCCAGCAGTGCAGGGGCACCCTCCACCAGGCCCCCACTCATGTCTCCCACCACCCCCACACCCCAGCAGTGCAGGGTCACCCTCCACCAGGCCCCCACTCATGTCTCCCACCACCCCCACACCCCAGCCACCAGGGTCACCCTCCACCAGGCCCCCACTCATGTCTCCCACCACCCCCACACCCCAGCAGTGCAGGGTCACCCTCCACCAGGCCCCCACTCATGTCACCCACCACCCCCACCCCCCAGCCACCAGGGTCACCCTCCACCAGGCCCCCACTCATGTCTCCCACCACCCCCACACCCCAGCAGTGCAGGGTCACCCTCCACCAGGCCCCCACTCATGTCACCCACCACCCCCACACCCCAGCAGTGCAGGGTCACCCTCCACCAGGCCCCCACTCATGTCACCCACCACCCCCACCCCCCAGCCACCAGGGGCACCCTCCACCAGGCCCCCACTCATGTCTCCCACCACCCCCACATCCCAGCAGTGCAGGGTCACCTCCACCAGGCCCCCACTCATGTCTCCCACCACCCCCACACCCCAGCAGTGCAGGGTCACCCTCCACCAGGCCCCCACTCATGTCACCCACCACCCCTACACCCCAGCAGTGCAGGGGCACCCTCTACCAGGCCCCCACTCATGTCTCCCACCACCCCCACACCCCAGCAGTGCAGGGTCACCCTCCACCGGGCCCCCACTCATGTCTCCCACCACCCCCACACCCCAGCCACCAGGGTCACCCTCCACCAGGCCCCCACTCATGTCTCCCACCACCCCCACACCCCAGCAGTGCAGGGTCACCCTCCACCAGGCCCCCACTCATGTCTCCCACCACCCCCACACCCCAGCAGTGCAGGGTCACCCTCCACCAGGCCCCCACTCATGTCTCCCACCACCCCCACCCCCCCAGCACTGTGGGGCACCTGCCAGCAGGCCCCCACCCATGTCCAATCCATGCCCCCCTGCACCTGGGTCCCAACATTCCCCAATCATGTCCGTAATGCCCATCCTCCCCTGCCAAAAGGCCCAACCAACTATCACACCCACCCACATATCAAAGGCAATTACATGTTACACCCCCAATTTAAATAATGCAATTGAACACATGTCTGTCACACACAATGGCTGCAAGTGAATGACAAAACACCCAACATGACATGCCTGAAAGCAATAAGATGATACGACACATTGAAGATTAAAAAAATAATATGTATTGAACAGCAAGTAGAATGGAAATGAAATAAGAAAAAACACAAAGCAAATCAAACAAAACAAGATGAATGTCCAAGAAAATAATCTGAAAAATTAAAATAAGCCAATGAAGAACCATGAAGAAGGTCATCCTGGGTCCATGAGCCCAACCAAATTAAACCTAACTATGACTACTAACTAAAAACTGAACTATATACAAAAAAGTGGTGCATTGTCCAATCGCAACCAAAAAAAAATCAAAAAAACAAAGGAAACCTAACCCTAACTATACAACTATATACAAAGGCAGCGGGCTATTCGGACGGCTCACTGGTTGTTGTCATGGGCCAGGGCATCATCGAACTCCTGGTCAATGGCTTGGAGGCGGGCATGTTCCCTGGCCCCGAGGTCCCGCAGGGATAACGCAGTGTCAAGCTCAAACTCCCTGCGAAGACCCTCGAGGCACTCAGCCCGCCTCAGCGCCCTCCGCATGGAGTCCTCCGCCCTGACCATCGTGAGCCGTTCCTCCTCTGCCCGCTGCCGCTCCGCACCTATCCGCTGGCACAACCGCTCCCACACGGAAGCCACTCCCATTCCAGGGTTCTCCTGCCCTCCGACCGATGCCTGCACCCCCGATGTTGATGGCCCCGAGCCATGATGCCTCCCACGTTGAGCCTGCTGCTGCCTCCGACGCAACTGCCTGTGCCAGCACGACGGCATCCAGGCTGATGGAAACCACCGACGCGGTCGTGCACGTGCCCTGCCCGATGATGCCGTCACATCCTCCATCTGCTGGGGTCCAGTTGCTCTGGTGTCCACCCCTGCTGGATCTCTGACTCCCGACTGTGGCAGGGATGGGATCCCCACTGAGCTGGCTGCATTGGTCGGGGCAGGTCCACAGGGGGCCCTGGTGGCATCTGGGCTGGAAGACGGCAAGGAGAACGACTGGTGGATAGCCTGCACAGAGAAGGAGAGGGCCGCCACATTGGCCAACACATGCAGGAAACCCCCGAACATGGCCGATCCCAATTGGGCCACGTCGGCACGGTGCACTTCGTGATGACGTGCGTGCTCCTCCCGGGAAGCACGCACGGCATCACGAATCACAGCCGTGCGCATCGCGACCCCAATCAGGACCTTCTCCGCACGGCCAGGGGTTCCCACGTCCGCAGGTGGAGGGGAGTCAGGTGACATGGACATCCCCTCTACCTGCGGACAGGCCTGGGACGGGGCATCCCTGCTGGTGCATGGTGGTGCACTCACAGGGTCAGGGACAGCGACATGCACAGGCCCCTCCACGGTGACCTGTGCTGCCTCCTGCCCCTGGCCCTGGACTGCCCCACTTGCACCAGCAGGGATGCCCCCACCAGGCCCCATGTGTGCCCAAGTGGCGGCCTCCTCCTCCTCTGTGCAAACCACCAACCTGGATGGCTCCTCACCGTCTCCCACCGTAGCAGGCCCCTGTGGGGGCTCACCCACCCCTTCCGCTGCAGCCGTGGGGGCATCCCCGCCGCCTTGCTCCACAGCGCCGTCTCCGCCCTCTTCTTCACTAGCCGCTGCGTAGAGGGAGACAAAGAACACAAGCATCAGGGCACTGTACAATGGTCCCCTAGACAGGAAGCAATAGCAGATGAGCACCACAGTCAAAGTACACTTCCATCATGTCCCTCCACATGGGTCAGTCCAGGCAAAACACACACAGTAACAGGCATGGTGCATGCCATGGACATTTCCATGCATGTCCAATGGACTCTTGAAACATTCAATCATATGTAACTCACATGCATCATGGCTCATGCCCATCACATGCACACACTTCACCTCAGTCACATCCATCTGGCCCCAAACACACCAAACACAGCGGATACAAGGGTAATTTGGCTGCTTCACTGAATCTGTGCATTGTCACACACATGTGTCATGCATCCATGGCATGCACAAGTCACAGACACGCAGGTCAGGCACACAGACATGGCTACCATATATGTACCTGGCATCAGCACCCATCCCTCACCCCCACCCATGTCCAGGTACAGAGACTGGCATGCTCTCATGTTCAAAATCTGCATAGGGCTCCCCATGCGGCATTTCAACACATGCAACAACCATGTGCATCACACATCACTGGTCGCACATGCATTACCATGATGTCCCTGCACACATACATGCATACATAGCCTATGGCACACATACAGGCAAGTATCATAGAACCAGCACACCGCAACATGCCCTGTCTCACACAGTAATGCATGGACACTTACCGCTCAACTCCAGACGGGCCTCCCTCTCAAGGATCTGGGCGTGGAGCGCTGGGCGTACGCGTTCCAGGACCCTCATCTGGATGGAACTCATGCGGCCCCGGCCCCCCTCCACGAGGCGCCGGGCCTTCACAAGGGTCCTGGACCTCAAGTCCTCCCAGCGCTTCTTGATCTTCAGGACGTCGCGGGTTGCCACCCCCTCCGCGTTGATGGCAACCACACAGTCGGCCCAGATCCTCTGCCATCCTTCCTTGCTGGCGCGGGACGATCCAAAGAGGGCATCATACTGCCCCAGGACATGCTCCACCAGGACACCAACTTCGGTGACAGTGAAGCTGGTGCCCCTCTGCCCCTCTGGCCTGGGGTTGCCACTGGTGCCAGATGCCCGACATGGCAACCCCAGAGGCAGGTGTGGGTGGGCAACTGGGTCCTGGGGCTGGGCTGTGGAGCGATGTAATCCCAGTCGGGAGTCTTCAGTTCCAGCAGGGGTGGACACAGCAACTGGACCCCTGCAGATGGCTGATGTGCAGGCACCGAATGGCAGGGCACGGTGGCAGCAGGCAGGCAGGCAGCAGCAGATGGCACGTGGGAGGCTGCTCGGGGCACTGGGGGGCAGTAACTCGGCCTTCTGTGCAGGAGCGTGGTCTTCCGTGTGTTTTCGCGTGGCCAGCTTGATACGGAGTGATTTGGCACGTGAAAATCCTGCACGTCAGCGTGAAATCCGAGGAAAGGCCCTTAGCGCGTAAGCGCGTCAGCACGCATACGCGATTCTATCGGACCAGAGTCCCTCAGCGCGTACGTGCGTCTGTGACGTGACCCGCACGGGTGTTCCCCACTCAGCACGTGATGACGGGGCACACGTGGAGATACTGCACGTCAGAGTGTCATCGCGTGTAATTGGACAAAAGTGCGCGTACACGCGATTGGCCTATGTACGTGTATTTAATGGGTGCGCGGGCAGTTACACACGCAAGTACGTCAGCGAACCTGTATCCCGTGGTGCGTGTGAATTTCCACACGCTATTGGACTGGGAACTGGATTCCAGGGGTGCGCGGGTCACACGCTCGCCTAGAACACGCGCAAAGCATACATTTGCGGACTTTAACAATAACAAGCTCAGATGGCAGGATGAACATACCGTTCCTAGCAGCAGTGGCAGTGGGCTACCAAAGGAGGAGGAGGAGGATAGTCAGGGCCAGAATATTCACACCCAGAACCAGCCTTTTCGGGATGCCTGATGACCAGGTGTATGGGAGGTACAGGTTTCCACCACACATCATACTGGACCTGGTGAGTGAGTGGGAGGATGACCTCACATCACCCACCCTGTGCTCCCAAGCACTCAGCCCCCTGGAGAAGGTCCTCAATGTACTGCACTTCTTAGCCACTGGATCATTTCAGCGGACAAGTGCCATAGTGGGTGGTGTGTCACAGGCCACCCAGTCACGCTGCCTACACCAGGTCTTGAACATCATCACTGCACGCCCATCAGTCCGCAGGCACATATACCTGCCCAGAACACCTGCAGAAAGGCATGCTGCCGCCCTGGATTTTTACGGTGTGGCACGATTCCCCAAAGTGCTAGGTGCCATCGACTGCACCCATGTGGCTCTACGTCCCCCCAGGGCATCTGAGCACATCTATAGGAACCGCAAGCACTGGCATTCCATCAACGTGCAGGTAGCATGTAATGCCAAGGGAATCATCACCTCAGTATATGCCAACTATCCCGGCTCCACCCACGACAGCTTCATTTACCGAATGTCCACCCTAAGCCGGGACCTAGAAGCTGGGCGGCATGGCGATACATGGCTGCTTGGTGAGTATGTATGCCACTGCACATGCATGCATGTTGGATACTGAGCAAGGTCACAACCCCACCAATGATACCAATCACCACCTCCACAGGGGACAGTGCCTACCCTCTCAGCCCCCACATGATGACGCCAATTCGGAACCCCACCACGCCACCCCAGGTAAGATATAACACAGCCCACATTACAACCCGGGGCATAGTGGAGCGCACATTCGGAGTGCTAAAGTCACGCTTTCGCTCCCTTGACCGTTCTGGCGGGCAGCTGTTATACGCTCCCCCAGTAGTGTGCAGGATCATAGTGGCAGCATGTGTCCTGCACAACGTTGCAACACGCCGGGGCCTGGCCGTGGACATGGTGGTGGCCCCACATCCCCAACCACATGCACAGCCGCTGCGCATGGGAGGGGAAAGGGCACGGGGGGAGGCAGCCCGTACACAGCTAGTGGCTAATTACTTCACATAGAAATCACACACCTGTGGAGTGCACACTGCCCTGGCACATTCCATCTGACAATCAATGATGACTCAACCTGACACTGATCCAGAATGTCTGGAGAATGAACCGGGAATACCATGTCAGCCTGAGATTGTTCACCTGGAAGTGTCACAATGTGTGCATCCCTACCCACACAGACACCACCAATGCAGTTTTGTGAAGTTACACATTGAAGCAGCTAAAATGAATACCCACTTGCAAAATGCAACAAGAGGACAGTGCCATGTCAGCCAACCCAACCCCAGCACCGCCACACGACACACCGTGCCATGTCATGCTAATTGCAGGTAAACAAAGTAATCCCCACAACATGACATCAGTCTCACTATGTACAGTGGCACTATTAGAAACCTGCAACACCTGAAATGCTCACAGCAATGCCGGACCAACAACATACTTGAGCACGTAGTACCATTAACATGACATCACAAATGTTACATATTAGTAGTCTCACCACCTGGAAATGCCTGCACTCCCACCACTACCAACTGTGCAGTGTTGTCGCCATGTAGAGTTGTAGGTGCACTGCTGCCAACATGGTCCCCATCTCCAGACTAGAGGTCCTTGTGTGGACATGAGGAAGGGACCTGCAAATTGGGAGGTAGACACATAAGAAGAGTTACACATCAATGCAACATGCAGTGTACAACACAACAGCAATATGCACTAGGAATGTATACACAGTATTGACTACAGACTGGCCACACAGCTCATGGGAGTCCAACGTCACTGTGTAATTCACTGTCACTTGGGCACACCCTTTGCAAGCCCATGGAAACGGGAAGCAGGAGGGGTGTGTGTGACTCAAACCCAAGCATCTGAACCAAATACATTACAAGCCTGCATGTGCCCAGCCACAATGCAGCGTATGCCCACAGGAACCACGGAAGCCAACAGATCGTCCCAAAAAAATTGGGAATAAAAGAAATCAAAATAAAAATAAAAATAAGAAACAATCAAAAATGGCCATTGATGGGCCCGGAGGGGTTGGGGAGGCCACCCAGGAGGTCCGAGGACAGGATGCACACCAGAACCCACCTGCGTGGATCCTGGGAAGATAAAACACCTCCATGGGCTCATGGCCCACACGGCTACCCTATTGTGGGAGTATCACTGCTGTCGCTATTATCACCCTGTGCAGCTGCATCCGGAGGTGGTTGCACTATGGGAGGCAGCCCACGCAAGGCCCTAGTCTGCTCCTCCATGGCTGCAAGCATGCGGGTGTGGTAGGTCTGGTTCTGGAGGATGAGTGTGCGGAGGTCCCCATGCAACAACTCACGGGATGCCCGGACCTCCGCCCTCGTTGCCTGCATCTCAGCTGAGAGCGTACGGGTGAGACGCTCCAGCTGCTGTTCTGTCCTTTGGTGTGTTGAAGCCTCAAGCTCAACAAGAGCCGTCCTGAGGTGAAGGAGCTCCTGCCTCAGGGCTTCCCTGTGGCCCTGGGACTCAATGGAGATGGCCTCCTGCAGAGTCGCCAGTGCCGCCCGCCTGTCCCTGTTGGACCCCAACATGTCCTCCCTGTGTGACTGGCAGATGGAGTCGGTTGCCTGCTCTAGTCGCTCCATCAGCCTTTCTGGGGGGACAATGGAAGTGGCCACCCTATCCATGGCCTGAGCCATCATCTCGGATGATGCAGCCTGTTGGGTTGCCATACCGTAAATGGATTGTTCCCATGCGGTATTGCCGGGTGGCGTACGGCCACCACGTCGGCGGGCACCACACCTGTCTGGGGCAAGGCGAACTGCGCCTTGCTGTGCCGGCACTGCCTGAGGCTGCAGGACTGCATTCCCCCTCTGATCTGCTGGCCCAGGAACAGGATCAGTGTCGCGGAGTGTGACCCTGCATCCGTAACCACCGAAGGCGTAGCTGCCAACACTGACATCCCCATGGAGGGTCCTGACTCTGGTGCAGGTGGGTGAGACAGAACAGAATCCCTCCCTGGAACACTCACCTGCGACGGAACGTAGGTCTCATCCGAATCAACACCTGAGTACAGCTCGGGGGAGGTGCAGCCAGAGACACCCCTTGAGAGCACGACCTGCAGCACTTGTGGGTTCTCCCCCACCACCACACCACGTCCCTCACTGGTGGTTGGTCGGCCCTCGGACCCCTCCTGGGTCTGCACCATCTCCACAACCCCAGCAGTATCAGGTGCGTCTTCCCCTGCAAAGACATGAAAACAAAGAAATGGAAACAGGCATTAGCACCATGGCACACAATGAGGGCTGAGAAGCAAGAGAACCAGTACTTGATTGACACATGTCCCACATGACTAAAACCCTCCCATGCATGCACCCTCACTGCGTATGAAGTGCAGGCAAATGGCACACACTGATGACACCAAGATGGAAGATGAACACATTTTCTGCATGCTGCCTGGCAGTGGCATCACACATTGGCCTGTGATTGCCAGGTGAAACACACATGCCATCACACAGATGGCATGTACCATTGCTATTGAGTGAAGATGGAGAGGAGGGCAGCACCTATTCATTCAGTCCAGTTCCCGCATGTAATTGCTTTTCTAATTCTAACAGGTCAGATTTTTCACCTGGAGCTGCCAGTCTGAAATGGTCCAATTGCACAGGGACATGTGTGTAAAAATGATATCCAGGTAACAAAGTCACTCCACTTTACCATACCCATGTCAGACATGTGACTAGTGGACAGCGACATGCCTAGTGAAAGTGGTGGAATGCAAACAAACTGACTGAATGAACAGTGAAAAATAAGCAAATATGTTGTGGCAAGGTGACACTTCAAGGGCAACTGGCGTGCAGTTGGGCTAGATGTCTACTGTTGGCAGAAGGGATACTGCTATGGGCAAATGCAGCTGCGCAGGAAGGATTGCATGAAGCACATGGCTGACCCATACGACTCAGGCGCACACACTCTCACCTGGCACACAAACAGAAGCCCTCACACACACACCATGCACATGGATGACACACACATGCATGTGCACTCACCGGACAATGCCTCGTAATCAGCCAGATCTCCCACGCCTTGGATCTGTTCCTCCGTGACGTAGGTCCCAGCGACTGACTCATGTGGAGTGAGTTCCATGTCTACTACTGGAGACCCACCTCCAGTCACTAGAGTTGCGGCATGACTTGAGGCCAGCTTACTCTTTGCCCTGCGCTTTAGGTCATTCCAGCGCTTATAGCAATCATTGGCTGTGCGCCTCACAATTCCAAGGGCACTTACGATGTCCGCAACGGTCTGCCAGTGTGCCTGGCGTTGTGCAGGTGTGGTCTTGGATCCTGCAACAATGACCATCTCGTTGTCATGTCCGGACACATACTCGACAAGTGCATTCAGTTCGTCATCCGTGAAGCTGGGCTTCCTGGACGGGCCGGACTGTGTAGCCATGTCTGGGGCATCAGCCTGTGCCGGACGAGCACTCTTCCTCTTCCGCTTGGAAGGTGGTGGTGATCCTGAGTGTCCTGCGCCGCTCTGGACACTAGGGGCAGGAGCCCTGGTGGACTCTGTATCAGGAGTGTGGGATTGCACACTCAGCATGGGAGTTGGTGCAGGCATTGGCTCTAGTGTGATGGTGTCAGGGGGAATGTCAGCAGCATGGACTAGGACCGACACTGTCCTGGCTGGGTGTGTGAGGGCTGGGGTGGATGGAGCCGCAGCTGCCCCTGCAGCCTCTCCGCCCTGCCTCCTTGGTGCAGCAGATGACCTTGGTGCCCCAGATCCACGTGGCATGATGGCATCAACGTGTACCAGCGCATGTGTCGTAGCGCTGCTGACCTGGAAGTCAGCCATGGAGTCAGCCAGGTCTGGTGCCACAATGGGCTGGTCCAACAAGGGCTGAGCATGGATGGTGTCAGCCACATCAGCCTCAATGGGAGGGGGGAGGGGGGGATTATGGGTGCCCGTGACTGGTCCTCCACACATGGGGGGACAGGCTCACCCTGCAAGTTACGACCACGTCCCCTACCGGATCCACCACGGCCACCACTTGTGGCTCTTCCACCTTTGCCACCCTTACGAAATCCTCGCCTCCCAGCCATGGCACTGATGTTAATGTGCGTATGGGAGTGGATGTAGACTATTGTCCTGGGCAATTGGGGGTCAGAGGGGTTGGGTACCAGATGGTAATTGTACCCTAGTGCTCTAGCAAGGCTGAATGTAACCCCTAGGGAAAGATGACGGGTCACGCAACGCACAGGAGGCCCAAAAAAGGGAGATGACGTGCACGCAACCCCTCCTAGACCACGTGTGCAGAAAGACAAACCTGCACTACGCTGTGGCACCCAGAAACACAAGAATGAACGTATGCGTGTCACACGCAGCCTAGAATGACCTCTGAAGGGGTAGGCTACACACGGGGCAAGCACAGATGTTAGATACGCGCGTGACTCACCGTCTGCCTGGTAAACGAGCGTGTAAAAGGAGCACGTTTGGTTGGCAACACCCCCGCCAAAAGAAGATTTGTACGCTGTCTGAGGAGACAGGACAACAGTAGAAGGGAACACTGTTTGAGGGAACAGGCCCAGGTAAACCAGTAAAAGCGAAAGAAGAGAAAAAGCTGTCAGAGGTAACAGGGAATACGAACTTGAAACGCCGTGAAGTAAATCGCGTGTGAAACGACAAGAAGTACAGAATTCACCCACTCGCTCTCCACGAAAAGCACGTACAAGGAAGTGGTGTTCTACGCGTACCTTTTATACAGGCCCACACGTCCAGCGTCACTTACGCGGCGTGTACGCGCTAGGGCCATTTCCACCAATTACACGCTTTGTCACTTCTGCGTGTAGGGACATTTCCTCCAATTACACGCTTTGTCACTTCTGCGTGTAGGGCCATTTCCACCAATCACACGCGATGAGACTCTGACGTGCAGTCTGTCCACGTGTGCTCTGTCATCACGTGCTGTGTGGGAAACACCCGTGCGGGTCACGTCACAGACGCGCTTACGCGCTGAGGGCCTTTGGTCCAATAGAATCGCGTATGCGTGCTGACGCGCTTACGCGCTACGGGCCTTTCCTCGATTTACACGCTGACGTGCAGGATTTTCACGTGCCAAATCACTCCGTACCAAGCTGGCCACGCGTAAGCACACGGAAGACCACTCTCCTGCCCAGAAGGCCGAACTACTGCCCCCCAGAGCCCCGAGCACGCTCCCACCTACCATCTGCTGCTGTCTGACTGCCTGCTGCCCACGTGCACTGCCATTTGCTGCCTGCACATCAGCCAGGGGTGCTGTTGCTGTGACCACCCCTGCTGGTACCGAAGACTCCCGACTGGAATTCCATCGCTCCACAGCCCAGCCCCAGGACCCAGTTGCCCACCCACTCCTGCCTCTGGGGTTGTCATGTCGGGGCAAACACCATCTGTGACCACTGACAACCCCCGGCCAGAGAGGCAGAGGGGCACCAGCTTCAGTGCCACCGAAGTTGGTGTCCTGGTGGAGCAAGTCCTGGGGCAGTATGATGCCCTCTTCGTAAGTTCCCGCGCCGACAAGGAAGGACGGACTCGGATCTGGACTGACATCGTGACTGCCATCAACGCGGAGGGGGTGGCAGTCCGGGACTTACAACATGTCAGGAAGCGCTGGGAGGACTTCAGGTCCAGGACCCTGAACAAGGCCCGGCGCCTCTTGAAGGCAGCGGATGCCAAGGGGCGCCGGGGCCACTTGTCGGAAGAACAGATGGGGGTCCTGGAACGCATATCCCCAGTGCTCCACGTCCAGGTCCTGGAGAAGCAGACCCGTCTGGAGTCGAGCGGTGAGTGTACATGCATCCTGATTGTGAGCAGTGCGTGTGGTGATTATTCGGTATTGTGCAGGTTGCACATCTGTTTGTATGGGGTCGAGTATGGGTGGGGGTGTACATGGCCGTGGGGCTGACACATGCGAGGGCTGTAATGTGTGAGACATGGATGGTGCTTGTGTGTGTAGGCTTGCATGGCAAATGCAGTTGTGCATGCACACATGTTTGTATGTATGTGTATGTAAGTAGACATGTCCGTGATGTCACGCATGTATGTTGTATTGGGCTGCATGTATGAGCACTGTGTACATGTGCATGTGTGTGTATTTGACAAGGGTGCAACAGTGATGCAACATGGATGCATGTGACTGCAGTATGTGTAAGCCTGATTGGCAGATGTGACATGGATGCCCGTCTGAACAGTGCGACACTTGGCCGAGGTGTACACATGCATGCAAGTGTGGTGGTGTGTGTACATGTGTGGTGCACTTCCTGTGTTGCATGTGATGTCTGGGTCACCTTTGGCTGCTCATGCTGTTGTATGTGTATGTATGGTGGTGGCAGTTGCGATATGGCTGTGGTATGGCTCATGTGTGCGAGTTGCAATGACATGTGTGTTGGGGATTGTGATGACATGTCTGAGGTTTGCCAATGCCACTCATGTGCAACTGTCATGTGTGTATGTGTCCATTGTACAGTGCCCTGATGCCTGTGTTTTGTTTCTCCCTGTCTGCAGCGTCAACTGATGAAGAGGGCGGAGAAGGTGCTGTGGAGCACAGCGGCGGGGATCCGACCGCCAGCCGGAGACGCAAGGCCCGGCTCCCCTCCCGTGTTGTCATCTCGTCGGGGAGTGAGGAGTCCGGTGCCGCTTCCCAGGCCGCAGCTGCCGGGGGGAGGTCCAAGAGGCGGAGGTTGGAGTTGGACTCCTCGGCAGCAGAAGGGGCAGCTGGGACCCCACAGGGCCCAACAGGGGAAGATGGCACGGAGTCATCCAGGTTGGTGGGGGGTCTGGTGGAGGAGGAGGCCGTGCAAGCACCAGAGACGGGGTCTGGAGGTGGGGATCCCACTGGTGCTAGTGGTGCAGTCCAGGACCAGGGACAGGAGGCAGCACAGGCCGCCGCGGAGGTGCCTGTGTGCAATCCTGTCCCCGATCCTGTCCCTGCATCATCTTGCACCAGCAGGGATGCCTACGTCCAGACCCGTTTCCAGGCAGGGGATGAGCTGACGTCAACTGGCCTTCCTCTGCCTGCGGACGTGGCTATCCAGGTCCAGGTTGAGCCTGTCCTGGCTGGTGTGGCGTTGCGTCAACGGGCCATGCGAGGTGACCTGCAGTCTTTTCATGGAGAGACTGCACGTCATCTCGAATGGCTCGTTGACCACGTCAGCCTGCTGGGACAGGTCACCCAGGCCGGATTCCTCCGTCTGATGGGGCTTGCTCCGACCCCCTCCTCAACTGGACCCCCTACGCGCCAGTCGTCCTCTGTGCCATCTTCCCACCCATCAGTCACCTGGGTGCCCTGTGGAGCTGCCTCTGACGGTGCGGCCAGGCTGGTGGAGGAGGCATCCCTGCCACAGTCGGGAGTCGGTGGTCCAGCAGGGGTGGCCACATCAACAAGTGCACCCCAGCCGGCGGAGGATGTGCAGGCAGCAGGAGGCAGTGCACGGGCAGAGGCAGAGCAGCAGCAGCAGCAACATGGTGGGAGCCATGAAGGCTCAGGGCTTTCGACATCGGAGGGGCAGGCATCGGCCGGAGGGCAGGGGGACCCAGGACAGAGAGTGTCTTCCGTGTGGCAGCGGTTGGGCCACGCCATAGATGCGGAGCGGCGGCGGGCGGAAGAGGCGCGGCTCACAATGGTCAGGGCGGAGAACTCCATGCGGAGGGCCCTGAGGCGGGCCGAGTTCCTCGAGGCAATCCGCAGGGGGTTGGAGGAGGACACAGCGTCGTCCCTGCGGACCCTCGGGGCCATGGAACTGGACCGCCTCCGGGACATCGAACAGGAGTTCGATGATGCCCTGGCCCGGGACACCACAGAGTGAGCCGCTGGACTTGCCCGCCGCCTTTGTATATAGTTCTTTAGTTTTAGGTTTCCTTTCTTTCGTATTATGATTTGGAGTCGAAGGACACTGCTCCACTTTTTGTATATAGTTGATTTTTAGGTAGATTTTTTAGTAGCTTTCCTTTGTTCAGTTGGGCTCATGGACCCTTGTTATTTTTGTACATAGTTCTTTATTGCATGGAGATTTTTTTACATTTGACTTTGGACAAAATTTTTTTCTATTTGGATTTCAAGTTTCATTTTTTCATACGGACATGCAGCTTACTTTTTTCTCATTCACATTGTAGTTAGTTTTCTTTCTTTAGCATTCTTATTTTTTTTCAATACAATTTTGTTTGCATACTTCACTGTGTGGTATCATCTCATTGGTTTCATGCATGTCATGTTGTGTGTTTTCCCATTCAATTGCAACCATTGTGTGTGACGGACATGGCTTCATTAGCTTCATGAACATTGGGGGTGTAACATGTGATTTCCATTTCCATGTGGGTGAATGGGTTACTTGGTAGGGCTTTTTGGCTGTGGAGGCTGACCATTACGCACATGATTGGGGATTGTGAGGACCTGGTGGGGGCTGCCCATGGTGGCAGGGCGGTGGGGGGTGGTGGGAGACATGATTGGGGGCCTGGTGGAGGCTGCCCCTGGTGGCTGGGGGGTGGGGGTGGTGGGAGACATGAGTGGGGGCCTGGTGGAGGGTGCCCCTGGTGGCTGGGGGGTGGGGGTGGTGGGAGACATGATTGGGGGCCTGGTGGAGGATGCCCCTGGGGGGTGGGGGTGGTGGGAGACATGAGTGGGGGCCTGGTGGAGGGTGCCCCTGCACTGCTTGGGGGTGGGGTGGTGGGAGACATGAGTGGGGGCCTGGTGGAGGGTGCCCCTGCACTGCTTGGGGGTGGGGTGGTGGGAGACATGTGTGGGGGCCTGGTGGAGGGTGCCCCTGCACTGCTTGTGGGTGGGGTGGTGGGAGACATGAGTGGGGGCCTGGTGGATGGTGCCCCTGCACTGCTGGGGGGTGGGGGTGCAGGGGGACATGAGTGGGGGCCTGGTGGGGGCTGCCCATGGTGGCTGGGGGGTGGGGGTGGTGGGAGACATTAGTGGGGGCCTGGTGGAGGGTGCCCCTGGTGGCTGGGGGGTGGGGGTGGTGGGAGACATGAGTGGGGGCCTGGTGGAGGGTGCCCCTGGTGGCTGGGGGGTGGGGGTGGTGGGAGACATGAGTGGGGGCCTGGTGGAGGCTGCCAGTGCACTGCTGGGGGGTGGGGGTGGTGGGAGACATGCATTGTTGATCAGTAGTGCAAGGTGACATGTGGGTTGGCTGGGGGGCATGCCCATGGTGGATGGGCTGCCTGCGGGACATGAGCAGGGGTGCAGGGTAGTCCCCCGTGGTGTGGGCTGCCTGCAGGGGCCGTGGAGGTTGTGGAGCATACACCTGGGAGGACCCACACGGCCAATTCACGTGTAGTACTCCCCAGAACCCCTGAAATACACATACCCTGCAGAAATTGCGTGTGGAACTTCCCGCGCACCCCTGGAATACACATACCCTGCTGAAATCGCGTGTGGAACTTTCCGCGCACCCCTGGAATACACGTACCCTGCTTTCACGGGGCCAATCGCGTGTGGAACTTCCCGCGCACCCCTGGAATACACGTACCCTGCTTGCACGGGGCCAATCACGTGTGAGACTTCACGCGAACCCCTGAAATACACGTAGCCCGCTCCCCCGGCCCGATCGCGTGAGAAAGTTCACGCGAACCCCTGTAATACACGTAGCCCGCTCCCCCAGGCCCGATCGCGTGAGAAACTTCACGCGAACCCCTGAAATACACGTAGCCCGCTCCCCCAGGCCCGATCGCGTGAGAAACTTCACGCGAACCCCTGAAATACACGTAGCCCGCTCCCCCAGGCCCGATCGCGTGAGAAAGTTCACGCGAACCCCTGTAATACACGTAGCCCGCTCCCCCAGGGCCGATCGCGTGTGGAACTTCCCGCGCACTACACATACCTTGCTCGCACTGGGCCAATCGCGTGTGGAACTTCCCGCGCACCCCTGAAATACACGTTCCCCGCTTGGCGTTTGCTGTTTGCCAGCCCGGTGAACTGGTCCAGGGTTAGCGCAGCCCTTTGCGATGATTTAGCGATTTTGATGGCTTTTCCTTGCGCGAGGGCGTTCTTCGGGGCGTTACTGGCGCTGCTGCAGGGTCGCTGCGATTCTCTGCGCCACGGCTGGTTTGGGAGCCTAAAATCCATGAATACGCTGTGCGCGGAAATCGGTTTTAGCGCACGTGCCTGGCGCAGTCAATCGCACGCGGACACTCTGCGCCAGCCGCTTGCGACACTTTTCTGCGAAATTCTATGAATTACCAAAGGTAAGTAATACAAACAGAACCTATAAGAGCTCTCCCAACAATACCACCAAATAAACAAAAAACAACTGCTAATCCATCAGAAGACAAAAAGACAAATATTTCTTCTAAAAAGAAAAACAAGTGCAGGCCCATCCAATAACACAGAAACACACCTCTCTGGTCCATTTAAATTTAGCAACACAACTGGAATGAATTGCTATGCAAATGTAGCAATCAATCTTCTCTCCAATTACAACCAATTGTTCAAAACATTTACTTAAACGACTCAGACGAGTTGTGTTTGCAAATGCCTGTCCTTCACAGAAATCCCACAAATAACATTGACAACACTTACAGTGTCTCAGGTATAAGGCAAAAATTTGATTTTTGTATAGGAATCGTGAAATTCACCATAAACACACAAGAAGATCGACAAGAATTTCTAATGTACTTACTACAAGTACTAGAAACCAAAAACATACCTATAAATGAAATCTTCCAGATTCTACACACATGGAAACATACATGCAGTCTCTGCAACCAAGTTTCACAAGTGAACATCCCTAATGAACGATTTGTGTATCTATCAATGCCAAATTGTAGCTTCTGAAAAACTGAAATCATGGCATATTATGCACTGTGTGCAATTCAGACAATCGTTCAACCATGCAAATAAACTCAGCCAATATCTGATGCTCATGCTTTTCAAGTACAATGCAGTTGGTACCAAAAACAACTGTAAGCTTTCTAGCGACCAAGTATCTCTTGGCAAGAAAAACTTCAAAACAGTTGACATAATCTAACCACAATTGTGCCACAACCACTGCATGCTACTCACTATACTACATATGTTAAAAAAAGAAGTGGTTGGTTTGAATGTAACAACACTTCCTTGACTCTAAAACATAGGTTACCAGCAAATCTAACAAATGCCAACTTAATACCTTAATCCCAAATTTATTCACTGAACTGTAGCACTATCAACAGTTAGAATACGCCAACTGGCATCTAACTACATTAATTGTACTACAATACTACTTTTAAAAGTCAAAATAGTTATAATACGCCAACAGGTATCTAACTACGTTAAAAATACCCTTCATTGCACTACACTTCTAATACACCATCACAATTCTTCTTACTACAACAATGCCCTTCAACACTTTTCCTAACATAAGATATATTTAGAATATGCCAACAGGTATCTAAGCACTTTAATCATTCCCTTAAGGACAACACACTTCAAACAAACATACTGTCCGACTTACACTAACATAAATGTAGTCGTTTTCTGTATTTACTGTTTGGATTTCTTTTCCCAATGACCCAATACGTATTTAATGTCAATGCAACAACAGTGTAGCACACACTAACATTGTACCAAACATAGTACATAGAATGTGCTGTTTATGAGGGTCTAAATAGTACATGGATATGTGAAATTGTATGCAATAAAACAGTTTCAACTATCCTGCTCAACATATTATACTGTGTTTTACTCACAGAGAAATAAGCAGAGATTTCTCCTTCATCACCATCTGCAACTAAGTAAACCTACCAAATGTAATCCTATTTGTTATGTTTACAAAAAACACATACAAATTCAATAACCACTACCCTCAATTGTACTGCACTTCAATTCTAGTATCCCACCATATTACAAATATTGTATGTGCCCCCTACAGTACCTATAATTACAATACAAATTTTACTACAATGTATGTAGCCAGTGAACAGATTCTTGGAGGCATGGCCACTACCCCCAATTGTACTGCCCTCCAATTGTATTATGCCACCATATTACAAGTACTGTATATTTCCCCTAGAGTACCTATAATTACTTTACACATATTACTATTGTGTGTGTGAGACCATTGCCCAGATTCTTGGGGCATGGCTTGGCGACAACCACCACAATATAATGAAACCATATAACAAGTACATACAATACATGTTGAAATAGCCAAACTTGCCCAGAACCCCCTTGCCATGCAAGCTATGTCCACGACAGCGAAATTGACCGCAGACTCAGCAGCATCTGCAAACCTTTTTTTCCACCTATCGAAACAGATCCATTTAATCTTTATTCCACTCCCCTACTCTTACCAAACCCTCCGAATAACTCCAAATGTGTTTCCTGAGCCATCCGTTCACGGTGCATTTCGTGGACTACTGTGTTGTCTGCGGACTATCAAAACGCCTGCACGCCCTTTTTCCACCTACAAAAATAGCCCCATATCATCTTTCTTCGACTCCCCCATCCTTCCAAGACCCTCTTTCCACCACCAAACAATCCCAAATACGTTTTCCAGACTTTTTCTCCACCGTGATGTTCGCGGTCAGCTGCAACTGTCTGCAGATACAACATGGCGGGCATTTCAGAAAATATGACGCAGCTCGAGCTTTTCACCATCCAATCACCGGGCACATTCGTTGTCCATGGACATAATGCCACGTGTTTTAATAGAAACTAGTGAACAGATTTACACCAATTCTACAAAAGCACACTTTCGAGACCACGCTTTCACTCCTGTCACAGATTTGGTGAAAATCCATCCAGCGGTTTGGGCTGTAGGCATGAAAAAAAACATTTTTTCTATTGCTTCTATGGGAAAAACTACACATTTTGGAACAAATGTAACTTTTCTCCCCCTACATGAAACCTCACCAAACTTCATAGGATCAATCTGATGGGGCCATATACCTTTCTGCAAAGTTTTGTGAGGATTTGTCAAGGTTGGGTGAAGTTATAGGCAGCCCAAAAGGTGCTCTTCATATGGGTTAAGCAACTTAACCATAACTACAATGCGACTACTGCAGGCCCTGTAATATTCCTTTGTATACATATGTTTTAGGATATTACACACACAGTGCAAAAGTAATACTATGAAAGGAGTTTTAGGAGCCAACATTTGAAAGTAATATATATTTCATACCAGCTCGGAGCTTACTTGAATCATTAATATATACAAAAACATTTTTGATAAGGAAAGGTTGATATGTTAGGAATTATGATATTATTCAAAATATGTTTTAGTAATATGTTGGATTGTGGATCAATATCACTAAGACCGTCTCTTTCATTTTCTTTTTCCTTTATTTTGATGTGTTAGTGTGGGTTTTGTCAGCCCGGGAATGTATTGGGCTTTAATCTGTAAAACACATGTTGGTTGCTGTACTATATGTATATTTTACAAGTGGTATCAAGTAATGAGTCTCTCAATTTAATTATTACATGTTGTTCCATTTGAAAAACATTTAATAAAATGAGTTGTAGTAGAGATGCTGAATTTTTTTGGATCAAGTGGAATGATCAGTTGATGTTCAGTTGCAATTATCTAGGTTTTGTAGTGGAGACCCCAGTCATGGAAATACATTTGCAGCAATAAATATTTAGAGAATATATTTTACAGCTGCTATTTGTTTTATGGCTAGTATAGGAAAGTGCACGCAAGGAATGTTCCACTAATAGTAAAAGAACAGAAACACGTTTAGCACACATTTGTGTCCACCAAACTTATATGACCTCCAAAATAGGAACGTGTCAGCTGCCGCCAACAATGCCATTACTCAAAACACAACTCACAATCTTTTACAAACGGGCCATCCTCTAACTAAATACAGCAACGTTTTCTGGCATAACTGCTATTGGCCCAGCAAATGAGTCAACAGAACGTAGGCGCAGGCTTTCAACAGCAAAGGTGTCTGGCACATCACATATAGAGCAGGGGCCCATGTAGAGTGTGGATTAGAAAGATGTAGGGAAATGTGCATCAACGATGGTACACCACTCTCCTTCTTGGCGTCACAATTGCAAATTATGCAGCTGCTTTTTTTCTAGAGAGGTACCACTCTGAATATCAGCGTAATGCTTTTGTCACACCAAAACCAAAAGAATTCTTTGACATATTACAATTTTCTGTCTGAATATTTGTTTGATACAGCATTGCTTATAAGGTGGGCATATTGGCATGCCAGATAGCTGAATACATTTATGAACCCTGCCTGAGCAGTCGTTCAACCTACATGCCACAGGTTCCTTAAATTGGCATAGCAACTGTCCAAGTCCATTGATGCCCACAGTTTGTATTGCACAAGCAGAGACAGAGGGAAATCGCGTCCGGGTCTGGGTCCTCGGAATGAGGAATTACCGGGCTATTCCGAGTTCCCAAGGCCCGGTAATCCCTCCCTCCAAGGACCCGTACACGGTCCTTCCCCATTCCCATTTCAGCCTCCATAGTTTGCTCCCTCTTCCCCTTGCGGGACCCGGTAAGCACACCTGGTTTTCCCAGGCGTGCTTACCGTGTCCCGCGAGGGGAAGTCGTAATGAGGCGGTATGGGGTTGACAGCGCCGGCACCTTTTACAGCGCTGTTAACCCCATACCGCCAGGGTCGTAATGAGGCCCAGAGTGTATTATTTGGGATGGCCCATTTGAAGGTGCATTCACTCTACTGGATGAAGCATTGTACATTTATAGAAACTACATGAAAGTGTGAATCCTGAATGGTGGTTGTTGTTATATGTATACTATGTCTAGAGGAATACAATTAGGCCTGCATTGCGAGTTTGGTGCAAAGTGGTAAAACTGGCGATAAAACCAATACCCCTACTGTTACCACTCTGCTGAATTACAGGTCACCAGAAATGGGAGCAAATTCCGCAAGGCAGTATTTCTGCTAATTCTTGGTGTAAATGCTATTTCTGCCAAATTACAAGTGCAATTACAGCCGAAATACCACCAAAAATGTCCTGTAATTACGCCACAAATGCAGTACAGTTGCATACACCCAAATGGTGGAGGTAAAAGCATTCAGGTGATGGGAATCAAGCACAGGTGCATATAATACCCTCCTAGAGTGTATCTAAGGCCTTACCCTCCACAAAAACACTTCCAAGCAGCATGCAGCGACAAGCAGAAGTGAATTACGGGATCAACAACATGCTGCTGCTGCTGCTTACTGACCTCCAGCAGAATGCAGGGCAAACACATGGAAGGATACAGTCTGCACAAAAACAGGCGAGACGTGTGTTGTGGAGGCCACCCATTCCACATGCCTGTCTGTTGCCCAGGGATATGTCTGATGGCCAATTGGTCTCACTGTATCGCTTGGACAGAAACACCATAGGAGAGTGGCTGACCCTCATAGAGGCAGAACTCCAGAGCGCCATACACATCAGAATGGCAAGACCACTGCATAAGCTGGTGTCTGTCCTGCCCTTCAGTGCCGCAGATGCATTCCAGTAGACTATGGAGATGCTGCATCATGTTCCAGACAACATTCTCAATAGTGATTGCACAAGTGTTGGGCGTGCTCATGAGGCATGCCCATTGACAGATCTTGATGCCCACGACCCAAGCCCAGGTGCATGCAGCAAAGGCAAGGATCTATGCCATCAACCATTTCCTTAATGTCACATCAGAACTTTAATGCACACATGTGGCAGTGCCCCCACCGGCAGTGGAGCCTGCATACAGGAATGGTAAAAAGTACCATTCTATGGAAATCCAGATGATTTATGATGCAGATCTGACCATCTTCTGCACAGGCTTCACAGGTCCCACACATGATTCCATGGTCCTGGGGAACAGCACCTCCCTCTATATATAGACACACATGGAGAACAAAAAACCTGGTTCTTGGGTAAGTATGTCATCTAATGTTGAAGATGCAGAACAAAGGCACACATGGAGTCAGACATGAGATCAGATGTGAGGAAACTACATGTCCTATGAACCAAATTCCATATGGCACTCAGTAGCTCATGGCCCTACATCCAACTAATGCTGGGCACAGAGACACCTGAGAGCATATTGCATACACCTGCAAATGCCCACACACAGTCACTACAATCCCTCCATCCCCCCTGCAGTATTGGGAGTCAGCCCTATACGCATTTCAGCACACATAGGCCACTAGCGCAATAGTGAATGAAATTAGCATGAAGAATCAAAACTGTAATGCTAAACATTCTTCTCCCTTCCTGCTCTAGGTGACTCATGCTTTCACTGCTACTGTGGTTGTTGACACTGGTGATGAACCCTGGTACACCACAGGAGACAGCCTAAAATGAAGCACACATAAGGACTAGGAAATGCATAGAAAGCATGTTTGGATGACACAATGGAAGGTCCAGGTGCCTCCACAAGACAGGTGGGGCATTAACGTACACTGAAAAATTTGGTAAGCTAGTTGTTATTTGCGCTATGCTGCACAACATGTGCATAGGCCGGAATATACCCATGCCTCCAAATGAGGACATTTCACGCCCCAACTCAGATGGTGAAGAAGATGCAGGTAACGACAGGGCATCTCGGATGTGGAATTGAGGGAAGGACGTACTGTCCGGCTGGACATAATTGACAACTATTTATGAAAGCACATTTAGTCACCTGTCACTGTACATTTAACTTCAACTCTAGTCACATGTATCACTGTAATGAAATTACCACTGAATTAAATGGTTGTAGTTCAAAGTGATTTATTGTACCAATGTACAATTAATCCCCTTCAATATGACCCTCCCCACACCCTCATCCACAACACCAGAACACCCTCATCGCCACTCCCCACCCCACACTTTCATCCCCTACACCCCACACACCCTCATACCCAAACACCACTTCCCTCCCTACACCCTCATACCTAAACAAATCCCCCTTCCAGCACCCTCATCCCCAACACCATTCCCCGTCCTGGTCTGGGAGACTGATGAGGGTGCCTTCCCTTAATGCCAGATGCCCAGCCTGTTTGCACTTCAACATCCTGACCATGAGAATCTATTTCCTAAGGACAATGATGATAGAGGGCATGGGGAGCTGACAAGGGGGAGTGGGGTGACTGCATGGGCAATATGGTGTACAGGGGGAATTATCAGAGGACATCTGCCTTGCCGAGGAAGCTGCAGAGGTTGAGGCAGTGTTGGCAGACTCTGGTGGCGCAGCGTCAGCAGGTACAGTAGACTGCTCCATCCCTGCATCTTGTTAGCACCTGGGTGGAAGGGTTGTTCCTCTCACTCCCCAGCAGCGGTGGGATGTGGCTCAGTCTTGGGAGGTCCTGCGGCCTCTGCCATGGCCAGATTTGTTGGCATGATTGTGGCTGGTGTACCAGTGCCCCCAGAGGTGACCGAAGCAGTGCCCTTGCACAGTTGTGTTTTGGGTTTCTTGTGGGCACTCACCTTCCTAGCTGCAGCATGTCCTGAAGCCTTTTTGCCACTTCCCAGGGCAGGTATGCCAGAGGTGCTTCTGCCTTCCATGGGGCCCTGGGTGTCTTGTGTGCTTGTTAGGAGACAGGAAATAGTGCACAATACCTTGCTGGACTTTAGAAGGGTGTGCTCTCATGTAGTGTTCTATTTACTATCGTGTCAGAGGGTGGCAGGGCCCTATGGGGGCCTAGTTCATGTGGCCGACCATATGATGGTTTACTGCCTTGATGGTTGTGTATGCATATGGACAGTCGTGAATGCGTGCCTTGCTTGGACTGTGGTGTCATGTGCTTCACAGTTGTACAAGGTCACTTGTGCCCATATTGGGCAGACCCAATGTTGCTTGCATATCCTGTTGTACTGCCAGCGGAAGGGTACCCTGCTGTCAATGGGGGTGTGATTGTGACATTAGGTGGGACACAATCTTCATGGCGGCCTTGAAGCTACTGGTCTGTAGCACTAGTTGTAATTTGAGCCACACAGCTAATGTGTTGATTGGTTGCCATACGTTAAGTGTGTGGAGGCAGTTTTGCCTATGCCTGTACATGGGTTCTCGGCATGCTGACAAGGGTTAGTGGCAAAGTGGAATGCGATTGGGTAACTGTCCATGATACTTGCTGTTCCATGGTAGTTGTATGTGTCCTAGATCACGGCCTCTTCACTCTACATGGTGACTATTTGAGGGGCTTCACACCTTCCATGCCTCCTAATTAACTGATCTAGGGTGTTACATTGATGGCTTGTGCATTGTCTGGATTAACACCACTGGATGCATGGAAGTGTGTCTATGTCATCATGCTATTGGGGTTGTTGTGCAATGGGCTTATCATTCACTCATGTACTCACGAGGGTCTTCCTGGCTGCTGGCTCGACCTCTGCCAAACCCACCCTCTCCAGGCCCGTCATGTGGAGGATGCTGCTCACTGTCTCCTCCCAGGGGGTGAGCTGTAGAAGGCCATTGGCCCCCTACCAGTGGCTGCTGTCTCCCAATGGTGGTTAGAGATGAGGGTGTAGACTCAGCCTTTGATGTTTTTCCACCTCTTCTGCATGTCCGTGCAGTCCAGTAGGACCACCACCACGTCCCTGATAGCGCAGATGGCGTTCTTGCACTGCTGTGATGTGTTGTGGTTTTGTGAATCATACGGCTCCTCTGCATGGGCCACCACCTTAACCCAAAGAACACTGAGCTCCTGCTTCATTTTAGGTAGCTTTCCCTGGTATTTGTCTCCTGACATGTTTTTCGTGTCTTCTGTGGTTGGATAGAACTTCTTTAATGGTGATTTTAAAAGGATTGAGTTTTTAAAGATGGTCACCAGCAAACTTCCCATTCGTGTCATGATGAGTTCCCATTCAGCGGTAATTACACCAGTTAAATTACAATTGGGTAATTCCATTGAAATATGGTGGTAGCAGTAATTCCGCAGAATATTGGCAGAATTAGTGTTGGTGTTCTAGTTTTCAGCCCTAATTCACCAGGGGAATTACGGTTACTGCCGATGTGTGGTGTGTGCTCCTGCCTACTCATGATTCAGCTGAAATTCCGATGGAACAATGCTTGGTTTGTGAAAGACTCGACCCATTTGAAAAAGCAACATCAAGAAGCAGCATAGGCACCCATAAACATCTCATTCAGTTATTAAGGTTGTTGTTTACTGGGGAACTACTATGTCTTAAGGTATCTGCAAACAAACAAATGGCAATTTTCCCTAGAAAGTTCCATAGATTTTCACTGCCTCCCCCATAAAAATGCATTCTAACTTAGTGGACACTATGGGCTGGTTACAAGTTTGGCAGTATTGCCAATATTACCTATGAGAATACTGCCAAACTCCAAACTCCTTTACCATTACCGCATGCTGTATGCATGCAATAACGTGAAGGGTCCATATGATTTTGGATTCTGCAGACCCTTCTGTTATACCTCATTTTGAAGTACATATGACTCCAATGGAGGTATGTGGTAATTCATTTGTGTGAAGGAAATTTCCTCCAGAGAAAAGCAGAGGGAAAACATATTTTTTTCCAAAGCTTGTGGTTAGGCATAGTGGTCAAATATGTGGTACTCTTTGGCCACTCTGGAACCTACCTTGTAATTAAGTCCTTAGTTTTAAGCCTGGGTGGTTTCTAAATGCCTAATCATGGTGGAGTATCGATTTTCTATGAAATGGTCCAAGTACATGACGTTCAACAGCAATAGTTATTAGCTGAGCATATTTTGACATCTGCTGTATGACAACAGTACCTATCATGTGATTCACCATAGGACGTGAGTACATGAGCAAATAATACTTTAACTCTCCATGCTCTTTGTGGTCCCCATCTCCCTTGAAGCCTGGCATTGTTCAAGCCCTCAGCAACTACATCCTTGCATAATCCTCTTGTCTCTCAGCAGTACTGTTAGCTGTAGAGAAGCCTTATACTCTTTCACCTCACTCATCCCCCTTTCGAACTCCACTTGACCGGCTTTTAATGCTCTGCTCCCTAATTTACCATCCTTATCCAAACTTCACACAGTAATGTTGAATATGCTTTCTGACAATAACCTGAAACGCTTATGCCTCACTGAGACTTGTCACCATTATGAGCCTGGCCCTGATTTTTCTGCTAAATCCCTGGGGCTCCTGCTCCTATACATTTACCACCCCAGGCGCCCTGCGGGGTTTCTCATCCTGATCAACAGACACTTTCCATTTTTACCCTTTACTCCTATCCATTCCTGCTAAGCCTAAACATTCTGCAGGTGAAACCTTGGCCTTGGCCCTTATTTTCAGCACTTCTCACCTATCTACCATTAAACAAATGTTTTCTTCAGAATTGTCAGATCACTATGCGATCCACTTCTCAATGTCCTTCTCTATCCTCTGACACTGTGTCCCCCACCTATGGAAGCATTTTTGCATCCATGTAAAAAGCTATCTTTTGACACACGTTGCCCTGATTGCCCTTTCTTGCAACCTGATCACTTAAATCTGAACCCCTTCTGCACCCACCACTTTTGCCAATTGTCCAATGATGCTTAACACACAAATTCACAAGATAACTAATTCCTTTGCTCTAAAACCAAAAAGTCTGAGTGGTTCACCCCATCTTTTGCAATTTAAATCAAAACAAAGACTAAAGTTGCAGATCATCAATGGCCCCTCACTTACTCTTAGACTGCTAAACCCTGCTGCAAAACCTAGCTCAATTTTAGTTTTTTATGTTTGAATTTATGAAATAGGGATGTTAATTTCAATCAGGAATGACTCACAATAGAACATTTAAAGATAACAGATAGTCCCCAGAAAGCTGCCTGTACAATAGCTCAAAAATGAGAACAAGTGGTGAGCCAGCATATGAGGGTTAGAAAAAAAGTGGAAATTAGACCAGGAAAAAAAGTTTTGTACTGTACAAATATACCAAATTACATTATAAGGCAGAACGGGAGGGAGTCGAAAGGTCAGGTAAGGAAGATAGGGCAGATGGCAGTCAGATCTCTCTCTTTGGTAAGTGAGTGAATTTTAAGATGAGCTTTGAGAGATTCACAGTCTCGCTTGCATTGATTGTGATAGGCACTGGGTTCCAATGAAGTGGGAAGAGTAGGGAGTACAATCAGAAGTGGGAGGATAGGAAGGGCATGTGACAGGAGGTTGGGGGTAGAGAGCGAGGGGGGATGAGATGGTTAGTATATACAGATACAATTATACAGCGACAAAATAGCCATACCATTGAAGGATTTGTAGACTTGAAGACATGGACAGCCTACCAGAATAGTGTTGTAGGTATTATTATGGAAGGATATGAGTAGATTTTAGAGATTGCCCGCTGTGAAGTTGATTCATTTTCTGAACATTGAGAAGGTTATAACAAGCAACAGATGTGGTAGTAGTGACACATTTTTGCATTTAGAGGTTGCTATCAAAGGAGAAGCCAAGGGAGCAGGACATTGGAAAGAAATAGAAGTGGGGATGGTTGGTATTGAAAGCAATGACTTCAATTTCTTGAGCATGAGTCAGTGGAGAGCTATCCAGTGATGTTTTGCCTTGAAACAGTTGATAATCCATTCCACAATGGCTGGGGCATAGGAGGAAAAGGAGAAAAAGATTTGATTGTCATCAGCAAAGAGGTGATAGTGAAAGCTAAAGGACGAGATATGTCTTCTTTCGGCAAAGGTATGGAGTGTGAAGTGCAGATCTCCTAGGATTAATCTTTGGAGGGTGCAAACAGGAATAGGGATGGGGTCAGAGTTTTGCAAATTCCAAGAGATTATAAAAGAGCAACCTTCTAGGTAGGAGGTAATGTATGCCGGAGAGGATCTGAGCAAGCAAGGTCTTGGGGAGTAAGGAGGAGGGAGGAGTGGTTGAAAGTGGTTTACATGTCAAAAGTAAAAAGTATAGACTAGGGTTTGAAGTAGTGATCGTGAGAGAAAGAGTTGGAGACATACATGCATGCAGTTTCAGTGGATTGTTTACTGTGGACACCAGATTGAAGAGAACCTCGAAAGCCATTATCCTTAGTGATCCAGTTGAAGACCAATGTTCAATGACCTTTGAGTAATGGGGAAGGATTGAAACAGCAATAGTTCTCACTGACATTTGGATCAGCAGAGGGTTTCTGCAAAAGGAGTATGAGAGTTGCAGATGCGATGCAGCAGAAATGCATCCAGAGGAGAGAGTGAGGTTAAAGAGCTCAGAGAGTTAAGTGCAGGTTATTGAGTTTAAGTCTTTGGGCCTCATTAGGACCCAGGCGTTAAGGGGTTAACGGCGCTGTAAAAGGTGTCGGCGCTGTTAAACCCTTAACACCTTACTACGAGGTCCCTTTGTGGGACCCGACCTTAACTGCTGGTCTAGACCAGCCGTTAAAGTAGGGGCCCGCAAAGGGACTCTCGAGGAAAGTATGGTACCGCAATTTGCGGTACCGTATTTACCGCCTTCCCCATTCCCATTATGCCCTATGGGGCAAAAATGGGAATAGGGAAGGGCCATGGTGGCATGGGGAATTACTGCCCCGCCAACCTTGGAATGGGGCGGTATTTCCCCATTCCACCATGGTGGACTCGTTACAACACCGGCACCAACCATGGTGCTAATAGCGCCATGGTTTAGCGCCTGGGTTGTAATGAGGGCATTGCTATATAACACACTAAACTCCTTTGCAAATTTGGAGAAGAAATGCAGCAGCGGGTATTCAGTAGCGGTAAGTAAAAAATTAGAGGAACTAGACCTCACGCAACTAAAGTCCACAGAGTCCACAGTCTGCAATTAATCAGTTCACAAAACAGTAAATATGTACTTTTCAAATTCTTTTTCTGCTCACTTAGCAGCAGAGTTCCCTCTTGCTGGCTCAGGACCTTTCACGGCCACACAGCCTTGCACAGCTTCGGATAACAGCAACTTGCCAACACAACCAGATCCTCCAGCCCAACAGCACACTTGTGAATGCACTTGGGGTGCAGGCGCTTGTGCACGGGCACGAGAGACTTAGTAGGATTGCCGGGAAGGTTTTTAGGTGCAGAGTTAAAAAATGCTGCTGAAAAGGAAACAAAAGCAGCGCTATGTAAAAAGTTAGAGGAACTAGACATCACGCAACTAAAGTCCACAGAGTCCACAGTCCACAATGAATGAGTTCACAAAACAGTACATACGTCCTTTTCAAATCAGTGTGTGTCTCGCTGCATACGTAGCAGCAAAGCTCTTTCTTGCCGACTCAGGACCTCTCACAGCCTCATGCAGCCGCTCACAGCTTCGGATAACAGCAACTTGTCGCCACAACCAGAGCCTCCAGCCCAACAGCACACTTGTGAATGTACTTGGGGTGCGCGCGTGGGTGCGCAGGCAGGAGAGACTTAGTAGGATTGCCGGGAAGGTTTTTAGGGGCGGAGTAAAAAATGCCATTTTCAAATCAGCATGTGTTTCGCCGTATACTTAGCAGCAGAGCTCCCTCTTGCCGACTCAGGACCTCTCACGGCCTCACGCAGCCTCACACAGCTTCAGATAACAGCAACTTGTCGCCACAACCAGAGCCTCCAGCCCAACAGCACACTTGTGAATGCACTGTTTAACCATAAAAAAGAAAAATAAATAAATAAATAAATAAATAATGATACTTTCAAAAATTGTGAATTAATAATATATAGTCAATAGATATCACAAGAAAATGTAACCTTCACATTTGTGCAACATTTACTTCATTATTTAGCATTTGTTGTGCACATCAACCCGGAATTCTAAAATAGTTTATGGCAAATATATTCAATTGTTATAATTCCAACATCTGTGTTTTATTGGATTTACCTTTTCTGAAGAAAACATGTGATTTTCCTTAGATTCCCAAACACTTACCAACAGGTGTTTCACTCTGCAAATCTGTTAAATAACAGTATATTTAGTGAAATTCTTAGCTGCTCAATGAATTTAAATGTTATTCTCATTTAAACAATTTGATATTGTTCTAATATCAGATCGAATTTCGATGTAGATCTCCATAATATCCATAGCAATTCAATACTTACAAACAAAAGAAAATCAACTAAACAGGTAAACAGACAACAAAACAGAAAATATTGGAAAACATAGAGGAAAATAGGGAAATAGGAAGAGTGAAAATAAAGAAGTTACATATTTACTTCGTCTCTGAAAGGATGGAAGCCCAAAAACTGGAGATACAAAACTATCCAAAAGCCAAAATAATCACTACACCTCTTTGCAAGGGAACAAAAAAAGGTTTATTACATGAAAAAGAGGTCTCAGATGGTCGTGTATAACCAAACTGACATGGAGTTCTCTGATTTTCTAAAGAGTTAAAGGTTATATAGTGGCCTAGCCTCAAATTAACAATACTATGCATAATAAGGAGCAGCAGAATCCCACCACCTTCATTGGCTACCACCTATAGAACATGCGTACCCCCCACTATAGTCCCTTGACCTATTGACCACATCTGTGCTACCCACATTCTCCTAGGCACATGGTCCCCTACATTGTCACTGTCAAACCCAGGTATATGATTGGGTGCTTCTTATGAATAGGTTCATACATTTCTGACCATCACGTGATCTGAACCCTCCTGTTTCAGACACAAGTAAATCAACTTGGAGATGCCAACTGTGCTTTCAGTAGACAATAGGCTTCCTCATTAACCCACATGCCATGGCACACACAAGCTGCACCCTGACCTTGTACTACAGTTATTGGCATCACCTCCTCTGCTTCTCACCCACATCACAAGACATTCCAGACACACCTCCCCCTTATATTCTCCCAACCCCAGGATGCAAGAGTAAATCAAGTAGGTACATTTGTGGATGATGAGACCAGGGCACTGCTCTCGGGTCAGAATATCAAGGATTTGTTTCCTTAAATTGTGTGTCTAGGTGTAATTCATATGGGGTGTCTGCGCCGGGGTGTGGGCAAATGTCCTCTTAATCGTCGCCTGGCTCTTTTTGCATCACAGAGCCTCGTGCCCTATTTTCATGAATGTGTCTTCCAATGGGTGCATCCCTTTCTGCTCTTCTACCAACTAACATTCCATTCCCACCAGTTACAGGCCCCACAGCTGGATACAATTCATGTTTAACTGTGCACCATGGGTGCCTCTGACCTTAACTTATCTCCTGGGGAACGGTACAGGGGATTTGTTTTTGGAGTTCAACTACCAGAGCTGCAGCTCAAAACCAAGGCATATGTTATCTTCTGTTTATCGTGCGCTAGGCCTTAACATTCAAAATGGTGACACTTCTGCCAAGTTAAAGCACTAGCCTTGCTTCTTCCACACTGTCTTGCTGACTCCATCTTCCGCTTATTTCAATCCTTCCCACACCTCACACCATCCTATGGCACGACAATACATCAACTAAATACTGGCCTATAATGCTCCCCTGTCTATGACCTCTGCAACCACAACATTAATACATGTGCCGCTCTTTCAGTGTTACTGTATGTAATATGTATCAGACCTAACTAAGACAATGTAAGGGCTGTCCACAGCACAACCTTCACTTTGCACCTACAATGTTGCACTCTAATAGGTTTTCCAAATGTCTGCCTGTCTGTGATACTGTACGTGTATCCCAACATTTTAAATAATCTAATCTTAGCTTTCATGTACTTAATTGTCATATATTGCTTTATATTTTGTTCTACTGTTTAGTTACTACAGATTTTCTATGTACTTTTTTGCCTACTTATTAACTTACAGCTATATAGCATCATCCATGCATGTTCCAAAATATTGCCATGTCATGAAATGTCATCAGCCTGGTAATTTGCATGTCCCAGAAGTGATGTCAGTAAACATCAACCTTGGGGTTTCTAAAAGTACACATGATACTTATTTTTGAAACTATACAATTGTTTCTTATGTCATAATGCATACATTGTATATATGTACCAACACATGTTTTATTATCTCAAATTAAAGTTATTGGTCAGGGCTTATCCTTTATTCGTGTTTTTCTGTAGTGTTGCTTCATTTCCATGTACCCACATTGTCAATCCTGTTGGATAGACATGCCTTTCGTCTCTTAACTTTTTATTGTCTGAAAACTAAATATGAAGCTTAGTTTAGTACAAATTAACACAATAAGGAGCTTTTTTATCTAAGTAATAGGGTACGCCCTGACAGAAAATTAAAGATCAGCTATTTTTGTAACACGCCTATGCGAGGTACATGAAGAACCTTGAAGACTATCAATTCTTTCTGTTTCTTTTTCCATCCACTTTTACATAAGCGGTACACCAGCACAGCCTAGAATTAGTATACCACTAGGTGGGACTAGTGAGACAAGCACTCTATCCTTGTGCCTCTTCAATGTATGGATATGCAGATTACCTCCTCCTCAACTTTGAATGAACGTGGAGTGTTTTGCAGTGCACCCCTATGAGGTGTACCAGCCATTTGTGTTAAAGCTTATTTTAGAACTACAAACATGTTTCCTTTCAATAGGTTTATACTCTAGATATGATTAAAACAGCTACATTTAACATTCTCAGTCAGTGCTTACCCCTTTCAGGTTTGTGACCTGCCCTGGATTATTTACACAGGTTAACAATGCTGATACGCTTGATGAATGTGCCCACCATTTTGAAACTATTTAAAGCCACATGTGATTGTGACACTGAAAAAAGACCATCAGTTATTTGTTTAAAGTTACAAAAAATCAATTTTAGAGTGAAGTTTACAATGTTACTGATAGTAAATAAAATATCATATTTGATTGTACATTTTTCAGAAATAGGGGATATGTTTGTATCTTTAGTTTTTGTTCTACAATCTCCTTAGTATTGAGCTATATTTTATAAAATTCAACAATTTTAAGAATGAATTCCATGTTTTTGTTCATTTGTTTAATTATTATTATTTATTATTTAAAGTATCCTTTCTCAGTAACTAATTGTTGTTAGTGTATTACCTTGAAAGTTTGTAATAGAAAAAAGCCTATAATAGAAACATTAGAATTAGTAACCTTATTGTGTGAAAATGAAACTATCAGTTTTATATTAATGACTTACATTTGGAATTACATTTAGGTCTTAGTTAGGCTAATAGTAATGGCTTTTTATTGCTCCCCAAATGTTCCTACTTGATTGCCTCTGTTATCCTGGTGTTGTAGCCACCCTGCAACATAGAGTTTGGCTCCCCAAATGTACCTACTTGATTGACTCTTGCATCCTGGTGTTGTAGCTGCCCTGTAACATGGGGTATAGCTCCCAAAATGTACCTACCTGATTGACCTTGATGTAACTTTACTCTATTGCACTTGTATGTAACTATTACCTGTAACTACTGTCACTTACCATGTAACATTAGCACTGGAACGAATTTCTTAAGCTTAAGCTCCTAGATACCTCTGGGTTTGGTGCGCTATATAAATAACTAAATAAATAAAACATAAATAATTATTAGCTGTTTCAGTGTCTCTATTAAATACATTGTTATTCTGCTGGTACTTTCTTTGGATACCATTTTAGCAGATTCTCTGTATTTTGGTAATCACTTCTCATAATTTCTCAATATGTCTTCTATATCGGTAATTAGAAATCTAGCATAACAAACTGTGTAATTCATGATCCATGTTGAGTTCCTCAGAAAAGGGAAATCCAAGAAATCATAAATGTGTTCTCAGGATTAGAACAATTAAATATATTTGCCATAAACTATTTAAATTTAAAGTTCACTGTATATTTGTACTGCAATAAATTATAAGTAATGATATAAAATGTTGAGCGTATTTGAAGTTTACATTTTCTTTTGATATCTATTGTCTGTTCTAATACACTATTAGCAGTGCACATGATGTAATGGTTGTAGCAACATATTTCGCAAGACAACTATTGTGTAATGAAATGTTAAAAACTAGTTACAGCTCATACAGGAAGTTAGGGTATTTATGCTGTTCTTATGGTATATTAATAATATATAGTAACATACATTCTGCACTGGGCACTAATATACCTCCAGTTGCCACCATCATTTTAATGAAAACATAACTCATTCACTGCCATATATTGGTAATGACATCTCCAATTGTTTTGAATCCCATGGTAAACAATGCTGTTAATTTGGGCCCTGTACTTTGCATACTTTGAGAACATTCATTACTGAGGATCTCTCACTTTGGTTAAATATCGTGCTACCAGCCCCTTGTTTTATGGCCATCTGTGGGTGACTGTCACTAAACAGCCCCAACTAATTTCATTTAAACAGCATTGAAAAAGTAAACAAATGACTACCCGCAAGAATAACATACTACTTTTGCCCCCATAGCGAAAATCAGAAGCTGGCACCCATGAATTTACACACAGATAAGGAAAAAAGTGGTAAGAACTGGGAAGGGAAGAACACTAGAATTCATACATATAACAAAGGTAAAAAAAGAACATTTATTTGTCTCCACTTTATATATTTTGTAAATGTTTTTATTTTTCTTCTAAAGAATGTGGTAAAAAAAAGACACTTAAAAATATTCCTGGCATTTGCAATTGCAATTAAAAGAGCTTTTCCCAAACCATCAAGAATGCCACCTCCCACCTCAAGCAAGCTGTGACAGGTTTTGCACATGACCACAAAGTTTGAAAGATCAGATGCAGGCAGCATGGACAGTTCAGTGTTAGTTAGTTGACAATAACTAGTAATCCTATTGGAACTCTGTGGCACAGATAATAAATACTGCTGTACTAATCTTACTAATCTTGCTCCATGCGATTTCACCTAATGCTTCAGATGGGCCTTCCTATACAATTCATCCTCTTCACCCCAATGTACGCAGAAACGATGTTGAAGTAACGTTGAGGTTCTCAAACTTTGCAACAGCTTGATTGAAGGTCCCCTCTGCGAACCCTTACCACAGAAACTGCACATGAACTCATCCTGTTTTAAATGGTGGCCATCGAAAGGATGAACAGACCTTGGATCCCATTCAATATCGGATATCATTTTCAGTTGAAAAATGCTGGTGTGTCTTGCAAATGAATAAAGACACTTTTAGTAACCCAGACTAAGGGGCCAGAGTCCAAATAGAAATAGGCCCAGAGCCAGGGGGGCATTACTGTGTCACATAATGTCCCAGGGTGTTTCGGTCAGGCCTGTAACTGTGGACCCTGCAGCATTACCGAATGCCCACAGATGTGCAATATATTACACACCTAGAATGAAAATTAAACTAATTCCCCAAACCTATGTGTAAATTGATTTTTTTACATGTTTTATGTAATATGTGTAGAGAAAAAGGGTTAAAATTATAGATCTTCTTGAATCTGCAAATAGAAATCTGTAAGACGGTAACAATAGTTTATCATTAAGCAAGGTCTAGATAACACAACAAATGCACTCTCACCGTTTCCACTTCAAACAAAACTTCAAATATTTACTAACACTTACTATCTGCTTATCCAAAAGATCCAAAGATGTTACCATCAACAATGCAGTAAGAATGGGTACATAGTGACCTCTGCAAACATACCTACATTATTATTAAGAAATTCAAAATGTGTGCAACCAAACATATACATTACATTATATCTAATGCCATAAGTGTTTCATCTACATGCAGATATTCTTTTTGTTTTTTAAACACGATGGGAAAAAAAATGTACACTTAAAAAAATTATTAAGTATGGCAATTAATGTGGTATTCAGATAAACTTACCCAATCCTTAGTTGCACTACCTCACACAGTACCCATTCGAGCCATAGATCACAGATAACCCTCAAAATGTAGACATTAGCAGCTGGTAAAACTACAACATGTGGAGTTGACAAAGTTGCCAAAGTCGAGGGTTCATTCAGTGTTGGTCGTGTCGCACTGTGAAATCAGCTGTTGGACGTGTTGCCATTTTCAATGCACATAATAAATGAGCACCAAGCATTTTTTTTTGTGGTGCTCATGCAATTTCCAATTCCCATCATCCACATCATCACAGGAGACTTGCACCAGATGATTTATCATGATTGATGTTCCCTAGCTTTCTGAGAGAATATTACAAGGGCCACGTTTTATGTTTTCTTGCACAATTTTAGACATGTTCAAATGTCCAACTGGTGAGGAAAACATAAAACAACTAAAAAAACCTCTAAAAAAACAATGCCATAAAAAATGAAACTCCCTCTCTGAACCTCTCTACTATTTCTAATGACCCTTCAAATAGAGTGTCCCAATGGTGCAGATACTTGAAGATTGGCTTTTCCTAGCAGCACATTTAATAGGTGGAGGTTGATTCTGCACAGCCACCAATCACAGCTACTTGAAAATATAAGACCACACATAAGGCAAAAAAAGGCAACTCCTAACAGAAAATGCAACAGAAAATGAAGCCTCCTCTCAGAATCTCTCTGCATTTCTAAGAACTTGTCAAATAAGAGTGTTCTGGTGCTGCAGGTGTTTGAAGGCTCTGGCTGTTGCTGGCAGAACCTTTAATGGATGGAGGTTGATTCTGCACAACCACCGCTCACAGATACAGTAAATATATAACACCACATAAAAGCCCAAAAAGGCTGCCACCCAGTATGGGCAAGACCATCTCTTAGAATTTCCAATAAGCATCATCCATATGATCCAGGAGACTCGCACCAGACGATTTATCATAATTGATTTTCCCAAGCTTTCTGATGGAACATTAGAAGGGCCACTTCTTAGTGTTTTTTTGCACAATATTCGAAATATTCACATTTTCAACTGGTGATGAAAATATAAAATAACAAAATGGCAAATCTAAAAAGTCAATGCCACAAGAAATATAGCTGACTCTCTGAACATATAGAGTGTTCCAATGCTGCAGGTGTTTGAAGACTCTGCAGGTGTTTGAAGCCTTTGCATGTTGCTAGAAGCATGTTTAATGGATGGAAGTTGATTCTGCACAGCCGTCGCTCACAGCTGCAGTAAAGATATAAGAGCACATATAAGCCAAACAATGCTGCAGCCCAGAATGGTCCAGACCATATCATGTCATTTTCGATATGCATCATCCACATCATCCCAGGAAACTTGCACCAAATGATTTATCATAATTGATGTTCCCAGGCTTTCTAACAGAAAATCAGAAGGGCCACGTCTTGCTCTTTCCTTGTACAATGTTAGACATGTTCAAATGTCCAACTGGTGACCAAAACATTAAATAACAAAAATGACAACTCTAAAAAGAAAATGTCACAAAGAATAAATCGTCCTCTCTTAACATCTCTTGCATTTCTAATGACTCTTCAAAAAGAGTGTTCCGTGCTGCAGGTGTTTGAAGGCTCTGGCTGTTGCTGGTACAGATATTGTAAATATATAACACCACATAAAAGCCAAAAAAGGCTGCAGGCCAGCATGGGGAAGACCATCTTGTGCAATGTCCAATATGATTCATCCACATCATCCCAGGGCACTGGCACTAGATGATTTATCATGATTGATGTTCCCAAGCTTTCTGATGGAACTTTAGAAGGGCAACATCTTAGTGTTTTCTTGCACAATGTTAGACCTATTTGAATATCCAACTGGTGATGAAAATATAAAATAACAAAAATGGCAACTCTAAAAAGACAATGCCACAAAAAATTAAGCTGCATCTCTTAACCTTTGTAGCATTTATAATAACTCTTCAAATAGAGTGTTCCAATGCTGCAGATGTTTGAAAACTCTGGATGTTGCCGGAAGCAATATTAATGGATGGAAGATGATTCTGCACAACCACCGCTCACAGATACAGTGAAGATATAAGACCACATATAAGCCAAAAAAGGCTGCAGCCACAGTATAATCATTATTGAGGTATTAACTTGTCTCAATCCTACTTACACCACTTCCTACAGCCACCCATTGGTGGCATAGATCACAGATAACTCTCATAACCTAGACATTACAGGGTGGTAAAATTGGAACATGTGGAGTTGACACTGCTGTCAAAGTAGAAGGTTCATTAACTGTTGGTGGCATCACACTGGTGGAATCTCTTACTGGACGTGGTGCCAATTTCCATTAATGCAACACATCCGCCCCAAGCATTTTTATTTTGTGGTGTACAGACAATTTGCAATAAACATCATACACGTCATCCAGGAAACACGCACCACATGATTTATCATTACAAGAGCCATGTCTTACTGTTTTCTTGCACAATGTGTACTGAACATCCTATACCTCCCATTTAAAACATGGCCTATAATCTGCACATAGGAATCTACTGTACAAAAAAATACATTACTACTGCTGCTATTCTCCAACCAAATAATGACACTATTACTACTCCAGTATAATGAGCCATAGTCCTAATATCAATAAGCCCAATGCCAAGGGGGCTTTCCTGCATCAGATAATGCTCCACGGTCTTAATTAAAGCCCTCACTTTGGTCGAACCTGTAACTATGAACATGCTAAATATTCACCGTAACTCCATGCAAGAACCAGTGTGCCCAGTAAACTGCCATGCACAGCTGCCTCTATTTCTATATCAAGTAGCAGTAGAGTAACAATAACATTAAAAACATAAAATCCGTTTTTACCTATTTTATACTGTTATATATGAAAGCATCTAAGATCTGGAAGATCTTAACCAGCATGGACCTTTTCTGTGGTAAGTTGAGACCCTTAACATTTAAAGAACCTATGCATATTGTTTTAGCAGCCATTAGAGTGTTGTGTTGTATGCGTGGGTTGCATTGTGTTTGGTTGGATGTTTTGTCCTGCCTTCAGTATTTGTGGGCTTCCGTACAATTGACGGGAGTCTAAAGCGAAACGTTGTCTGCCTGGATGCTTGTGATAAAAAGTCAGGTCCTGATTGCCCACACATATTTGCTGGTAGGTTTCTCCATCAGTCTGCCTCTTGTTTTCTTCCTTTTTACTGTAGCCAAATCCTTGTAAACCAACCTCCTCTTCTCCTCCTCCCCAACCAGGAAACAAAAAACAAGGAAAAAAACGATTATCTTCAATTTCTCAGACGCCCTGTGAATGACATAGGGCCACACAATGGGTGTCTCCCCCTGAACCCATTCCTCACAACTCTAAAACTTTTACAACTAATAAAAGGTTGGTGTGCATCATGACAACATTTGTTGCTGCCCAGCCTGGCATATTATGCGAGCTAAGTCGCAGAGAGGGGCATCGCTGAGTTTAGATGGCACTCAGTTGCCTCTTCACGTGTGATATTTGGGTTAGTGTCATCTCGTTCTCCATTAAAAGTTATGTCTGCATCTCTGGGACTTTTTTCTAGCCAAGTTCCTCTCGTGGCACATCTGTCCCCTGTCATGAGGAGTCTAGTCTTTTAAATCTTCGCATGCCCTTTGACTGACCCCACCTCAGCCTCAGCCAAGGTCTCAGTGGTCCATGCGCTGGTTCCGATGAGGATGGCATCTCTTCTGCTTCTGTTGAACCTTCCTTTTCTCACAGTCCTCACAACACGTTAGCAGCTTCCTCTACTTAGACCACTTTATACTCTTCATTGGCATAGTCAACGGATAGCCCCATCTGTATCTCCTGTCATCTTCACGTAGCCAAGAGGTTAAGGGGTGACACTTCTTAGTGTTTTTTTGCACAATATTCGAAATATTCACATTTTCAACTGGTGATGAAAATATAAAATAACAAAATGGCAAATCTAAAAAGTCAATGTCACAAAAAATATAGCTGACTCTCTGAACCTATAGAGTGTTCCAATGCTGCAGGTGTTTGAAGACTCTGCAGGTGTTTGAAGCATTTACATGTTGCTAGAAGCATGTTTAATGGATGGAAGTTGATTCTGCACAGCCGTCGCTCACAGCTGCAGTAAAGATATAAGAGCACATATAAGCCAAACAATGCTGCAGCCCAGAATGGTCCAGACCATATCATGTCATTTTCAATATGCATCATCCACATCATCCCAGGAAACTTGCACCAAATGATTTATCATAATTGATGTTCCCAGGCTTTCTAACAGAAAATCAGAAGGGCCACGTCTTGCTCTTTCCTTGTACAATGTTAGACATGTTCAAATGTCCAACTGGTGACCAAAACATAAAATCACAAAAATGACAACTCTAAAAAGAAAATGTCACAAAGAATAAATCATCCTCTCTGAACATCTCTAGCATTTCTAATGACTCTTCAAAAAGAGTGTTCCGTGCTGCAGGTGTTTGAAGGCTCTGGCTGTTGCTGGTACAGATATTGTAAATATATAACACCACATAAAAGCCAAAAAAGGCTGCAGGCCAGCATGGGGAAGACCATCTTGTGCAATGTCCATTATGCATCATCCACATCATCCCAGGGCACTGGCACTAGATGATTTATCATGATTGATGTTCCCAAGCTTTCTGATGGAACTTTAGAAGGACAACATCTTAGTGTTTTCTTGCAAAATGTTAGACCTATTTGAATATCCAACTGGTGATGAAAATATAAAATAACAAAAATGGCAACTCTAAAAAGACAATGCCACAAAAAATTAAGCTGCATCTCTTAACCTTTGTAGCATTTATAATAACTCTTCAAATAGAGTGTTCCAATGCTGCAGATGTTTGAAAACTCTGGATGTTGCCGGAAGCAATATTAATGGATGGAAGTTGATTCTGCACAACCACCGCTCACAGATACAGTGAAGATATAAGACCACATATAAGCCAAAAAGGCTGCAGCCACCGTATAATCATTATTGAGGTATTAAATTGTCCCAATCCTACTTACACCACTTCCTACAGCCACCCATTGGTGGCATAGATCACAGATAACTCTCATAACTTAGACATTACAGGGTGGTGAAACTGGAACTTGTGGAGTTGACACTGCTGTCAAAGTAGAAGGTGCATTAACTGTTGGTGGCATCACACTGGTGGAATCTCTTACTGGACGTGGTGCCAATTTCCATTAATGCAACACATCCGCCCCAAGCATTTTTATTTTGTGGTGCACAGACAATTTGCAATAAACATCATACACATCATCCAGGAAACACGCACCACATGATTTATCATTACAAGAGCCATGTCTTACTGTTTTCTTGCACAATGTGTACTGAACATCCTATACCTCCCATTTAAAGCATGGCCTATAATCTGCACATAGGAATCTACTGTACAAAAAAATACATTACTACTTCTGCTATTCTCCAACCAAATAATGACACTATTACTACTCCAGTATAATGAGCCATAGTCCTAATATCAATAAGCCCAATGCGAAGGGGGCTTTCCTGCATCAGATAATGCTCCACGGTCTTAATTAAAGCCCTCACTTTGGTCGAACCTGTAACTATGAACATGCTAAATATTCACCGTAACTCCATGCAAGAACCAGTGTGCCCAGTAAACTGCCATGCACAGCTGCCTCTATTTCTATATCAAGTAGCAGTAGAGTAACAATAACATTAAAAACATAAAATCAGTTTTTACCTATTTTATAATCTTATATATGAAAACATCTAATAAACCATCCCCTAGTTTGCCAACCTCTAACTTGTGTACTAAAATTGGATTTCTATTCATATACTGCACCTGCCTCTATTAGGGCAATTTGCACCAGAGAATCAATTCAATTTCTATTTTATAGAATAGCAGTTTCCACAACTAATACCATTCCTTCATTTTTTATGAATGTATATTTAGAAATAAAACCAATCATGCATATTCTTCATGAAATTAAACACATGGTTTCACAAAACAAAAAACAAATAAAGACAATGCATTTTCCCCTGTAGATAACCATGCAGTAACACACTTCAGCAAGCCAAATCTTTTTTTTTTTAAATATTGTTTTTATTTAGAAGCATTTGGTCTTGGGCTTGTGTCTGACTCACACGTTCTTTGGTTTCGTGGCTGGGTTGGTGTATCAGAGCATTTGTGGGGGGTCATGGTGTTAAGGTGTAGTTTGGGGCTGTTTAGTTCTGCTTGGGGGCAATTATTCTTTGGTTTGTGGTGATCCGTTTGGTGGGGGGTTCATACGAATGTGTAATTTGATTCCCAGTATTCTAGGAAGGGGAGCCACTATATGTCGATTTGTGTGTGAGTTTCCATGAGTGCTGCGGTGAGGATCGTCATCTTGTATATTTCCTTTGCTTTTCATAGACAGTCTCTCTTAATGGGCGGGGTATGTCCTTTCCATTTGATAGTTACACAAACCTGTGTTGCTAAGAGTAGATTTATGGGCATGTGGGGCAGGACCATGTATAGCTCTTCGATCTTCTCCACACCCGAATAGGACAAAAAAGGGGGCAAGTTCCTTGTTTATAACTTCTATTTTGTGGATCCAGCCCAGGACCTCTTTCCAGTAGAACTGTGTGTTGAGGCAGTCCCACCACTGATGTCAATATGTACTGACCTGAGTACATCCTCTCCAGCAGTAGGTGCTGACTCCTATGTACATACTTAGGAGGCAATGGGGTCTGAGGTGCCATTGTGTGAGAATTCTACAAATATGCATTTTAGATTGAATTGCAATCGATGATCTCCACACTGCTCGGAATATTGCATCCCACCCTTCCTGATTGTTTTCTTACCCCAGTGTCTTTTCCCACTGCAATTGGTTGCAGATTGTAGGTAGGTGACCTCGTTCCATAAGGGCTCGGTTTAGTCCTTTATATCCTGGCTGTGTATTTAGTATGTTTTCGAACGGTGCGATTGGGCATTGCAATTGTGCTTTCCATCGTGGGTCCGTGAGGACCCCCTTCAGTTGCAAGTATGGGAGAGGTCTGATTCTGAGGCCTTGCTGAGCTTCCTCTAGTTCCTCTCTGGACAAGAAGACTCCCTCCCTCCACATCTGACCTGCGCTAATTAGCAATAAAACAAAGAGGCTCCCAACCTCATATAGGTTCAGTGTATATTGGCTGCCCAGTTCGGGACAGATCATGCAATAAATATGATCCAAACAACAACAAGTAAAAGTTCATGGAGAATTCAACCAGACTTCATAATTATTGTAATAAAAACAAAGTATTTTTAATATATAAAGACTCATTAAATACAATATCCTAAAAACTCCAAAAGTGGCGAATGCTACAAAAAGTGCTAAGTGCCGGTCACCCAAATTTGTGACATTATGTGAAAATAGGCGATAAAGTTATATCATACTCGATAGAACCTTGATACAATATTATCAGATCAAATATGTGGATACAACCAGTTTCTTGAATATTAGAAACCTCACAATTGAAAAATAAAAACACACACAGTACAGGATTAAAAAAAGAGTATTTGGTTCACTTATGACTCTTTTATGGATGCATTGGTAAAGGGCTACCTAAATTGCACCTTACATCAGTTTTAGTACCGCTCTAGACACTTCATTTTAGTGTCGTAAGTTGCTCTAATTAGACCCAGCTCGTATTTTGGCTGGAAGCAAATTGGGGCTATGAGGATGTCTCTTATTGGGGGGGCCCAGATACAACATAGGGTTGATAGCCAGGTTGTGATGCCGCTCATGCTCAGGTTTCCTTTTTTCCAAATTGACCATAAGACTCCCAATACTGGGTGTTCTAATGCTTTGTGTGGGATAGATTTTAGGGGAGCCCAGAGCCATACAACCAGGGTGACCGGGGCGAAGTACCCATTATCTAAGTGAACCCATTGTTTGTAGCTTCCCGAATATGGTCCACGAGAACTTGGAGCTGTGTTTCTTTATAGCACTCTTGGCAGTCAGGGTATGCTAGGCCGCCCTTTTCTTTGGGGAGAATCAGTCTGCTGTATGCGATCCACACTCTTTTCTGTTCCCAAAAGAATGCAAGCAAGGTGTTTATAGCCTCTGGAAGGAAGCAATCTGGCAGGGTGATGAGAAGAGACTGGAGCAAGAAGAGACGCTGTGGCAGGACATTCATCTTTACAGCTATGAACATACCTGCCCAAGAGAGCTTCAATTTTGCCCAGTTCTCTATCTCTCATTTAATAATTTGCTTGATACAGATCATTCAGGCATTTTGGAATGGTTGTACCTAGGTATTTTATGTTACTCTTTGCTGCTTTACAGCCCCAGTTTGCAGGGTTTGACTCCGGATGTGTATGCCCATTTTTTGGTGGTTTTATTGCGATTAATGCAGAACCCTGAGAGTGCACTGTATTTCTCCAAACTTGCCAGAAGTGCTGAGATGGATTGTAAGGGGTGAGTAACATATACCAGAATGTCGTCTGCAAACAGGCCTAGTTTGTATTCTTTGCCAAACTTCTTTAAGCCTGCTATTGCCGCATCATGTCAAATGATTTGGGCCAAGTGTTCCATTACTAAAATAAAGACCAGCAGTCAGAGGAGGCAGCCCTGCCTGGTTCCTCTAGGTAGCCTAAACGAGGGATACGCTACGTCATTGACCACTACTCTTGCACTTGTGTTGTTATACAGTGCTAGCGCTCCCTGGACCATCCAAAACTGAGACCAGCTTTTGCGTCGACAGAGATTAGCGTGGAGTCAACATCACTTGGCTCGATTGACACCATTTGGTCGAGTGTTTTGCGGACATTATCTGGGCCCTGTTTCTCCTTCGCATATCCTATCTGGTCATTCTGTATCAGGAGTGGGAGGACTATGGTCAGTCTGTTGGCCAGAATGCTGGTGTAAATTTTAGCGTTCACGTCTAACAGTGACATGGGTCTATATGAGCCACATTGCAGTTTGTCTCTTCTCTCCTTAAAACTATCCTGGATTCTGTGAAGGAGGGTGGAGCTTGTCCCGTTGTCATGATGGCATTGAACAGGAGAGATAGAAACGATGAGAGGGCACCTTTTAGCCCTTTGTAATAGGTCAGGGTGAAGCTGTCCTGGCCTAGGGCTGAGCATGCTTTTAGGTTTGAGATGGCCTGGTCAATTTTTTCTGTTATTATGGGAGCGCTAAACTCATCATGGTCTGAGGGTTGTATAGGAGGGAATGCGACTTTAGTCATGAATTCCGCTGTGCTCTCAGCGGAGGGGTTGCCCTCTGAAGTGTACAGCTGTTCATAAAATTGTACAAAATGGCTGTTATATCAGTTGGGCTATTTAAGATCGCTCCTGACGGGGATTTTATCCTGTATACTGCTCTCTCCACTCTTTGCTTTCTTAGTCTGGCACCTAATAATGTGTGGGCTTTGTCTCCCTTCTCGTAATACCTTTGGTTGACAAACCTAAGGTGGATTAGTGCTTTCGCCTGCCAGATTTCTTTAAGTTCCTGCCTAAGTTCCCTAGTTTCTGCTATGATCTCAGTCTTGTGTTCTTCGTCATTTACTAAGGCTGATTCTTGGTCACATATGTTTTCCTTTAGCTGGGCTTCTCTAAGCTGTCTGATTCTAGCTGGGCTTCTCTAAACTGTCTGATTCTTTTGACTGATGCCCCTTGGGCTAGTATGAGGCCCCGTATTGTGGCTTTTGCTGCTTCCCAAATTGTGTTACGAGGGTGATCTCCTGTGTCCTTTGTTTTGAGAAATTATCTGATCTCTGTATCTAAACATTCTCTAAAGAGCTTATCTCTGAAAAGTATTGTTGCATATCCACCATGGGCCGACCACCCCACTGGCTCTATTGTTGCGCTCCTTTTCTGCTGCTCGAGGTTACCCTCTATGAAATATGTGATCTATTCGGGAAAAGGTGTTATGTGGGGGCGAGTGGGGGAGTAAAATGTATATGATTTTTGCAGTGGGTGTTGGGATCTCCAGGAGTCTATTAGCAAATGTTCATTTATTAGGTTTTGGAAGGACCCTTGATCACGGGGAGGGACTGATCCCTCTCTGTAGGATTTCCAATTAAGTGCTGGGTTCATGACTAGATTAAAATCCCCTCCACAGATCAATGATCTTGTCCTCCCATTGTCCAGCAGTGTCAGGGCATCTTTGCAGGAGGCTACTTGCTGTGTAATAGGGGTGTATACAGAGCATAGTGTAATTTCTTTTGTTCTAATAAACCCTTGTATAATTATTAATCTTCCGCTCGGGTATTTATGAGTTTGAGAGATGTGCAGCTCGAGAGAGCTGCAGTACATGATTCTGACCCCCCCTTTTTGTGTGGTCCTAAAGCCCATGTCACACCCCCTACTTACCTATCTCGCAGCTGGAATTCCCATACCCTTTTTGAATTTAGTTTTTTGAATGAACAATATATCCAATTCGACTTGCTGGAAGATCTTAACCAGCATGGACCTTTTCTGTGGTGAGTTGAGACCCTTAACATTGAAAGAACCTATGCATATTGTGCTAGCAGCCATTAGAGTGTTGTGTTGTATGCGTGGTGTGCATTGTGTTTGGTTGGATGTTTTGTCCTGCCTTCAGTATTTGTGGGCTTCCGTACAATTGACGGGAGTCTAAAGCGAAACGTTGTGTGCCTGGATGCTCGTGATAAAAAGTCAGGTCCTGATTGCCCACACATATTTGCTGGTAGGTTTCTCCATCAGTCTGCCTCTTGTTTTCTTCCTTTTTACTGTAGCCGAATCCTTGTAAGCCAACCTCCTCTTCTCCTCCTCCCCAACCAGGAAACAAAAAACAAGGAAAAAAAAGATTATCTTCAATTTCTCAGATGCCCTGTGAATGACATAGGGCCACACAACGGGTGTCTCCCCCTGAACCCATTCCTCACAACTCTAAAACTTTTACAACTAATAAAAGGTTGGTGTGCATCATGACAACATTTGTTGCTGCCCAGCCTGGCATATTATGCGAGCTAAGTCGCAGAGAGGGGCATCGCTGAGTTTAGATGGCACTCAGTTGCCTCTTCACATGTGATATTTGGGTTAGTGTCATCTCGTTCTCCATTAAAAGTTATGTCTGCATCTCTGGGACTTTTTTCTAGCCAAGTTCCTCTCGTGGCACATCTGTCCCCTGTCAAGAGGAGTCTAGTCTTTTAAATCTTCGCATGCCCTTTGACTGACCCCACCTCAGCCTCAGCCAAGGTCTCAGTGGTCCATGCGCTGGTTCCGATGAGGATGGCATCTCTTCTGCTTCTGTTGAACCTTCCTTTTCTCACAGTCCTCGCAACACGTTAGCAGCTTCCTCTACTTAGACCACTCTATACTCTTCATTGGCATAGTCAACAGATAGCCCCATCTGTATCTCCTGTCATGTTCACGTAGCCAAGAGGTTAAGGGGTTACAGGCCCAGCTCTGACATTGCGTGGCAGATGACAGATCCTGATATATTTTGACTCTTGAGTCTTCGAACTCTATGGTGTCCCATTCCATTGCCAGTCTAAAAATTTCCGCCTTATGTCTATAGTAGTGGCATTTTGCCAATACTGATTGTGGGCCTCCTGGCCGGCTGCCTGCTTGGTGGACCCTGTCAAATTCAAGTTCGGGGTTTAGGGCTGACATGAAGAGGGAATTTACCAAGGCCTTCAGTCTTGTTTCTAGGCTTGCCGGCATCTCGTTCAGATTTTTTTTAAGGCCTTGGATGCAAATGTTTGTCCTTCTTTCTCTTTTCTCTAGGTCATCAACCTTTGCCACTAGGTTGAAGTTCCTTTGCTCTAGGTTTTGCAGTCAGCCTTCCATTTTGATTTCCATGAGATCTGCAGACTGCTGTTGCCTTCTATTTTACGCACCCTCTCTTGGAGAGGGTTGACAGTGGTTGTCATGTTGTTGCTGAGAGAGCATATTTCGTCGAGCAGGAGGTGTACGTAAGCTTTCGTGGAGGCTTCGTGATCTCCCCCCGGAATATGTGGCACTTTTTGAGGCTGGGAGGCTGCCATGATGATTTTGTCTCTGTGGAACCCTTGTAGCTTCAGGGCTGGGCAGAGATCTATTCCCCTGTGTATGTGCGCCTGACTATGCCTGTGCTTATTCTGGGGCCCTGAATATCGGTCCCTCATCCATCTCACCAGATGCAGCAGAGCGTAAAGCGGTTGGCTAGGTGTTGTTCTGCTAAGAGGCAGGGGGACCCCTTAGCGATTATTTCTCGGAAATCTGTGTGTGTCATCTCATTTGAGTTCAGGTCCTGAGAGTTGGCTGTCCGGGGCTCTGTGTCACTTTGCTGGTTTGCAGGGGGAGGGGGTTTAGTGTCCACAGGTCTTGATCAGCATCTTCCGTGATGGAGCTTTGAGGTCGAAGTCACCCCTGGGTGGGGCCACTTTAGGGGGAAATCCGGGCTTCAAAGCAGACCTTGCCTTGGGCGGTGGGACACCTAGCATAGTTGTAAGGCTTTATATAACTGCAAGATCTCTGCTGGCACCATTTGCTCCTTGTATGGAAGGTAGAGGGTACTCATCAGCATTGACCATGATGGCACTTTGCTGCCCTGTGTCTGTGCATGTTTTCAGGGGGTACTTGTGCTCTCTGGATGGCTCTCTCCTTGTAGGAATTGGTATCCTGAAGTCACGTTTGCCATGGGGAGGTGGTCCGTGGAGAGGAGGGTGTTTCTGCTTCAGTGTCCCCAAGCTTCTTCGATTGCGAGTGGGGTGTGTGAGCAATATTGGGGTCCGGCAGGCTTATCCCTTCGTTCTGGGGTCCAGACTTGAAATATGCTGGAGGTATGTGCAGGCAGTGCTAGACCCACAGATGTGTTTGCACACGCTGTTTAGTTCTGTTTACGCTTTGGCTGTTATGCATGGGAGAATACGCCTGTGGCTGGTGTCTCCCCAATGTTGCACAGGTTAGGGTGAGGTTCTGTGTGTAATTGGTTTTTGTCTATGCTCTGTTAATTTCCCTGGGGATGCCTGCGGCGGCTGTGGACTTGTCCTCAGTGCCGGGGGCAAAGGGGCGCCCCGATCCACTGTTCGCTTAGTGTTGTAGTCCGCATCCCGTGTCCCACTCCTTACCAGGCCGCTTTATGTGGAGGGCGGGTGTTCCATCACTGCTGCAGCATTGCTGTTGCTGGAGCTGCATTTCGGGCTCCTTGTGCGTGGTTCCTCTCTGCCACTGCTCACGGCGGGGCTCCTTCCCGACTCTACTCTCTAACGCATTGTTGGTGGCTGGAGATGGGTTGCTTTCCTACACTTTGGGGGGGTGTCTGATTGCAAGTTTGCACCAAGTGAAGGGTTGCTGCAGGCAGGGAGCGTTTGTGCATACTCTCTCCCTTCCTCGGCGCAGTCTGGTGGCCACGTGTTCTTCGGTTTGGTCACCAGGCCTCACCGCTTAGCCAAGCACGAGGACTCTGATGCGTATCGTTTCAAGTCCCGTACGTGGGGAACCCTGCTCTGATTTTTGTCAGGGTTGGACTAGGGGATAGCTAATCCTTATATGTTTCTGTACGGCGTGTCAAATGTGCTCGCGGGCTGGGCAACGCGTCAATGATCCCCTGTTACTCATGGGTCCTTCGGGAGGCGACCGATCAGGTGTCCATATTGCTTGCACCTCCGGTGGTCTCCCCAAATATTTTTTAAAGCACACACATTTTCAAATCACCCAACACCAGCCAAAAAATTATCTGTAAAAAAAAACACATTTTCATATCACCCCAGAAAGCACTTTAACACTCACCATAAGTGATTATTAAAGCATTGTAGATAAAATCACATTACTACTGCTCTCTGATTATTCTTTTATTTTGAGTGCAGGAAGTATACTTAATGATTCTATATCTATATGATGCTCATCACTGAAATCCATTTTCTTCCCTAATAAAGAGCATCCAACAATTATTACCACCCATTTTCTACATATAAAGCAGGGCCACTTCATTGTTAACAAATAGAGTATAAAACAAACAAAAAACATTTCAAATACAAAGTTCAACAAAACAATGATAAACAACTGATTACTACGAATCATATTTAATCACAGGTAACATGAACTGCACAGTGTGAGTTCTACAGTCAAAATGAGAAAAGTGAACAAAGTAGGGAGTTTCATACTTTCCAAAATCAAAACCTGAAAAAGAGGTCTATATTCTAAGAAAACTGATAAAATGTCTGACACATATTCACTGCAACCCATCACAAAGAGTATACATTTATAACATTAAAACTAGCCAATTAGAATCACCGAAACACCTGCCCAGCATGACTAGTAAACGAGAATATTCAACACAGCTACAAAGCTTACTTGTAGCCACTGCAACATGTACATTTTCTAAAAACTAAAAACCAAACTATGCCAACCTTCAAAACTTCAAATAAGACAAGACAACACCTAGCTCACAAGATAACACACACAGATACAGTTCTGTGCTATATCATCCACATAACAATATGCTTATTGCATATAAAATATATGTTTATATACACAACTATAAATATAACCGTGCCTACAGACACAACCAATAAACAGATGAAAACTGTTGATGTGCCTACACACATGCTTTTTATACATGTGGTTATAGAAAAAAGCCAGACATGAGCGTTTCCTGATAGCCGCAGCTATTTGCTAAAAGTATGACAAGTGCCAAAACAGAGTGGGAAGCAAATGGAAACAGACATGTGAATACTGTACTAGGCCTGATGACATTTCTGGTAGAGCCGGAGAAAAACAAAAGATGAAGGAGAGGGGTGCAGAAAGGGAGGAGAGGAACAAAATCAGCAACTATTGTACTAGGCCGGATGACATTTCAGTTAGTGCTGGGGGTGGGGACAAGTAAGGGGAGGGAGGAGGAGACAGACGAAGTTGCTATCATACTAGGTCCAGGGACAATTCTGATAGAGTAAGTGCATAGAGGAAAGTAAGGGGAAGAGGGGAGGAGATAGGAAAAGCGAGAAAGGGAGAAAGGGAGAGCAGGAGAGAACAGAGAGTAAGCAGTCAAAAAGAGTGGAGAAGAAAGAGGGGAGAGCAAATACAATTGCAGAAGTCAGTAGTAATGCATAATGTTGCAAGCCAGGATACAAGGTGAAGATGGGAACAGCATGATTCAGGGCCACCATGAGTACAAAATGCAAAGGAAGTCCAGCATGAGAGTCGAGAAAGGGTGATGCACCATGAAACAATGAAGTCCAAAAAAAGTCAAGTACAGCATTGGCCACAAGATGGCGATGGTGAAACCAGAAAGTATCAGGACAGATGCCTGCAGAAGTAGGCTGGAGAGGGGTGGGGGGGGGCAGGGTAGAATAATCAAGCAAAACAGGCAACACCTGTGTGCGAGAAGGGTGGGGGGCACAAGGGAACATCACTGGGGGACCAGAGGGGGTGGGGATGGCCTGTGTGGACAGAGGGAGTAAACACATGTTGGTGCATACTTACCTAATATCTGAGCAGTGGTTCGGGCCCTGGGTCCTCCTGGTCCAAACAAAAATTGCCCTTTTCTTGGTCTGCCCTTCGCTTCGGACACCCGGGCGAGAGACGCCCTTGATCTAAGAGTTAAGAGCAGGAAGAAAGAGGCAGGGCTAAGAAGGTGGGTGGTGCTTAGGCCAGGTGACCTACATCCACTTGCACCTGCTCCCCATCTGCAAAGGAAAAGAGGCTCTAGGGCTCGTTAAGTAGGGAAAAAGAGCGGCAACCAGGAAAGTGCTATGTTGGCGGGGCTTGCTAAGTGGGGAAAAGAGAGGCAACCTGGAAGGCACCAGGTGGGCAGGTCTTGCAAAGTGGGGAAAATGAGCAGCAACCTGGAAGGCGCCAGGTGGGCAGGGTTTAGACCAGGTGACGTAGATCCACTTGCACCTGCTCCCCATCTGAAAAGGAAAAAAGGCTGGAGGGCACCTTAAGTAGGGAAAAAGAGCGGCAACAAGGAAGGCACCAGGTGGGTTGGGCTTGCTAAGTGGGGAAAAAGAACGGCAACCTGGAAGGCACCAGGTGGGCGAGGCTTGCTAAGTGGGGAAAAAGAGCGGCAACCTGGAAGGTGCCAGGTGGGCAGGGTTTAGGCCAGGTGACCTAGATCCAGTTGGACCTGCTCCCCATCTGCCCATCTGATAAAGTATACCCCCCTCTAACAGGGGTGTATGTAAAGACATTTCAGCAAGATATTTGTCTTTACTTCATCAGGACGGCAGGTAAGTAAAGGAACACAGCGGTACTATATATGCCCTGGTTCGAGGAGTAATTCATCTACAACAATACCAACCCATTTAAACACAGCATCACAAAATGGCATCACTTTATAAAAAATATCATCTACATATGGAGGGGTCCCATGCAGATTTTCACACTTGGATCAACCAACGCAATTCCAACATAGATTTTGCAATGACCCAGGACTCCGAAAACATTCAATTTCTAGATACAACCATTTTACACCAACAAGGCCAACTGGTGGCCAGCCTTTTTTTTAAAAAACAACCGACCGAAATGCATGCTGCACTGTAGTAGCTTACACCTGAAATTACTCAAAGAAAACTGTCCCAACAGCCCATATCTTCGCCTTAGGCGAAACTGTACGAATTTCGAGGATGTTCGCCCCCGGGGGCCGGACGTACATAATTGTCTTCTGGATTTCAGCCAAATCGGTTGCACGAGTCAAACGTTATTAGCAATACATTTTTTGGGTTTCCTACATAAATCCATCTCATCTTAACTATAGATCGGCGACTGACGCCCTATAATCCACAATATATATATATATATATATATGGCAACAGGATTGTCTGCCCTGTTTCTGCTTTCTTGATGAACAGATACTGCATCTCCTCCCTTTTGCAGAATACTTTGTTATTGATGAGTGGCTCTCAGCCAAATGTGTTGGTTCTTCACTGGACCCCTTACAATAACATCAGGGAAATATACACAGTGGCGAACCATGTGGTTCTCATTCTTTTTGCATGCAGTGCCAAGCGTTCTTCAAGGTGAAGAATGTTATATACAGCCTGCAATTGAATTATGCTTTAAGGGAAGAACAGATGAAATGAAAAGTCAGGGAATCATTTTTCCATCTCTCTCTTCAGGTACTCCAGTGTTACTTGGCTGACGGTTTCAAGGCTATAGTCTTCCTTCGTTTCCCAACTCAGGCATATATTAAAAACAGCTGTGGGTCCTTGCAGAAATTGCTGCAGACACTCTGGACGTATCTATGTTGTTTCTGAACCTCCATGGAAGATAACATTTGGAGGAGATTATACACCCTAACTACGAATGGGTAGTGTGCCCTTCAATAAAAGATGCATTCATTTAAGAGCCTGGTTGTCCTGTCACTTTGGATTTCTGATGTGTTCTCTTTTATATTCACAAAACCATATGCTCGTAATTATGTTGCAGCCTGATCCTAAAAAAAGTAAATGATAGAAATAAAGTGTTACCACGACTTTAAAGTGAGCAGAGTTTAATCTCTGGCATAGCAAAATGTCTGCTACATAGGCAGACAATATTTACAGCAGTGAAAACACACTGGTATTAGATATTTCTGAAGACCTTGTCCTTAAGTATAATACATGCATAACACATGCATGTTCATAGACATTTACTATTTCGTTTTTATTTAAAGTAGCTGAAAATGTAGACTTACTTTTCTTTCCCAGAACCATATTTCAAATGTTATGGCATTCGTTCTGCAATGATCCCAATAGAACAATTAATAAATTACAAAGGCAAACAGCACTTGGTATCATCCCTTCTAAAGGTTGATATTTTCCAACGTTCATGCTACTCTATATTTAAAATACAAGCTAAAAGAGGAGAACGCATACAAAATCCTGCAATAGAAAGCACGTAACATCTTGGAATTAGATACCTACTAGTAGTACTTTACCACATCGCATTTCAGACATGTTGTAACGTTTTACAACCGAAGCAAACATTTAATTCAAACAGGAGAACTATAGCTAACCCCTTCACTAATCCTGGGGCAAGCTAGGGAAGGACAGTTCCCGCAGCAGATTTGGAAAGAAATAGAATCTACAGGTGTACATTGGACTTTGTGTACCCACACTTGTACAAACGCCATGTTTGCCCAAATAGCTTGAAATAAAAGGGTAGTTATGCACAGTGGCGTAACATAAAATGTGCGCCCCCCCCACCCCCGCGAGCCATGCTGCAGGCCCTCCCAACTGGGCAACAAATCAGGGGTTGCGCCACACTCTGGGCCAGCCTAGATTACCACGCTTGCTCAATATGTACGAACGTGCTGCTGCAGCAGTACGCCGCACATTACACTAGGAGAAAGATATAAATATGTGTTTTAATGCATTATACAGAACACTTTCTGTGGGAAATTGGCTAAAGTGCCAGAGGGTTTGCAATTGTTTTGTATCTAAAAATCAAAAAATCCAATACATACAAGTCACCAAGAGTGTACAAGAACATTAATGCTTTAATTAATATAATTCTTTGCTATTAAAAATGGCATGCCACAATAAAAATATGTCCAACTGGCTGCGCAATGCAGACCAGCCTAGACACGTAATAACATATTACAGTAAAGCATACCAGGCCATATTTAGACATAGATAGACTAGTTGGACCAAAATGCCAGTCAAAGCAATAAACTTATCATGGTTATTTTATCACAGATGCCCAGAAAAATATACAATGCTGCAATATGAAACGGCTAAACTGGCTGCATCCAAATGCCTGTCTAGCCAGTTAATTAAACTTAGCAGGACTCCTTTATTAGAGATGCCCAGTTAAAAAAAGTCAAGCCAAATTAAGAAATGACTAGACTGGCTGCACCAAAATGCTTCTCTAGCCACTAATACTACATAGCAAGCCTGCTTAGCCTGGTCATGGTTGACCATTACTATTTAACACAAAATCCCCATCCCGCCTGACCCCGACACCCCCCCACACATCCCCTCTTCATCCCACCCTCTGCCCCAACCCACAAAATCAGCTTCTCGCCCCAGAATTACCTCCATGTCCCGTTGTCCTTATCCCAGTGCTCACATATGAGGCTCCTTGCCTCATAGGTAAGTATTGGGATGAGGAAGAGTGGGACTAGGAGTAATTAAGATTACAAGTAACTAAGCCAGGCATTACCTCCATGTCCCTCTACCTCATCTCAGTACTTGTGTATGAGTCAAAGGGCCTAATACAAAAGAGCCGGGAGGAGGAAGAATAGGGCTGTAAGTAATGAAGATTACCAGTATGTAACCAAGGGATTAAACATAAGTAGTGGCACAACACCATTGAGCTGGCTGTGCTTCAGCCCCCCACCCCCCCTTTGACATGTTGGACTATGTTGACTCGACCTGGCTGACCTACAGTGAGACAGAGGTTAAATGGCAACTGGGTTTTGCTGTATACACAAATAAACTATATTCAGAACTACATTATTCACACAGCCTAAACCCAGTCTTTTTAGGTTGGCCAGTAACCTTCAACTGATGCCCAAAAACCTCTCGCTCTATACTGTTGCCAGCTCAGGTCGGGAACCTGGAAATGGGGTATGTTGGTTTGACTTTCATTCCAGTGCAACTTTATTATTAATTATTTTCACAGGTGTGGGACTGAAGAACCATAAAACCCCAGGGACATACTTGTACCACTCTGTTCATGCTGCAACCCAGAGATCGAATGTATACTGTATGAGCTTTACAGTAGACAGAACTACGCTGTCCTTTATGTACTGTACACCTTGTCTCGTTTGAGGTGGGTAATATCAATAGCATATCTTTCTTTCTTTCTTTCTTTCTTTCTTTCTTTCTTTCTTTCTTTCTTTCTTTCTTTCTTTCTTTCTTTCTTTCTTTCTTTCTTTCTTTCTTTCTTTCTTTCTTTCTTTCTTTCTTTCTTTCTTTCTTCCTTCCTTCCTTCCTTCCTTCCTTCCTTCCTTCCTTCCTTCCTTCCTTCCCCCTCTCTCTTTTCCTTCCATCCCCCTCCCTCTCTCTCTCTCTCCCTTCATCTATCTCTCCTTTCCTTCCTTCCTGCTCCCTCTCTTGCTCTCTTCCTCCTCCCTCTCTCTCTCCTTTCGTCCATCCCCCTCCCTCTCTCCTTTCTCTCTCTCTCCCCCCATCCTTCTTTCTTCCTCCATCTCTCTCTCCTTTACTTCCTTCCCCTCTCTCACTCTCTCCTTTCTCCTTCCTTCTTCCTTCCTTCCCTCCTCTCTCTTTCTCCTCCATTCCTTTGCTTTCTTTTCTCCATCCCTCTCTCCTTTCTTCCTTTCCCTTCCATCCTTCTCTCTCTCTGCATCTATCTCCTCTTTTCCTCTCCCTTCCTTTTCTTTCTTCCTTCTCTTGCACATCCTCGCCCCTTATCATGTCCTCCTTTAAAACTTTCAACCCTGGTACCTATAAATGCAAAATGCAACTAACTAAAGTAAACGCCAAAACTATTGGCATTGCCAAGGCGTGTTCTCTGTAGAAGCCAGAACTGCACCTTGTGATATCAGGTAACCTTGGATGAATTTGGCAGATTGACTGGTGAGATGGCCTGTTAGAGTGAGGTATTTCAACATTTGACATGATTCTGTTCTCTGTAAAAAAAGGGAAGAAGAAGGCGGAGAAAACAGCGGTCACACAAATAGGCCAAAGGATTAAACCTTTTAAATATCTAAATACCAGGGGCTTTCTTCTCTTAGATATGCGAGGAAGAAACGAAACAAACAATGGCAGTTGGCTCTACATTGTATTTGTATTGCATTTGTATGTTATTTTTTTTAAAAAAGCAGTCTTGTGCGTCTTGTGCTTTTATTTAACACACAAATTAATTACGGGAAGAGTAATGTTGATTTAATTCAATTAATCGAAATGGATTCAGGCACCAGATGCCAGTGATTTGTCATAGAAAAGCCCTGCAATAGAGAGTCATATGGCCACACTACCTGCACCACCAAGGACGCACCAAAGCAATATTAGGCATGAAAAGTGATAAGAGGAAGGACATGTGCAATGCACCAAACCCATTTTGGATGAGGGGGCACCAGAGCAGAGTTGGCATGGATGGTAATAACAACAACATTTTGATAAAATTCGCCCTAACAATAATATGTGAGCGCCCGTCATCCTATGCACTTCACAATGGATATCCCTGTGGCCCACTACAGCACGTGTCCCTAACCTTAATACAATGGACAGTCTGTATGATTCACATATTCCCCTTATAGATGCTGATTGGTTCAGATGGGTTTAACACGTTTGCCCTCTCCCCTGTTTGTACTCACAGCCTCTCTTGCTTTCCCTCACCTACTCCTGCCCTCTCCCTCATCCTCACTTCTGACTGCTTCCAGTACAGCATGATATTACATGCTAGACGATGTTGCATCAGGTTTGATCTTTTTAAATCTCATACATACATGCATGCAAACATTAGGCACATATTCTGAACGGACGCAATCCAAACCACTCAGAACATCAGACAATGGGCTTTAACATAGGGCATTTAATAGTCAAAACATGCAGACGAGTCAACGAACAAGGGCCATATATACATGGGTTAATGCATACCTATGTCTGTAATATGGACCTTAACAGCATGTAGCTAACAGGATTCCTTTGAGATGGCACACTCACACCCCCAGTTAAGTTGCATGGGAGTGCAGTGGGCAGTTGTATTATATAAGCAACTGCTGTGGCTGTGTTGGGATTCCCTTGACCAATTCAACACCACATGTTTCAAAATGCTTCTGAAGTCTATCAAACTATCCGGGCAAATAAGGAAATAGCAGTGTCAAGCTGCTGGAGCATGGTGACTTTTTGGGGACAATATTAAGGAAATTTTAGGATATTTTGTGTAAATTTGGGATTTGGCGGTATTTTCTTACCGTCAAAATATGAGCGGTAGTTTGCTAATAAATTATCCTGCATTTAGATTGGTTTTGGTCTCATATCATTCTAGTGACCATACCTTGTTATATCATATTGGGGAATCTAGTAATATATTTTATTAGTGGTATTTAGTGGTGATATATTGTTTGCGGTATGTAGTGGCAAGCATAGTTTTCTTCTCTATATTATGACCCCATCATGAAACAAAACCTTCCTTTCTATTAGAGTAACTCCAGTGTTCTATAGAGAGCCTTGGACCTATGCACATGATAAAAACCCAACAATTTTATATAGAGCGCCACCTACAGTTTGTGGCCGGTATCACTGGTTTATCTACACCAGCATCTATGCACCCTTACGCATTACTGGCTCATGGACCACAAGCAATTTATATATTATATTAGATTCCTTCAACATGCAAGGAAGGCACACACACACAAGCCTGTTTTATCACTGAATATCACCAGCTTATTCTGGGTTGTTATTCTATCTGTATGGGCAAATTGACCAATGCACTACTAAAGAGACTGAATCTCCCCTTTGTATTCATATAAATTCCCAGATGCAAAAATGGACACTAAACCATTTGTTTTTATATTCTCATTATATTATACATAATTACATGTCACAATTATCAATTCTTACCATAAACATTGCACCATCATCTGTAATACAAAAGAAAAAAATAACAGAGTAAGCAAGCCTTTTAAAACATGAGTTGATTTTTAACATTCTGAACATGACAAAGTAAAATGCAGGGGGATTTCCTTTGCTATCCTGCCTACACAGCATTATAATTCAGTCATCCATGCGACTGCACACAGTGACCTCACTTAACTTATCTCCTTACCAAAAGTGTTTGTTTGAAGTTCTCCCACACGACCCTGCTTCGCTCGTCTCAGAAAGACAGGCCCAGTCAGCAGAAACTGCTCCTGTAATCTTGGGTGTCTGGGAAGCACAGCGAGAATCTCCCAAGCCAGCGCTCAGTGGCACCATGAACTTCTGTCTTCAGAGCCCAGTCAACACGAACTTTCTTTTTCCTCCCTTGTCATCAAGAGAGCTCTCCACCAGCCCCTTTGTACATAGTTTCATCTGCCAAAACTTACCTCCAATCATATTAAAAAGGATTATTTCAACAGCACCCTTTACTTTTCTAACAATGGGATCCTTGCTCACCGAGCAGCTGTATCAATTATTATTTCCTGCTACGCATACTTTCTGCTTTCTGCAAACCAACACAGAAGGAGAGAGAAAGAGAGAAAAAAAATGCCAGTGCACTTTTAAAACCAAATTATATTTTCACCTCATTTTGCACATGAGACTACATCATAATGTTAAGGAAGTTAGAGTTAGTGTTTAGTAGATGTTAATTAAAGTTAGTCAGTTATATATATATAATGTAGTCTTCTATGTATGAGGTTTTCAAGAAGAAAAGAATATGGTGCACTTATTCTCTGCAGTTTCATATTGAGGTTTTGCTATGTTATGAATTCTGTACCTTGCATGCCACCAACAACATATTTACATGTTATACTGGCAACATAAAATAACTATATGTGTGTGCCATATTATTGCTGGCAACAACAAAAGAAATGCCATCACATTTAGTATAGCTCTGTACATTCTTATTAAGCGCTATATATATTACTACATATCCCCTCCTTTTCCGACAATTTGGCAGTGCACAAATCCACAATTGGAGGAAACCCAAATTGTGCTTCACTTTTTTCTTTCCATTTTATGAATCACAGTTGAAATAATAGTAACTTAATAAAATTAACATTGAATATTTCATAAGAAACCACTGTTTGATCATAATAACAGAAAAACATATCCCAAATTGGTCCATGAGCATATGTATGTATAACTTCTTCTTTTTTTTTAACGAAGTGTCCATGTGTTTTGAAATGTCTTTTAAGTTACAATAACAAAGTAATAAACTAAAATAAATAAATAAAACAAATAACCAACATAACTAATTAAAATAATTAAATAAAACAATACAGTTATGGAACTCCATCGCCCATACTTCCAGTCATATAAGATAATCTTCTTCATCCACAAGGTTGTGGAATTAAGTCTAAATTGCTATTGTTCCATCAATGATGTCCACTATCTTTATGATTGCACCTCCAAGATGTCCTGATCATCAACTCTTCATAATTTCGTTCATTCGATGCTGGCCCTGGTGCTCTTGGATTCTTTTCCAAAGAAGTCATTCCTTAGAGCGTCCTTGTCTTCACCTCCATATTTCGGTCCAGAGGCATTACTTGAGCTTCATCCCGTGGACTCCAGGATTCCATCATCTCCCGTGTCCTCCGGTCGTGCGACCTCCAACCTCAAAATATTATTTAGTCGTTCTAAATTAAACAGAAAAGAGACAGTAGTACATAGCATAATATCAATTTTACCCTTTCTTCCAAAATATATTGTCCAAAACATTCCACTTCCTCCTGAAACTAAGCACATGTTATAGAGAAAATATACATATACATAAAACATCATTATACATTAAAATAATTCAACATTATATCACAATAAATCAATCTGCTTCAGCCCCTTTGTCAATGTTTACCATCTATGGTATTTTCTACCTTTATCTTTCTAATAATGACCATAACTATGTATATCTTTTATGATGTGGGGTTCTATGAACACAGTCACTGTGTTTTCCCTTCCATGTCCTCAGGATACTTAAGCTGTTTCTACTAGCTCAGGCCTCCTGACTTCATGTCTAGAATGACAGGGCATAATTTGGTTAACATGAAAAAACTGCTCTGTTATCGTTTCACCCTCTGTCTTCAATATTTTGTAGACCACCGGAGACACCTTATCAACAATTTGAAATGGCCCCTGCCAGGCCACCAGAAACTTAGAATTTGTATGTTTACCTTTTCCAAAATTAAATTTATATACCTGCTCCCCTGCGTTATACTCTTTCATAGATGTCTTTCTATCATAATATGATTTTGCACTGTCAGCAGCCCTTTCCAAATTTCTTTGCACAAAAGCAAATGCATGTTGTAAATGCTTCCTCAGTTCTTCCACATATTTGTGAACTATAGATGCACTTACAAGTGTCTGTTCATGTGTCCTGTATAATAAATGTTGTGGTAGTACCATTGGTCTTCCTGTTAACACCTCATGAGGGCTGATACCTGTTGCTTTGGCAGAAGTTGATCTGATTGCCATCAAAACTAGGGGTAATCGTAAATCCCAGCTGGAACCTGCCTCTGCTACAAACTTCTTTAATATTTCCACAACAGACCTGTTGCAATGTTCAATATTCCCAGAAGCGGTGGGTCTGTATGCAATATGCAGTTTTATTTTCACTCCCAGTATCTGCCACACCTTACTCATTAAAGCGCTTGCAGAATGACTTCCTCTGTCTGATTCTATTCTTTGTGGTGACCCAAATCTTGAAAATATAAGATTTGCCAGTAATGTAGCTGTGTTTTCCCACTACAATCTTGTGCAGGAATACACTCTATCCATTTTGACATCAAACAAACCACGCTCAAGATATAACGGATCCCCCAGTTGACCTTTTTACAGGCCCTACATAGTCTATTTGCAAATCCGACCAGGGAAGGGTTAAGCCTCTTTTCATTAGTGGATCTCTATGCATTGGTGAAGCAGGTTTAAATTGGGCACATACTAGGCACCCCCTAGTATATAACTCCACATCTTGGGACATATGTGGCCAGTAAGCATAATATTTTAGTATCTCTAATGTTTTTTGTGAACCTCTGTATCCTGCAGTTATTGCATCATGTGCATGGTGTAGCATTAGCCATCTGAATGAAAGGGGTACCACCCACTGTATTGGTCCTGTTATGGATTCCCTAATTATGAGTCCATCCTGTAGTCTGATTAGTTTTTTTATTTTTTAATAGCACCCTCAACTCTTCTTTTCCCCTTAAAATCATTTTCAGTTAAAGGATTTTGTTTGGGGTCCATTAAATGATTATAATAGATCCTTAATATTGGATCATCTTTTTGCACCTTAATCAGATCTTAATCTGGTGTATCATAACTCCATTGCACTACTGGTTGTTCTACCTCTTTTGGAGCTTTACAGCGTGTAACTGCATCTATCTGTATTTCACCAATTAAATGTTCAATGGGTAGCAATTCTCCCATCACAGCCCCAATTTTGGCTAGGTGATCTGCTTTATCATTTCCGTCCTTATCTTCTCCTGGAGTTTTTAAAAATCCACATATTTTCCTCAAGTATATTGTTAAATCATTCTCTGACACTAATGTGTCTATGGCCTGTATCATTTTCCCATGTTTGAGTGGCTTTTTATTATACGTAAGCATGCCTCTTGCTTTCCAGCCAGGCAAATATTCCACAAAGCTATTTTGTGCATAATCAGGATCAGTCACCAGGACAATTTCACTAAATGTATTATCAACTGCAATAGTAATTGCTTTATAAATGGCTGCCAATTCCGCTACTTGACTACTCCTAGCCCACCCACGGACCACGTGCACACACCCTCTCTTGCTGATAAATGCTCGCTCATGCTCAGAATTCACTTTCCGCATCTCGTGCAACAACCTTGATGCCCTGTCCATCATTGAAACATGGTTTACCCAATCCTCCTCACATGTTTCTGTTGTCCTCCTACCGCAAGGATCCTGCATTCAACAAGCCCACCGGCCAAGAAGGGCAGGAGACAGAGTGGTAATAATCCACAGGAATGAATGACCATGCACCATCATCCCCTCTACAAGAACAAGCTCATTTGAATCACTCATTTGCGGGTTCCCTCTATCTTACAAGTAATCCATCACCTTCCACCTCAGCTCCAGAACAGTTCACAGGGGTGAGTCTTTCATTGCAGCCATCTCAATCCTACTCTTCTCTGCCAATTTAGCATATTCAAATAATGTTTGTATCTGTTATTTTAACGTCCCCAATTCACAGGCTGACAACCACACTCCAAAAATGCTTTTTGCACTGACTCCTTTCATGGACCTGAAGCAAACTGTGCTCTCGTCCCCGCACAACAAAGGCAACACCCTAGACTTAGTCTTCACATCATCCCCTGCATCACCTATGCAGACCTTATCCCACTTGACTGGTCTGACCACATTGCAATCCGATTATCAGTCACCCACTCTACTAAGGCTCACGTCAAACACCCCCTCACTCAAAGCTGCTCATTCAAAACCTTCCCAGTCATTGAGTTACAAGCAAACTTTTCAGACTTGCCTGACCGAGGAAATTCCTTGGGCCTCCTGTAATTATTCAGCAACTCTGCTATGAAACTGGTGGATACTCATGCCCCCCTTAAATTCAGCAAGCTAAGACCAAACCTTCCACCTCATTGTTCACCCCTGAGCTTGCCTCCAACAAATGCTTAATCAGAGCCGTAGAGAAATGGTGGCACAAAAACATAACTCGGGAGCCCTCATCAATCTCAAATCTTTGTGCGCAAACTGAAGGATTCTGATTACCAAGCGCAACGCTACTTACTACTTCACCACCATTTCGGTAGTCTCTAACAAGAGTAAAGCCATCTTTGAAGTGGTAAAGCATTGTACTAAATCCTCACCCAACCCTGAGGTACCAGCAACTGAGAAATAATGCAACAGAATCAACACAGATTTATTGACCAAATAGAAAAAATCTGAGAGACGATCATATCAACCTCTCATAGTATTAGCATTCCCTGCAAGCACACTGCCCCTCTGGGCCAAATTCAATTCTCTCATTCCCTCAGATTTCCCAAAAATGATTGCCTTTGTCAAACCTACCTCTTACTCAATTCTGACCTCCATCATTAAACAATTGACAGGCTCCTCAATGCACTCCTCAGCATCATCAATGCCTCCCTCAAAGAAGGATAATTCCCAGACACCCTCACGACTGATCTCATATGACACTCTTTTGAGAAGAAAAACCTATATCCAGATGACCTGCCAACTATAGGCCCATTATGAACCTCCCATTTATTGGAAAAATCTTGGAAAAAGTAGTTGTTACATAAATACTCACCAGAATTGAACAACTCACCCTCCGATCAGTCAGGGTTTTGCCAAAATTATACCATTGCAACAGCCATCAACCAGGTGCTGGATGATGCTCTCCAAATCATGGATAAGGGCGACTCATGCCTCATCATTCTCTTTGACCTCTCAGCTACATTTGACGCCATCAACAACTGCATCCTTCTCTCCCTCTTTGCTGACAGGATGGGACTCTCTGCACTGTTCTGAATTGGTTTAACTCCTACCTCTCAGGCAGATACCAGGCTGTCCAGATGAGGTTGTTGCATTCTTACTGACATCAGGTCTCCTACAGAGTCCTCCAAGGCTCCATCCTCGCACCAATCCGTTTTAAACTTTACATGGAGCCTCTGGGCACTCTCCTCAATATAACCATCCACCAATATACAGATGATACTCAGTTGTACATGAGAGTAAAGAGAGTGCAGAACATCATTCATCTCAGCCATTATTTGGCCATCATGCAGTCCTGAGTGTTGACGGCCTACCTGAAACTAAACCCATCCAAGACTGAATTCATCCTCATTGGTCCGCCCACTAAAAAACAACTTGACAACAATGGCTGAATGATATGTGCCTAGAAGGATTTGAGCCACAACTCTGAGACAAAAAATCCTTAGGCTTCAACATTGATAGAAATCTGTCCTTCCATAAACACATAGCCAAGAGGACCCAGGTAGACTGTCTCACAATCTCTACCCTTTGAGAAATCAAAATCTTCATCGCTCTGCAGGACTTCCAGACCGCAGTGCAGGCGCTTGTGGTCTTGCACAATGATGGGGGAAATGGTCTCCTGACAGGGATCCCAACTGCTCACTTGGCTCCCCTAAAAGAAGCCCACCAGGCTGCAGAATGTCTTATTAGGGGAGATGGAAATTTGACCAAATTACTCCCATTTTACCTAAACTACATTGGCTTCCACTCCAAGCCAGAATACTGTTCAAGACTGCATGTATCAACTACAAAACAGTCAAAGCTTCATGCAATTGTACCTGGTGGCTAAGCGCCACATATCTGGTGGCACACGCTCCTTGTGCAGGAAATTGGCCAACCGGCTTGAATCATAACATAACATTCCTTCTCTTGCCATGCACCCACCCTGTGCAACTCGATCCCAGTGTCGGCTCGGAAGTCCTTCACAATTCCCCAATTTTACAAATCCCTCCAAACATGGCTCTTTCAACAACACCTAAACAAGGACTCATTCCAATGGATGCACATACCGGCAGACAGATCTCACAGTACTGCGCTACTGTTAAAGGATGGCAGCGCAAATGCTGGCTACCCACACTCTGTACAGTGTTCTGCTGCTCTCAATCTAGGTCCGTGCAAACAGTTAAATAAAATAAATAAAAAGTGCACAAAACATGTCATCGAACATGTCCAGGGGCAAGGAATGCCTTTTTCACAGCAACACTCATTAGTAAATCCCATTCTATTTTGCAGTTACAATATGGATGTGCCAGCATAGATTTTCCATTAAAAAGCATGACTAAATATACATAGACACATATGACTCAACACAGCTGTATTTATGGCACGACTGCCAAATGGATGGAAATGTTTCCAGGGCAGAATGGTTCACCAAAAATCACTGGGTAAGGCTGCGGGTGTTACAGAACATGACTTTTAAATGAGGAGCTACAGGGATGAACAGCTAAGGCCAGCTGGGGATGTTCTTGCAAAGACAAGCAGGCCAGTTTTGCTAACATTGGTTGTACATTCTAATCCTTCGATGGCTTGTATTTCTGTATAATGGTTTGGTACTGTTGTAATGGTGGCATGCTGGTCTCTCTGGAGAAATGCTTCACGTGGTGAAATCTGTGAAATGAACGATCATTATGAAGTAGCAGCCGAAAGCAAATATGTTTGAGCTGGTCTTTGAATCGTGATTGGCACAAGAACAATAAAACCTGGCTTTTTTAAAAAAAATATATACACGTGGTTCTATATCTTTTCTTCAGGTTTTGAAGCGTTATTGTTTTGACCTCCAGCATCACATTATCAAACATGTATTCTTGAATAGTTCATTTGTCTTAATATATGTTTTATAAATGTAATTATGTGTGCTTCATACCACGAAGTTTGACTAAAGACTGAAGTTTATAGGTGTAAACAGAACTGTAACCTGGAAATAAGAGTCCTGCCTCTTCCTTGTCAGGGAATGTACAGTATTTTGTGCACTCATCAACTGGAGACAGGCTAGTATGTGTACACTAAAAAAAATCATTTGTTAACTCCACCCTCTCCCACCAATTAGGCCACTTGCCCTATCTCCTCTGTGTCTGTGGATAAATTAAGGGCCGGGTGCTGAGCAGGGAACATGGAGTGATACAGTATTGTTTCTGGTGGCCAGTTTGACATGGCAGGGTTCTTGATAAATGAGGCCTGCTCCTTCTACTGGAGAGGTTTGCACCACAATGTATGCGCACTGAATTCCAGGAGAATCTTATGTGGAGCCAGTCTGTCTAGAAGACTGAATAGTGGGTATTTTTATGTTTAAAAAAATATATAAATTATTATATGTTATTTATAACGTGCTTAACACCCAGAGGTTTCTAAGTGCAGACCTGGGATTCGAACCTATGCTGCTCTGTGTCATCATGCTATGCTTCCAAGGCGAGCACTTTGCTCCTGAGCTTTTTTCCCCGAGACTTGGTTTTTGGCGATTGGTTCTGACTGTTAATCATTGGTTTAGGATGGGGCACTTTCATATGCTGATACCATAGTAAAGTGAGGGAGAGTGGAGAGTAAGCTAGAAAGCTAGAGTGAAAGTGTGTGTGTGTCCGTATTTGTGTGTGTGTGCTTGTGTGTGTCTGTGTGTGTGGGCATGTATGCATGCATGTGCTTGTGTGCAGGAGTGTGTCCAGACATGCATGTGTGAGTGTACCAATGTGTGTCTATTGCCTGCTAGAGAGCAGTGAGGAGCAAAGAAGGAATATCTTTAAGAAGTGCAATGCTCCTGTTCTAGCAGTGTGATGATTCTGATTCATTGGGTGTCATTAAATGTTTGCCGGTCCATAATTACTGTGCTAATAATAACGTTCACCAGCACGTTTGTGGACCAAAAAAGTACAAGTTTGCCGGTGGGGTGACCTGATTTACCTTAAGCACCCAACTGCCAAAAAACAGCTAGTATTACTGGTCCCGGTAGAATCAGCAGACCGAATGCCGGTAACAGTAATTCCGTTAGGTGGCATCCTGTCGGATTTACCAGCTGTATACCACCAAACTCATAATGTGGTCCATTGCATTTTGCTGCTCCCAATAGGATCCTGATCTTTCCTTAAAGGTATTCTTGAATCTTACATCAGTCTATTGGATGAGAGCAAATGCAGTCTTCTTCTGAAGTAGAAGATTCTTGGCGGACATTCTCACTCTTATATAAAACACGTAACAGGCTTAGATGGCAAATTTCTTGCTTAACTACTTTCAGGATTTTTTAATCCCTTCCAAGCATCAGATTCGTTTGTGTGCATTATTGCAAGTGAAAATCGAGATGCTAGTTGAACAGTCACTTTGAATAAGTATTTCTATTTTCTATTTTAATGACAACAGTTAGGCGCTGCAATGAGAAAAGGTTTCTCACCACTCGAGCAAGACCTTCGAAAGAAAAGAAAGCAAGAGACTATTTTGAGACAAAACAAATCTACACAAAGAATTGGCACCTGGGATGAATTCAAACAAATCTTCTTTTGAAGTAGCTGTTCCAGAGCTTTTACTTCTTTGGGAACCAGTTTTATAACGGGGATGGTAGGGCCATGTTTTGAGAGATTTGTGAAATTGGAGAATTGTGGCGGCATTCCGAGCCAACACCAGGATCGAGTGTTGGTGCATGATAAGAGAAGGATTGTTTGTGGGCCCTCTATTTGTGGACGATTTGTGATTCAAGCCAGATGGTCGATTTGCTGTGCGAGGACTGTGTGCCACCAGATATACAGAACTTAGCTGCCAGGTACGCTGGTGTGTTACTCGTGACTGCTTTGTAGATGATACATGCAATTTTGAACAGTGTCCTGGCTTGGAGTGGGAGACAATTTAGTAGGCAGGATGGGGTCATTTGTTCAAGCTTCTGTGCTCCTGTAATAAGACATGCTGTAGCATGGGAGATTGATTTTAGCTGAGCCAAGTGAGCAGCTGGGAGACCTGTCAGGAGAGCACTTCCTCCATATATGTGCAAGGCCACACAAGTCTGCACTATGGTTCAGAAGTCCTGCAAGGGGATGAAGGGTTTGGTTTTTCAAAGAGGAGTGCTTCTGAGCCAGGCTATTTGGGCCTTCTTGGCTATGTGATTCTGGAAGGACAAGCTGCTGTCAATGGTGAAGCCTTAGGATTTGCTGAGTCTGAGAGATGTGGACAACATTTTCTAGGCTCATATCATTAATCCATTGTTAGGCAAGTTGTTTTTTAGTGGGCGTACCGATGAGGATGAATTCAATTTTGGATGGTTTTAGTTTGAGGTAGGCAGTCGACATCATGGACCGGATGATGGCTAGGTAATCACAGAGATGAAAGATGTCCTGCATGCTATTTACTCTCATGTACAACTGACTATCACCCCGTATTGGTGCATGGCTATAATGGGATCTTTGAGGAGATTGCACACATGCTCCTTGTAAAGGTGGTTGCTGATTCTGGGTTTTCTGGCCAAGGAGATTTTTCTTTCTGCTCCATCTCTGCAGAAAATGACAACCAACAGCAGTAATTTCGGATACAAAGATAATTTAGGAAACCATTTAATGATGCAGGTCTCACTCATGAGAAATCCAGCTGATTGTGCAGCCTCTGCAGTTGGCTCTCCCTTATTGACACAATTTCTGCAAAATCTTGTGTCAACAAACAGGGAGGGAACTGTTCAAGGCATTTGCAACAGTCAGAAACCAGATTAGGCCAATGTCTGAGGAGACTATACTATACCTCAGTGCAAAACCTCGATCAGAAGTAGAGAAGTTAGTGAAGGGGAGATTCAGATGTGTCTTCCTTTTGTCGCAGGGTATGTTCATTGTTTAATGTCTTTCATAGCTATGCTGCTGTTTTAAACAACCTGAATGTTCTTGCTATGCACCTCTCAACAAGAAAAACACCAGTGTTGCTCACAAATCAGGAATCCAAAGACATGGTGGAGGAATTATCTAGTCTATGTATTGGCCCATGGTTCTCCTTCAAACATTTCCTCAATTCCCAAACCACTGTTTAAGTTCAGGTAAGAGGTACTTTTTCTATTGATTCACCTATTCTGGATAGGGATGATCTAGTTCCCTCTCTTAACACAAATGCATACAAGAAATATTGAAACTTGAACTTTTCTCCGCCCATCTAGTCCATGTGTTCTCCTGTAATTACTGCTGCAATTCATACTAGGGCTTTAGTAGAAGGCCTTCTCCTGTCAACCTGTGTTGTCAGTAAGGGATTTTCAAAATGAACTAACCCCATGTACACCACTGAGCTTCTTTTCATTCATGGTGATCTTCCACTGCAAACAATCCCTTTAGACACTTCTTTTATGTCAGCTCTTCTAGGAGGTGTTTGAGAAGTGTTTGGTGGTTTCCAACCTTTAAGCCCAATATGGTTTCACCAAAACCTTCATGTACTGCTGGGATGAATTTATGTCAGTTCTTCTAGGGGGTGGTTGAGAAGGGTTTGGTGGTTTCCACTCTTCAAGCCCAATATCGTGTCCCCAAAATCTTTATGTATTGCTGGAATGAATTAAAAAAGTGTACAATGGTTCAGTTCTCATCTGGAGCAGATTATCTTTCAAAGTTAGACCCATCTTGATGTCAAGCCATTGACTTCAGAAACTGTTTCTTCATATTCACCAAGAGCCTCTATATGTCCTTTCTGATTCTTTGTCTTTGGAGCTCCTCCCAGTGATCAGAGAAGGTGATGTTGCCAGTAGCTATACATTCTGAGAGAAAGGAGATTGCACTGAGTTTGTTTTCAACCTTGACACATGGATCTGAATGTTTTTCTGTCTTCCTGTTGTCCTTATGTCATCATATTCACAAGATATCTGCCTTTATTCATTGTACCTGGCAAGTAAAGGTATATTATTTTCTTTCGCCAGTCTCCACCCCCTCCCTTCTTATATCTCGGGTTTCCCCTGGATCTGATATTTTCTTCCTCTCTTTCTCTAACTCTTGTTTTGGCGCTTCAGTCCTAACCTTCTCGTCATTTTCTCCTAACCTTTGGCCTAAACCATCCTCTCTCTGCTACCAAGTGAACTCTTACTCCTAAGAGCCCTTTAAGACAAGGTAGCAACAATCAGAGGCAGATGGGGATGCAAAAGTTACTCAAACATCAATAATCAAAACGACTCAGGAAGTTTGGCAAAGTGCATTTCTGTTTTAATATCAATTGTCTAAAACAGGGAGTACAACGGGCATCATCTGACACCGCACAGCTCAATCTCAAAACATTTCATAAAAAACAGTTATTTTATAACAAAAATGTATCACTGCTAACATCAAACTATGTGGCAAACTACAAAACGTATGAGTACCTGTGGTTGGCTCTCAGTGAACATCTATGTAAACTTTCTATATAGCCACTGGTTATGATTGGGCACCTAAATCAGCTGGGCATCAAAACTCACCCCAAATAATTGTTCATCATTGTTGTCACTAAATACACGACGATCAATTGGTTCTTCAAACTATAAGGCTCTTAATTACACAGCACACTATGATTGGTTTGGCACCCTTGTACCCCTCTAGAACCTTCCACACGGTAGCAGCACACAGGCTCCCATCCCAAATGCATGGAAGCTCGGCGTGATCATGCCTCCCCTCCAATTAACCTAGTATCCATCAACACTCCTTCAGTCTATCAGACAATTAGGCTTTGAACTTGGCCTTGTAACTGTTAACTTTGTCTGAAAAATAAAGGGAGTATAGCTTCACTCTGTCTTCTAGTCCCGGCACAGCCTGCCCCAAGCTATTTCGTTCTCACCTATGTGACTTGAAGACCAGTCTTTTTGAGCCTTTTGCAGCTTTTAATTCTATTAAATGATGAACTGTAGAAACCTTTAGTGTTTTTTCATGCTGCTTCAAACAGAAGTGTGTTCCTTTCTCAAATTCATTGTAGCCTTCTTGACAGGCATCAGTTTCACTGTGGTCTTATTTCCTTGGTTCTGGGCCAGCCCCATCTTCTCTGAAACATGCCTTTCCATCAGTAATTTCCAACTGCGCCACTCATTTGAAAGTCTTTTTTCTTGTTCATGAGTCTTCAGGCCTGCTCAAGTGCGTTGTGGAATCATCAAGGTTATATACATTCCCATGTATATACATTGGCGCATCGCTGCAATCTAATTCACTATGTAGCAATCCTCATGAATACTTTTGCCTACTTGTGTTTCAGCAGTTGTACACGTGTAAACTGATTTACATATCCTTCTGTGTTTCTGTAGCATGAGCATCTTCATCTCAAGCCCGAAATGTTGCTCATCTGTACCATCTGTTCTTCAGTTCTTAGAGAATACCGTTATATTTCTTCTCTTCATCCAGCCTCTAGATAGTCAACTCCTATTTCATATGATGTCATCAGGCTCCTTTCTTTGTTTAAATGCACATTTCTTCCGGTACTTCATCCAAAAGAATACTATGTGCATTTAGGTAGGGTTTCCTAAAAGGATATCTTGTCTTGAAGGTTCTCTGCAGTATTGGTATACTGACTGGGACTGCACTTGTCGTCATCTCTGTTTCCCAACATATAGGCAATATAGGGGAAGAGCTTGGAGTGTGGATGTTAGACTGTACCTCTACAAAACAACCCTTCTTATTCCCTTTATGCAAAGGATACATGAATATTGTCACCCATGCATTTTAAAAACTCAATGGCCCTCATCGGGAGGTTGGAGGTAACTATGCCGCCTTTAGCGGATTGGTTGCCTCCTTACCGCATTCCGGGCCCGGGTTCCTTAAATGAGGACTTACCGGGCCATCGCAACCTTGGCGGACCCGGTAATTCCCCATCCCAGGAACCCGGACCCGGTCCATCCCCATTCCCATTCGAGCCCCCATAGGGCTCAATGGGAATGGGGATGGAGCTAACAACGGTCCCGTTAATGACGGGCCCGTTGTTAGCTCCCTGGTGTCCTCGCGGGACCCGTAATGGAGGCCTGGTTTTTCCAGGTGCCCATTGCGGGTCCCGCAAAGAGACCTTGTGGTAGGGCGGAAGGGGTTTATCGGCACCGGCACCTTTACCCATTCCGCCAACCTTGTGATGAGGGCCAATGTCTGCTTCTGAAACCTAAGACAAGATCCTGAATAGGTTAACATTGAGTTTAGTGCTCAAAGGTGGGAGCAGACACCAGAGTTTACACTTCATTTCATCCTTTGTTTTGACTATCATGATACACTTTAAAATTGTATTATAGACATGGTGTGTTACAATTGATAAAGTCACAGCTAACTAACCCCTAGGCACAACACTCTTTTAGAGTGTTGTTGTTTGTTTGGAATAAACTGATATTTTATTGATTGATTGTTTTGTGTAATGGTTTTGAACTGAGCGTATGGCCCTTGGAACATGCATTTATGGCTGGATGGGATTACACCAGAACAATTCTGAGTCCAGATAACTGGACAAACTCAAAAAGATGGCAAGTTGCTGTTTTATTAAAAATGATCTAAAACCGGGAGTGTACAACTAACATCAGCGGACGTGGCCTCATTCTCTGAGCAATTTCCACCAAAAATATGATATACATCTTTATGCGTCAGAGTGATGTCATACTACATGGCAATAGTGAAAAGTTTATCAGTCATTTTATAGTTTCTGGGCATGCCTGATGAACTAAACAGGATAACGCTCTGGCTTTTTACCCATTTTTCTCAGAAGGTGTGCTGTATAATGCACTATTTTAAACTATTATTCAAACATTCTTTGGGCGAGTGAGGGGAGGAGGCGACCCCCCCCCCATGTTTGCCCCTTTGGATGGTTGTATGCTCCTCGCTTCACGTGGCCAGTCTTGTATATTTGTGGGATAATGTTTATGCCCCGTAAATTAAAAGAATCACCAGCCACCACTGAGTGAGTGACTGATGGGTGAATGGGTATGAATGTGTTCATGCAAGCTTGCGGCCCATGCAAGAGGCATTGGGACATGGATCTTTTGTACATTTGTCACTCACATTTTTGGGCTAAGTCAAATTGATGAATGTTACTAAATGTAGGGATTGTTGGGGTGAGAGCTTTCTAGCATATAGTGACTTCTTTTCTTATGGTAGCATTGCATGTTTTACTGGCGTTGAAGGCATATTCCCCTTTAAGAGTGTCCTTACAAGGTGGTGCAGGAGTTGGGCAGGCATTTGTGCAGCCAGCAATAACATATTTTCTTCCTGTGGCAGGAGATTTTTACTGGCATTAATGGCAAAGCCAACAAGAGATGGTTCGCATATGGGTATACTGACAGCCAGCATGAACATGCTTTCTTATTGCGGGCTACCGGCGCATTATAAGTAAATAAATAAAAAAATTAAAAAAAATGATCTTTATTTTGCGTAATATTACTGGTCACGCACAGAGTTGTCTAGTAGATTTGGGTGCCTGGAGCCAGGCACAACCCCCTTGTTTCTACACTAGGTGAAAGATTTAAAATTTGATTAAAACACAGATTTATATCCATCTCCTAGTGCAGTGCACAGCGTACCCCTACAGCAGCATGATCATCGTGCATATTGCACATGTGTGGTGGTCCAGGCAGGCCTGGGTTGTAGCGCGACCTGTGCTTTGTTGCCAAGTGTGGGGGGGCCCTCCGCATGGCTCGCAGAGGAGCCTCCCACATTTTGCGCTACGCCACTGTCCCTGCTATGCAATGTTATGTGTCTGAGCCTTGCTAGTGCACAGCTTTTGCCGTTTGCCTGGCCTCTTGGCGCTTCAGTGCCTAAAAGCAAAAATGTGGTGTTTAGGTGGGTAGAGGTAGCAAAGCAGATGTTCTGTTAGATCAACTGTGCCAGACAGACGGGTGCTGTGCTGTGCTGTACTATTTAACAAGCTAGAGAGCCCATTCACATAGAAGGCTTCTGGAAGCTCACAACATAAGTTTATCTGCTAAAATGAAACCTTCGCTGGAAACGCTCCAGGTGTGTGAAAGGGGCCTGTATTACTCATTTGCATTGGCATGGCTACATAGCAGAAAATAAACCTCTGCCTCTCCCAACTTCTCTCTTTACTTTGGCAGTAATTCAGGTTACTGCGCTGTGATGTTGTGTATACCCCAAAGAAGTGAGGAACACAAATGAACGTGGAAGAAATAATTGCCAGCTTTCCAATTAATGAAGCCTGGAAGAGTATTGCATTACAGTGTAAAGACCCAGAAGAAATATAGCCTTCCACTGAACTCCTCACCTCTACGAGAAGCATACATTTAAACCTTTCAGTCAGGGAGGTTTGGCTTGAGTTGCACTTCACAATCAAGATTCTGTCTGCGTGCATCAATGCGTAAAGCCTTTGCCTCGTGGCGTTTGTAACCCCGCGAGAGTTCACGGGTTGGCCCGCGCTTTCTGTGGTTCACGTCAGAAGGCTTCAGCTGCCTTCTTCGACCCTGGCCACCTTGCGTCCTCGGAGTCCTCTGAGCCCAGAGTACTTCCTCCACCTCCGAGAAGCAAAGGCTTGGAACGGTGACAGGAAACCTGCGGTAACTGGAGTAGAACGGGTGCCCTGTTTGCTTCGCTCAGGTCTGCTGCTGATATATCGCTCATGCCTGCTACCAATTGTCACAAGTCGTTAGCGAGAACAATTTATGGCAATTTACAGTATTTTAGGCCTGCCCTATTACATTTTCCCCTCTGCTTCATATCTCCAGTTTTTCATTAAGGCGGCCCCACGATGACCTCAACAAGGGGAGGGATATTCATTTAGCAACTACTCTAACTTCACCAGTTTATATTCCTCCAATTAGACCCTCCCCCATCCCTGGTCTTTTTTAAATGAATTTATTTTTGGCCAATCTCGAACAAACCTCTTTTGGTTAGCACAGCCAAATGCACGTTTACATCTGTTTACTTACCCCTGTTTTTTTAAGGTGGATCAATATTATTATTTCATAAAGTTTCAGTCATTGATGGTCATGCCTGTGATAACTTCCCTTAATCTTGTAAGGCGAGGCTACTCTAGCAGTGGAGCAGGCTCGTGGCCTCACAATATCAACACATACTTCATGAGCTCTTATGGCGACTTCTTACTGATAAATGAGACAAGGAACGCAATGGCTGACGAAGGCCCCGGGATGTAGGTAGCATTGCTGCTAGAAAGGCCAGATCGCTGGAAAGTAATATATATATAGCTTTAGCAGGAACATGCTGTGGAGCATCACTGCGAAGACCCTGGGAAACCAGCCCTACTGTGACAAGACCACACAGACCAAGAAGAATACTAACCCACGGCTACATGCTCAACCCCAGAAAATGGAGTAATGAGGCTCAAGCCTCGGTATCCAAAATCACTGCTGATGTATACAAATCTATTAGTAAGAAGAAGAAGAAGCGAGATGTTGTGGTTTGTACGTCTTTGTCTTTAAGTGCTTACCACGAGTTGTTGGAGACATGCTATGATTACCCAATGTCATTTTTCAGCACTTCTCCTGAGAAGGCACTTGTAGCAGTCAAGTTTACATGCAGAGTCTGTCGTTGTTAACCCTAAATACACTGCCAGCAGCATATGCACAGGTGCACTGACTACTGCGAAGACTGAACCAAGGAGTAACAAAGCCACCGTGAAGGAAGGTGGAGGACTTTTGAAAGGCCTGTTTAGAAGTCATGTTGGCCCTCAAAGATATGATATGATAGGTTATTTCTAACCCACTTTATACCCAGAGGATTCTAAGCGCAGACCCAGGGATCAAACCTGTGTTGCTCCGTGTCGTCTTGCTTCCAAGGTGAGCACATTGCCCGTGAGCTATCTTCCCGAGACATAACACAGGATCTATGGGCCAGGTGCTGAAAAAATAACACAAATGAAAGGGGCGCAGAGCATGCACTACATTTTATTTATTTATATACAGGAAGGAACAATACTCTTTTGATCACAAAAAAAGTACAATAGATAAGAAATCAGATGTGACAGGAAGTGGTGCGCTTCTTAAAATGGGGTGAGTTTGGTGGACATTCTGACCAGGTTGCGGAGGGTAGTAAATGGAACTGTCATCAGGGACAATACATAAGTGGACATACATAGATTAAGGACAACGAAGAATGGACATTTTTAAGTGCAGGTAGGTGGTCCGGGCAGCTGTGCTCGGGATGTGACAATGACTGGTGAAGTGCTAGAGTGGAGGCAGAGGAAGTGAGGACAGAGGCAGGTTAGAGGCGCGCTACATTTGTACGACTCTCAGAAATGCTCAGGCAACCTTATTTTCAAAAGGCACCTGAGCAGTTCAGGGGAGACTGTACAGTGGCCCCCTTGCATAGGTTAATGTTTCATCACTTGCGCCAACAATGTTTTGACTATCAGTCCCTATTTTGCTATATCTTATACTATGTAGCTGCACCATGGGCTTAGTGGTGAAATGTTATACAGAATTTGCTGCTCCTGCGCCTGCGTGTTATTAATGGAAGAAGACTATGACTCTGGCAATAAGTCAGGATATGCGATTCCGCCTGACCACAATGGCAAGCAGATATCCAGGACGCAAAGGGTTACTCTTGCACTGCCATTGCTGCAAACTCCAGGAGCACCAGATTCAGTGGCGCCAGTGGATATTCGACACATAAATCAACGCACTGGAAGCACACGCTTTGCTGAAGCTTGGAGAATTATGGGACTGCTGTATAACATGGCCTACAAGGTCAAAGAGTCTTTAAGAGCGAAAAATATTGTTTCATGAAGTACAACATAGCCTTGAATGGTCTGCCGTTCAACAAGGAAGCAGGACAGTATTGTATAAATGGTCAACATGGAACACAAGCATGGAAAACAGAAGCAGCAAAGTGCTTCATGGGAGAATTAGCAACCAACGGATGGCTGTAAGAACGGTGCTTATCACTCGTTCTCCAGCCATAAAAGAACGTTGTGAATTACATCTTTCTCTAAGCGGGCATTTTATCCGGGAATCAGCAGCTTGTTCTACCCAGTAACTAAATGCCCTCCAGCGTTTCAGCTACACATGACTGGCATCTGGGGCCGCACTTACCAACAGATGGGTGTGCGAGATCTAAGGCTGACACAGAAACTATCGTCCAGTCCTGCGACACGTGCTGGAACACAAGATTCCATAACAGGCAGGTATTGCTGCTGTGTCCTGTGGAAGGCGTCCACATTCACTGCAGGATGCCAGCTGGAAAATATGACTTCTGTTATCAGATAAAGAATAGTTTTAGTAGACAACTTGCCAAATAATAGACATGCATGTGATGGTGGAAATAAATACACATAGAACTATTCAAGTCCTCAAAGGCATTTTGAGGTGAGAAGCATTCCCAGTCGATATGCTCACTGACAATAGTCCAAGTTATGAGCAGAAAAATTACGTTGTTCTTCAAGGCTAGCAAAATCAAGCACAAAGCAGCTCCGCCGTGTCATACCAAAGCCAATGGCCAAGTGAAGAGAGCCCCTCAGCTGCAAGTAAGCCTGAAGACTGGATGGCAATTGTAAGCTATATTGTGTTTACTGTATGTTTACTAGATCAAATGGGCACCTTGATCGAATCACCCCTGGTTATACACTCCCACTCCACAATTATGTGCAAGAAATCGGCAGTTTGCTCAAAACCCTACATTATTTAAATGAATTAAAGTTGAAATCAAGACAAAGGTGGTCCCCAGCGTTATGCAGGTTCTTCAAAAGTTTTACTTTCTTTAATATGCTAGCATCTTTAAACTGCATGAGGTACAGACCCTCTGCAGCAAAGCCCTTGCAGGATAAGACCGAATTTTTGAGTGACATAGGTTCACAGGAGACACTGCCCAACGAAATGTAGCACATTTGCTACATCCATGCTTTGGAGCCTATATCATTTGAGGTTCGGACCCTCTGCTGCAAAGCCCTCACAGGACAAGACTACAGTGTTGAGCAACGCAGGTGTTTGGTGGTGAAGGGGTCTGTGGCGTAGTCAGTGCGTGCGGACGACTCACCCTTCTGACTGCGGCCGCCAGGTAGGAAGTTGTATGTAGATTTAGCTTGCTCTGCTCTCTGTAGCCCTTCTGAGCTGGTGCCCTTTCTCCCCTGACCTACATCTCCCCTCCCCCTGTCACTTGTTCCTCTGTCCATGCCCCCATGACCAGCTATGCCCCCTTATCCCTTTTCCCTGATCGTTCATAACCCGGGTGGTTCCATTGCACTCCTATGTTGATTCATACTCCTTTGCCCCTTCCATCCTTGTCTTCGTGCTCATGTGTCCTCTGCCCGCGTTGCTCCCTCGCAATCCTTGATCACATGTGTATCTTGGCCCTTCCATTCTTGGCTGTGCTCGCACCTGAGCATCCCCTTCCCATGTGGTTCCCTCGCAATCCTTGATCGTGTGTGCTCCGCGCCCTTCGATCCTTGGCTGCGCTCATGCCTGTGCATATGCTGGCCATATGGTTCCCTTGCAATCCTTGATTGCGTGTGCTCCGTGCCCCTTTCATCCTTGGCTGCACTCATGCCCTTATAATCCTTGATTGTGTGTGCTCATGCCCCTTCCAACCTTGGCTGCGCTCGAGCATCCTCTGCACGCATGGTTCCCTCGCAATCCTTGATCACGTGTGTGCCCACAACCCTTGTATCCCACTCTGCGGGCGGTCACACACCACTTCTGCCTGTGTGGTTCCCTTGCATTCTGATTGCACGTGCTCCTGTGCTCCCTTTGTCCTTCGCCCGTGCACGCTCCCCTGCGATCCTTGATCGCATGGACATCTCGCAATCTTTGACAGCGAGGCTCCCATGCTCCCCTTGCATCCAGGGCACCTTCGCTCCATGCATCCCCAGATCGCACTGCTCCTGTGCAATCTTTGGTTGTGCATGCTCTCTCACCTCCTAGGCGTAGTGTGCCCCGCACATCCCTCAATTGCGTGTGCCCCCGTGCAACCCCTGCCCGGTTCCTGACCGGTTGCGTGTCCCTGCTCCCCCTTTAGGCCCCTCCCCCTCTCCTTGCCCTTTCCCCGTTCCAGCCCCTTCCCTTAACCTTTGTACTACTCTGGCTCTGTTGTTTTTTCTTCATCTAGGCCCCTATTTGTTTGACTTCTCTGTTCCTAAGTCTGATATCTTTAACTGCTGTATACTTGTACTGTCTACTTCTGGATGTTTTTCACTCTCCTCCTTTAGGTTCCCTCGATCATTCTTCTTTTACCTAGCCCTGCTCTGCTGGTTGTTCCCTCATATTGTACTACTGCCACCCCTGTTGTTCTTCTCTTTTCTTTCAGTTTCCCTTGGTCGTTTTTTGCCCTGTTAACTGGATTGGTTACTCACAGTTAACATGATGGCTTGTCTTTTTGTCTCATCAAGCCAAGCTTGAATTTGAATTCAATTTGCCAATTAATATCCTCGGTCTTGTTCTTGTCTTGTCTGCTTACACCCCTCCTTTTTGTGCCCACCTCTAGTGTATTCTCCCCTCACCTTTGTTTCCCCAACCCTCACTCCCCCACTTCCCCCTTTACCCCTCACCCTTCCCTCTTCATCCTCTATGGTGCTCTCTGTCTCAAGTATCTTCTCTAATCTCTTCTCTATTGACTATCCTGTTCTTCTTACTAAGTCTGGTAGGAAGAAGTTCAAAAGGGATATCCTGGTCTCCAACCCAGGCCTTGCCATCGCTGATACCTATACCGGTGCTTCCTCCAGACAGACCCTCACAGCATCCTTTTTGTCGTTCCTTCTCCAGGCCTATGGACTCCACATATGCTCTCTGTGCTCTCTCCTTTTTCCTCCTCTTCCATTAATGGTGGCACCTGGTGGGAGATCCTCCTGGCCCGCTTCCATTCCTCTTAGATCATTATTAATGTTTACCTAAATGGCACCATTTTGGTCCAAGACCCTCAAGCCAAATTGCGCGTTTTTGATAGACGCTTCCCGCTTCCTGCTTCCCCCTTCTCCTTCTGTCCTTCTTTCCCTTCTCCTGCTCCTCTGCTTCCTTCCTCTGCCACCTCTTGGCGTCTTCTACTTCCTCTCTTGCTGTCCTGTTGCCTCCCTCCTCTGTCACCTCTCTGGCATCATCATCCTGCTCCTTGGCTACCTTGCCTTCTCCTCCTTCATCCTCGCCCAGCCTCGGGCTCCTTCTACACTTCCTAGGACGTACCTCAGACCTTCAAACCTCAACGGAAGTCTTTCAAGGGTGGCAACCTTCTCTAAGTTGTCACTCTAAATGCTCGCTCAGCTGTCAAACACTCCTCTGACATCTGCCGTCTCCTGGAAAAACTCGACTTTGATGTTCTCGGTCTGATGGAGCTGTGGTTCACGGCCAGATCTTGCACAAGTTTTGACACTCTCCTCCCTGATGGCTACAAGATCCTCTCTGTGCCCAGAACCAACCCTCCCGGTGGGGGTGTAGCCTTGATCTTCCCAAAGTGGATCCCTGCCTATATCATTCCTATGCAGGTCTATTCCTCCTACGAATGCCTGGTCTGCAGGCTCTCTCTCTCGTTTGGCCGCTCTCTTACTGTGGCTACTATCTACTGGCTGCCTTGCCAAGTAAGCTCCTTCCTCTCCGAGTGGGTGAGACTCTCCTCTTCCTACCTTGCCTCTACAAATCACCTGGATGCTTCCTGTCCTTCCTTGGACTCTTCTGCAACCTCTCCAATTCTCTTTCTCTCTCTATTCTTCTCTCTGGCCTGACTCACTATGCAGGGCACACCTTGGATGTTCTGATCTACTTAGACCTCCCCCTCTCTAACACTCTCACCACTCCTTTCTCCTGGAGTGACCACTTTCTGCTCTCCTCTCATCTCTCTCTCTCTCTACTCCTCAGGCCGAGACAACTCCAGCACTGCCACCCACCTTCTTGGTCATCTGTCCCATGAAGCATGTGTCAGTTGAGGATTTTGCTGCCACTTTCTATCCCCCTCTTGCAGCTCCGGCTGACTCACATCCTGACACAGCCCTTTACAACCTCTATTTTCTTTACCTCTGCCATTCTCAATCTACTTGCCCCTGGCATGAGGACCCGCTTGAAGCCCAAATCCAAGTGCAACTCTTGATATGACTCAGACCTCGTCATCTATAAACGCAAGTGTAGGGTGGCTGAGGGGAAATGGAGGGCATCAAGTGCACCATCTGAGAAACTGGCCTGCTGCCTGTTCCTAAGGAAATACCGACTCTGTCCACACTAAGAAGAGAGGACACAACCAAGCCTGCTTATATGTTGCATCTAACAATTCGGCCAAACTCTTTCAAATCTGGAAGAAGCTGGCCAATCCTGCTGCAGTCTCTACCTCTCCTGTTCCCTATCAGGCCCGTTGCATGATCTTGGCTTCACATTTCATCTCTAAAACCCAGGGCATCCTGCCCACCCTCTCTTCCTCTCCTCCTTCTTCCTCTACTACTGGCCTTCCTGTGGCCCCCTCTCCTCTTCCCTTCTTTTCCTTTCCTTTATTCATCTCTGAAAATGTTTCTCAACAGGTCTGATCTATGAAAGCCCCATCAAAACAGGTCTGCTCTGTTCACTGCAAAAACATCAAGGACCACATTGAAACCCTTGCTCCAGCTTTGGCCAACTTCTGCAACCACTCTTTCACCACTGGAACCTCCCACTGAAGCACTCTCTTGTGCACCCTCTTCTTAAGAAACCCTCAACCGACCCCATCCTGTCCGGCTATCTATGCCCGGTCTCTATTACTTCTTTTCTGGCCAAACATTGGGAAAAGCTGGCCATCTGTCAGTTTATCCTCCACACTGAATCTATTGGTTGTCCCCATGATCGGTCTGGTTTAAGAGAAGCCAGAAGCATGGAAACTGCTCTCCTGAACATCCGTGAAGACTTGCTCTCAACCCTTGACACTTACTATCCCTCTATCCTTATCCTCCGCACTCTCTCTTCTATTTTTGATACTCTCACCCATGCCATCCTGCACAACCGACTCTGTGATAACCATGGTATCACTGTTCAGGCCGTGGCCTGGTGTCCTCCTTTCATTCTGACTGACCCTCCTAAGTCCAACTTGGTTCTTTCCTCTCCTCTATCTCTCTCTCTACCTGTGGTGTTCCCAAGGGGTATAAGCTTTCTCCCTGGCTGTTCAACCAATACCTGGCACCTCTTGCCTACCGCATAGCTACTCTCTGCTCCAACTTTCAGTGCTATTTGGATGATACTCAGCTCTATATCAGGCTCCCCTCAGCCGCCTCTTCTCCCTCTCTCTTCCTGGATTGGCTGTCCACAATCCAGGAGTGGTGTGCCACCAATTATTTCTGCCTTAATGCCACTAAGATGGAGATCTTCCTCATCAGATCACCTGCACCCTCCTTTCCTCTCACTCTCTGGCCACCCACCCTGGGCCCTCTTTCTGATCCTACCTGTGAGGCTAAGAACCTCACCTTCGACTCCAGACTCTCCTTCTCTCCTCACATCTCTGACATCTCTAAGAAGTCAAACTACCAGCTGCACCTCCTCAGAAGTATTCTTGCTTTCCTCACTTTCCCCCAGAAGCTCATTGTCTCCAGAGCTCTGCTTTCTCTAGGCTGGATTACTGCAAAAGCGTCTTTATAAATCTACCTGCCTCTACTCTTTGTCCTCTACAACTCATCCAGAACAGGACTACGAGACTTGTCCTTGGCCTCTCCAGCACTGAAACCTCTTCATTGGCTCCCAGTAGCAACCAGGACCAAGTTCAAGACCCCCTGCATATTCCACAAGGCTTTCTGGGCCTGGGACCGCAATACCTCGTCTTGGCCTCAAGCCCATGGATCGTATCTCTCCAGCACTGAAACCTCTTCATTGGCTCCCAGTAGCAACAAGGACCACGTTCAAGACCCTCTGCATCTTCCACAAGGCTTTCTGGGGCCTGGGACCGCAATACCTCCAACTCTCTCTACCGAAATATCTTCCAAATCGAGCTCTCTGCTCCTCCAACTCCAACTCCTTAAGGGTCAGTCACTTCTCCAAGCAACAAATTGGTGGCTGATCTCTTTCTTCGGCTGGTGCCTCCCTCTGGAACAGCCTCCCTGTCTATGTGAAACTTGAGCAGAGCCATCTCTGATTCCAGAAGCACCACAAGACCTTCCTCTTTGCTTCTGCCTTCTCTCTTTCTCTCCCCTGCTGATCTCCTGTCTGATCCACACACTGGTCACCTGGCCACCCTCTGAATTCCGGCCCAGGACCCGCTGCAAACCTGCAGTGCCTCTTGGTACTCCTGCACTTGTGGTCTATATCTGTAACCCTACAGTCCACTCACCTGCACTTATGAGACACTTGCTGTCTGCACTTCTTAGCACCTGCACTTGCCACCCATTGGCTGCACTACTGATGATTTCCTGTTGTTTCATTTGACCTGCACTTGTACATTCTGCCACCTCCCTTGCACTTCTCCCCTCCCCGTTCCCCTGCACTTGCGCGATCAGATGTCACTAGGCCTAGATAGATCATTGTTTTTTGTCCTCCCCCTGTTTCCCCCACTTGCCTTGTCATGCCTTGAAACACTTGCGTATAGGTGCGTTTTAAATGCAATATCATATCACATCATATCATAAAGTTACACTTGTAAATAAAATGCAGGACTTTTACTTTCCCCAATTTTACCAACAAGAGTTGTTTTCAGGGAACTGTTACATACCCCTCCTTACACATGTAATTATGGTGCTGAGGGTTCCACATCACTTCGCCGACAGTAATTACTTCGTAGTAATTTACCACAAAGTAACTACTTCAACAACATTTTCCATCAGCTTTTTTTGTTTAATATGAGGGGACGCCGTACCCCTTCATTACTGCCCCTTCCCCAAACCCTCCACACCCTTTTTACTCTCTACCCACAAATACCTATGTTTGTTCAATTAAATTTCAAAGTAATTACTTTGTGGTAAATGACCACAAAGAATTACTGTTGTTGAATCAAATGCTGAGGTTTGCTGATATGTGTGGGTCATTTTAAATAAGTTCATAGTAAATATCATCAGACCCCTGCAGGTTTCAGGTTAGGGAAGCAGTGTCACCGATTTAGAACACACACACACATAATTTCAGTTCACCTACCCCAACCCGGGAGAATGGTTTCAGATTGTATATATATATATAAGTTCAACTTTCCTTTCTCTTCACATATGAATAACACTGCGCAATTTCAGAATGCATGGGAGTTACATTTGCCCTATTTTCATGGGAATAGAAATTCCCATCATCCCTAAATATCTTATTAAAATATAAACATAATCCACATGTTGCTAATAATTCATAGATTATCTGTCAGGCTGTGAAGACCAGGCCCATGGTTGACAGTCACAATTGCCAACTATACCTTTGGAAGCATGTAGGGTTCATTTTCATTGAACTTGATTCACAAAGATTTGCTTAGATTGCATGTGTTTGATACTGCACACACAATACAAAATGCAATTGGTGTTCTTGAAAGGAAATCTCACATGGCATTCAAATATAGTGAGAAGCAACATACATTTCACATTACAATACTCCAGTATTGTATTTGGAGCCAGTGCCCGCTAGCACTTCAACATACCCATGCCTGGGACTAGCATATAAAAGGCTGAATGTCTAATGAGATTTGCATAAGGGGATTTTGAATGTTACTTCAGGATAATTCTTTTAGGTCATGGAAGAACCAACTGTTAGGCCTCTAGTCCCTGGTGGCTTCTGGCCCCTCCAGACACAGGTGAAATAGGCAATCACCAGCCTCAATCTTCCTCCTGCACAAAGTTCCTCATCTCCAAATGTTCCCTGTTCTGTACCCCTTCAATTGGTCGGGCAGCTGTTCATTGATCAAAATCCAATCTGTCTAGCTGTCAGGGAGGGTTTCCCTTCTCCTCTGTCTTTAGCCTCATGGCACTGCTCCTATTCCTATATGACATCACAATGTTCTGATTGGTTAAGTTTTTCCATTGGCTTGTTCAATAATCAGGCACTCCCAGAGAATGCATGCATCATTCTCCATTGGAGGGTTATCATTTCTATTCTTGTGACTAGAAAAAGGTGGGGATCCAATCTGCTCCTAATATTTTTGATTGTAGAATGTTTTATGTTCTATAATTGCTGGTAGTGACCTGCTATATACACATGAATTTCGGAAATCTGTGCTCACAGACGCACACCGTCATATGCAACATTATTTTCGGAGATAAAGATTCATAATTGTATGAATATTAACAATTATATTCATTATGAAACATCGCAGAGGATGAGCATCTTAGTTTAGCTTTGTTTAGGCTTCAAATACACCCAGTCTCATGCTTGTATCTGAAATGGTTCCAAAGGTATCTGTTAAAATCACTTCCATACATAATGATATATTTGAATCATGTCCTGTGACAATACTTCATGCTCAGCACATGAGTTACATGTAAACAGCTCTTTCCGAGGCCTTAGTCAATAATTTATTGGTCACTTATGACAGGCCCTTTTGTCCTGCTTGCATAAGATTACAGACAGATGACTTTAAGAAGTAATCTGCTAAGCGCAGAAAGATGTTTGAAGTTGGAAAGAAACATTTTTTTTGCACTAGCAGGTATTCATCTCTACACACACTGCAATTCTAAAGTTTTTGATACAGTTATACCTTGTTTTTCAAGAATTTGTTTTCAAAATGTCTTGCAAAGGTGGGGGCCAGATAGCTCTGAGTTGAAACCCCAGTCTACTGAAGTCAGTACACTATGTTATTCAAACTAACATAGAACCACTGCCTTTTCCTACATTTATATTGTAGGATATTATTTTAAAATTCACCATATTCTCATATGCTTTTTACAGTAATATGACAGTTGTGGGAGAAATTAATACACTGTTTACAATGGAATATTCTTGACACTTTGAGGCTATCAGTACAAATAGTTTGTTTTGGCTTCATTATTCAGGTACATAGAGAAAGACACATTTCAAAATTAAAATGTCTGTAGTACAAGGCATGTTCATGGTTTGTGAAGAATGAGCAGTATCTGTTGAATTGTATAAATGCCCTGTACCTCTCCAATAGCTCTGGTTAACATGTTACCTCTGCAATATTTTTCCAGTGTGGCAGGCATGTTTCTCTTGTTTTCACTGCTGTCCCTAAAGGTAGCAAGAGACTGGTGAACACATTAATGCATACGATGATCCATTATTTTGGTGCCTCTAGCTTTATATTGAGGCAATCTCCATGTGTTGTGTTAGGTGCTGTCCATTACAAAAAGGGTCACTTATTCACTTGGTTTGTCTGTTCAATTTTTTTCCAAACAGTTGAATCATATGTGCCACACTTCAAGAAACATTGGAGCTTTTCAAGGCATCTTACTTTGAATTCAGGAAATGTGCATTTGCCTAAAATTCTCCCCACACAATGAAATCTCCTTAGCTATTGTCAGAGCATACCAACTACTCCCAGCTCACTCACAATATTCAACCCTTCCAAAATGATGTGGAATTGCAGTGGATACTAAGAACTAGCACTCTCTTGGCTTTTCAAAGTGTACAAATATGAGACAGGACATTATAGACATCCTACATGAGCTAAACTAACCAAGAACAAAAGAAAAGTGTGATATGATAAACTGAATTCCACAAACATATTCAGCACTGCAGTTCGAAGATTGGGTGAGGATAAGAATGCCATGCAAGACAAAGACTATGCTGCCCAATTTGGTCCTCTACTAAGGATTATTTGCATAGGGTAGAGTTGGGCAACCACAGAAGAAGAGAGGATGAGTAAAGAACAGAGGATTACAATGTATACACCTGAAGGCATGAAAGTGTGAACAATCTGTCCAGACCACCAAATGAGTTCAGAAATCCAGCCAAAGACTTCTCACACCCTCTCTCCGAGTACATTTACGATTAACAATGGGCTGGTCGCTCAGGCATTAGAGAAAGGGATGGAAAATATGTCAAAGCTAAGCCTTTATAAACATTGACCTTGGGCCTCACTACAAGTATGCCGGTAAGTAATCCCAGTTTCCGGCATGCCAGTGTCACTGTTCCCAGCAACCCGTGATGCCGGAATCTCGTGATGATCACATGTTGTTGTGCATGCACATTCAGGCATGCCGGAAACTGTGGCACCAGCATCACGGAAACACCATCAAAACACCTAAAAACTGTCAACAGCATCCTCCACGGTGCCAGTGCCTCTGAATCCGGCAACACGGTGCTGAACCCACTGGCACCAGAAACAGTAGTCCCACAATTACCGTAATTAGAAAGAAAGTGATCGCCGAACAGGAAATCAGCTGATGGCCATTGAAAAACACAATCCATTGCAATCCTCAAAGCACAGGTGACATCCACGCCTCCTGACAAGACAAACTCCACTGTCAGCATGACATCTATAGTCTGTGAGACCCAAAAGCAGAAGCCACACTTCTCTGAGCCTGAGCTGAACATGCTAGCGGACACCATTGTCCACCATCCTGCAGAGCTCTTTAGCAATGACCAACGCAGCCAGACCAAGCTGCACAAGAAGCGCATCTGGGAAGAGGTGGCCCAGAAGGTGTCGGCAGTTGGCACAACGCAGTGCAAAGACTGCCACAAGAGGTGGGATGACCTGCGCCTCAGGGTATGCAACTTGCTCTCGGCCCAGCATAGACAGGACATGGCCATAGGTGGCGGGAGTGCATCCCTAATATGCCTGCTGTCCTGGGAAGAGACGTGCAGCAGTGTGCTGCACCTAGAGTCCATTGAAGGGGGTTGGTGCTGCGGAGGCAGGAGCCGAGACAACTGAAGAGGGCTGCAAGTACACGTAACCCTAATGTAATGTCAACCTCCATCTCCTCCGTGCTCCCACCACTGTACCAACCTATGACTTGGATGGCAATTGCATCGTCCACAAGACCAAAAAAACCTGCCTGCCCCCCCCCCCCCCCCCGCCTCACAAAACCAACAACCTGGGTGCATAAACAGATATAAACACTGGACACCAAAATATGAGCCATCATAGCAATACCTGTAGGACACAGACAGGTACCCTGTACTGCCACCTGAACTTGCATTTTCTCCCACGCAGACACACATCACCCTGCCACAGTGTACTGCATGTGTGCCAGCAGTGCTTCCACTGACACAAAGTCACAACTGTGCTTAGCCCCATCTCCACGAACAAATGAGCACCGTTACACATAAATGCAACATGTGACCCCCCTCGTCCCAGCCAGCCCGAGCCCTGAGCATAAAGGCACAACTGTCCCCATAACTGGAACAGGGAGCAGGCCCATCCTGACCCCTTCCATACCTCACCCCTCCAGACAAGCCCCCCCCTAAACCCATACCCAGCAGTTGGCAGTACACTACAACAGTATCCAGAGCACCCCATTTGTTATTCATTCCATCATATACATTACACTTTGTGATGCATTTAAATCATGACTGGACATTCTTTTAAAGTGTGATTTAGTGATTTATTTCCTGTACAGTACTGAGTGCATTAGATGTCCTAGACCATGTGCTCATGTGATGCTCTCAGAAATAGTGGGTAATCAGTACATTCCATGCCTCGCGGCCATCCACGGCATCCCAGTGATTTGCCAATGGCAGTTCATCATCACTGTCATTCTTATCTTCTGTATCATGTGGGTGCATGCCCATGACCGGGGCATTGATATTGTGCCTGATATACATGTTGTGCAACATGGCCCAGGTCAGGACTATCTTGCCCACCTTCACAGGGCTGTACATAAGTGCCCCCCCCCAATCTGCTCAAGCAGTGGGACCTTGCCTTTAACAGGCCAAATGTCTGCTCAATCATACAACGAGTCCTGATGTGAGCATGGCTGTATCCCTGCTCGTGCTGGTTTTGTGGTTGCCTCGTGGGGGTCATCAGCCATGGCATAAAGGGGTATCCAGGTTCACCTGCACGGGAGCAACAGAAAGGGGCAAAGGCCATTGTGGGGCCTGTATCATGTTGGTACAGTCTGTATATTGTTCACTAACCAATGCTATATTTTACATGTAAATTGCTGAAGATGTGGCATATGTTATAGTTGAGAATGTTAACATGTGCATTGTCAGTGTGAATGGATGTCCATGCATTTTATGGACATTTGTGCACGGTATCAGGGTGATCTTACGGATTTATGTCTGCAGTCATCAATGTCAATATAATGATACACACAAATTTCAAATGTGGCTTGTCCGGGTGTAAGTGTGCTGGTGTCATTACCAGGTGGCATTTTTCTGGGCCTCCAAAATAGTGATCTTCCTGACACAGCCGCTGTACACCACATGACAGACCCTGCCAGGGCCGCAGACCTGGTAGGCACAGCTGACACAGGTAACAACATTTATTTGCGTTAAAAGAAGATGTCCTATTGATTTTGGGATTGAGTACATACCTGAAGGCGTACTTGCATTTTGATGTACAGGATGTGCTGCATGGAGTGGTTGCCCAGCATCAATGCTTCTCGGAAAATGATGGATGTGAATGTATACACACAGGGGTACCATACAAGGAATTGAATGGATGGGGAAGGTGAGGACAGCCTAACGATTGCCAAGCAGAAAATTTGCTTTGTCAATATGTGTGGTGGTTGTGTGGTTTGCAGTCGTTTTTCCATTGTCCATTCACACCCACCTTGACCTCTGACCCTTTAACTACGACACACACAAATTAGACTGATTTGTGTTCTTATTTAGTTTAGAATTTGCATGTCCCATGAGGGGCATATCACTCATCCATTGATATGTCAGGCTTTTTTATTCTGGTCACATGCATATGTGTATGTGTACTTGAAACAGGGAGGGGACCTGGCTACATGGTATGCGTTACGCTAGTGGTTTGGAGGGTTGTGATACATGAGAATTATTAGTCTGTGCTGAAGTTGGTGTGGGTTATTGTATGCATGGATTTGGAACATTGGTGTGATGCATTCTGGTACCTGTAGCACATCAGATGTTGCAGCATATCTTTTATGTAATTATGCATGCGCATGCTCTGTCTGGCCATTTAACACATGCCAGTCAAGGCATTCAACTCAGACATGCTATTTGTGTGTCAGACATTGTGTTGCATACATGCACTGCAAATAGTTGTGGCCAACCCTCAATCCAACAGTGCACATGCTTTGGTAATTGCACTCATCCAACAGCCCGGTATACTATGGTGTATTATGCACCCCCCAATTCAACAGTGCACATGCTTTGGTAATTACACTCATCGAACAGCCAGGTATGCTATGGTGTATTATGCCCCTCCTCCCAATTCATCAGTGCACATGCTTTGGCAATTACACTCACCCAACAGCCAGGTTCACTATGGTATATTATGCCCCCCTGGCCCCAATTCCACAGTGCACATTCTTTGGTAATTACACTCACCCAACAGCCAGGTACTCCATGGTGTATTATACCTCCCAATTCAACAGTGCACATGCATTGGTAATTACACTCACCTAACAGCCAGGTCTGTACTCCGCTGTGACGTGGAATCGTGGGTTGAACCCAGAAATCTGGCACGGCAATGCGTGAGGAGGTTGTGTGCTCAACAGCATGCCTGGCCACCAGCTCCACATGTGTGCAGTCCAATGCACCTATCACATTGGGCATATGGCATGGAATGCTATTTTGATGGCATTAACCTAATCAGGTGTTCTGGGTACCTATGTGATTTGACACGTGCCGCAGGAGTGCATCAATAACTTGAAAGAGGACTCGCGAAAAACAGGGTTGCAATCGCCCATTCAGTTTACTCACAGTTTGTTAGTAGGTGCCAATGGCAAAGAAGTGTAGCACATACACTCCCTTGAACAAGGGGGTGATGACAGTATGCATCTGTATGCACACAAAATAGGAGGGTGCGTAGTACTACTGTGCAAAGAACACTAAATTGTGTCACTCAAGTCACTATATCTTTCAGTGTTCACAAAACAGCCATCCAGATATTTAATAGTGTTCACAGCCGACACGTGTTTCGACCAAAAGGTCATCCTCAAGGCAAGGTATGGCCGGGATACTTCCCTAAACAGCAAACGTACAAACACCTACAATCTCGCAAGTGTGACACAGTGTTGCAGAAAAGAGTAGGTCACCTGCAGTGCTGGTGTTAGTGGCATCGTGACTCAGAGTATGCCGGTCCGGAAAAAGATGCCAATACGGAGCGACTGGCACTGCTATTTCCAGACTGGCATAAATGTAATGAGGCCCCATCACTGTGATAGAATGGCTTCTACCCCGAAGGAGGACAAGGACACATACATAATGCATATATCTCTGACTCATCAATCCACACTGTTCACTGATAACCTGCCTTTTTGACTCCCTAAGGCACATCATCTGACAATGAAGAGGCCCAGCCAAGCACCTCACATTGAGCACAAGGACACATAGTGGCTAAACCGCCTATTCATCCCTTACACTACTACAAAACAAGAAGGATAACAGTCATAAAGCGAAAACAAGCAGAAGCAAGAGATATTCCTCCTTCATCTGCTGTGCTAAAGTGGCCCGAGGAGAGCCTATTCTCTTAAGAAGGGTGTGACTGTGAGATAGTACCTACCCAAACAACAAAGTTCAACTATCTTAAATAACCATCTAAAATAAAGTAATGTCCAATCAAGGTACAATAAAAATGTTCATACTCTAATTAAACACACCATATGCAATAATAACTAAAAAGAAAAACACTCCTGTGGAAAGTACACAGTATATGCAAAGATAGAAAGATGCAGCACTCTGGGTAATGAAACAGGAATTAAAGGCATTCAATAATCACAATGTTCTTAAAAAGGATATGTTCTTCTGTGAAAAAGGCATTAAAAGTGACCTAACCGGTCTGTAGGGCCCAACAGTCTACCAGGAGGCAATGAAGAAGAAAAGAAGTACATTCTTGTTGTACTTGGTGATTCAGCAGTGTTCAACCAGGCTTCTTGGTGGTGTTTGAGTGGTTCAAATAAGGTCTGGATGCAGCAAGTCACAGTGATCCAGCCAAGGAGCAGGCATCAATCTGGGTTCAAAGTGAGGCATGTGACAGTCTAAATTCTTCCCCAGCGGCGTGTTTCTGGTTGAAGCCTAGGCAACTCAGTATGAGCAGTGCAACAACAAATTGGTCTGAGTATTCAGCAACAGCAGTCCATTGAATTTTAAGAAGTGCCAAAGACACATAACAGGTCCTATTGGTTTCAATGCATTTGAACATGGTTGTAATGCAGGACACCAGCTACTTAGCTTCTTCAGTTGCTGTGAGTTCCAACTCAGGAGCTCAGGGACAAGATAGATCCTTGTTCTTGTTCTCCCAAACAAGGGGGAAACTGGCAGACACCTGCAGGGCTCCTTCTCCTCCAGTGGGGTCCTGGGTACCGAGGTAGCTGGCAATGAAGCAGGTGTTGCTTCAGCAGCCGGCCACCCCAAAATGCTCTGAGAATGGTTTGGAAGCAGAGCTTGCCTCTGCCTTGAATCACCTGCCTTCACCTTAAAACTGGAGACATTTAGAAAGGACTGCTCTCCCAGCAGGGTCCAACTAATTCTTATTTCATTTTTGAAGTACACAGATGAATGAGCGCAGGAGTGGAAGACCCCTGCATTTATAGGCATAAGCCCATAGGTGAGTTGACAAAAGCAAGTCTGCTCTAAGGGATCCAACTGCTGTTCTTTAGACAAGTTTAATTTTGCATTCTGACATCAAAACCAAAATGCTTTGTGCTAAAGGAAGTGGAGAGGACAGGAAGAGAAAAGAGGTGCAGAGAGAATCAAGATGGTGAATCCCTCCTCAAACTATGATGGGCTGGGCATCTTCTCTCTACACTAACTTTACCTCCTAGTCGGCATCAAAGGCCCTTTGGTATGCAATGCCCTGGTGTAAGGCACGTCCTTTTGTATGGTTTGTGCCCTTTAATGCTGGTTTCACAGGAAAGCCCCTGCTGAGTGGCTGTCCCCGTGTATAGTGGTTTTGCCTGAACTAACAAAGATCGAAAGAGAGGCATAGCCATTAATTTGCTTGCATGCTAGTTGCAGGGTCAAGCTGTCTGACCAGAATACACACGATCGTTCCACAGCTGGCCTGGGGTCACCGTGTTGGTACATGTATGAGATAAGTGAGATGTAGCTTCTTATAGTTAGTGAATTTCTATACAACCTGCCTTAAAGTCAGGTTTGGCTTTATGTTACATAATTACACTGCCACCAGAATAATAATGTCTCCAAAGTATGTGGGTTAGTAACAGAGGTGCTGACCTGAAATACAGCCTCTCAGCTAAAGTGACATGGCTGACACAGCAGCTGTCAAAAGATCACAAGTGACTCAGAAACGGGTCCTTGCCACTGCAGAGCAGGTTCAGCAGATCAGGAAACTGGTGCAGCAAGGCACAGGGCTGCATTATGCTTTTGGCATGGGGATTAAGAAAAGGAGGCCTGGTAAGCAGGTTACTCTTTCTGATATGGAATTACCTGCATCATTTTATAAGTTTATAAAAAACCTGCCAGATGGTAATTCCTCATAATAATATCAGAAAAAGTGTAGCAATCTCAGAAGAAGAGACAGCATTCACCATGCCCAGCAACTGCCAGTAGAAGATACTGAGCATGTAAACAAACTAAAATATATTGGGGGTCATTACGAGTTTGGAGGTAGGTATGGTGCTATTAGCGCCTTGGCTACCTCCAAAGTTGTGTCAGAGTCCGGGTTCTCTGAATGGGGACTTATGGGTCACTCCAACCTTGGAGGACCCGGTAAATCCCCATTCAAAAAATACAGCCCCATTCCCATTCGAGCCCTGTAGGGTATTTTGTGGAGATTTGGGGCCTGACGGTATTTTATTACCGCCGAAAAATAACTTAGCAATAATCACTCTTTGTATTCAGATTTGGCCATGTGCAACAATAATACAATGGACATGCATTATTTCAGCACCCAGACCTGCATATTTGGTATACGTGGTTGGTGGTATTTTGGTGAGCATAATTCCCTTGTTATATTTGTGGCCCCAATGTCCAGAATCCCTTATCTTAGCTTAGATTTTTCGTGTGATCACTAGAGAGACCTCAGACCTGCATTCTAGAGATACCACAATTTCCAGTGATAGTGTTGGTGCGCCACCATGGGCAAACTCACTGACTTATTTACGACAGAGAGCTATATGTGGTAGTCTTGTGGTAATTTCCACTACCTTATATACGGTAGGGAGCTATGTTCAGAGAGTCTCTCTTCCCGTTGGCTCATGTACCTCCAACAAGTTATACTACAGTCACTCACAATTATTCATACTGATTCTGACATACACACATCTGTCTTAAAGTGACCATTGCACTGTTTAAAAATCTCCCCACATCATTGGCATTGTAATGGTAAATAGAAAATAAACCACCCGTCTGTTTTCAAATATTTTCTGTATTATAAAAGTTGCATTTAGACATGATCTCATTCTTTACAGCAATAAAATGGAACAATCAAAGCATTTTCAATGACACACTGCAATTATAGTGGCGGAGAACAGAACTTAAATTGCAACATTAGCACTTGATTAAGACACGCACGGGACTTTCATTTTTCTACACTGACTGCATACTTTCGTGCACACACACAGCTCCCCCAGTTAGGTAATTACCTTATCTGTTCAGAGGCTTCTCTCTGTGAATGTGGCTCTCTTGGCTTAATTCCAGCAAAAAGGAACGCTTGCCTTCTCAAGCCGGGGTCATTGCCTGGAATTCTCAGCTTTTTCAGATAGGACTGCCTCTGCCAGTGGAAAGGTAATTCTTTCAGCTTTCCCCAGTCTCGACTGCAGCAGGACACCCCCACAGCCAGGTCTTCTCCCCAGTAGTGCAGAAAGATGTCTGCCTGTCTTTTTCCCTGCTACTGCCCACTAAAACTTTCCTCTCAGCCCTCTTTATGACGTGTTCCAATGAAATCCATCATCTCTCATCCTCCTACTCTTCAACAATAGCTCCGCTTATACATTTGCAATTGTTGCAAATCTGACTTCCTCCTTCCTGCCGTTACTGTGCACAACAACACGGATAATCAGGCAGAGAAGAGAAGAAAAAAAAATCTGCACACTTATTTAAATGGTTTTTAAAGTATGCCTAATTCTGCAGTAGAGAACACATTTTATTAGTGATTTATATTAAAATAAAGTTTTATTAGTCAGGTTAATGGTTAATATGTTAGCTGTTAATTTTCAGATGTGTCTCTAGCAATATAGGCATTTCAGGTGAAAAATAGTGTGCATTTTTAAATGAACACGTGTGCTTTTAACTGTAAAAATAGATTTGCATCTTATATGTTAAAATCGTTTTTGACTGAATAGTCTGTCTTTCCTTGTTAATCTGCTAACCCATATAGCAATGCACCGCACCCTTGTGGTGGTGCTGCAAAAAAAAAATGCTACTTGTGCAGTATTGCTGTACTGTGTACTGTAACACGCCAAATATCCTTACATATACCCTCCTTTTGTTTTTAGAACTTGGCTATAATCCAAGCCAATTCCTAAAAACAACTTGTTCTTTTTTTTTTTTTTATACAATATATCAATCCAACAAAATGAATATTCATGTGCATCAATGAAAATTTGCAATCAACATTTCATCTGAGTCCATCAGTTCATAAAATGTTCCACATTTGCCTTCTCAGTGGAAGTGGCATTACTTTAAGTTTAAATTTTCCAAGTCAATTAAAAACAATGAAATAAAACAACTAACTAAAACAAATAAGTAATATAACAAGTTAAAATAAATAATTAAAATAATAAATACGTGGAACTTCATATGCCGGAACTTTTGCTTTGTCTCTTTTGGTATGTCCCGACCAGCGATGTTATTCAGTTCATTCGAGTACTCTTTCATCTTGGCAATCTTGAATCCACAGTAGTCATCTCTTTTGGCATTCCGGTTATTTTGTCTTCACCTCCACCTGGAGGCAGGCATCTTTTGGTCTTCATCCAGGGGACTCCAGGACTCCATCGTCTCCCGTGGCCTCTGATCCCGGAACCTCCGACCAAATAATGTTAATTGTCTAAATCAAAATAGAAAATAAACAGATTAAGTACATAGCACAATACTAACTTCATCCTTTTGCCAAAAATAAAAAATGCTTGGTAAAAATACTTCGTTTTTTTTTTTTTTTTTTTTTCTGAAATTAAACACAAGTTAAAAGAAAACAAACACATATAAAACAGCATTCAATATTTAACACACTTTCTCTCTGCACACCAACCACGAGCTTCCGTTATATGTGCATTTATTTATTTATTTATTTATTTATATTATATATTTTTACATATATTACAGTGTTTATGTGCCATCATAACAATCAACTTTTTTTTAACTTCTTTGTCACTGCCTCCTGATCACACCCATTTATTTTCTCAAGGGACTCTATCCGTTTCCACATGCTCAAGCTGCCTGATCTCATGTCTGGGATGGCATGGTTTGATTTGATTTACATGGACAAACTGCTCTATTGCTGTTTCACCTTCGTTTTTCAAAATTTTATACACTACAGGAGAGACTTTATCTATAATTCGAAATGGCCCCTGCCAGGCTGCCAGAAATTTAGAATTTTTCTGTTTACTTTTTCCAAAATGAAACTTGTACACCTGATCCCCTACATTGTATTCCTTTACTGATGTCTTTTTGTCATAATATGACTTAGCACTGTCAGCAGCTCTTTCCAGATTTCTCTGCACAAAAGCAAATGCATGTTGCAAATGCCTCCTCAGTTCATCAATATATTCATGAACTGTGGATGCACTCACTAGAGTTTGCTCATGTGTTCTGTATAGTAGGTGTTGTGGTAACACCATTTTCCTACCTGTTAAGACCTCATGGGGGCTAACACCTGTTGCTTTGGCAGGAGTCGACCTGATTGCCATCAAAACCAATGGTAAACGCAAATCCCAGCTGGAACCTGCTTCTGCCACAAATTTCTTTAAAATGTCCACAACAGACCTATTGCTTCTTTCAACTGTACCTGAAGACGCCGCCCGATATGCGATATGTAGTTTCCTTTTCACACCTAGTATTTGCCATACCTTACTCATTAGAATACTTGTGAAATGACTTCCTCTGTCTGACTCAATTCTTTGTGGCAACCCAAACCTTGAGAACACATGGTTCACCAGCAATGTGGCTGCTGTTTGCGCACTACAATCTGGTGCGGGAATGCACTCAATCCACTTTGACATCAAACATACCACACTCAAAATATAACGGTGTCCCCTGCTCGACCTTTTTAAAGGACCTACATAGTCTATTTGCAAATCTGACCATGGGAGAGTTAGGCCTCTTTTCATCAATGGTGCTCTATGCATTGGTGAAGCAGGTTTAAATTGGGCGCATACTAGACATCCTCTAGTATATAATTCCACATCTTGGGACATATGTGGCCAGTAAGCATAATCTTTTAGTATTTCTAATGTCTTTTGTGAACCTCTATGGCCTGCAGTTATGGCATCGTGTGCATGGTGTAGCATTAGTCCTCTGAATGAAAGGGGTACTACCCACTGTATTTGCCCTGTTATGGACTCTCTAATCATGAGTCCATCCTGTAATCTAATTCGTGTTTTGTTCTTTAATAACACCCTCAACTCTTCTTTTCCCATACAATCATTTTCTGTTAAAGGATTTTGTTCAGGATCTATCAAATGATTATAATAGATTCCCAAAATTTGATCATTCTTTTGTGCCTCAATCAAATCTTGGTCTGGCGTGTCATGACTCCACTGCACCACCGGTTGATCTACCTCCTTTGGTGCTTTAGAACGTGTGACTGCATCAATTTGTATTTCACCCATTAAATAATCAATAGGTAGCAATTCTCCCATCACAGCCCCAATCTTAGCCAGATGGTCTGCCTTATCATTTCCCTCCTTATCCTCTCCTGGTGTTTTTAAATGCCCACCAATTTTTCTCCAGTATATTGTTAAATTATTTTCTGACACCAATTTGTCTATGGCTTGTATCATTTTTCCATGTTTAAGTGGCTTTTTGTTGTATGTAACCATGCCTCTTGCTTTCCAACCAGGCAAATACTCCACAAAGCTATTCCGTGCATAGTCAGAATCAGTCACCAGGACAATTTCACTGAACTTTTTATCAACTGCAGTAGCAATTGCTTTATAGATGGCTGCCAATTCCGCCACCTGACTGCTCCTATCTCCAATCCTCATCCCTATACTAGGAACGCCTTCACATTTCAACCAGACATTTCCTATTCCTGCCACTAATTGTTTATTACTGTCATTTTCAATGTGAAAAGCACAACCATCCACATATACAGTTGGCAAATCCTTGCATGTTTTTTCATCAAAAGCTTTGTGTGGTGATTGTTCAAATTCCTGTAAACTAGCTTCCACATCCATTTCATTTGTTATTTGTTCAGCTGCACAGTCATGTAAGTCAGCTAACCCTTGAGCAATTGGGCTCTTTTTATTTTGTCCATATCTTACTTCTACGGGAAAACCTTGTAATGCCAGTGTCCATGAAGTGATTCTGGATTGCGCTAGATTGCCTGATCTAATTCTTTTACTCTCTAAAAATTGCAAAGGTTGATGATTTGTTTCAATAATCACCTTTTCTCCCTGAACAATGGGGCGGAAATGTTGTAGCGCCCACACAGTCGTTAATAGGGCCTTTTCGCATTCATTAAATTTCATTTCAACTTGGGAAAATGCCTTACTTGCATATGCAATGGTTTTGTGATTCAAATCGTGTTTTTGTGATAACACTGCTGACATACAATGTTCAGAAAAGCCTATTTCTATAAAGAAATCCCTGTCCTTTATGGGGTATGCTAAACATGGTGCCTTTACAAGACATTCCTTCAATCTAGCCACTGCATCAGACTGCTCTCTTTCCCATCTCCAGGGAGTATTTAGTTTAAGCAGTTTAGTCAATGGTTGAGTCATTTCTGCATAATTCTCAATGAACTTTCTGTTATAGCCTGTCATCCCTAATAAACTTTTTACTCCTTTCACATTTTTAGGATCTCTTAATCTTTGTATGGCCTCTATTTTCTTCCTTTGTGGATTTAGCCCATGTTCAGTCACTTCATGCCCTAGAAAGTTCACTTTTTTCTTGCACCATTGTGCTTTTTGCAAAGATACTTTGGCGCCTGCTTTCTGCAATTGGCCAAGCACATGTCTTATTTCATCAAAATGGCTTTTAAGGTTTTCATTTTTTATCAAGACATCATCCACATAAACTATTGTCCCTCTTTCCGCTGCATCCGGCATGGCCTTTCTCAAAAATATGCCAAATTCACTCCCACTATTGATGTACCCGAACGGAGCTCTAAGCCAGGCATATTGAGTCCTGTCAAATGTAAAGGAAAATAGGTGTTGTATCTCCTCTGCCAATGGCACACACCAATATCCAGATGTGAGATCTAACGTGGTAAATACATTTGAACCATGTATCTGAGCTAGGCCCTGATCAATAAATGGTAGTGGCCATCTAGATACTGGTACTCTTTTATTTAACTCTCTTAAGTCTGCACACAGCCGCCATTGACCATTTGGCTTTAACACACCTAAAATAGGCGTATTGGATGTGCTATGAATGGGCCTAATTATTCCCCGTGATTCCAAATTTTTAATAATCTCTGCCAATGATTCTAAACATGCCAGCGGTAGTCTATACTGGCGTACAAACACTGGATTTCTGCTACAACCTTCTGGTAGTGTGGCCACATGTAAATCAGTTAAACCACAATCATAAGCATCTTTTGCAAATACATCCTTAAACTCCATAAATATTTCCCTCAGATTGCGTCGATCCTCATCGCTGTCACATGCATCCGCTAAGGAGATCTGCTCTTCTACCATTCTGGAAAATTCTGGAAACTCTTCTGGTAAAGCAATCTCAGCCCTTTCCTCTAACTGTGTGGCTGTGTCTTTTTGTAGAGCTGCCACTTTCAAATATTTTGGCATATCAGCTTCCACTTCAATGGGCTGATTTCCTGTTTCATTTTCATTTAAATTAAATATTATGCAATCCTCTTGATGGCAGCACACTGTCTCATTTGAATCATAAGGATACACAGAATGAATTTTAAATATTCCTTTGGGCTGAG